>NC_080185.1:9259553-9918393 GCF_950295315.1 Erinaceus europaeus
TATCTCCCCTCCCTTTCTCAAATTACTTTCTGTCCTATAGAATAAAATGGAAGGAGAAAAAAAAAATTTCTAAAACAAAAAACAAAAAAACACTGTCTACTCATATCTTTAGTCCACTTCTTTATTGAGTTGTTTTTCTTTCTTTTTTTTTAAAGCTGTATGAATTCTTTATAGATGTTTGCTATCAACTGCTTTTCAGATGAGTGGTATGCAAATATCTTCTCCCATTTACAGGGTTGCCTGTTTATCCTTGTGGAATTTTCTTTTGACGTGTAGAAGCTAAAGCAGTACTCTTAAATCTGTGGCATTTCTACACACATTTGATGATTGACAGGAAAGGGAATTGAAGGAAATAATACCATTTATTATTGAAACCCCCAAAGATTGAGTATCTGCAAATAAATATAACAGAGGATGTGAAGGACCTTTTGAATGAAAACTATGGGACATTGTTAAAAGAAATAGAAGATGACACAAAGAAAATAGAAGGATATACCCTGTTCATGGATTGCAAGAATAAATATCGTTAAAATGGCCTGTTCTGCCAAAAGCATTCTATAGATTCAGTGTAATTTCTATCAAAATCCCATCGACATATTTTAAGGAAATTAAACAACTTATCCAAAAATTTATGTACAACCATAAAAAAAATGAATATCCAAAGCACTCCCAAGGAAAAAGAAGAGAAAATGGAGGCATCACAATCCTTGACTTCACTTTCTACTATAAACCAGTGTGGTACAAAAGGAGAATGGACTCTTGGGACCAGTGGAATAGGATAGAAGGCCCAGAAATTAAAATCCTCACATATATATACCCATAATATATGAACAAATTGGTCAAAACTGTTCAGTGGGGGAAAAGAAAGTCTCTTCAACAAATGCTGCTGGTAGAACTGGACAATTACATGTAGAAAAATGAAACTAGACCATCACTTAACACCATGCACCACAATTAACTTAAAATGAGTCAAATTTCTCGATATATGGCCTGAAACTGTAAAATACATAGAAGAACATACCAATGGAACTCTTCAAGCTTTAACATCAAAGATGTATTTAGAAGACAGTGTAGATAGCATAATGGTTATGCAGCCTGACTCATGCCTGAGGCTTGGAGGGTCCCAAGTTCAATCCCCAGTTCAATCCCCTGTACCACGATAAGTTAGAGGTGAGTAGTACTCTTATAAAGAAAATTGTGTGTGTGTGTGTGTGTTTAGGTATGTATTTGGAGACTCAACCCAATGGGCAAGAGAAACTAAAACAAGATTAAATAAATGTCCCATAACTTCTTTATCCTGTCATCTGACAAGGGACATTTAAGTTGCTCCCATATCTTGGATATTGTTTATTTATTTATTGTTTTATTGGGGAATTAATGTTTTACATTTGACAGTAAATACAATAGTTTGTACATGCATAATATTTTCTAGTTTTCCATATAACAATACAACCCCCACTAGGTCCTCTGTCATCCTTTTTGTACTCTCCCCCCCCACCCTAGAATCTTTTACTTTAGTGCAATACACCAATTCCAGGTTTTTTTAAAATATTTATTTATTTATTCCCTTGTGTTGCCCTTGTTTTATTGTTGTTGTTATTGATGTAATCGTTGTTGGATAGGACAGAGAGAAATGGAGAGAGGAGGAGAAGACAGAGGGGGAGAGAAAGATAGACACCTGCAGACCTGCTTCACCGCCTGTGAAGTGATTCCCCTGTATGTGGGGAGCCCAAGGCTCGAACCCTGATCCTTACACTGATCTTTGCACTTTGTACCACCTGGGCTTACCCACTGGGCTGCCGCCCGACTCCCTTTTGACTATTGTTTATAATGCTGCAATGAACAATGGGGTGGATATATTCCTTCTAGTTGGTGTCTTCAGGGGTCACTTATACACACATGCAGATATGTAAATGTCAATCTATACCTTGAAATCTTATAATTCTGTAAACCAGTGTTTAATCACTGCTAACTCTGGAATATAATATTTAAGTAACATTAAATTCCCCAGCCACAAGGTGGGAAATCCCTACATCCTCTCCCCAAATGACTTTCTATATCTAATCTGTGCCTTGCTACATTTTGGTCCCTCAGCCTGGAGCCATTTTTTTCAAGCTTTCCAGCTCAGTAAATGCATCTATTAAGATGCAGAACAAAGGCTTTCTTCCTGGTAGCAACTCCCCCTGACTCATCAAGGGAGTCAAGCACTTAGAGAATGTGTGCTTCCTTAACATATGCAAATCTGCCTTTACTCAGGTGCCTACAAATGGCAGCTGTGATCACCTTATCCTTTTAGCTGGTGGGGAAGAAGTTACTGAGTTGGTCAGTCATCTCTGATTGACCCATATTCTATCACTTTGCCTAGCCTGAGATATCTGTTATTCCATTCACATGGTAAAATAGATTAGATACTTTAATGTGCACTCAAGCTTACAGTTCAAATTTCGAACACTCCATGGAAATGAAGTCATTAGCTGGTAGAACTAGCTTAGTTTTTTTAAGAAAGTTATAAAATCGAGGGTCTGGACAATTCAGTAAATACTACAGTTGTGGACAGGACTGTAAACTGCTAAGATAGATGCACCGACAAATAGCTTGATATTTGGAAAATTACAAAATTGAATTTGTTGGACAGTAAAATGATATGCTTGTGATCTTGCATGAGAAGCTGAAGATTGACACTGATGCTTGAAACCATTTCACTTTGTTTTGGTGTAATCAGCATCATTACTGTGGGGTAGCTCAAGAGTTATTAAAATAGTATCCTTGGAAGTCTGAGGCTAGCATGCATATCACATTCAGAATTACAAAACACAGTTAACCATCTACCCCCTAAATTGGCTGTATACTGGTTCTCTAGAGCATGAAATGGCATCATCATTTATTTAAGTTCACTAGCTCAGCTAAAGTAACAGCTTTTTTAAGGATGAAATTGATTACCTCTCCTAGAACTAAGGCCCTGAGACCTTAGACTAGAGACATAATGGTAGATTCACCTACTCATGGATATAGAGGGTTACTGGAATCCACTGTGACTGCTTCACATGAAACCATCATGCCTGCCTTCGAGCCAGAAGGAAAAAGACACAGAAAGCATATAGGCGAATGAGTACAGTAGCAGTTATTTTCATGTGCTTGCCTAGAGCAACTGCACTTGAGATGTTTCCACTTGAATCACACTGACAAAAACCTAGAAACCATGAAGCAAAACTGACAGAAATATAGCCTTCTTCTGGGGAATAGTTTAGCTGAAAATCAGGGCTTTTCTTACTAAAGAAGACAGGCAAAGCAGATAACGGAAGACTAGCAATCTCTTCAAAGCACCTGATAAGGGCATCTATTTCCATTATTGATAGCCTACTCCAGGCCCTCATTTTTTCTGAAGACCAACCACATCTTGGTTAATTTTCTCCTTTTCATTAGTTTTCAAAATTACTTGAGGGCACGCGTGTGGGCACGCACATATGCACGTGCCTGCACCCCCCCACACACACACAGTCACACACACCTTGCCTTGTGCATTTTTGAAATTCAGCTTCAGTTCATGAAAATTGTATCCATGAATAGCTATCCTATAGCCAAAAAAAAAAATCCTTCTCTTTCAATCCCATAAATAAATAAATAAATAAATAAAGGAAGAAATTCTGTAATACTCAATAGGCAGACTAAAAAAATATCTTAAGGAATCAGAAGAACAAAGATTACATGCACGTACTCAGATACACATATATGTGAATATCTATGAAGGTCAACATTTGTATGAGTTAATTGCAATTTAAAATGATTATATGATTCCATGTTACTGTGTTTTCAGTTAGATATAGTGAAACACGATCTTGCCAATGCTTAGAGATTCTATTGTTGAATTTTTCCCCAATCCTTATCCTAGCTAATTATTTATGTTTTAAGTTATTGCCCATGAGAGGTAATGTTATATGCCAATTTGACTAGGCTATGGTGCCCAAATATTTGATGATTGTTTTGGATGTTACTGTGTGTGCATTGTTTTTTTTTTTTTGGGGGGGGTGGGGGGGAGGGAGGGAAGGGGGAGTGAGATTAACATTTAAATCAGTAGACTTTGAGTAATGTGGCTGGAAGTAATCCAATTAGTTGAAAACTTAAGAAAAAATTTTAACCATTTTTTTTCTGCAATTCTACAAATAGTTTATTTTTGAACTTGAACTGCAGCCCTCTCTGGCTCCTCAGTCTGTAGGCATAACCTGCAGATTTTTGAACTTTTTAAGCTTTCACCTTCACATGAACCAATTCCTTAAAAAAAAAAAAATCTGTCTCCTAGTCCCCATATATAAACAGCAGAGTCTCTTTCACTTCATATATATGTAGCTTTTTTCTTTCCTTTTCTTTCTCTTTTCTTTTTTTTTTTTTTTTAAATTTCCACCAGTGTTATTGATTGCTGAGGCTCAGTGTCTGCATTAAGAATCCACCACTTCCAGTGGCCATTCCACCCCCACCACACACACACACACACACACACACACTTTTTGTAAATTTGATAGGACTGAGAGAAATTGGGAAATTAAGAGGGGGGAAGAGACAGAAAAGGAGATGGGGAGAGAGAGAGAGGGAGAGAGAGAGAGAGAGAGAGAGAGAAAGAGACTGAGACCTATAGCCCTTCTTCACTGCTCGAGAAGCTACCCCTCTGCTGATGGGAAGCCAGGGTTTGAACCTGGGTTTTTACACATGGTAACATGTATGCTCAACCGGGTTTGCTACTGCCCAGACCCCTATTTTTTATTTTTTGTGAATCTTCATGAATATCTGCCCCCAAATTCAGAAATTAGTAGGCCTGGGAACTGGTTGTCCAGTTGTAATGACGAATTTTATTTGTTCTCTAAAATCTTGCTGGATAAATTGTGGACCTGGTTTCTTTATTTTATATTGATATAATAGTGTTCAACAAGACCACAGGCTAAGAGGGGTACAATTCTACACAATTCCTACCACCAGAGTTCCATATCCCATACCCTCCATTGAAAGCTTTCATATATATAATTTTTCTGGTACAGGTAAATATTTATTTCTTCTGTGTGTTGAATACCCTAGTTTTTTTTAATTATTATTTCTTTATTGGTGAATTGATAGTCGACTGTAAAATACAGTAGTTTGTACATGCATAGTATTTCTCAGTTTTTAACATAATTCAACCCCCACTAGATCCTCCTCTGCCATCACGTTACAGGACCTGAACCCCCACCCCCACCCCAGAGTCTTTTACTTTGGTGCATTATACCAAACTCAGTCCATGTTCTGTTTTGTGTTTTCCCTTCTGATCTTGTTTTTAAACTTCTGCCTGTGAGTGAGATCATCCCGTAGTCATTCTTCTCTTTCTGACTTATCTGACTTAACATGATTCTTTCAAGCTGCATCCAAGATCAGGTGAAGAAAGTGAATTCATCATTTTTAATAGCTGAGTAGTATTCCACTGTGTATATATACCACAAGTTGCTCAGCCACTCATCTGTTTTTGGACACCTGGTTTACTTACAGGTTTTGGCTGTTACAAATCGTGCTGCTATGAACATAGATATACACAACTCTTTTTGGATGGGTATGTTTGGTAATTCCTATTCTTTATCCCTCTGGGATCTTGGACTCACGATCATTATGGGGTGTAGAAGGTGGAAAGTCTGGCTTCTGTTATTGCTTCTCCACTTAACATGGGTATCGGCAAATCCATACCCCCAGCCTGTTTCTTTCCCTAGTGAGGTAGGGCTCTGGAGAGGGGAGGTTCCATGGTACATTGGTGAGGTTGTCTGCCCAAGGAAGTCAGGTTGGTGTCATAGTAGCATCTGCAACTTGGTGGCTGAACAGCATTAAGATATAAAGCAGAACAAGTTGTTTAATAATCAGGAACCGAAAGGTAAAAATATAGCAGGTGAGCTTTGGGGTCTTCATGTTGGAAAAAGCTAGTAGATCTATTTTAGGTATATTCTAAGGGGCCCATGACTTTACCAGTTTTTGCCTGAGTAGTCTGACAGTTAACATGCAGGTGGGCTAAAGGTATTATCCAGGGAGATGGTGTTATAGTTGGAAACAGGACTAGAAAGCTGGACCAGGGGAGAGAATAGCTCCCAGATATAGAAATAAATATATAAATGTTATTGAATGTAAGTCCCATCGACTTGATCTGGAGCCCATATTCAGTGACTCTGCTTTCTTTGGCAGACATTAAGTCACTTGAGTTTTTGGAGAACTCTTTTTTATTTCTGGTTCAATTTTCCAAGTTGGAACTTTCCTTGTACTGTGTAAGTCACTTCTATTCATGAGTAATTTGAATGTTCAACTTTCCTAATCAATCATTTATATCTGTATCGACAGAGCTGTCACTTAAAGAAGCTCCAAGTTTTGTTCTCTTTGTAAGAAAAAAATGACTTTGACCTCATACAGGAAGAAGGCGTAGAGATAAGCTGGAAGTGCGTCAGTGGTAGGATCAGAATAAAGCTCCAAATCCCTGAGTCATTACTGTATGACCCCACAAAATCAACTCATCTTCTTTAAAAAATCTTACCGGTAGCTAATAAACCTCTACAGACATAAAACAGTATCAAACAACATCTTGACTAATAATAAACATATAATAAACACGAATTGGATGCCTTTCATACAACTTGTCCATTTTCAATTTAAATAGTAAGTTGTTTTTCTGAATCCTTTTTGCTTTGTTCTAAGGAGAAAATGCTAGTATGACCTAATGTTAGCTAAGCCCAGTCATGAACCAATTTGAAAATAGCTCATAAGAAACTACTGAAACAAAGGTGAATAATCGAACAGTCACTGACTTCCAAGTCATTGCAAGAAAGCTTTTAATTCTCACTTTTTTGCCCATGTCTTTGATTTTATGACAACCCCCAAACCTTTAACAAAGAAAGTGTCAGCATTCTTTCCAGTGTACTACTTCTGTTTCCTGAATATGCCATTCTCTCTTAACTCTTAGTCTTTGTAAATTTCTACTACGTCATGAAATATTTATTCCCTCCCTGGCTAACTTCTAGTTTCTAGCTATCATGTTTCTGAAAGTCCTCTATGGTAACCCCAGGCTGCATTTGGTGACCCAGAACACCTTGGATTTGCTCAAGTCAGCACTCATCACATTGAACTACATGTCCTTGTTTATTAGACTATTTTCTTCTCTAGACTGAATAACAAGACTGTAACAAAAGTGTCTATTTTATTCACCAATTGCCTAACCCCTTAATTTTGATACCCCCCAACCTAGTGTTTTTGTCACGTTGAAGGTCTCTTATCTGACTGTACTAGCAAACATGGCTGATATCATAGCTACACAGAGGACAAGTGGATGGATGGATAGATGGATGGATGGATGGATGGATGGATGGATGGATGGATGGATGGATAGATGGGCACATGGAAAGGACAACAGATAACTAAAAAGATTAGCACAAAGGAAGTGAGTTCTGACCTGAGCATGCAAACAGACTTCTCATTCAGGAACTCTACACTATGGACATGTTCCATGAACAAATTTAAGGTAAGTGTTAGATGCTTAGCAAATATAAGCACATATCCAACTCCTGAGCCAGGATGTAAGTTCAAGATGTGAGACACACTGTACACTACCACCTTCCACCTTCTCTGATCAGTGTTTGTTGTCTGCATGAAATGTCATCTGTTATCTTGTCTTTAATTTAACTGATTCTTCACAGGACATGGGCATCAACAGGTGGATCTGTACCCTGAGCCTGTTTCTCTCTTTCCCTAGTAGGGTAGTGCTCTGGAGAGGTTGGGTTCCAGGACACATTGGTGCAGTCATCTGTCTAGGATGGCACCATGGTAATGTCTGCAACTTGGTGACTGAAAGGCAATAAGGTACAAATCAGGACAAATTGTTTAATAAACAGGAAACTACAGTCAGGAATAGAATGGATGAAATTAGGGGTCTTTGTGTGGGAAGAAACTAAGAAGGCTATCTTAGGAATGTTCCATATGGCCCATGACTTTATTAATTTTCTCCTGAGCCCAATAGGTACCAGAGTTGAGAATAGGACTAGAAAGCTGGAGTAGGGCAGAGAGAAGCTCCCAAATCTGAGGAAAGTATATAAATACCATTAACTGTTAAGCCATCAATCTGACCTAGGGTCCGTAAAGATACCCTCAGCAAAAGAAGGAAGAAGGTTGGTTATTGTTTTTACCTTTTCCACATTTCCCTTGATTTCTGCAAATGGCTACTCTTCTCTTGCAAGAGCATAGGTCCTTGAGCATGGTAACATCTAGGTGTGCCATCACCTAGCCTCCAGTACTGTATCTTCCAGGATTAGAATGCTGACTACATTCTGACAGTTGGGACATAAGCACACAGAAGGAAAATAATCACAGTTCCTACTCCAGGACACATAGTTAGGAGAGGAAGTGGATCAAGACATGTGGCTGCATGTAAGCCACAATATATCCATATGATTGCCTTCTCACTGGGCTACAAGTAATTTGAGGACCAGGACTCTTTTGGTTCATGTTTATATCCTCAGAAACAATGCATCTGAGGGTCTAGAATAAAAGCACGAAACAGTAATGGGCAAAACATATAAAATAACTGTTCTCACGAAACTGACTTCTAAAAGGGAGAGACAGACAAACAAATGGGGGAATTAATAAAAAAAAAGTCACACAAGTCAGCTATTTGTGAGCACTAGCGAATAAAATAAAGAGAACAAAGGGAAAAAAATGACTCAGTGTCAGGAACGGGGTAGAATGGTAGCTATGATAGAGGGTAGGTACTCAGAGGTGACATTTGAAAATAGACTTTAGGAAATTAAAAGTGAGTTGTGAAATTTCATTATAGAAACATACTTCAAGGAGAAAGAACTGAAAGTTCTTCTAAAGTAGTAGTACATTTTGTGGCTTTGGGCAGCAGTTAAAAGGAGATCATGAAAAGGGTAAGACAGGGGGTCAGGCAGTAGCACAGCGGGTTAAGCGCACATGACAGAGCACAAGGATGGGTGTAAGGATCCCAGTTCAAGCCCCCCGGCTCCCCACCTGAAGGGGAGTCGCTTCATAGGCGGTGAAGCAGTTCTGTAGGTGTCTGTCTTTCTCTCCCCCTCTCTGTCTTCCCCTCCTCTCACCATTTCTCTCTGTCCTATCCAACAATGTATGACATCAACGATAACAATAATAACCACAACAAGGCTACAACAAGGGCAACAAAGGGGGGAAATATGGCCTCCAGGAGCAGTGGATTCATGGTGCAGGCACTTCTTCTTCTAGCGTTTGCCCTTCTTCCGTAGCCAGTCAACAGCGTCAGGTTGAGCCTGATGTAAAGTTTCGAGACCTCCTTTAGTTTCAGTGCAGGCACTGAACCCCAGCAATAACCCTGGAGGCAAAACAAAAAAGGGGGGTAAGACAGCAAGTTAGGTCTGAAGGAAACAGGCCAGATGATCTTATAAAAGAGCTTGGATTTTACCTTAAGGGAGCAGGGAAGCCAGTGTCGTGTTTTCAGCCTAGGCTGACATCATCTACTTTATGTGTTAGAAATTTCACTCCAGTTCCTATGAGAGGAATGGACTCTAGGAGGTCAAGAGTGAAAGAAGACACCAGTTAGGGCATTTTTACCATGACCTATGAGCATGACATTGGTGGCTTGAAGTATGGTTGGTAGAGGTGGAGATGTTATGGTCAGGTATGGAAGACTTCTGAAACCGTATTGCTACCTTGTGTGCTGTTGGGTTGGATACAAATTTGGAAAGAACGAAAGTTGCCAAGAAAGATGAGAAGTTATGAGGACCTGAGTAAAGGAGCTTCTGTTTGCTGGGGAAGAGGCATGTCTGGGAAAATTCACAAATTTGCTTGTAAACACCTTAATTGGCAATGTTTATAAGACATCAAATGAAACTGTTGAGTAGCAAATTATTAGATATGTGAGTTAGGAGGTAGGAGGAGGGGATGGGTTGGAAATAGATACTGGAAATCAAGAACTTATGGATGACATCTAAGGTAATGGGACTTGATTAGGCATCTAGGAATCAAGTGCAGGCAAGAAAAAGAAAGGTTCAAGGACTAAACCTCAAGATCCTTTATATATTCAGTGTCAGGAAGAAGAGGATGAATCACCAAAAGAAAGTGAAAAAATATATAAGTTATTATGAGACCAAGAATTTATCAACTATTACAATAATAGCAGCTTCACCTTTTATTTGATATAAAATGGGTTGAAATACTTCATTTGCTCAGAAAATGCTGATTGTCTGCTGTGTGCCTATCATGTGTGAGGCACCGTTTTATTTAGATGCTAGAACTGCAACAATGAAAATTAAAAAAAATTCAACTGGGGGCCAGGCGGTGGCACAGCTGGTTAGGCGCACATGGTGTGAAGTGCAAAGACCAGAGGAAGGACCCAGGCTGGAGGCCCTGGCTCCTACCTGCAAGGGGGGGGGGTGGAGGTTGCTTCACAGGCAGTGATACAAGTCTGCAGGTGTCTATCTTTCTCTTCCCCTCTTTATTTCCCCCTCCTCTCTCGATTTCTCTGTGTCCTATCCAGCAACAAGGACAGAAATGGCAACAATAACAATTACAATAACAAGGGCAACAAAATGGGAAAAATGGCCTCCAGGAGCAGTGGATTCATGGTGCAGGTACCAACCCAGGAGGCAAAAAAAAAAAAAAATCAACTGATTCAATTTTCTGCCTTTGGGGACTTGTCACTCTAGTAGGAGCAGGAGACAGTAAGCCAGATAAATGAATACCTGCACCATAGCCATTCCTCAGAGATCTTGCAGGTTCAGTTTCAGAAAACCATGATAAGGCAAATGTTACAATAGAGGGAGTCACATGACCTTTCCGGTCTCCCAGGACATATGAAACTATGATTACACTTTACTGTGGTCTCTTAAGTGTGTGATAGCATTATGTCTAAACAACCTCCATACCCTAATGAAATGTGACTCAGAGACTGGAAGAGAGCACATTCTATTGGAAAAATGACATCCAGCCTCTTGGGGAATGCCCTGTTATCACAAACCTGTAATTTACAGAAATATGTAATATTTTAAAAGTGTAATGAAGTGAGGTGAGCTTGGATTTTACTTGCTAGAGGAAAATGAAAGCAAAGCAGACCTTTGCACTGCTCTTTCTTCAGTTAGAAACCTATCTCACTGGGTTACTCCAAGTCTTCCCTCTTGGCTTTAAAGTCATTTAGTCAGTGGGGATCTCTCTGACATTACAATTGAAAATGTCAAATCCTCCCCCAATCCTCGGTTTGTTGGCTCAGGGAACCCCCACTTTGTGATACACTTCTCTCTAGTCTCATCTCTATCTTCAGTAGAGTTCTTTTTTGTCCTTTCTTTACATCGCCCTTGATTATTTATGTCTCCCCCAGAAGAGTGCCACACCCAGGACGGCAGAAATTTGCTTGTAGTGTTTTCAGCTTGTAGAATCCAGATCAGTTTCTGGACTACATTAGACACTCATGAACTATTTGCTGAGTGAATGGTTTTAAGCAACAACTGTTTATCAGTATTGAGAACATACTCATCAATTTTTTGTCACATTGCTTCCAAAAGATGGAATAGTTCTTTATGAAAATATTCTTTAGGACTTCAAGTAGATTTAACCATAGAAACAGACAACACTTTATAAAGCCTGATATGTTCAAGAGAATTAAGCAATGCAAACCAGCCTCTGATACATATTTTTTTCTTTCTGAAGCAGAAAGCAATATACTTTCTCATTAAATGCCTAGGTTAGTTTTATCATAGCCGAACTATAAATAGTGTTAAAAAAAAAACAAAACAGAGTAGAGTTGTAAGTTTGATGTATGAATTCACCTTTCTGGAACACTGGGACTTCTTGTTTAGTCAGCTTTAAGAGAGAGTTGGCACCCACTTAATTAAATTTGCACTATAATTTTACCATTTGAAACAGACAAGAAGGATGGAGTTGTATGATTACATGTGGGGCATAGTGGTAGTCATTGCTCTCCGTTCAGTATTCTTGATCAGACATGCAGCCTTCAATGACAACAACACTCCAAAGGAAAAGAATGACATTTTTTTAGTCGTATTTTAGTTTATAGAGGATTCTAGCAAACCCCCAAATAAAAAGCAACTGATGACTTCCTTAACAAATTTATGAGGAAAAAAATTCATTGTTCATCAAAAAATATGTCATTGCATTATAAAAAAATCATATTTGCTTTGCAAGCACATTCTAGAAGGTAGCAGTGTGAACAGATAATTATAATGTAGTGTGGGAATAAGATACAGATATAATTTTTTTTTAAATGCAGTAAGTTGATGGAAACCACTAACTGTGGGAAGGTTGGAGGACATTTTTAGTAGAAGTTATATTTGAGCCAGGATGAAATATTTTTGTGCATGGTTAAGAAGTGGGTCATACATTTCATATAGGCCTAAGCTAAGAATTGTGGGACAGTCACACCTTCCAGGGAGACACTGGCCATGTAGTCAGAGTTTATCACAATTAGCTCATCCCTTTACCAGTGAATGCCTTCAGGTTTGGTTGGTTGGTTAAAGTGATTGGTGCAATAAAAAGTAAAGAGATTTTCCTAGAGGATCCTAATGAAGAAACTTTGTGGTTCTTCTTCTTCTTCTTATTATTATATTTGTTTATAAAAAGGAAACACTGACAAAAACCATAGGATAAGAGGGGTACAACTCCACACAATTCCCACCTCTAGAACTCTGTATCCCATCCACTCCCCTGATAGCTTTCCTATTCTTTATCCCTCTGGGAGTATGGACCCAGGGTCATTGTGGGATGCAGACGGTGGAAGGTCTGGCTTCTGTAAGTGCTTCCCTGCTGAACATGGGCATTAACAGGTTGATCCATACTCCCAACCTGCCTCTTTCTTTCTCTAGTGGGGAGGGCCTCTGGGGAAGCAGGGCTGCAGGACACATTGGTGGGGTCGTCTGCCCAGGAAAGTCTGGTTGGCATCATGTTAGCATCTGGAACCTGGTGGCTGAAAAAAGAGTTAACATATAGAGCCAAACAAATTGTTGACTAATCATGAACCTAAAGGCTGGAATAGTTCAGATGAAGAGTTGGGGTGGGGGGGCAGTCTCCGTTTTGTAGATAGCTAGTAATACTATTTTAGTTACATTCCAAAGAGCCCATGACTATACTAGTTTTCTTTATTTTCTTTTTTTCCCCTGAGCCTTAAATATGATATGCAGGTGGATCCAAGTTATTGTCTGGGGATATGATGCCATGGCTGAAAAAAGGACCAAAAAGCTGAATCAGGGAAGAGAGTAGCTCCCATATATGGGAAAGGTGTATAAATATTGTTGACTGTAAATTCTATCGACTTGATGTGATCTGGGGCCCATATTCAGCTTAGGAGCCAATGTGACAACAGTCAGAAGTCACCTATTTCAGTGTGTGGCTTAGCACATTTCCATATTACTCGCACCCCCCAATAAAAAGGAGAAAATCATCTTTGTCAAGACTCAGCACTGTGGTGATCTGCTCCACAGCACTAGATAACTAACAGAGTAGTGTCTTTGTCTGATCTGATGATACATAATCTGTACTTATTCACAGTTTTTTTTTTAAAGAGTATAACCGAGTAGAAATTCTTGATTTGAAAAGTACACTGACAGAAGATGAAAATACACTATATGGTCTTAAGAAGGCTTTGAGGTAGCAAAAGAAAAAAAATTCATGCTATCAAAGTACACAAACAGTGAAGTCATAGTGGATGGTAACTTGGATCCAAGAGAAGTAGTAGAGAGAAGTAGTATAGCAGAAGTGATGAATAGGTTGACACATTGTGGAATTGCCAGAGACTCACAGGATTCCGTTATGAGGAAAAATGAAAAGCAAACCCATGGGAGGTGCCAGGCGGTAGCACACCTGATTGTGCACGTTACCATGTGTAAGGACCCAGGTTCAAGTTCCTGCTCCCTACCTGTTGTAGGGGAAGCTTCAGGAATGGTAAAGTCATGCTGCAGGTGTCTCTTTGTCTCACTCTCCCCTCTCAGTGTCTCTGTTTTGTGAAATGAAAACAAAGAGAGAGAGCACAAGAGAGAGGAAAACAATGGCTACCAGGAGCAGTGGATTTGTCATGAAGGCATTGAGCCTCAACAATAACCCTAGTGGCAATAAATAATAATGATAAAAATAATATATAGAGAAAAAGAAACAGAAAAAAAGAAAGAGAATGGGGGAGAGAGAGAGAGAGAGAGACAAACCCAGGGGAGGATTAGGATTGTGTGATTAGATTAGAGAATTTCTGAACAAGAGAAATGTTGGATTCAGTATGAGTATGCCGAGTCTAATATTTGACATTCTGATAAGGGTATCCCAGCAGAAATCTTTTATAAGGGACTGAATGGGCTGTGAGACCAAAAAAAAAAAAAAGTCATAGAGACACTAAACAGTACTGGGAAATTCAGAGGTTAAAAAATGAAGGGAGACAATATTTCAGGAACCATGGATAACCCACATAGTGTAGGCTGCATAAATATAGAGAAATGGCCTAACTCCAAATTATCTGGAAACTTGAACAGGTGTCTAGAAAGAATTCTATCTGAATAGGGAGGCCTTTCCTACCAAAATGCACATATTAATCTAATACCAGGACTAAGACGTTCTGGAAGTAGGCCTTTTGGGGGAGATTTAAAAAAGGAAAGGACTAATTTGCACTTGAATCCTTGGTTATGAAGATGGTTTATAGACTAAAAATGTAAAAAAGGTTCACAAAAGGTTAAGATCAATTTACTGATGGAAGATGGAAAATAGCTAAGTAAGGAGACTAAAACTAGATTTCTAAGTTTATTGAGGGCAACTTGTGCTATTATCACAGACCAAAGCTTTTTGCTGCCATCCAAGAAGTCTGACAATTGAGCAAATCTAATACCCCCATGCCTTAGACTTAAAATTTCCTAAAGCTGAAAACTGATCACAAGTGCTTAATACAAATTGACCCTGGCTTTCACTCTATGCACAGAACTCCAGGCAAATGATTGAAACAGAGACACAGAGAAAATGAGACAGAGTTCACTCTCATTAAATTATGTGAGTTTTGTGAGTCCACTGTTAGGAGTCTATAGTTCTCTGTTTAAGGAATACTACTTTTTTTTTTTTTTTTTAGAGAAGTTGAGTATTTTTGTAAGGAAATATCATGCAACCTGATTTCAGAGCAGAGAACAAGTACAAACACATAAAGAACTGGAAGAAACCTCAGGGGTTCTCTGTTCCCACTTCCTCTGAGACCTGGAATGTTTTCTGCTTCAGTTCCTCACATGAGCATTCAGTTCAGCTGGAAACATATCAGTGACAGAGGGAAGACAGTCATGTTACTCTCTGTCTTGGTGCTAAATTCACAAATGCTATTTTCTAGGGTCTTTCCAATGCAATTCTTACATGAGACCATTTGACAAACAAGGAACCCTGGGCTCAGGCAGCCAAATATAATGTTTGCTTTTTTTTCTTTTTTTCTTTTTGCCTCCAGGTTTATTGCTAGGGCTCAGTACCTGCACCATGAATCCACTGCTCCTGGAGGCTATTTTTTCCCCTTTTGTTGCCTTTGTTGTTTTATAGTTGATGTGGTTATTATTATTGCTGTCATTGTCATTGGATAGGACACAGAGAAATGGAGAGAGGAGGGGAAGGCAGAGAGGGGGAGAGAAAGACAGACACCTGCAGACCTGTTTCACTGCCTGTGAAGTGACCCTCCCCCCACAGGTAGGAAGCTGGGACTTGAACTGTGATCCTTACACAGTTCCCTGCACTTTGCGCCGTGTGTGCTTAACTACTGTGCTACCGCCTGCCCCCCCCCCCCACTTTTTTTTCCTAAGGATAACTTTTCTGTTAAAAATCATTTATTTTGGATAAAGGTAGAGAGAAATTGAAAAGAGAAGGAGGAGATAGGGAGAAAGATATCTAGAGCACTGCTTCACCCCTTTGTGAAGTTTTCCCTCTGCAGGGGTGGGGGTAGGGGCTTGAACCGAGATCCTTGTGCACTATAATGAATGCACTCAACCACGTGTGCCACCACCTGGCCCCTACAGTGTGTACTCTTTACCAGACTTCAAATCCCAAACTCTGGGTTACTAGTGTTGCCATTCAACTCTTCACTTCATAAGCTAGTTCTCTCTTTCAATTCTAATGATGCCCCCTCCTTCCCAAATCTTAGCTGTGTCTACAAATCAACTCATGTTATTGGTAGATCAGACTCCCACCATATTGTTATCTATAAGTCTTCACCTTGCACGATGTTCCAAGCTACCTCTACAGCTCTGTGTCACCAGACAGTGCAAAGTTCTTTGACCCCGCTCTGTTGCACACCAGATGCAGGGGTCTAGAAGAATGCAATCTGAGGCAGCAAGAGTAGCGCCTTACGACACTCACTCAGTGCCGCGACAAGAGATGACCCGGGGAATGTTTGATGAACAGATCCACTTATTGAACAGTAAAGCAGGGTTTTAAAGGTGTTGCAGGAGGAAGTGACATGTGTATACCATATATGGTAGGGAGGCAAAGGGTCTGGGGAGGGTCAGGACTTTTCCAGGAATTGTTGAGCAAGAGGTTTAATCCGTTAAAGAAACGAGGAAGCAAGGTTATCAGTAACCAGCAGCCAGAGGGGGGTCCTGAGAGTAGAGAGAAGATAGATCATATGATCAAAGGAATGGAATGGGTGGGGAAGTAGGGAGAGAACCTTCTGGCAAAACAATGATTATGTAGATAATAAGGGAGTGGGCTATTATGTCAGGGAATGCAGGGTGCTTGTGTGGCAGGGAAGCTAATAGGTGGGGCAGATCCTGGAGGTCATGTGCTTCCTTGCTCAACCTCTTAGTAGAGAGGGACTGATAGGATGGCCGTGCCCCTCAGGCACCCATCTTTCAATGGGGGTGGGGTGGTCCTGCCAAGCTCTACTGTATCCTCACAATTCCCTACACAGACGGTCCCTACATGTGCTCTCTGTATCACTGGTCAGCATCACAGACTAAAGTGGTGACCCACCAACCCTCCATCCTACCCAGAGAAACTTTGAAGGTTCGAGAGTTCCATCTGCTGGGTAGGAATCAACTCTGACGTAAGAATCCATTTAGTGAAGGAATGACAGACTATATAGGGTTGGTCATAGACGTTCCACTGACAATTTCACATGGCTAGCTTTCAAAAGGATAATGGTTATGGAAATGTCACTTTACTTGATGATACAGGGCTGAGCCTTTGGGCTCAGAGCCCAAAGACTGCACACATATTCTATAGCACGGAGACTGGGTCAGCCAAGGAATTTTTGAAGCTGCATTTTGAGTTTCAGAAATCCATCGAACTGTCACATTCTTAATAAAAAAAAAGACCAGCATTCAAAGCACAAAGCAGAACCTCTATCTTCCCTGTCAATGCACCACTAGCATCTAATAGGTTACTATGGCACATCCTGACAGAGCTGGGACTATAAAAAATACAAATTGGACTTCTCTTAGCTAATTTGTCAGTGGAGGGGGTCTGTAGGAAACAGAATAAAGACATGTAACTTTGGATATTCACACTTAAACTCTAAAAAAGATACCCAGAATCAATACAGGAGGAAAGTTCAGTAAAAGCACAATGAGTGAAACATTACTTTTCATTCATGTCATAGGATTTATTTTAATTGTAGTGGCCCTTCAAGAAGAATTACTGAGCAAGTTAAGATGACTTTTCCTGAAGGATGAAGCACAGAAATTTTTAACTAATGTCATACATAGAAGTGCAGATTTGGGGGGTGGGTTAAGAGCACATGGTGTGAAGCGCAAGGACCAGTGTAAGGATCCCAGTTTGAGCTTCCGGCTCCCCACCAGAAAGGGGGTCACTTCACAAGTGGTGAAGCAAGTCTGTAGGTGTCTGTCCTTTCCCCCTTTCTGTCTCCCCCCTCCTCTCTGCATTTCTCTCTGTCCTATACAACAACAACAAGGGCAACAAAATGGGGAAAAAAAGGCCTCTAGGACCAATAACGTTTGAGGCAAAAAACAAACAAACAAAGAACAACAGAATAAAGCCGACACATTTCAATAATAAGACAAGGTAAAAAAGGGAAAAATAGATATTTAAACTGATTATTTAGGTAGTTATTTTTATTGCCACCAGGGTTATTGCTGGGGCTCAGTATCAGCACTATGACTCCACCACTCCTGGCAGCCATTTATTCCTTATTTTTAATTTATTTTTGTTTACTTATTTACTTTTAATTATAATAGGACCAAGATAAGTTGAGAATGGACAGGGAGATTGAAAGGGAGAGAGAAAGAGATACCTGCAGATCTGTCTCACCACTTGTGAAGTATCCCCTCTCCGTCCCCCCCACCCCCTCCCACAGGAGGAGAGCAGGGTTCAAACCTGGGTCATTGTATACAGCAGCATGTGTGCTTAACCAGGTGTGCCATGTCAGGCCCCTTGCTGATACCTTTTAAAAGAAGAAACAAAAGTGGCAGCTAAAAATTGGCCCAACCCCTGTGGAAAGTTCTTTGGCAAACACTCAGAATGCTAGAAATGGATCTACCCATTGAACTGGCTACTCCTCTCTTTGGGGATTTACCCAAAAGAAAAACAAGAACAAACCAACAGGGGACCAGGTGATGGTGTTCCAGGTTAAATGCACATAGTTAGTACGAAGCATAAGGACCCATGCAAGAATTCTGGTTCAAGTCCCCAACTCCCCACCTGCAGGGAGTGGCAAAACAGGTCTGCATCTTTCTCTGTCACCCTCTATCTCCCCTCCCCCTCAATTTATGTCTGCCTAACCAAAAATTTAAAAAAAAAGCCACAGGAGAAGTGGATTCATAGTATAGGCACCGAATCCCAGCAATAACCCTGGGGGCGGGGCACCATCCAAAGAGATCTGTGTACACTTACATTTATAGCAGCATAATTTGTCATAGTCCAAACTTGGAAGCAACCCAGGTGTTGAAAGACAGATGAATGACTACGAAAGTCGTGGTACAAATACACAGTGGACTACTATGCAGCTGTTAAAATGATGAGGTCATCTCCTTCCCCTCTCTTGGGTGGATCTTGAAGGAATCATGTTAAGTGCGCTAAGTCAGAAAGAGAAGGATGAATGATCTCACTCATGGGCAGAACTGAAGAAATAAGGGCAGGAAGTGTAAACACATAGTAAAACTCGGTGTGGGTTTGGTGTATTGCACCAAAGAATAGGACTCTGGGGGGTGGCAGAGAAGACAGGGAGAGAGGTGGGGGTTCCTTTGGGGTCCTGGTGCATAATGTTGGCAAAAGAGATAAGAAATTGCACCCATGTGTCAACTACTATACTATAAATCATTAATTCTCCAATGAAAATTAAAATGAAAAGAAAAAATATGAGATATGAACATATAAATGAAAAGAAAAAATATGAGAGATGAACATATAAAAAAAAGTTTACGGGGGGGGGAAGTGGTAGCTCACCTGGTAGAGTAAACATGTTAAGCTACCAAGCCTCTAGTACTCACCTCCAAAGGAGAGACTTTACAAACAGTAGCAAAGTGCTACAAGTGCCCCCCCACACACACACACACATACATACACACACACACACACTTTTTTGTCTCTCATCCTCTGTAAAAATGGCCACTGGGAATGGTGGAGTTATGCAGATTCCAAGCTACAGCAATAACTCTGGTGGAAAAAAAAAAAGATTTAAAAAGTTTATTTACCATTGAAAAAATGCATGAGACATCATGCTGGGATACCATTAAATACACTTTAGAGCGGCTAAATTTTTAAGATTTTATTTTAAATGTATTTATTATTGGATAGAGACAGGGAGAAATTGGGGTGGGGAGAGGAGACAGATAAGGAAAAAGATAGCCACCTGAATCCCTGCTTCACCACTCATAAAGCTTTCCCCCCTGAAGGTGGGGACCAGGGGCTTGAACCTGGGTCATTGCGCACTATAACATGTACTTAACTACGTGTGCTACCACCTGGCCCCTAGATTGACGAAAATTGAAACTACTAACAGCACTGGTTATTAGTGAAGACATAAAGTAACGCAAAACTTCCTATGCTGTCCATGGGAACAAAAAGGGGCATGGTTATTTTTTGAAAGTCTTCCATTTTCTTTACAGGTTATGTATGATTCCCTATACTTACCTGTGAGTGGTTTCACTCCTAAGTATATATCCAAGAGACCCGAAACTTCTATTTAGCAAATGTCGTTATTTAAGGAATAGTTCTGTACAAGATAGTTATTACATGTGCACAGTCTCTTATTCCCCTTTATAGGTCTCTGAATTGGCGTCCACTACCATCTTCGAGATTTTTCCAACTACAGGGCATTGAGACTCCAGTGCCCTCTCAGCCTCCTCCCACTTCCTCCTTCTAGGCCATAGCCAGTGTCAGATCCATTCTGGATTTTTGTTGTTGTTTGCTTCTTAAAGTTTCATCTGTAAATGAGATCATTCAGTATCTCTCCTTTTCTTTTTCTTTCTTTTTTTCTTTTTTGAAAATCTTTATTTATTGGACAGAGACAGCCAGAAATCAAGAGGGAAGGACCTATAAGTAAAGCTATTTGGTATTTGTTATCTTTTTTATTGTTTTTAATTAGTTATTTAATACTGATTTCCAAAATTACATGCCAACAGGGGTATGATTCTGTACCATTCTCACCACTAGAATTCTGAATCCCCAGTCCCTCCATTGCAAGCCACCGCAGTTCTCCCAAGGTTATAGACATGGGTTACCCATCATCTCTACAACTCTCTGTTCACATTTGTACATAACTGCCCCCTTTTTCTTCCAGGTCGAGGCCTTTTTTCCACTCCAAGCCACACATAAACCCTGTTATTACATCCAAATGTCCCTCCCTTTTTTCTCCTTGCTCTGCAGCTCCTAATGGAGCTGGAGTTCAGAGCCCTCTTATCCTCTTCCTCCTATCATTTCTCCCCTACTGGGAGTATGGATCAAGGTTGTTATTGGGGTGCAGAAGGTAAGAGTTCTGGCTTCGGTAATTGATTCTGCTCTGCTGCACATGAGTGGATCCATACCCCCAGCCTGTCTTTATCTTTCCCTAGTGGGGCAGGGCTCTGGGTAGAGCAAATCTTTCCCCCTGCAGGCGGGGACCGGGGGGTTCAAACCTGGATCCGACTTTATCATTTTTAACATGTGAGTAGTCAACCTCACAACTTTCTTAACTACTCATTTGCCTTTGGGTATTTTGGGCTGTTCACATAATTTGGCTATTTAAAATATTACTGCTATGAACATAGTGTGCTTATATTTCTTTGTGTTTTTTGTATTCTTTGGATAGGAGTAAATTTGTTGGGTCATATGGTAGGTTCATTTCTTTTATTTATTTTTTTGGAATTTTTTTCTATCTTATTTTTCTCTTTTATTTATAAAATGCAAGTATTGACAAGACCATAGGAAAAGAGGGGTACAATTCCACATAATTCCCACTACCAGAATTCCATATCCCATCCCCTCTCTTGATATCTTCCCTATTCTTTATCGCTCTGGGAGTATGATGGACCCAGGATCATTATGGGGTTCAGAAGGTGGGAGGTCTGGCTTCTGTAATTGTTTACCCACTGAACATGGGCATAACAGGTTGATCCATACTCCCAGTCTGTCTCACTCTTTCCCTAGTGGGGTGGAGCTCTGGGGAGGTGGGGCTCCAGGACACATTGGTGGGGTCATCTGCCCATCAAAGTCAGGTTGGCATCATGATAGCGTCTGAAACCTGGTAGCTGAAAAAGAGTTAAGATATAAGGCAGAACAAATTGTTGACTAATCATGAATCTAAAGACAAGAATATTTCTGATGAAGATTTAGAGTCTCCATTTTGGAAAAAGCTAATAGGTCTATTTTAAGTATATTCCAAGGGGCCCATGACCCTATTAGTTTTTGCCTGATCTTGACATCTAACACACAGGTGACCTAAGTTATTGTCTGGGGAGATGGTGTCATAGTTGGACAGAGGACTAGAAAGCTGGATCAGGGAAGAGAGTAGTCCCAAATATGGGAAAATGATATAAATATTGTTAACTGTAAACTCCATAGATTTGATCTGGGGCCCACAGTCAGGTATGTTCTTTATTATTATTTATTTTACCTTTTTGTTGTCCTTGTTGTTTTATTGTTATTGTAGTTATTATTGTTGTTGATGATGATGTCATTGTTGTTGGATAGGACAGAGAAAAATGGAGAGAGGAGGGGAAGACAGAGGGGGGGGAGAGAAAGATAGACACCTGCAGACCTGCTTCACCGCTTGTGAAGCGACTCCCCTGAAGATGGGGAGCCAGGGCTCAAACTGGGATCCTTAAGCCCATCCTTGCACTACTGCCCGACCCTCAGGTAGGTTCATTTCTAACGTTCTGAGTAGTCTCCAGATTGTTGCTCACAGGGGCTGAATCAGTTTACATACTCACCTACAGTGTAGAAGTTGTTTTTTTTTTTAATAGAATGGAAACACTTACAAAACCATAGGGCAAGAGGAGTACAACTCCACACAATTCCTACCACCAGAACTCTGTATCCCATCCCCTCCCTTGATAGCTTTCCTATTCTTTATCTCTCTGGGAGTATGGACCCAAGGTCATTATGGGGTGCAGAAGGTGGAAGGTCTGGCTTCTGTAATTGCTTCCCCACTGAACATGAGCATTGACAGGTCGATCCATACTCCCAGCCTGTCTCTCTCTTTCTCTAGTGGGGCTGGGCTCAAAGGAAGCTGAGCTCCAGGACACATTGCTGGGCTTATCTGTCCAGGGAAATCTGGTTGGCATCATGTTAGCATCTGGAACCTAGTGGCTGAAAGAAGAGTTAATATATAAAGCCAAACAAGTTGTTGACTTATGAACCTAAAGGCTAGAATATTGCAAATGAAGATTGGGGGGGGGTCTCCATTTTGGAAATAGCTAGTAGGTCTATTTTAGTTATATTCCAAAGGGCCCAGGACTTTCTTAGTTTTTGCCTGAGCTTGACATCTAATATGCAGGTGGACCCAGTTTATTGTCTGGGGAGATGATGTCATGGCTGGAAAAAGGGCTAGAAGGCTGGATCAGGGAAGAGAGTAGCTACCAAATATGGAAGAAGTGTATTAATATTGTTGACTATAAACCCCATCGATTTGATCTACCTGAGGGCCCATATTCAGCATAGGAGCCTATGTAACCTCTACATCTCTGTAGGTCCAAACTCACATTCTGTGGTCATAAGTAGGATCATTCCAAGTTGTACCAATTTCAGGACCCATCTTCCTCAGGTGGTGGGTAGAGTATGTTTTCCGACCCTTTTCAGAGGATGGAACATTCTCTACCATTGTTGATCCACATTGAGGGCAAGATCCTATAGGGGCCCCCAAAGGGGTTCATTTTGTTGTTCCTGATGGAGATTACCAGTGACAATGGAGAGAGGGATCTATTAAAGGTCTAGGTTCATTATGTCAATGTGGGAATCCCAGGTCTCCCTGACTAGGGGCCCAGTTAATGTGGTGGCCTGATAGTGACTAAAGTGTCATCATTAATGCATGCCAGTCTTTTACCCTTATTCAGCTTTTGTAGTCCTTACTTTGATAAGGTTAGCTTTGGAGTGACTGAGGGAAGTGTAGTAGGAAGTAGGTGAGGAGGGTATCTAGGTCTAAGTAGAAACTATCTCATTAGGATCTTTATGGTGTCTTTTTAGGTCTTTCTACTTGCTTGCTGCATATACTGACTCACTGCAGACTATTGTGCACTTTTGCTCTCAGGTATATATTTTGCCCTAATTTATGGAAACATATGTACATCTGCCCTATCTCATGGGACCTGGTCTATATCTAGGTCTTGAGGCTTTGTTAGGAAGTGAACCACCCAAAATGGAATTAAGGAATCCTATGAGAAAGGAAAGGTCTCACCCGAATAATGAGACTGAAGGGTTGACATTCCTCGCCTGACATCTCTGGACACATTGTGAAGTGAATCATGCCGAGGTGGTACTCATTGCATTGAATAAGTTAGGATCAGCAGATGCAATATTTGTATGAATTGAGAGAAGCATGCAGGAAAGTGAACCCTATCCTAGAGGTTCCAGGACTGGGGAGAAATATGGGCTTTATAGGGGAAGCGGGAGGTTCCTGCTATTTAGGATTTAAGAAGGCAATAACAGTTATTGTTGTAATCCAATTATTTGGCAATTGGGTTAACTTTGGAAATCCCATTGTTAGGATTTACTGTATCATACACAACATCACCATAATGCCACCAGTTGCTTCTATTCTCCTGGTCTAAGCTTTTAGGAGAGTTAACATTTCAATGAGTCAGCCTATTGTCTGTGCATTACAAAGTTTGAGACATTCAATCAATTCCCCCCTTATATTAATTAACTAGTGATTTATATGACTACAAGTTAATAGGAGTGTACATAAGCACCGTTCCCACCACCAAAAGACTGTGTCCCATCCCATCCTCTCCCCCCTCCCTCAGTGAAGCTGAACATCTACCCTCACCCTACACCCAAAGGTTTTTACTTTGGTGCCCTACTCCAAACTCAGTCAGATCCTGCTTTGAGTTTCCCTTTCTGTTATTCTTTCTTTTATTTTTTCTGAGTTCTTGCCAGCACTTGTTGCTACTCTTTCCAATGTATCAATGTGACATTCTCACAGGTGTGAAGTGGTATCTCATTGTCTTGATTTGCATTTCTCTATTATTCACTGACTCTGGGCATGTTTTTCATATGTCGGTTGGCCCTCTGAATATCTTTTTTGGTAAAGGTTCTGTTCATGTCCTCTCCTCATTTTTAACAGGGCTTTTGTTGTTGTTTATTTGGTGGCTGAGTTATGTGGGGTATTTTTTTCCAGTTTTTTAAAAAATATTATTTATTTATTTATTGGATGGCTACAGCCAGAAATTGAGAGGAAAGGTGGTGATAAGGAAACAGAGACACCTGCAGCCCTGCCTCACCACTTGCAAAGCTTCCCCCCTCTAGGTGGGGAGCCTGTGCTTGAACCTGGGTCCTTGTGTACTGTAACATATGCGCTCAACCATGTGCACCACCACCCAGCCTCCTGTGTGAGGTCTTTTTCTATTTTTTTTTATTAGTTATTTAACTGTTAGCTGGCTTGTAAAGATCTTCTGCCTTTCAGTAGGATAGCTTTCTGTTTTGTTGATGGTTTCCTCTGAATTACAGAAAAGAAATAGAAGTTCTGTGCTTGCAAAGCCTTGTAAATGGAAGCTCGTGTCAGCTTTGTCTATAATATTTAACCGGATGAAAGTAGCCCAAGCACCATAGATAGGTGAATGGAAAAACTAATTGTGACTAATGCGAATTGTGTACTGTGGTACTAGAAATACATACACTAGTGAATACAACAGAATTATCGAGTCTCAAAAATGGCAGGCAGAAAGTCAGTCAGAATCTGGCATGCTTTGTGACTCTATTTGTATGAAATACTAAAAGGCAAAATTCATCTGTGGGGAGAGTCAGCACACAGATCACCAGTTAATTGCCTGGGCCACAGGTCAGGAGATGAAATTGGCCATAGGGGCTCAGGAGGGAACATTGTAGGTTAATGGGAATATTCTATGTCTTGATTGTGGGGGTCATCATGCAGGTAGATTTGACAAACTGCACCACAGTGCATGCTTAAATTGAGTGTCCTGTATTTTTCATAAATGGCACCTCAAGGAAATTGATAAAGGAAAAGAAAAAAACCCTTTGTACAGTACTGAAAGTCAGAATCCTAAGATTTGAAATGGTTTTGTTTATAGGAAACTTGATAAAGAAAAAAATGATAGTGCCTTCTCTTGTCTATGATTGAGATACTTATAAGAAAAAAAAAAAACCCTCCTCAATGGCTTTATGAATGTTTTCCCCGTGCTTTCTGTTTTCCAATTAGATGTTTTCTTAATTTCCCTGGGCTCTGTAATGTCGTTGTTTGCACTAGTGTTTTCAGGAAAATGTAAATAAATCTATTGGGGAAATTAATGGGGAAGTGGAAAATCGACACCAATTCTGTCCAGCAGGTTAATGAGAGGTGCTGTCAGCTCTTCATGTTTATACCCTCCTCTTCCTTCTTCTAGCTCACTTAAAGCAGACATTTCACTGTCCCCAGAAATGAGTGAGAAATGGTATTGATTTACTGCTGCCACCTGATAGCAACCAGAGAAGAGCCTGCCTGGAGCCAATTGAGATTTCTGAATGCTGAGTGGCTGCTGGCTTGATTGGAGCAGCTCAGCAGCCCCTCTTTTGCCTGGCTCCCAAATTATTCATCACTTTGCAGTGTGGAATCCTTCAAAGTCTGTCTACTCCTCACAGAACCTTACATTAGCCCTGGGAGGAATTCTAATGTCCCTATTTTATTTGTCAGGAAACCAAGCTGCACTAAGAGAGATGGCCTTTCTTGGGTCACACAGATAGCAAGTGTCATGCCTGAAAGCCAGGGCTTCTGACCTCACTCAAGCTTTTCTCCTTCACTACTCCCACCTCCCCCACCCAGCAGCCTAGCTGACTTGTTTTTTTAAGACTCAAAGGAAATCCAATGATAGCAGCTCAGTGGAAAATGCTTACCAATTTATTCCAATTTCTGAATCCATACATCATCAGAATGGACTCATCACCAAAGTGAAGAGGGATGGGGAGGGTGTAGGATGGAAAACATGTACTGACAGAGCTGTACTGCCTGTCATATACCATCATTCAAATACAGTCAGGTTAAGCAACAAAAGGCAGAGAGTCTAACGCCAGCAGCTGAGTGGAAGGTAGCCATTTGCAATCCCAGTGAGTGGGTGTGGGTGTGTGTGTGGGGGGGGTTTGCTTACTGGTGCTGAGTATGAAGTTGAAGTTTAGGCCAAAATCAGCAAGTTGCTGTAGAACATTTAGAACTGGTCCTCTTCCTCCTCTTTTTCCTTCTCCTCCTCTCCCTCCTCCTCCTCCTTCTCCTTCTTCTATTGTGAGAGTTAATGCTTTATAGTACATGCATAAGTTTCACTATGGGAGCCGGGCAGTAGTGCAGTGGGTTAAGCGCACATGGCACAAAGCACAAGGACTGGAGTAAGGATCCCTGTTCAAGCCCCTGGCTCCCCACCTGCAAGGGAGTCGCTTACAGGCTGTGAAGCAGGTCCGCAGGTGTCTATCTTTCTCTCCCCCTCTCTGTCATCCCCTTCTCGCTCCATCTCTCTCTGTCCTAACAATGATAACATCAATGACAGTAATAACTACAACAACAATAAAAAACAAGGGCAACAAAAGGGAAAATAAATATAAAAAATAAAATAAAAAACTTATTTAAAAAATGTTTCTCTATGCACCTGCCCCTCAGAATTCTGCCCCAATTATCATCCACTCCTCTCTACCCTTGCCCCGATTCAATAGTGTTCCTTGCTTTAATGCAATACACCATGCCCAGTTCATGTTTCACTTTGTTTTCTTCCTCCCTGTTCCTAATTACTAGGTCCCACTTATAAGTGAGGTCACTCAATATCCGTCCTTCTCTTTTTGACTTACCTCTCTTAACACGATGCCTTCCAGTTCCATCCAAGATGATGAAAGGGAGATGACTTCATCATTTTTAACAGCTGAGTAGTATTCCATTGTGTGCATAAACCTCAGTTTGTTAGCCAGTCATCTATCATTAGACATCTGGGTTGCTTCCAGGTTTTGGTGATACCAAATTGTCATTCTTATCTGCACAGGAGATACATGTCACTTTGAGTGTGAGCCTTAAAAAAAAATAACCTCTATTTGAGAATCAACAGACCTGAGTAAATGCCAAATAGATTTCTGTGACAATTCTTTTACAGTTAATTTATTTGTAAGAGAGAAAGAGAGCAAGAGCATCAGTCTGGCACATGTGGTGTGATGCTGGGCATAGACTTCAGGACCTCATGCAGTGTAAGTCCTATATTCTCCTTTTGAACCATCTCCCAGGACTCAGCTAGAGATTTTTTTAAAAATTATTTTGATTTGTCTTAGTAATGGAGTAATGGTTTACACAATTATAAGACTACAAGGGTATAGTTCTGTACCACACCCACCATCAAGGTTCTGCCTCCTGTCCCTTCTCCCCCTATCCCCATCCCAACACCTCAACAATAACAAACATAGCCCTCACAAAGCCTTACAGAAAGTTTGGTCACTTCTTTGCTTGTTCGCTTGCTAATTTGCAAGTTCCTATCTTTCAATTCCCTAGATTCCACAAATAAAGCAGACCATCCTTCTTACTTACTTCATTAAACACAATCACCACCAATTCCCATCCATTTTATCCCAAAGGATACAGTGTTATCTTTTTTCTTTTTAATTTCAGAGTAGTACTCATTGAATATATGTCCCGTAACATCTTTATCCAGTCAACAGGCATTTGTCTTTCAACTATGATTTTCTTTGAACCATTTAGAGGCTGTGAGACCCTAAGCAGGTTGCTCAAACTCTGAGTCAAATTTGAATCACAGGTAATGAACGGCCTCTCCTAGGATTGTTTGGAGGATTAGGTCAAATCGTGATATGTAGTTATTTTTTACTTTATTATTATTTTTTAATCAAAGGGCTACACAACCCTGGCTTATGGTGGTGCCAGGGATCAAAGTTGGTACTTTGGAACCTCAGCAACCAGTCTGTTTACATAACCATTACGTTATCTCCCCTTGTAGTTAATTTTGTGTATAAATATCGGCCATTGCTTTTATTAGCTATTTATAAATACCTTGATCTTTTTGGGATTTCACCCCCAGTATATAGAAAAGCCTGGCATATATTATATGATATTCAGTAATAACTGCGGTAAAATAAAATGTTCCCCAGTTATACAATAGAAAGGCATGCCTGCTGTTCCTGCACTTCAGCAAACCTAGGGGAATAGAAATGCAACCAATTGGGTTAAATCATTTTGTTTCGCACAATGTAGCCTACCAAATCGTATGTTTCATTTTGTGTTCAGTTGCATCATGGAAGCCCAGACTGGGTGTGGAATGTAATCAATCCACCCCATGCTTTGTCTTATATGATGACTCACAATGTGACCAATCCGTTTGCACATTACCCTTGAACACACCTGATTGGTGCACCTTGTAACCAATCAAATGTACCACCTTGTAACCAGTCAAATGTACCACCTTGTAACCAATCAAATGCACGCCACTACCCGCTTGAAAGGTATAAGCGGCTTTCCAAATCAGGCAGGTGGTGTAGCATGGCAGGAGTTAGCTAAGTATCTCCCTGCCCTCCGTGTGGTCACGGCCTCAGACTTGTCCTTTAGTTCTCCTGTACCCTGGAGCTGTAACACTCAGGAGCTTTAACACTGGGAGTTGTTCTGCGGATATTTTTCCATAACAGTGGAACTGAAATGGAATAGACCTTTTTTTTTTTTTTTTTTTTTTAATGTGACTCCAGGTAATGAACCCAGAATCTTGTTCATGGATAATAAAACTAAGTGGTTTCCCCAGTCCAATTTTTCTTCTTTTTTTGGGGGGGGAATGGGGAGTGTAGTAGGGAGGTGAGAGACAGAGACAGAGAAACTAGGGCAACATAGAATTCCTCTATCAATCATGGAACTCCCCTAATACTGCCTACACTGCTCCTATGTGATGCCAGAGCTCAAACCCAGGGCCTCATGAATGGTCAAGCATATACTCTGCCTGGTGAGCTATGCCACCAGTCCAAATCTTTTCTTTCTGCCACTATCAAAATATTAGTTATCCCTAGAATAGGGCCAGGTGGAGGATCTGCTGTTCAAAAGCGCATCACTGATTCTAAGTCCACACCATCTGGTGCTTTGAGGTAGAACATTCCTCTCACCTCCTAATGTCTAAGCACAGGGCACCCAGAACACTGCTTTCCTTGATCCTGGAAGATGCAGGCACAAATTCTGAAACAGACACAGTGCCCAGCAGTAGACAATCACTTCTCCACTTCTATCATCTCACTATGCCTCAAAAGGCCACCAGCTGTGTGAATGCCATACTTAACCTTTTCAACATAATAGCATCTTAAATATTTTAAAGAGTATGCAATATTTAAGACAGACCAAGAGAGAATGAAGAACACAGCATGGAGGAAGTGACCCAGTTACAGCAACAAGTCCAAGACTGAAAAGAGAAATAGGAGGGAGGAACACTCTAGATTCCAGGAGCCCGCCATCTTAATTACTGTGAAAACCATGCAGACACCAGATGTAGCCCGTGACTGAACAAATCTAGTATGGAAAAGGATTTTTGAGACAATTAGGGGACATAATTTTATAGTTTTTTGGTATGTACTATTATAAGAAATTACTTTTTATTTTGCTTAATATGGTGTGTGAAAGCTCTTTATGGATTATACTGCAGCATGTAGGAATAAAATGATACCTTGCTCAAGATTTGCTTGAAAACAGATTTTAGAAAAGCAAAGCAGAATGAAGATAGATGTGGCGATTAAGGTAGTATTTTGACAATTGTTAAATACATGTAACATGAGCAGATAGGAGTTCATTTTACCAGTATTTCTACCTTTGTACACATTTGTAAAAAGTTTACAGTAGCATACTTAATAATATAAAGCAATGAATTCAACAGAGACCTTTATAGCCAAACTCTGTTTGAGGGGAAATAAGCCAGTTTACTTAAATCCCCCACTCTAGTGCCTCCCCACCCATCTCCAGAAATTGTCACTCTACTGATTTTGGTATTTGTTATTGTAATGTAACATCTGATAACCTTGCTATCTTTTTATGTATTTCTGAACAATTCCCTCATTATGTTGTGCATTATAAAACTTCATTTAAACAGTATCCAGTTATATGGGTTCTGCAACTTGTATATGTGGTGTGTGTGTGTGTGTGTGTGTGTGTGTGTGTGTGTGTGACTGCCACCTCTCCAGATTCAAAGGAGGTCTCGAAACTTTACATCAGGCTCAACCTGACGCTGTTGACTGGCTACGGAAGAAGGGCAAACGCTAGAAGAAGAAGAGCTTTGAAATACTCTCCAAAAACTGTTTCCTTATTTTTTCCTAAGCTGACCAAAGTTCATATAGGCATTGTCATTAATATGTCCCAACTGGAGTGCTTGCTCTGTTGCCTTTTTTAAAATTTATTTTGTATTTATTTATTTATAACAAGAAAACACTGACAAAACCATAGGACAAGAGGAGTACAACTCCACACAATTTGCACCACCAGAACTCCGTATCCCATCCCCTCGCCTCATAGCTTTCCTATTCTTTATCCCTCTGGGAGTATGGACTCAAGGTTATTGTGGGATGCAGAAGGTGGAAGGTCTGGCTTCTGTAGTTGCTTCCCTGCTGAACATGGGCATCCACAGGTCAATCCATACTCCCATCCTGCCTCTCTCTTTCCCTAGTGGGGCTGGGTTCTGAGGAATCGGAGCTCCAGGACACATTGAGGCTCTGAGGTCCCAGGTTCACTCCCTAGCACCAACGTATATCAGAACTTATCAGTGCAATGTTCTCTCTTTCTCTCTCTCTCCTTCCTCCCTCATATCTTTCTCTCTGTATCTATCTTTCATTAATAAATAAATAGGGTCATTTTAAAATAAAAATAATTTTTAAATCTTTTATTATTGGGTAGAGGGGGAGAGAGAGAGAGGGAGGGAGAGGTTGAGAGGGGAGGGTAAGATAGGGTAAAAGGCAGAGGGACAGATGCCTGTAGTCCTGCTTCACCATTTGTGAAGCTTTCGCCCTGCAGGTGGGGACCAGGGGCTTGAATGCGGGTCCTTGAACGCTGTGATGTTTGTGCTTAATCAGGTGAACCACACCACCTGGCCCCAATAAAAATAATTCAAAAATTAGGTCTAGAATACATGAGTTAAGTTTTATTTATTAGAATATGCAGGTTTACTACTTTCACGGGTCAAGTAAAATAGGCCAGGAAGCCTGAAGATGATTTGTGTAGTTGCTGATGCTGTTAGAGCTGATACTTTAAACCACGCTTAGACATCACATACTATTTGTGTCCTCTTTCTCTGACCACTGTCAAGACACAGGTGACACCCAGAGAGAGAATTCCATATAGCCATGATTCATTTTTTGTTATTTTAGAATAGCTTGAAAATCGGAATTGTGGTGAGCTTCCTCTTTCTGGGTGTCTTTGTCCACTCCCTCAAAGGTCAGCACTCACCATGGTCCTCTCTTTCAGAGAGGTAACATTACCACAGATCAGTTTATTAGGTTTAGCCCCAAAGAGTGCTGGTTTTAGAGTAAGTGCATGATAAGGAAATGATTCCCTTTCTGACTACCCTCCCCCAAACACCCCCATTGGAAGTATAGGAACACCTCTCATGGTTGCTTTTGGAGATATGTTCTCAAGAAGATAACTTTAGGTGTGGTGAGAAGCAGAGAGCCCTGAATCCCAGGACCTGGAACCTCACCTCTCCAGAGCCCTACCTTACTAGCAAAAGGCAGGGACAGGTCTAGAAGTATGGACTAACCTGGCAATAGCCATGTCCAGCTGGAAGCAGTTACGTAAACCAGCACACCATCCTTCTATACCCCCCAAAGAATGTTGGTTCTTTCTCCCAGAGGAGGAAACATTAGAGGAAGGTGAGCACCAGAGGGCCTTGAACCTGGAACTTTTTGTCACCAGGAGCCTTTGTTTTTTGCTCTTGTCACTGAGAGGGAGGGGAATTTAGAGGACTCCTGAGAAAGATATGTCTGTGTTCCCCTAGAATGAAGTGGAAAAGGGAAGAACACCTAGAAGTTGTAATAGGCTTAGAAAGGAGGTAAAGGTGGGAATTTAAAAGTGCATAAAGAGCCCAGCTTCCCCTCCTGCAGGGGGGAAGCTTCACAAGCGGTGAAACAGGGCTGCAGATGTCTCTCTCTCTCCCTCTCCTCTCTCAATTTCTCTGTCTCTATCCAATAATAAATAAGTAAAAATGTTGAGAAAAAGAGCCCAGCTTCATTGCCATACTGCCTAGCTCACCAAAATGATACAGTTCAGGGTGGGGGGATGGAAGCCACGGTGTTTAGTTCATTATACTAAACTCAACAAAGAATTGAGAAGGGGGCTGGGAGGTAGGGTAGTGGGTTAAGCGCACATGGTGTGAAGCACAAGGACTGGAGTAAGAATCCGGGTTCAATCCCCCAGCTCTCCACAGGCAGGGGTGAGGCTTCACAAGTGGTGAAGCAGGGCTGCAAGTGTCTATCTTTCTCTCCCAATTTCTCACTGTTCTATCCAACAATGACGACAGCAATAACAACAATAATAACAATAATGATAAACAACAAGGAAAACAAAAGGGAAAATATGTCCTCCAGGAACAGTGGATTCATGGTGCAGGCACCAAACTCCGGTAATAACCCTGGAGCCAACAACAAAAAAAAGAATTGAGAAGAGTGTGATTTCAAGTATCTTCTGTTTTAATTCAGATAAGTGAAAACACATGCACAGATAACTGTAAGCAAAAAAGGAAGTATGGCAGTGAAGGCGGGCATCCTCTTCTCAATCCATACCTTGGCCGGAAGGGATGGATCCTGCTTTCTCCTTCCTGTGACTTGAACCTAATTACATTGAGATTTTAATTAATTAATTAATTATATTTGCTGGTTCTCACAAGTCAGGAGTGCAACACTATCACTTGTCCTATTGCATCTTGTAATAACACTTTGTTTTAGCTCCCAGACAGTGATTTGACTGTGGATGTCCTAGGTGTGTTATCAATCACTTCTACTGCAGCCAGGAAGACAAGCTAGGGAAGTTTGACTTGAGACCCATAATTCCTTACCAGGCATTTATTTTTATGGTACTCAGCCTGCCATCTTAAAAGAACACAAACCCTTAGTCTCTGTATTTCTGAGGTTGTGGAGGGTGGGGAGAGAAGCTTAGTGCCCCTCAGTACAGTGAACATTTTTTTTTTTATTTATAAAAAGGAAACACTGACAAAACCATAGGATAAGAGGGGTACAACTCCACAAAATTCCCACCACCAGAACTCTGTATCCCATCTTCTCCCCTTATAGCTTTCCTAGTCTTTAACTCTCTGGGAGTATGGATCCAGGGTCATTATGGGGTGCAGAAGGTGGAAAGTCTGGCTTCTGTAATTGCTTCCCTGCTGAACATGGGCATTGACAGGTCAATCCATACTCCCAGCCTGCCTCTCTCTTTCCCTAGTGGGGCAGGGTTTGGGGATGTGGGGGCTCCAGGACACATTGGTGGGGTCATCTGCCCAGGGAAGTCAGGGTTAGCATCATGTTAGCATCTGGAACCTGGTGGCTGAAAAGAGAGTTAACAGATACAGCCAAACAAGTTGTTGACTAATCATGAACTTAAAGGCTGGAATATTGCAGATGAAGACTTTGGGGTCTCCGTTTTGTAGATAGCTAGTAGGCCTATTTTAGTTCTATTCCAAAGAGCCCATGACTATACTAGTTTTTTTTTTCTGAGCCTGACCTCTGTTATGCAGGTGGACCCAAGTTATTATCTGGGGAAATGATGTCATGGATGGAAAAAGGGATAGAAAGCTGGATCAGGAATGAGAGTAGCTCCCAAATATGAGAGAAGTGTACAAATATTGTTAACCCCATTGACAGTGAACATTTTAATGGTGGACGAGATGTGTGGACACCTATTTGAAACACGTATGGAATTGTACTTCTAAAACAAAGAGTTCTATAAAAAATAAACTCAACTTAAAAACATTGATCAAAAAAGAATACAATGTAAAAAAAACACACATTCGAATAAAAAAAGATTATTTTCAAAGCCCACTATATTCCTTGTTAGAAGTTCCCTTTTTGGGGGCCAGGTGATGGCGCACCTGCTAAGTGCACATGTTACAGTGCACAAGGACCCAGGTTCAAGTCCCTAGTCCCCACCTGCATAAGGAAAACCTTACCAGTGGTGAAATAGGGCTGCAGGTATCTCTCTATCTCTCTCCCTCTCTTTCCCCCCTTCCTCTTGATTTCTAGGTTTCTCTATCCAATAAGTAAAGATAATAATAATAATAAAGAAGTCCCCTTTTTAGGGCATAATCAAGAGGTATATTTGAAAGACTACCTATGAGGTCAGGCAGTGGTGCACACATGTTGCCATCTACAAGGATGAGAGTTTAGGTCCCTTCAGTGGGGAAGCTTCATAAACAGTGGAACAGTGCTATAGGTGTATCTCTTTTTCTCTCTTCTGCTCCTTCTCTCTCTATTTGTCTCTGTCATGGGGGAAAAAAGCCCACAGGAAGAAGGCAGTGAGTGCCAGTAAAATCCCTGGTGACATAAAAGAAAAAAACTGAATAAAGTAAAAGGAAGTTTACTTAAATTGCAATATATCAACTCCGTTCAAAGTTCTGCTTAATGTTTTCCCTTCTGATCTTGTTTTTAAAGTTCTACATATGAGTGAGATTATCCTATATTCATTCGTCTATTTCTGACTTATCTCACTTAATATGATTTCTTCAAGCTTCATCCAAGATACGGTAAAGAAGGTGAAATCATCATTTTTAATAGCTAAGTAGTATTCCATTGTGTATATAGACCACAGCTTGCTTAGCCACTCATCTGTTGTTGGACATCTAGGTTGGTTCCAGGTTTTGCGTATTACAAATTGTGCTGCTATGAACATAGATACACAGATCTTTTTGGATGGGTGTGTTGAGTTCCTTAGGATATATCCCCAGGAGAGGTATTGCAGGATCATAAGGTAGGTCCACTTCTAGCCTTCTGAATGTTCTCCAGACTTCTCTTCACAGGGGTTAGACTAATTTACATTCCCACCAGCAGTGCAGAAGGGTTCCCTTGTCCCTACAACCACTCTAGCATTTTTTTGTGGCTACCTTTTCTGATGTATGGAATTCTCACAGGAGTGAAGTGATATTTCATTGTTGTCTTTATTTGCATTTCTCTGACAGTAAATGACTTGGAGCATTTTCTCATATGTTCGTTGGCCTTTTGGATCTCTTCTATGGTGAATATTCTGTTCATATCCTCTCCCCATTGTTGCTTGGGGTCATTTGTATTCTTGTTGAGTTTGGTGACCTTATATATTTTGGTTATTAAACTCTTGTCTGATGTATGGCATGTAAAGATCTTCCCCCACTCTGTGGGAGTTCTCTTTGTTTGGGTGGTGATTTCTTTTGCTGTGCAGAAGCTTTTTAATTTGATGTCGTCCAATTGGTTTATTTTTTTTATTTTAGTCTTCTTCATAATTGGATTCATATCATTGAAGATTCCTTTAAAATTTATATGGAAGAGAATGCTTCCAATATTTTTCTCTAAGTATTTGATAGTTTCTGGTCTAACAGTCAAGCCCTTGATCCACTTGTAATTTACTTTTGTGTTTGGTGAAATAGAGCAGTTCAGTTTCATTCTTCTGCACGTTTCAACCCAATTTTTCCAATATTATTTTTTGGAGAGACTCCCCTTCCCCCATTTAATACTGTCAACTGTAAACCATTAATCCCCCAATAAAGAAATTTGAAAAAAAAAAGTATCAGGAAGTCTGAGATCAGAAAACTTCTTTGACAATTATTATGTAGGCATCCGTAGGTCTGTCCCATATCCAACTCTAGTACATTTAAGTGATTCTAAAGTGTGTGTGTTCATATGTTTTCAAGGATGCTGATGTATCAATAGAACTTGGCCCCCATGTTGGAATTTGTTCAGATGCACTCTCATTTTCTGTTTTCTAGATAATCTTGAGTCCTATCATGGCCTTAAAGGATAGAAGGGACAGCTTCCTCTGGCTGGGGAGGGGTTCTAATGCAGTCATGCTGTCTTCCACTTATCATGACAGTGAGCAGTGTACATTGCAGAAAGTTCAGGAAAGTTACTGGGACATGTTAGAATTTTGAGGTAATGCTAACTGTGACTTTAGAGAAACAGTGTCTCAGTTTGTTTCGTATCAATCTGTTTATCTGCCAAAGGTTTCCTGTAAATTTATAATATAGTTACTGTTCTAAGTGCTGGCTATGTACATCTCTTTAGAAATATATTATTCGTCAGAATTTTATTCTAGAGCATGCTAGTAGATGGCATGGGAAAAACAAACAAGATCCCATGGTTAGATGGGGCTTAGACAAAGACATGATAGACCTATGATTAATGGACTTGGCTATAGAATATCTCAGAGCCTTTAATCTGCCTGACATCTAATTCTTATCATCCATTATTTCTCAAGGGGAATTGCAATAGAATTTTAAAAAAAATATGCCCTCAAATTCCTCAAGCCTGAAACCATTTATTTTTTATTTCTTCTTAAAATACTGATTTACTTTTATGGTAGATAAAAAGCTTAGAAAACACCTCAGCTCTGGGGTATACAGTACTGGAGATCAGACCCGGGACCTCAAGCATGGCATCCTGTGTTTAGTTATCTCCCAAACCCAAGAAAGCCTCTCTTTCCTGATTGTTTAGTTGAACTGGTGTTCCTCAGAATATTTTTGTGTATAAAAATAGCTATAGCAGGTGGAGGCAGGAAGATGGTGGACTGAGAAGCCGCTAGTGGCTGAGCTCCAACCACATCTCCTGGAAACGGTAGGATTTTCTGCCTTTAGCAGGCCAGCCAATAAGGTGTCCTAGCGGTAACACCAAGGAGGTGACTATAACTTAATTTGGGTTAAGAATTAGAGTAAAGGTGGCACGGACTAGCGAGCGGCTGCTACAGACTTCCCAGGCGGCGGCAGGCAAGGCGGGTGCGCCAGCACTGTCCTCCGCCCGGGAAGGCGGCTCCTCTGCTGGTTGCAGAGCGCTGCTGAGCGGCCGGCAGAGGACCGGGAGGGAGCACTGTAGCTCGGGGGCTTTCTCTTGGGAGTCTCTGGGGACCACCGTGACCCTGAGGGTGGATCCGAAGACTTCTTGAGTATAGCTCTCATTGGATCAAAGTACTTGGAGCTAGTTTTCATTTTCGAGAAATCCTTCAAAAAAGTCTGGAGGGGGGGGTTTCCCGGAAGATGGCGGACTGAAAAGCTGCTAGCAGCTGAGCTCCAACCACATCTCCTGGAAACGGTAGGATTTTCTGCCTTTAGCAGGACAGCCAATAAGGGGTCCTAGCGGTAACACCAGGAGGTGACTATAACTTAATTTGGGTTAAGAATTAGAGTAGGGAAAAAAGGGGAAAAAAATTTTTTTTCTTCCTTTTAATTTTCAAGCATACCTCCTTCCCCCCCCCCAAGCAGTCCCTGGGGACCAGTTCCTAGCAGGATCCCCTACACCACCAAACAGGGTGCTTTTTTGAATTCACTGATACACATTTGGGAATTTACTTTCACTGCTCTTTAATTACAACTCTTTTTCTTATCTTCTACCTTTTCTCTCTCTTGTCTCTCTCTCTCTTTTTTTTAAATCTTGTCATACACTTCTTCCTTCTTCTTTGCCTTTCTGAATTTGTGAATTATTTTGGGGAAGAAATCTGACTCAGAGTGGACTCTCTATGTGTGTATCTCTGCTCTAGTTCACTTTCCCCTCTTGTTACCCCTAGAATATACAGTGGATAGTAGATTTGCATAACTGTCTATTCTTGCTATCATTTATTTCTTTTCTCTTTCCTCACTGGGATTTGGTTACTATTTTTTCACGGACTGGATAAATTGTTTGGCTAACTGGTAAGGATTAAACTACTTCAATACTTACTTCAGTTGCTACTGTAATTCCTGAGGTTGGTGAGTGCAATTGTCATAAAGGTATTTAGTACAGTATTACTTGTACTCAAGACACAACAACTGAGGAACAACAGAGCAAAAAAAAAAAAAAGAAACACATAAATAAAAAAAATGGGTAGATCAAAAACAAATAAATCTGCTACTCCAATGAATGAAGACAAGAGCCCAGAAGAAACTACAAATCAGCCAGAAGTAACCATAGATAAGAACAGTATGCAAGCAATAATAAACTTATTAATCACAGAAATGAAAACAACATTGGAGGGAAGGAATGGCTGTATTAGGGAAACAACAGTTGAGACCCCCAAGGAAAATACTGATTATCTTGAGGCAATTAGAGAACTGAAAGCCGAAATAGCTGAAATGAATAAAGCAGCTGAGGGAAGGGAAAGCAGACTAAGAGAAGCAGAAAACAGAATTAGTCAGACAGAGGATGAGTTAGAGAAAACAAAGAAAGAGGTGAAAGAGCTTAAAAAGAGATTGAGAGACACTGAAAACAACAACAGAGACATATGGGATGATCTCAAAAGAAGTAACATTCGTATAATTGGCCTGCCAGAGGAAGAAAGAGAGGAAGGGGAAGCAAACATTCTAGAGGAAATAATAGAAGAAAACTTCCCAGACCTGAATAACAGAAAGGATATCAAGATTCAAGAGGCCCAGAGAGTACCAAACAGAATCAACCCAGACCTGAAGACACCAAGACACATCATAGTCACAATGAGAAGAAGTAAGGATAAAGAAAGGATCCTAAAGGCTGCAAGAGAGAAACAAAAAGTCACATACAAGGGAAAACCCATAAGATTATCTGCAGACTTCTCCACTCAAACTCTAAAAGCCAGAAGGGAGTGGAAAGATATCTATCAAGCCTTGAAAGAAAAAGGGTTTCAACTAAGGATAATATATCCTGCTAGACTTTCATTCAAACTAGATGGAGGAATCAAAACCTGCTTAGATAAAAAAAGTTAAAGAGGGCAACCATCACCAAGCCGGCCCTGAAAGAGGTACTAAAAGACCTCTTATAAACAAGAACATCACTATAATACAGGCAATATATCAGAGCAAACACATTTTTTTTAGAACAATGGCACTACAATACATTAAATCCATAATATCAATAAATGTCAATGGCTTAAACTCACCCATCAAAAGGCACAGGGAGGGGGGATGGATCAGAAAACATAACCCAACCATATGCTGCTTGCAAGAATCCCATCTGTCACAACAAGATAAACACAGACTTAAAGTGAAAGGATGGAAAACTATCATACAGGCTAACGGTCCACAAAAAAGGGCAGGAACAGCCATTCTCATCTCAGACACGATAGATTTTAAATTAAATAAAGTAATAAAAGATAGGCAAGGACATTACATAATGATTAGAGGATCAATCAGCCAAAAAGACTCAACAATTATTAACATCTATGCACCCAACGAGGGACCATCTAAATACATTAAGCATCTACTGAAAGAATTTCAAAAATACATCAATAGTAATACAGTAATAGTGGGAGACTTCAATACCCCACTCTCACACTTAGACAGATCAACAAAGACAGATCAACAAAGACAGATCAACAATAAAGATACAAGAGAACTGAATGAAGAGATTGACAGACTAGACCTCTTGGACATTTTCAGACTCCTCCACCCCAAAAAACGGGAATACACCTTCTTTTCAAATCCACATAACACATACTCAAGGATAGACCACATGTTAGGCCACAAAGACAGCATCAACAAATCCAAGAGCATTGAAATCATCCCAAGTATCTTCTCAGACCACAGTGGAGTAAAACTAACATTTAACAACAAATGGAAAATTATTAAAAGACACAGAATTTGGAAACTAAACAACATGCTCCTTAAGAACTACTGGGTCAGAGACTCACTCAAGCAGGAAATTGAAATGTTCCTGGAAACTAATGAAAATGAAGACACAACCTATCAAAATATTTGGGACACAGCTAAAGCAGTACTGAGAGGGAAACTTATAGCCATACAATCACATATTAAATACCAAGAAGAAACTCAAATGAACGACCTTACTGCACACCTCAAGGACTTAGAGGAAGAGGAACAAAGGAACCCTAAAGCAACCAGAAGGACAGAAATCACTAAAGTTCGAGCAGAAATAAACAACATCGAAAATAAAAGAACCATACAAAAGATCAATGAAGCCAAATGTTGGTTCTTTGAAAGATTAAACAAAATTGACAAATCCCTAGCCAGACTCACCAAACAAAAAAGAGAGAAGACTTAAATTAATAGAATTGTAAACGATGGAGGAGATATCACAACTGACACCACAGAAATACAGAGAATCCTGCGAAACTTCTATAAAGAACTATATGCCACCAAGCTAGAGAATCTGGAAGAAATGGATCAATTCCTAGAAACCTATGCACTTCCAAAACTGAACCAAGAAGAACTATAAAATCTAAATGCACCAATCACAGACAAAGAAATTGAAACCATTATTAAGAATCTCCCCAACAACAAAAGTCCTGGACCAGATGGCTTCACAAACGAATTCTACAAAACATTCAGGAAACAGTTAATACCCATACTTCTTAAGCTATTCCATAAGATTGAGGAAACAGGAATACTCCCTTCCACCTTCTATGAAGCCAACATCACCCTGATACCAAAAGCTGATAGGGACACACCAAAAAAGGAAAACTACAGACCAAGATCTCTGATGAACATAGATGCCAAAATATTAAACAAGATCTTGGCCAACCGGATACAGCAACACATCAAAAAGATTGTTCATCATGACCAAGTGGGATTCATCCCAGGAATGCAAGGCTGGTTCAACATCCATAAGTCAATCAATACCATTCACCACATCAATAAAAGCAAAGCCAAAAACCACATGATTATCTCAATAGATGCAGAGAAAGCCTTTGACAAAATCCAACACCCATTCATGCTCAAAACTCTACAAAAAATGGGAATAGATGGAAAATTCCTCAAGATAGTGGAGTCTATATATAGCAAATCTACAGCCAACATCATACTCAATGGACAGAAGCTGAAAGCATTCCCCCTCAGATCGGGGACTAGACAGGGCTGTCCACTGTCACCGTTACTCTTCAACATAGTATTGGAAGTTCTTGCCATAGCAATCAGGCAAGAGAAAGAAATCAAAGGAATACAGATTGGAAGGGAAGAAGTCAAGCTCTCACTATTTGCAGATGATATGATAGTATACATAGAAAGACCTAAAGAATCCAGTAGAAAATTACTGGAAATTATTAGGCAATATAGCAAGGTATCAGGCTACAAAATCAATTTACAAAAATCAGTGGCATTTCTTTATGCAAACACTAAATCTGAAGAAGAAGACATCCAGAAATCACTCCCATTTACTGTTTCAGCAAAATCAATCAAATACCTAGGAATAAAGTTGACCAAAGAAGTGAAAGACTTGTATGCTGAAAACTATGAGTCGCTACTCAAGGAAATAGAAACTGATACCAAGAAATGGAAAGATATCCCATGCTCATGCACTGGAAGAATAAATATCATCAAAATGAATATTCTCCCCAGAGCCATATACAAATTTAATGCAACACCCATTAAAATTCCACCAAGCTTCTTTAAGAGACTAGAACAAACACTACAATCACTTATCTGGAATCTGAAAACACCTAGGATTGCCAAAACCATCTTGAGGAAAAGAAACAGAAATGGAGGCATCACACTCCCAGACCTTAAACTATATTATAAAGCCATCATCATCAAAACAGCATGGTACTGGAACAAAAATAGGCACACAGACAAGTGGAACAGAATTGAAAGCCCAGAAATAAATCCCAACACATATGGGCATCTAATCTTTGATAAGGGGGCCCAAAGGATTAAATGGGAAAAGGAGGCTCTCTTCAATAAATGGTGCTGTGAAAACTGGGTTGAAACTTGCAGAAGAATGAAATTGAACCACTTTATCTCACCAGAAACAAAAATCAACTCCAAATGGATCAAAGACCTAGATGTCAGACCAGAAACAATCAAATACTTAGAGGAAAACATCTCAATGTTTCTCAAAACACTAACTGAATCTTTTTAATATATAGGCTGTGTATCTGATATGCGGACTCTCTCAAAAGCCTAGACCAAGTATATTAGAAGCATCCAATAGCACAGCTATATACAAGTTACTGGATACTGTACAGCAAACCATAACAAAAGGACTTTTCAAAGTTAACCCAATTACCAAATAATGTGATGATAACATTAACTATCCATTGTCTTTTTGAACCCTAAGACAGCAGGAACCTCACATCTCCACTATAGAGCCCCTACTTCCCCCAGTCCTGGAACCCTTGGATAGGGCCCACTTTCCCATATGCGTCTCCCAATCCATACCAAATAATATTGCATCCACTGATCACAACCTAACCAATGCAACGATTGCCACCTCAACATGCTTCACCTCAGACTGTGTCCAGAGACTTCACGTGTGGAATGACAACCCTTCAGCTTCATTACTTGGGTGAGACCTTTCCTTTTATAGTACACTCTAATTTCATCTCAGGTGGTTCACCTTCTAACAAAGTCCCATACCTAGATATACACCAGTTTCTGTGAGAGAGAGCTTATATTCACATGTATCCATAAACTACTGCAAAATATATACCTGAAAGCAGAAGTACACTATAGTTTGCAGTGAGTACGTCCCTAACACTTCCTCTCCACTATTCCAAGCTTGGGATCCATGATTGCTCAACAATTTGTTTGGCTTCGTATGTTAACTCTCTTTTCAATCACCAGGTTCCAGATGCCACCAGGATGCTGGCCAGGCTTCCCTGGATTGAAGACCCCACCAATGTGTCCTGGAGCTCAGCTTCCCCAGAGACACACCTTACTAGGCAAAGAGAGAGGCAGACTGGGAGTATGGACAGACCAGTCAACGCCCATGTTCAGCGGGGAAGCAATTACAGAAGCCAGACCTTCTACCTTCTGCAACCCTCAGTGACCCTGTGTCCATGCTCCCAGATGGCTAGAGAATGGGAAAGCTATCATGGGAGGGAGTGGGTTAAGGAGATTGGGTGGTGGGAATTGTGTGGAGTTGTACCCCTCCTACCTTATGGTTTTGTTCGTTAATCCTTTCTTAAATAAAAAATTAAAAAAAAAACTTAAAAAAATAGCTATAGCAGTACAAGAATCACATGATTTTATTAATGGTGTTAAATTTGTTGTTCTTCTGTATGTATGCTGTGAACATGTTTTGCCTTGTCTGATTCAGGTTTAACCACTCCACTGGAGTTTTGTTGTTTATGTGGAATACCTTTTTACATCCATTTACTTTCAACCTCCATGTATCTTACTATTTATAGTGTGTCTCATACAGGCAACTCAGTTGTATTCTGCAATTTTATTGATTCTGACATTCTCTGCTTTTTCATTTGGGGGCTTTATTCATCCTATTAAAATCCACAAGCTATTGGTGTGAGTCAGAAATATTATGTTGTTTGTTTTCTACTTGTTCCTGTGTCTTCTGTTTCTCTGATTAATATTTGTGTAACTGTCTCTTTACTTTGTTTATATTAAGTATTCAGTGACATTTGTTGAACTGATTAATGAGCCTCCCCTTCTGCAGTGAACTTCACAGACTTCTCCAGGCAGTGTGAAAACTTTCTCTCTTCTGTGCTCCCATAAAATTGATAAAATATCTAATATGTCTCATAGGCACTTAGATTTACTGCCAAAATATTTTGAAGGCTGACCAGGCCCCTGGGATAATTTTGGTATGTAGACATGGAGCTCACACAAAAGGAACATTGGGTCATTCATTTTTCAGTGTTTCGATTAATTATCCTGAACTATGAGTTGACATTAAAATTATTGTTAAACTTGGTTTAGAATGAAGAGGTTGCAGAATTATTAGGGTGCTTGGGCTATCCATTGTATCTTCTCTAATGGGGTCAACCTATTCTTCCTCCAGTATAACAGCCCATTTGTCTGCAAAACAGGCTCGTTGCTGTACTCAGCACATTGTTTCTATGACTTCCAAGGTTGCCATGATTACTGAAGGGGTAACACAAAGGCTTTAAGTACCATGTCATGCAATAGGGTAGTCCCTGGCTTCATTCTCTTTCTTCTTTACTAGACTGTTCTCTCCTTAAGGGAATTGCTAATGTTTATTTACCTTTGTGTCACTACCACATTGTACAGTGCCTAACAAGTAGTAGATACTCAAGTACTTGGAATGATGAATCTTCAACTAAATTCAAGAATGTCTGCTGAATTATACAACAAGGGCAGGTACAAATGTTCCTAACATAGGAAGAACATAACTATGAGGTTCATATTGAAAGACTAGAAGCCAGTAGAGTCTAGTATAGAGTAGGAGACATTTAGAACACTGAGTCACTTCCACAATACAGAAATTTAGACTGCATTTTTACTATAAAACATAGAAGGATGTATTATACTTTCCAAGAATAGTTCTGTTGTGCATTATCAAAGTCAAATAGCTGTAGATAGGGAGTCGGGCTGTAGCACAGCGGGTTAAGCGCAGGTGGCGCAAAGCACAAGGACCGGCATAAGGATCCCGGTTCGAACCCCGGCTCCCCACCTGCAGGGGAGTCGCTTCACAGATGGTGAAGCAGGTCTGCAGGTGTCTATCTCTCTCCTCCTCTCTGTCTTCCCCTCCTCTCTCCATTTCTCTCTGTCCTATCCAACAACAACAACAACAATAATAACTACAACAATAAAAACAAGGGAAACAAAAGGGAATAAATAAATAAAATAAATATTAAAAACAAACAAACAAACAAAAAAAACCAAATAGCTGTAGATAATTTCAGAAATGTCTGACAACTAATCACTTTGTTAAAAAATGTAATTATTTATTTATTTATTTTATTGAAGTGACATTGCATTTTAAAAAGTAAATGTCGTTTTTTTGAAAGAGTGAAAAAAATCAGTAAACCTTTAGCCAGACTCACAAAACAAAAAAAAATGGAGAAGACCCAAATAAATTGGATCATAAATCAAAGAGGAAATATTACAACAGACACCTCAGTAATTGAGCATATCATGGGAGACATTCATTAACCACTATATGCCACCAAGCTAGAGAACCTGGAAGAAATGGACAATTTCATAGATAACTACAAACTTCCAAAATTAAGTAAAGAGGAAATAGATAACATGAACTGGCTCATCACAGGTAAGGAAGTTGAAACAGGTATCAAAAACTTTCCCAAGAATAAAAATTCTGGACCAGATGGTTTCACAAATGAATTATACAAAACCTTCAAAATAGAATAAAAGTAGAAGAACTAATACCTCTACTTTTAAAAGTCTTCCAGAAGATTGAAGACACAAAAATACTCCCTTCCAGCTTCTATGAAGCCAACATCACTATGATTCCAAAAGCATACAGGGACACAACCAAAAAAGAAAACTACAAACCAATATCTCTGATGAACATAGATGCTAAAATATTGAACAAAATTCTAGCCAATCAGATACAGCAGTATATTAAAAAGATTGTTCATCATGACCATGTGGGGTTTATCCCAGGCATGCAAGGTTGGTTTAATTTATGTAAATCAATCAACGTGATCCACCACATCAACAAAAGCAAGACCAAAAACCACATTTTCATATCAGTAGATGCAGAGAAAGCCTTTGACAAAATACAACATCCATTTATGATCAAAACATTACAAAAAATGGGAATAGATGATAAATTCCTGAAGATAGTGGAGTCTATATATAGCAAACCTACAGCCAACATCATACTCAATGGTGAAAAACTAGAAGCATTTCCCCCTCAGATCAGGTACTAGACAGAGCAGCCCATTATCACCATTATTATTCAACATAGTGTTGGAAGTTCTTGCCATAGCAATCAAGCAGGAGCAAGGAATTAAAGTCATACAGACTGGAAGAGAAGAAGTCAAACTCTGCCTATTTGCAGATGACATGATAGCATACATGGAAAAACCTAAGGAATCCAGTAAGAAGCTTTTGAAAATAATCAGGAACTATAGGAAGGTGTCAGGGTACAAAATCAACCTACAAAAGGCAGTGGCATTCCTCTGTGCAAACAGTAATTTAGAAGAAGGTGAAATCCAGAAATCAATTCCTTTTACTATAGCAACAAAACAATAAAATATTTAGGAATAAACCTAACCCAAGAAGTGAAATATTTGTATACTGAAAATTATGAGTCACTACTCAAGGAAATAGAAAAAGACACAAAGAAGTGGAAAGATATTCTGTGTTCATGGGTTGGAAGAATTAACATCATCAAAATGAATATACTACCCAGATCCATATACAAATTTAATGCTATCCTCATCAAGATCCCAAGCACATTTTTCAGGAAAATAGAACAAATTCTACAAATGTTTATCTGAAACCAGAAAAGACCTAGAATTGCCAAATCAATCTCAATAAAAAAGAACAGAACTGGAGGCATCACACTGCCGGATTTCAAATTGTATTATATGGTCATTATCATCAAAACTGCTTGGTAGTAGAACATGAATAGACACATTGACCAGTGGAATAGAATTGAGAGCTCAGAAGTAAGCCCCCACACCTATGGACATATAATCTTTAACAAAGGTGCCCAGACTATTAAATGGGGAAAGCAGAGTCTCTTCAACAAATGGTGTTGGAAAAAATGGGTTGAAATACAGAAGAATGAAACTGAACCTCTATATTTCACCAAATACAAAAGTAAATTTCAAGTGGATCAAGGATATGAATGTTAGACAAGAAACTATTAGATATGTAGAGCAAAATATTGGCAGAACTCTTTTCCATATAAATTTTAAAGACATCTTCAATGAAATAAATCCAGTTACAAAGAAGACTAAGGCAAGCATAAACCTATGGGACTACATCAAATTTAAAATCTTCTACACAGCAAAAGGAACCACTACCCAAACCAAGAGACCCTTCACAGAATGGGAGAATATCTTTACATGCTATACATCAGAAAAGAGTTTAATAACCAACATATATAAAGAGCTTGCCAAACTCAATAACAAGAAAACAAATAACCCCATGCAAAAATGGGGAGAGGACATTGACAGAATATTCACCACAGAAGAGATCTAAAAGGCCAAGAAACACATGACAAAATGCTCCAAGTCTTTGATTTTCAGAGAAATGCAAAGAAAGACAATAATGAGATACCACTGCACTCCTGTGAGAATGTCATACATCAGAAAAGGTAACAGCAGCAAATGCTGGTGAGGTTGTGGGGTTAAAGGAACCTTCCTGCACTGCTGGTGAGAATGCCAACTGGTCCAACCTCTGTGGAGAGCAGTCTGGAGAACTCTCAGAAGGCTAGAAATGGACCTACCCTATGATCCTGCAATTCCTCTCCTGGGGATATATCCTAAGGAACCCAACACACTCATCCAAAAAGATCTGTGTACGCATATGTTCATAGCAGCACAATTTGTAATAGTCAAAATATGGAAGCAACCCAGGTGTCCAACAACAGGTAAGTGGCTGAGCAAGTTGTGGTATATATACACAGTGGAATACTACTCAGCGGTAAAAAATGGTGACTTCACCGTTTTCAGCTGATCTTGGATAGAGCTTGAAGAAATCATGTTATGGGGAAAAAGTCAGAGAGAGAAGGATGAATATGGGATGATCTCACTCTCAGTAGAAGTTGAAAACCAAGGTCAGAAGAGAAAACCCAAGTAGAAGCTGAACTATAATTGGCATATTGCACCAAAGTAAAAGACTCTGTGGTAGGTGAGGGGGGAGAATACAGGTCCAGAAAGGATGACAGAGGATGTAGTAGGGGTTGTATTGTTATATGGAAAACTGGGAAAAGTTATGTGTGTGCAAACTATTGCATTTTCTGTCAAATGTAAAACATTAATTCCCCAATAAATAAATTTTAAAAAAAGAAGAAAAGTACTGTCCCTAGGAGGAGGCCCAAATATGAAGAGAGGCATGTCTTAGCTTTACCAAGACAGTTCTTGCGGCAACCTTAAGCATTTATAATCTGGAAAATATTGCTCAACTCAGGACCGAAGATGGTGCAGAAATTTTATCCACCTCAAAGTTTTGAAGGGATTTCTTTATACTTTAGAAGACTACATTTCCTTTCCTTGGATAGAATGATGTAGCTCCATTACATTAGTGATATAATTCCTGCTCTCATGTTTTACTTACAAACAGAAGTGGGTAAACACATTTGAGTTATAAAAGATATGTATAGTTCAGCTCTTTTGAGATATGGTTTCATAGTCTTCTGTTGTCACTTAAAGAAATTTTAAAGCCTGATGGGAGTTCTGTATCTCAAACATTATAGCTCATACATTATCATTGTATTCCAATTGTCCCTTTTGCCATAGAATAATTTAATATGCAATAGTAACTAAATTGGTGACATTGAATAGTTTGAACTGAGCTACCTGTTTGTCTAGTCATCTGCAAAACATTACCAAGCTGTTGTCAGAATATATTTGGTAGCACTTTGGGGTAGGTTACATAAATGATTCTCTGAAACATTTTCTTTCTTTAATCCAGATTTGTCATGCACAGCATTGTAGAAGAGCAGTTATTGAATTAACCATGTTCAGCCATTGGAGGATTTATAACAGTGACTGCAGGAAAGAAATGTTTTCACCGGGAAGTATGAAATAAGTTCTCCAAATTTCCATCAGAAACTGTTAATAAATTACTCTTTCTACTTCATGGTTTATATAAATCAACAGTCACCTGTTATATCAAAGATACAAAATATACTACTGTGAATTGAGTAATGCCTAATGCAACAGAAAGCTAGGTGATATGAATTTAAGAGATAAGTTACTTGTCTTGGAATTCCATTTAGATCCACTGCAATGAATCTTTAATTTGGAAAAGAGAATGAAGCTAGATCACCTGCTTAAGAAATTGCCACTTCCACTGAGTCTACACACTCCTCTCATAAAGAAATGGGAAACAGGATAGTATAAAATTCATTATAGTATCTGACTACACCCCTGTTATCTTACAATATTCTATTACTATAAAATCACTAAAGAATCCATTTCATTATAGATTTAAGGTATGTGTTGAGCATTTCCTCAAGTGATTACTCTAAGTTTATGAAATGTTGTGTGCTAGTAGCTTTGAAAATAAGGCAGAAATATCAAAAAGAGACCTTAGGCTAAACATAGAACATTCTGCAAAACATGTTTCTAAGGGTTCTTAGGCACAGCCACTTGGAAAAAATCTGTTTATCTTACAAATATCTAGTGATCAACCAAAATTGTATTTCATGTTTGTGTGCCTTTGGTGAGTTCTTAATAAGATTACTTAAGTAATGCAAAGTTCTTTTGCTTTCCTTTTAAAGATATTAAAAGTAAAGATAAAAGAAACTGTATTCATCTTAAAGTTTGGCTTTGTATCAGCCCATACAGTTCATTTAGAAATTTGACCTCATTGGAACTTAAGAGTATAATTAATTTACTAATGATAGGTTTAACAGAGAAGTATGAAAGTGAAAAGGTAAAATACAAAGGACTTTTTTTGTGTAGTGATACCTCTCTGTCTCATAATGGCTACAATGCATTAAGCATTTGTCAAAACTCATAGAACTGTGTAACATAAGAAATCAACCCTAATGTGAACTGTGCACTTTTTTTCACAATAACGTTTTAATTATTATATTTCATTAGCTGTAGCAAATGTGCCATATGAATGAGACTTGTGACTGGTAGGGCAGCTTCAGGGGAGCAGGGTTATGTGGGAAGCCTCTGTGATATCTACTCTATTTGGGGAAAAGGAGAAAATGATTATAAAAGCTAAGTCCATTGATGAAAAAAGGAGCAAAATGTACATTTTGTTTATATATGTGTTCTTTCTAAAATTTTTTAATTATCTTTATTTACTGGATAGAGACAGCCAGGATTCAAGAGGGAAGGGGGCGATAGGGAGATAGACAGACACCTGCAGCCCTGCTTCACTACTTGCAAAGCTTTCCCCCCGCAGGTGGGGACTGGCAGCTTGAACTCTGAACCTTGTGCATTGTAATACACGTGCTCAACCAGGTGCACCACCACCTGGCCCCTATCTGTACTTGTGGAGCTGGAATCTCTCTCTCTCTGTCTCTCTCTCTGTCTCTCAAATTTTATTACTGATTTAATATTGATTTACAAAATTACAAGATAACATGGGTACAATTCTACACCATTCCCACTACCAGAATTCTGAATCCTCAGTCCCTCCATTGGTAGCTACAGTAATTCTCCTAAGGTTGCAGATATGCTTTAATTATTATTTCTACAACTATCTGTCTATATTTGTATATATTTGCTCATTTTCTGCCATGGTCCTGTCTTCTTTCCCAAGTCACACATACACCTATTGATACATTGAAGTGTCTCTCCCTTCTCTTCTCTCTACAGGTCCTGATGGAGTTGGAATTCAGAGCCCCCTGGTCATCTTTTTTTTTAATTTTAACTTTTTAAAATTTATTTATTCCCTTTTGTTGCCCTTGTTTTAGCTATTATTATTGTTGTTGTTGTTGTTGGATAGGACAGAGAGAAATGGAGAGAGGAGGTGAAGACAAAGAGGGAGAGAGAAAGACAGACGCTTGCAGACCTGCTTCACCGCCTGTAAAGCGACTCCCCTGCAGGTGGGGAGCCAGGGGCTCAACTGAGATCCTTACGCTGGTCCTTGTGCTTTGCACCACCTGTGCTTAACCCGTTGCTGTACCGCCCGACTCCTCCTGGTCATCTTTTAACACTTATCTCCACTGATAATATGAACCAAAATTATTTAGCGGTGCAGAAATTGAGAGTTCTGGCTTCTGTAATTGCTTCTCTGTTGGATATGGGACTTGGCAGGTCAATACATACCCCTAGCCTGTTTGTCTTTCCTTAGTCAGGAAGATATCTGTGGAGGTGAGGTTTTTCTCCCCCTGAGCCTGACATCTGATATGCGGTTGATCCAAGTTATTGTCTGAGTAGATGGTGTCATGTCTGAAAAAAGGATCAGAAAGTTGCATCAGGGAAGAGAGTAGCTCCCAAATATAGGGTAAACTATTTTTCTAGGTTGTGAGGTATTATCTCATTGTGACTTTGATTTGGATTTCTCTGACAATCAATGATGCTGCACCTCTTTTACTCTTCCTATTGGTCATCCGTATGTCTTCCTTGGGGATATGTTTAGTCACACCTTCTTCCCATTTTTTTCCATTGGGTTGTTCCATCTTTGTGTTGTTGAGATGTATGACTCTTTATGTATCTTGAATATTAAGCCTTTATTCAATGTATGATGTGCAACTATCTCCTCCCATTAAGTAGGCAATGTTTTCATGTTTTGTTTTGTTTTGCTTATGCAATCTTTTCAATATAAGGGCTTAAGATAACTTTGTAACTGGAGGGGTTTTCATCATGATTTCTTTAAATTACTTAGAAGTGGGGAGGCATTTTCAAATAAATATAAAAGAATTAATTACTTGGGAGAGTTTTTCCTAGCTAGTTTGTTTATCAGGGCTTTACACAATGATAGAGATTCCCTGACACTGGCTTCATGTTAAGAACCTAAGACTTGGGGGGTGGGTGGGAGTGGGTAGGTATTAAAGGAAGCTTTAGGATGTTCTCTATAGAAAACAGCAATTCACCTTAGTTACACTCCTCTTTTAATAAATGAGACTTTAAAGAGTATTTTATAGTAATGTATGTTCTGCTGTGTACCTGGGCAGAATGAGCTGACATCTGCAGAGGACAGCATTAGATGGCAAGGCTTCTGTTGTTCAGCTGCTGGGTAAATAGCTCAACAGGCAGAGTGGTAGACTTGCGTGCTTGAAGCTCCTTATTTGATAACCTGTGTCACGTGTACTGGAGTGGAGCTCTGACTTCTCACTTGCTCGCATGTGAACCTCTGACTCACAGGAAATAAATAAAATCAGTCTTTAAAGAAAAAGATTTCTTGGGATCAGGCAGTGGTAGACATGGTTGAGTGCACATAGTACAATGCACAATGACCCAGGTTCACACCCCCAGGATCCACTTGCAGGGTGAAAGCTTTACTAGCAGCAAATCAGTGCTGTAAGTCTCTCTCTCTCTTTCTCTTTTTCCTGTTCTCCCTTTCCTCCCCCTAAATTTCTGTGCCTATCCAATAAATAAGTAAACAAGTAAGATATTTTAAAAAATTCTTGATTTACTCTGTGTCCTATGTAAAAATATACAAAGTGAAACATTCAAAACCTGAAGACATATGTTCCATTGCACATTTTCTTTCTTTTAAAATTTTTTATTATTTATTTTCCCTTTTTTTGCCCTTGTTGTTTCATTGTTGTTGTAGTTATTATTGTTGTTGATGTTTCATTGTTGGATAGGACGGATAGAAATGGAGAGAGGAGGGGAAGACAGAGAGGGGGAGAGAAGGAGAGATACCTGCAGACCTGCTTCACTGCCTGTGAAGCGACTCCCCTGCAGGTGGGGAGCTGGGACCATTACTCATTTTCTAATCTCTAGTATAACATCATGATGAGCCTTGTAAGGGAGTAAGAAAGGGGGGAAAATCCAAACAAAATTTATTTAAACAATTGTACAGGACAATATATTAATAGTGTATGTTCTGTATTAGAAATGTTTACTTAATTATTTGACTTTTTCTAACCATGCACTATAAGAATTTAATATTGTATTTTTCAAACATGTGTAACATATTATTTAGAAGTATTTCTGTAATATGGTTAAGTTCCTAAGGACTATTAGTTGATAATTTTAGTAGAAATACTCACATCCATAATCTTTAATGGTAAATCATAAGGGCTTTGATTTTTTGTGTGTGTTTGTGTCCTTTAAAAATTTATAAAATAGGGAGTTGGGCAGTAGAGCAGCCAGTTAAGTGCACATGGCGCAAAGCTCAAGGACCAGAGTAAGGATCCTGTTCGATCCCCCTGACCCCCCACCTGCAGAGGGGTCACTTCACAAACAGTGAAGCAGGTCTGCAGGTGTCTATCTTTCTCTCTTTCTCTCTGTCTTCCCCTCCTCTCTCCATTTCTCTCTGTCCTATACAATAAGAATAACAATAATAATGACTACAACAATAAAACAACAAAGGCAACAAAGGGAAAATATTTAAAAATATAAATATAAAATAAATGCTGAAAACTAAGAAAAAAGAGAAAAGGTCTCTTGCTCTATTCCAGCTTTTCCATTCTGTGGCTTAAAGACTGATTTACAGGTATTTCTCCATAGTGAATTTAGAATTCATTTGTGAAGCCATCTGGTCCAGGACTTTTGTTGTAGGGGAGATTCTTAATAACAGTTTCGATTTCTTTGTCTGTGACTGGTGCATTTAGGTTTTGTAGTTATTCTTGGTTCACTTTTGGAAGGCATATTCTTCTAGGAATTCTTCCTTTTCTTCCAGCTTTTGTAGCTTGGTGGCGTATAGTTCTTCATAGAAGTTTTGCATGATTTTCTGGATTTCTGTGGTGTCAGTTGTGATATCTCCTCTATTGTTTACAATTCTATGAATTTGAGTCTTCTCCCTTTTTTGTTCAGTGAGTGTGGGTAGGGGTTTGTCAATCTTGTTTAATTTTTCAAAGAACCAACATTTGGCTTCATTGATCTTTTGTATAGTTCTCTTGTTTTCAATGTTGTTTATTTCTGCTCTAATTTTAGTGATTTCTGTCCTTCTGGTTGCTTTAGGGTTCCTTTGTTCCTCTTCCTCTAAGTCCTTAAGGTGTACAGTAAGGTTGTTTATTTGGGTTTTTTCTTGTTTAATATGTGATTTTATGGCTATGAGTTTCCCTCTCAGTACTGCTTTAGCTATGTCCCAAATATTTTGATAGCTTGTGTCTTCATTTTCATTTGTTTCCAGAAACATTTAAATTTCCTGCTTGAGTGTCTCTCTCACCCAGTGGTTCTTAAGCACTATGTTGCTTAGTTTCCAAATTCTGTGACTTTTAATAATTTTCTTTTTGTTGTTAAATGTTAGCTTTACTCCACTGTGGTCTGAGAAAATACTTGGGATGATTTCAATGCTCTTGAATTTGTTGATGCTGTCTTTGTGTCCTAACATGTGTCTATCCTTGAGTATGTGTTGTGTGGATTTGAAAAGAATGTGTATTCCAATTTTCTGGGGTGAAGAACTCTGAAAATGTCCAAGAGGTTTAGTATGTCCATCTCTTCATTTAATTCTCTTGTTTCTTTGTTGATTCTGTGCTTTGTTGATCTGTCTAAGTGTGAGAGTGGGGTGTTAAAGTCTCCCACTATTATTGTATTACTATTGATGTATTTTTGAAGTTCTTTGAGTAGGTGCTTGATGTATTTAGGTGGTCCCTCATTGGGTGCATAGATATTAATAATTGTTAAATCTTTTTGGTTGATTGATCCTTTAATCATTATGTAATGACCTTGCCTATCTTTCATTACTTTATTTAATTTAAACTCTATTGTATCAGAGATGAGAATGGCTGTTCCTGCCTTTTTTTAGAGCACCAAGATCAATCGCTATGTGGACAAGTTATTACATAGTTTTCAAATTGTGTATTTATGTGAATGTGTTTACTGTGGAGTTTTAAAGCTGTGTAATCATATGTGTATGTGAATATGTGTGTGTAAGGGTAGTGGGGAGACAGAGAGAAAGGGAGGGAAAAGCAAATCCCTAAAAAGGTAAATATCATTATTTCTATACAGAATCAAATTCTGTATCTTTGTGTAGCTGATGATAATGAGAGCCTCAGGTGTGGAGCTGTTGGGATTGCAGTAGTGACTGAGAGCAGGTGTCTTCCAGTGATTAGCCTCAAGTATCTTCCGGTGATTAACCTTAGGTGTCTCTGGTTTCTTTGGAAATTGCTACACAGTAGTGAGGTTTACCCTTCAGCCAAAGTCAACCTTGATTAAGAAGGTGGCAAACAATTTCCTCTAAAACAGCCTTCCTTTTTGTACGTGGGGGTCGGGTTTAGAATGTAGGCCGATTGGGCATAGCATGGATTAAACAGTAATATACTGTCATCAGTGCACTCACAGTCAGAAAGCACTGCCTTCAGCCTTGACTCTGCTACTTCTGAGTTCTCTGACCTTCTAAGAGTAACTCGGGGCTTTAAATTTTCCATTGAGTCTAACTCAGTTGTTTTATAGCGGCTGAAAATAAAAATAATGGTAGCAGTCTAACAACACATAATTAAAAAGAGGGAGGGAAGACTTGAATCAATAACTACCCAAATGATGTTGGGATCACTTTAATTAAGGCTATTCTAATTGCTGATTCTGTGCTACTGCTTAAAGCCAAGCTCATGGAACTGTCCATAAATCATGTCTCCACTTCATTACCTCTCATTTCTCCTTAACTCACTGTAGTTTCTCTTCTGTCCCACCACAACCCCAATAAAGTTCCTCTCAACCTGACCAATGATTCCTTCTTACACAGTACAAGACCGTTGCGGTTCTCTTAGTTGACCTCACAAAAGCATTGACCAAGGTTCCCAACCTTCTCCTTCTGAAAGTTCTGGCTCTCAGATTTGCCTTCTTTTTCTCTGTTGTCTCCCTTTAGGGCTTCATTCTTTCAGTGGGTTTACTCTTCGTCTAGCTGATGAAGAAGGCTGGGATTCCTCGACTCATAGCCTTGAGCCTTTGCTTTTATCTGAACTTTAATTCCTCACATAGGTGTGTTAAGGCTGGCTAATCTCCTCATCCCAGATCTTTCTCCTTGGGCTCCACACATGCAACAGCTTACAGGCAGTTCCCTTTGTGCTACCCACAGACTGATCATGATGACTTTCTTTGACCACTGACCGTGACTTTAATATGTGTTAGTGTTACTGTTGGGTCAGTATAAGTGGAAATCAGTATACTGATACTCTTGTAGAGCTAGAAGCATCTCTGATTTTTATTCAGCACCTTGAATGTAGAAAATGCTAAGCAAATGCCCAAATAGCTGCTCACAGCACTGTAGGCATATAGTGTTTTTCTGGCCATTGACTGAATACTTTTTCTCACCTTCAACTATTTGTATTTTCAGTCACCTCTATCTTCAGTGCTTTCTTTTTTTTTCTGCAAGTCTTGTATACTCCCACTGTATTGCCTCCCCAGTCTGCAGTGCTTTTATTCCTCCTTCAAATTGGGCAGCTTCTTCTCAATCTTTGTGTCTTGGCCACAAAGTGTTTTCTGCTGGTCTGATCTAAAGAGGTCCCTACCCTTCCCTGTGTTACAGTGCTTTGTAGCTTGTTAGAATCTTCTTACCTGACTTTCTCTTCTCTTCCTCTCACAGATAGAATGGCAGGCCCCCAAGAGTAGGGAGCTACCCTGTATCACCTCACAGATAGCAGCACTTCAAGAAACATGTTTCGTGAATTTTTGTTGTTCTTTTTTTTCTTTTTTTTTTTTTTTTTTTTCCTCCAGGGTTATTACTGGGGCTCGGTGCCTGCTACTAGGAATCCACTGCTCCTGGAGGCTATTTTTCCCCCTTTTGTTGCTTAATGTTGTTGTTGTTGTCACTGTTGGATAGGACAGAAATAAATCAAGAGAGGATGGGAAGACAGAGCGGAAGAGAGAAAGACAGACACCTGCAGACCTGCTTCACTGCCTGTGAAGCGACCCCCCTGCAGGTGGGGAGCCAGGGTCTCAAACCGGGATCCTTAAGTTGGTCCTTGAGCTTTGTGCCACATGCACTTCACCCACTGTGCTACCACCCAGTCCCCAATTTTTGTTGTTCTTCAAACGTATTTATTTTAATTTTTTAAAGATTTTATTTATTTATGAGAAAGATAGGAGGAGAGAGAAAGAACCAGACATCACTGGTGCATGTGCTGTCGGGGATTGAACTCGGGACCTCATGCTTGAGAGTCCAAAGCTTTACCACTGCACCACCTCTTGGATCACTAAATATATTTATTTTAAATGAATTATTGTTCCACTCAGCTCTGGGCCTGTGCAATTCTAGGGACCAAAACTGGTGCTCTGGGACCTCAGGTATTCAAGGTCTCTAACACTGAGCTCACTCGCCAGCCTTCAATCTCCTAAATAAATATATATATTTTTAAAAGACGTAGATCAGAAGATCATGTAATCAAGTTCTAAAAGCAGTATTTACAAGAGTATGAGAAATAATATATGATAGAGGACTATGGAAAGACATTTTGGAAGAGGGAACATTAAACATTTGGGGGCTATGTGGTGGCACACCTGGTTAAGTGCACACACTACAGTGCCCAAGGATGCAGGTTCAATCCCCTGGTCCCCACATGCAGGGGGAAGACTTCAAGAGTGGTGAAGCAGGGAGTCGAGCTTTCGCACAGCCAGTTAAGCGCACGTAGCTTAAAGTGCAAGGACCTGCATAAGGATCCTGGTTTGAGCCCCCAGCTCCCCACCTGCAGGGGAGTCGCTTTACAAGTGGTGTAGCAGGTCTGCAGGTGTCTGTCTTTCTCTCCCCCTCTCTGTCTTCCCCTCCTTTCTCCATTTCTCTCTGTCCTACCCAACAATGACGACATCAGTAACAACAGCAATAATAACTACAACAATAAAAAAACAAGGGCAACAAAAGGAAATAAATATCTTTTAAAAACTTTTTAAAAAGAATGGTGAAGCAGAGCTACAGGTATCTTTCTGTCTCTCTCCCTCCCTGTTCCACCTCCCCTTTCAATTTCTTTGTCTCTATCCAATGACAAATAAATAAATAAAAGAGAGAAAGAAAGGAAACATTTGAACTGTGACTTCTGAGATAGATGGGGTAGGGAGACAGTACAGAGGTAGAGCACAGGACTTGCATTCAAGGGTTCCAGGTTGGATTCACAGCATCATCAGTCACCAAAGTCAAGTTGGTACTATGGTCCAAATGAAAACAAGTGGATTGGGAAAATAGTATATAAGATAGGAAATAAAGTAGAGCAGTGATTGGGAGGATCTTTATGGCGGGAAGTTTTTGCTACTACAAATTTTGTGTGACCCTCAAATTCTAAAAGTGTGTGTGTGTCTATGTGTGTGTGTGTGTGAAAGAGAGAGAGGAGAGAGCACATGCGTGCGCGTGCGTGGTTATGTGTGTTTCCCTACATTTTCATTCCAGAAAACAAAATCAGGAGTTCTCAAAGGCATTTGTTAAAGGCTGACACTGCAGATAAATTGCCTATTTGGGGCATAGTGATATTTAATCCCAGGGGAGCAGAGGACATAGATTCAGATGTGTTCTGTTGTGATGATATCTTTAGTTGTGAGTTCTTCCATTTGGAATTCATAATTACAATGTCCCCATCCTTGAGGTTATTCTCAGCATTCAACCCTCTGATAAATTTGTCTACACAAAACGGCAGCTGGTCCACTGGCAGTGGAACTGCTTTTGATGATATAATTTCATGATTTTTTTTTTGTCATTGAAAGAAAGCAGCTGCCCTGAGCCTCCAAAGCATCCTGCATTGGTGAACTTGGCTTATACCACCCCTACCCCCAAGAGGGTCATGTCAGGTGGCAATAGGTGTGAACTGCCAGGTAAATAAATGACTAGAGATGCTTCTTTGCTGGATTTAGTGTAATGCTGAATGGAATTACAAACATTATGCTTGAAAGGAAAAAAAAATGAAAAGAAAAAAGAAAGGAAGGAAGGAAGAAGAAAGAAAGGAAGAAGGAAGAAAGAGAAGAAAAGAGAAGCGAAAAGAAAGATAGATGGGCCAATCTAGGTGCTCTGAGGGGAGAGGCCAGTTCTCTAAATGGAATTAATTCTCTCTGTTCACTTTCTGAAAATCTATTTGTTTTATGCAGAGGGGAAATCATTTGCATCTGACCTTGTAGTGCAGAAAGATGGCTGACTGCAGGCCAGCGAGAATTGGATGTAAATCAAAGAATTATAACTCTAACCTGCACTGTTTTCATATATCTCTTAAAGAACTCAGGTCATAGTTTGTCAGACCCAACGGAATAACTTGTTTTCAGAATCCCCTGACAAAGCCTACCTTTGGGGGAAGTAGTTAAACAAGAGGTGACTGTTTGGATACTTTTCTGTACAATCTGTGTGGAAGAGAAACCATCTTATACTGACTTTACCCAGAATCACTGCAGCACATGACCATGGCAAACCCAAATGGCTGGAACAAAATGCAGTCTGTTGCAAGGCAGGAAGAGTTCTGAATTTTGACTGTGATAGCAGCTGCTCAAGTCTTGGCGTGTGCTGAAATGGTCTAGGACTCTGTACACATTGCACCATAGTCAGTTTTGTAACTAGCTCTCATTGGGAAAACCACAGGGTGTTCACACGGGCCTTCTCTGCACCATCTCGACACTTTCCTGTGAACCTTCAGTTATTAAAAACACACAAACTCTGCTCACCGGATATAATATACTCTGTTATGTCTGAATTCTGTCCCTCACCACATGGAAGCACCATGTATGGCAGTGTTATGGTATCTGTCCTCTCTGTGTGTCCCTCTCTCTCCTCTCTTGCTAAGTAATGTGGTGGGGATGGACCTCAGGGAGGCTGGTCAGTAGTACAGCATGTGTGTGAGGCCCTAGGTTCATTCCCTGACACTACATTAGAAAAAATACAAAGGCTTAAAGATAACTATAGAAGAATAAATGGGGGGAAATAGCAGTTACTCTGGTTGGCTTGTTTTCATTCAGTAGGTCTCAGCTTCTCCTGTCCTGCTCTCTGGTAGCTTCCTTCCACTCCCCAGATTCCCAGGATTCCATGCACCCTCTGTGCTTCTTCTTCATAGCATTTCTCAGCACCTGTGTAATCCTGTATTCTCTGTTTTCATTATTTGATAGATGTCTGTTCATTTTCCAGTGAACAAATATAAACATTGAAACCCTACTGTGTAGCAAGTCCTGTTCCAGATAGTAAGGAGACAGCAGAAGATAAATTAGAAAAGACCCCTGGAAGACAGACATGGTGATAACTTCCATTAAGGAAGAGTAACAATAAACAAACAAGCACATACCAAAGTATCAAAGAGCAACACATTTGAATCTCTAAGGAGTCCATGTTGCAGAAATCTCAGTAGTTCAGAGTAGAGTCAACAAGAGTACATTCTAGGCAGAGGGAAAGGTAAGGCCTGATTTCTTGGACTGGGACAGACTTGGGTATTTTCAATGATTAGTAGGGAAGCCATTTTTGATGGGTAGCACGAGTGGATAGAGCTGCTAACAGATGAAATCAGAGAGGAGAAGAGCCACATAGATGCCTTCGAATCTAGGATAAGCCACAGCTTTCTGGAGAGCCAGTGGCAGCTTGGATATTTTAGTTTTATCTGTTTCTGTTCACCATGAATAGAAACTGGTGTCTGAGACAGAATTATTATTATTATTATTATTATTATTATTATTATTATTTACATCAAGATTATTGCTAGGGCTCAATGCCTACAGGATGAATCCACTGCTCCTGACAGCCTGTTTTTTTTTTTTCCTTTCTTTTTATTTGACAGGGAAGAAGAAAATTGAGAATGTAAGGGGCAGATATAGAGGGAGAGAGATAGATACCTGTAGCATTGCTTTACTGCTTGAGAAGCTTACTCCCTGCAGATGGGGACCGAGGTTTTGAACCTGTATCCTTGTACATGGTAACATATACACTCAACTGAGTGTACCACTGCCCAAACCCCAGAAGTACTATTTGGGGTTGGAACCTGATTCAATTAATAAACCCAAGCATGTGTATGTGTGTGAGTATGTATATGTATGCACAGACACACATGTAAATAATGTCTCTTGAGAAACACAGCCTTATCCCCTTTGACTAAGACTACATGAGCTTTTCTTTGTGTTCTGAAAGTAAGAGTGAAAATTCTCCAACAGATGTGGCAGCCATAGAGGACTTTCTTCACATAGTAGCCATGGGAAGACTGCATATAGTAAGAAATGAAGTCTGGATAATCTTTAGGACACACATCCGATGACTTTGCTTACATGAGGTCCTTCCAGGAAGAGGACTCAAGATGATGACATATCAGCTAATGCTGCTACTTAAAAAAAAAATCCCTTCAACACCACCTGAGGAAAATAAATGACAAATCTTACAGTGATATGGTTAAGTAAAAAAAAAAAAAAAAACTGAAAGAAGATTCTTTCTTAACCATAATTCCCCCCCCTGCATCCAGAGTTATTGCTTCAATATAGTACAAAACCACTGCTCCTGGAGACCATTTAGTGGATAGGACAGAGAGAAATTGAGAAAGAATGGGGAGATAGAGAGGGAGAGAGAAAGATACACACCTGCAGAACTGCTTCGCCAATTGTGAAGCGTCCCCTCTGTAGGTGGAGAGCCAGGTGTTTGAACCCAGATCCTTGCACAAGTCCTTGTGTTTTGTGTTTTGTGCACTTAATCTGGTGTGCCGCTGCCACACCCCCCTTTTTATTTTCTTTCAGATATCTGCAGATTCTTGTTGTAACTGGGGTGGTTCTTTTATTACTGTTTGTGTTGTTTTCCTTTTGCCACCAAGGTTTGGGTACACTGGAAGGAGCAGTTACAGTCACCCTTGATTAAGACATAGGTGGTCCGCAAACAGGAGCATTCCTAGAAGAAAGGATGCATAAGGCAGAAAAAGCATAGTTGCAGGGATAGACCTGATGTATAGCTTGAGCACTCACATGTTGCATGACGGTGGAGCCATTCTGAGACTCTTCTTCCTCATCTGTGATGATGGTGACAGTTCTCTACACACTGTGGAGTTATTATAAAGATTAGAGGTCATCACCACAATAAAAGTATGTACTTGGCTCAGAACAGTCACTGCATGACAAATACAGTTGTTGAAACTCTCACTGCCAACTCTTTGAATCTTCTGGATCATTTCCATGTGTGTCTTTTGGTGTGTGGCAATTGTTGAATAATCTGCAAAAGTATCATATAGGCTCCCACATTGAGAAGCTATGGCAAGGGAAGGACATATTTGCAAATACTGGAAGCCTAGACTTAAGACAACTGACTGTAAGAGTTTGAGTGTTGCTTCTTCTTAAAGACATGTATGATCCCCACCCACCTGTACTTCAAATCTGACCAGTCCAATTACAGCTAGTCATTGGGGACACCTTATCTCGTAGATTCTGTGCTGAATTATATGTTCAAGTTATTTTTTATTTACATGAACTTCAGGTGAAAATACATTGTTAGCAGGGCAGATAATTGATGCAATCAGTTATTAGGACTGAAAGAAGAATTTGGCTCTCCCTTTTACAGAGACTAGTTCTTGGAAAAATTATCTTTCAGAGAGGAGTTTTAATGAATATTTTCAGAACATTCAGAATGTTATACAGTTGTGTAACATGACAATTGTATGGACATGTAAGTTAGAGAAATCTAGGTGATTTTAGGGAGAATGCATTTATTCAACATGGATTTATTGAACATGTACTATATGCCAATTACTCTACTGCTAGATGTTGGATGAGGAGATGCAAAATGCAATGCCCTCAACTCTTATCAATTTCAGTGGCAGATAAACTTGTTGAATACATAGATATGATATGATCTACAGAAGAGAGTTGTGTGTCAGAGCCCTCAATTTGGGAGGAACCATAATCATGTCCTGAGTTAAAATATGGCTGGGTCCAAATTTTGACCTAGTTTATGAATAGATTCCAGGAAAAATGCTTTCCAGAATACATAAGACTAAATCCAGAAGATATAATGTTGTATGATGTAGTTTGGGAATGGTGGTCAGAAACACCTTAGGAAATAAGTTCATGGGGGCCAGGCAGTAGCACAGTGGGTTAAGCACACAGGGTATGAAGCGCAAGGAAATAAGTTCACAAAGTTGTAAAAAGAAAAAAAAAAGTGCTATTGCTTACTAGAATAGACAAGTCTAGAAATCTTCACCAAGGGATGTGATGGGCTGTTGATAAATGACCAACTGTCCACTGAGTACTGGCAAGGGTCAGTACTTGCTCAAGAAAAATCACTTCTGTGTGCCTCATCTTATGCATGGAGTTGGGGTTCTTTCTATCAGACTCTTTATGAGCGGGATCCACAACTTGGGCTGGCTCACTGGGAAACTTCTCTATCAAAGCTCTACATCAAGGTAGACATCAAACTCTCATTGTCTTGGGGAAGGTTTGATCTTGTCACCCAGGGCTAACTGCTTGTGTCACTGCATTTTATCTCAGCTTTGCTACTTAGGCCATCCTACTGGCAAAGGTCACATTTATGAATCTATGCCACAACCTTTTATCTGCACTGTTGTTAAATATCTGAGTATTTGAGGGAATTGGAAGGGCAGCAGAGAGCTTGCCTCCATTCAGAATCTCTAGTGTGTTTTAGTCCATTGAATTTGGAGTACCAGGTTAAAAGAGGCTACAACACACAGAAGAAGTTATACTGACCAGGAGAAAAGAATGCTGAGGATTCTGGAAAACCTAGAGCAATCTCCAATTTGTCAACAGTGATGATGGTGATGGGTGAGAAGTCCCAGTGGAAAAGGAAGTTATATGCTTATTCTCATATAGTAACATATTCTCATTTATTAGTATTTGTGAACCACTAGTGGTACTTTCAGATATATAACTAAGGACAGAATACATGCAGAGTTCTGGAATTAGAATTAGTAGGTAAAAAAAAAAAAGGGAAAAAGCTAGTAAGATACAGCCCTCTTTATTCCCCCTGCTTTCTCTTTGATAGAGACAGAGAGAAATTGAGGAAGGAGTGGGATAGAGAGAAAAAAAAAAGGCACCTACAGCCCTGCTTTACAGCTATGAAACTTTACCCCTGTTGGTGGGGACTCTGGGCTTGAACTTGAGTCCTTGTCCATGGTGTGTGCTATATAGTGTGTCATCTCCTGGACTCATTTTTGTTTTTTTGATTGCATTTAAATATAATCCCCAAAATGCATGGGTCGGTATTGCAAAGACAATCACAGCAGAAGTCAATATCTATTAGCAAGAGGTGCAAAGATGTAGCCAAGAGAATGAATGAATAAATAAATAAATAAATAAAGCAGAATTTAATTTTCAGACAAGGCCTTGTGGAAGTTATGTGCACTGCTAAGAAATGTATACATATTAGGTCTTTGACCCTCTTTGTGAAGTTTATGCTTGGTCTTTGGCACTGTTTCTGGAACAGAACTTCTGAAAGCCATGAAAATCCTTAGCGTGTGGAGCCCCTAAAGTATCTTTTCGTTATGTTAAAGAATTGACTCTAGGGCAAACACCTAAGCCCAGGGTTGTTGCCAGGGAAACTACTTTGTGACCTGAGGGAAGATCTGCCAGCCACTTAACCTGCCTTCCAGAATGAGGGGAGGGACTGGAGGGTACCTCAAAAGCCAGGTTCCAAGCAGTTGAGTTATGCCTATGGAACACATACTCCAAGATAATCCCTAAACCCTGAGTTTGGAGAGCTTCCATGTTGGTGGGAATGTCAGTTGAGGTGGAGGCCAATGGCGCCTTCCAAGAGAATGTGACAGCTGAAGCCATGTGGCTTTTCTTTCCCCCACACCTTGTCCCATGCATCTCTTCTATGTTCCTCAGCAGTATCTATTTTTTACAACAAATGATCTATCACTGATCAGTAAGATGTTTCTCTGAGTTCTGTGAGATGTTCTAGCAAATTAATGGAGCCCAAGGGGGTGTGTATGTGTTGGGGGTTGGGAGGTGGAGTGGGTATCCCGGGAAGCTCTGTTTTGTGGTCAGGAAGTCGAAAAGTATAGGTGACAACCTGGACTTGCTACTAATATCAGTCTGAAGGCCAGAGAGGTGAACGGCATGGTGCACTGTTAGTTCAAGTAATCTACATACCAAGAGTTCCTTGAAAAATACCAGCATTGTGAAATTCTCTGTTTAAAGTACCTTCACATTTGTGAGGGGATTCCTCTTACATGGTGGAGTTAAGGTCCAGAAATCAAAAGTGGTTAATTGAATTTTCGGGCACCTTGCTGATGTCTGAGAATTGCTTAGTGATGGTCGAGGAAACACACCTTCAACACGTTCACACATGTGCACACACTCACACACACTCTTGTAATTGCTACCAGAACCCTTTTACTAGAGATTTAGATACAACCCAGAGAGAGGATTTTTTTTCTTTTTTAAAAAATATTTATTTATTTATTCCCTTTTGTTGCCCTTGTTTTATTGTTGTCGTTATTATTGTTGTTGTTGATGTCGTCATTGTTGGATAAGACAGAGAGAAATGGAGAGAGGAGGGGAAGACAGAGAGGGGGAGAGAAAAACACCTGAAGACGTGCTTCACCACTTGTGAAGCTACTCCCTTGCAAGTGGGGAGCCAGGGGCTTGAACCGGGATCCTTGTGCCAGTGCTTGCACTTTGCGCCACCTGCCCTTAACCAGCTGTGCTACCGCCGGACTCCCTGGATTTTTTCTTAAGACCTCATAGTCTAGTGACTTTTGGACATAATTGGCATCAAGTAAATGCATTATAGGAAGCCATTTGGGGACATATTGAGTACACCCATAAAAAGACTAGATGGGGAAAATGGGGTTAATTTTGGTATACTTCTCACTAGGGCTACAGACACTGAAAGCCTCTTCTGTTTAGGAAGACAGTAGGAGGAATTTCTTCACAGAACAGAAAGCAGTGAATTAATTGTGGCTGAAATGGGAGGAAGCTGGGAAAAAGGCTGCAGATTGGAAGAGTCCCCAAATGGAATTGGAATCTAACTCTGAAAGCCTATAGTATGACCTCTGCATTTAAAAGCCTAAAATATACCCATGCCTTTTTAACCTTCTCCTAGATTTCATTCATCCTTAAACCATCTCAAAATTACAAAGGCCTTTCTACCTGCATTTGTGCTCCCTGGATGAAGCTTTGATTCACAGAATATAATAAGAAATCAGACTAAATGTTTACAGTATGAGGTTTTGTATTCTCAAACAGGCATAAGGCTTTTAATCTGCAGAATGTTCCTATGAGGGGTTGTTCTTTTATTAAACCTGCTTTTATATTTAAATTGCAGTTAAGCTACTTTTCCCCATTCAGGAAAAAACCCTTTAAGAGAATGAATGTACTTTTGTATGGGTATGTGGAGGATTTGTGCAGTGTCTATATTCTTTTTTTTTTTTAATATTTATTTTACTTATTTATTCCCTTTTGTTGCCCTTGTTGTTTTATTGTTGTAGTTATTGTTGTTGTTGTCATTGTTGGATAGGACAGAGAGAAATGGAGAGAGGAGGGGCAGACAGAGAGGAGGAGAGAAAGATAGACATCTGCAGACCTGCTTCACCGCCTATGAAGCAACTCCCCTGCAGGTGGGGAGCCGGGGTTCGAACCGGGATCCTTATGCCGGTCCTTGTGCTTTGCGCCATCTGCGCTTAACCCGCTGCACTACAGCCCGACTCCCCAGTGTCTATATTCTTAAAATAACTTAGTAAATACTAACTTATAAATTTATATTTTGAAGGCTTCATTATGAGAAAAGCTAATTCAAGACTTTTTCCTTTTCTAAAAGGTAGCCAGAATATTAGAGACAAATTTTAGTTCAGATCAAGTTTCCTTACCTTTTAAAATCCCTTTTGTATATATTCCAAATTCTAAGCACAAATGATTTCTCCCAAGGCTATTTTAATTGTGTCTTACTGGTGTGTGCTTTCATAAGATTTCCCATTTTTGATACATTTGTAAATCCATCCCTCTTACATAAGAGGTAGTTTTATCATCTTTTGATGCTTAACTTTAGGTGATAAGACTATTAACTGTTTATCTAAAGAGTAGTTGGTTAATAGTTACCAATTACTACTACTACTACTTTTTTTTTTTTTTTTTTTGGTTAGGGGAGATGGAAAAGAGAGACCTGGTTGCACTTGTAGCAAAGTTGTGCACTATCTGAGTGATTTATTCCATTGTCCCTGTTTAACCATTTAAAGTACACACACATTTCCAGGAAGCATTTTCTCTGAACTCCGAATATTACAGAAAATCTATTTCTAAGTCATCTTTCTAAGGGAAAACATTTACTGCTGGCACTTCTGTCAGTGGAATATTTGAAACTGAGATGTTAAAACAGTCCCTAGGAGTGGTTTTACCTCTTTGAAAATGCTTCAATTAAAACATCAAGCCATTTTTGGCTCTATACTAGGTTTCTGATAGTGTTCTGTTAGCTCTCAAAGATAAGACCACAAGCACTGATGAAAAACACAGGTACTTGGAGTACTATGCACCTCAAACAAGAGTGACAAAAAAGTAAAGAATCGTGACTTGTCACTGCCTGTTTTGCTGTTACATGAAGTGGGCACAGAGGATTGCAGTGCCAAGCCTGCATGAGAATTGGTCAGCTTGTAGAGATGGGTGACAGCACCCTTCAGCGGTCTCTCTCAGACACTTCCCCTCCCCACGACAAATGTGGGTCAAGAAGCTCTCACAAATTTTGAGTTCTGATTAAATTACAGCTCTAATGTAATGACAGTCGTTTCAAGCATTTACCGGAAGCCTTGGCCTGTTTCCTTCCTATTAGAAATGGGATGTATTTTCCCAGATCTTAATTTCAGTCCTACCCAGTAAGTGGGGCAAAGCACCTTGCCTTACTAGGGATTTCAGGATGATGCATTTGGAGATAATGTCCAAGAGGGATGATAAAACGATTGCTCATAAACCCTTTTTAATTTCTTGGTTTTCTGACTTTTTCAGATTAAGTCAGAGTAGAAGGACATACTAAAATTTTTTTCTAAGACCTCCTAATCTTTGTTTGCTTCCTCCTAATCTCTCAGGAGGGTAGAAGAAAATCTGAGTGTCTAGCCAAACGCAGAAAATGAACTTTTTCAAGCATCTCTGGTCAATTCAGGGAGCCATTAGATGGCACTAACCACATGATCATGTCCCCTTTGGCCTAGTTTGGAGCAGTGCAGTTGGTACTGGGAGCTTTGCTTACCTTTGTGTTGTCACTTCTATTTAATACCTTCATGAATCTTTCACCTAAAATGAACTCATTTAAAGTTGAAGTGGTGAATTAATGCAGTTATGTAATCCAGCAAAAACATCTCATTTGAGAGTATGTCAATTAGAATGTGACATGTTGGGCCTCCGGCCCTCAGGGTCACAATACTGGTCCACTAGTCCACGGGTATACAGTTTTTTGTTTTGTTGTGTGGTCTGTCCTCAGATGCCTTGCATAGAGAATGTTCTATTTTTGACTTCCTCGCAAAGCAGAAATCAGCATGGTGTGAGGAAGATAAAAGTCAAAAGTGAGTGGTGGGTGCTGGAGTCTCAAATATGGAGCCCTAAGCACCAGGGAGAGAAGGGATTCCCCTCTTCTTAGCTGCCTGGTGGGTGCAACTTTGCTGAAATCCAGCTGTGGATGTAGAATGGAGTCTTTCTGGAGGTGTAGCCCCTGGCCCTAGAATTGGTGCCACTCAGGCAAGCATGAGTTTACTACAGGAGTCAAGTTGCCTATGTTGTTTCCAAATGAATATCAAAGTGGAAAGGGAGGGCCCATTCACAAGGTTATTGCCAAAAATCATGTTTTTTTTAAAGGAAAGTATATCCACACACTCCTAGCCTGGTTGCTCAGTGTGTTCTGTGCTTGGTTTTCCAAGAGAGTTAACTCCTTGCTGGAAGCTATGGCAAAGTTATGGCTAAACTTGAAGACTCTGACTGTAGCACCCTGATTAAGAAGGACCAGTTGAGAAATCAGGTGGTAGCACAGCCGGTTAAGCACACGTGGCGCAAAGCGCAAGTACTGGCGTAAGGATCCTGGTTCGAGCCCCTGGCTCCCCTCCTGCAGGGGAGTCGCCTCACAAGCAGTAAAGCAGGTCTGCAGGTGTCTATCTTTCTCTCCCCCTCTCTGTCTTCCCCTCCTCTCTCCATTTCTCTCTGTCCTATCCAACAACAACAACAACAATAATAACTACAACAATAAAACAACAAGGGCAACAAAAAGGGAAAATAAATAAATATTTAAAAAAAAAGGAGGGAGTCGGGCTGTAGCACAGCAGGTTAAGCGCAGGTGGCGCAAAGCACAAGGACCGGCATAAGGATCCCAGTTCGAACCCCGGCTCCCCACCTGCAGGGGAGTCGCTTCACAGGTGGTGAAGCAGTTCTGCGGGTGTCTATCTTTCTCTCCTCCTCTCCGTCTTCCCCTCCTCTCTCCATTTCTCTCTGTCCTATCCAACAACGACAACAATAATAACTACAACAATAAAACAACAAGGGCAACAAAAGGGAATAAATAAATAAAATAAATATTTAAAAAAATTAAAAAAAAAAAAAAGAAGGACCAGTTGTCGAAGATCTTTTGTGGCAGAACAGGGGCAGGTGTACATGTGTAAGAGTTTAGGGGTGATCAACCCACTGGCTGTGGTGGGTCAAGGCAGGCTCTTCAGAGCTAGTGAATCCTTTTTCAGAGAAAAGGGTCTTGTCTGAGGAGAAAGGCTCACCATTCTTATGATAAGCCTGTTACCGCACAGTTGAAACCATCATGAAAAGTTGGTGAATAACAGTTTCTTCCTCAGTTATGGTCCTATCTGCTTTCCTATCCTTACTGGCATGGGTGAGATTTTCCTTAAAGGAGAAAAAACTGAGAATGGTTAGCAAATAGCCACTTTTTTCCCTTTTTATTTATTGATTTATTTTTAATTTATAAAATGTAGATATTTACAAGACCATAGGATAAGAGGGGTACAATTCCACACAATTCCCACCACCAGAGCTCCGTATCTCATCCCCTCCCCTGATAGCCTTCCTATTCTTTATCCCTCTGGGGGTATGGACCCAGGGTCATTGTGGGATGCAGAAGGTGGGAGGTTTGGCTTCTGTAATTGCTTCCCCGTTGAGCATGGGCATTGACAGGTAGATCCTGTCTCTCTCTTTCCCTAGAGGGGCAGGCCTCTGGGGAAGCAGGGCTCCAGGACGCAATGGTGCAGCTGCAGGAAGAGCAGATACACCACAGACAGTAGAAAAGACAAAGTGATATTTTTTTACATAAATAATGGAGGACAAAGGACAGTGAGTAAGCATCTGTACGCCACGGGGAAAATAAATGTAACCTAGACTCTTATCTCCAGGAAATATATAGTTCATAAGTGAAAGCAAATCAAAGACATTTTCAGAAGGATGAAAGCTCAGAGAATTCACCCTGAACAGACTAAGCTATCAAAAAGGAAAAAAAATGAGAATAATTTTAAGAATCAAGGAAAGTGATGTTAAACTGAGCACTGTTTCTAAGGGTAGGATAAGAAGAAATGCAAAAGGGAGTCGGGTGGTAGCACAGCGGGTTAAGCGCAGGTGACGCAAAGTGCAAGGGCCAGTGTAAGGATCCCAGTTCCAGCCCCCGGATCCCCACCTGCAGGGGAGTCGCTTCACAGGCAGTGAAGCAGGTCTGCAGGTGTCTGTCTTTCTCTCTCCCTCTCTGTCTTCCCCTCCTCTCTCCATTTCTCTCTGTCCTATCCAACAACAACAATACCAGTAACTACAACAATAAAACAAGGGCAACAAAAGGGCATAAATAAATAAATATTTAAAAATCTTTAAAAATAAAAGAAGAAATGCAAAGTCTATCTAGGTATATATAAGGATTTTTTAAATATGAGACATCGGGCTGGGAGGAAGCTTGCTCTGTAGAGTGTACACCTTACCCTTTTTAAGGACCCAGCTGTTTCTCCCTCTGTCTGAGTCTTTCTATCTCCACCCCCCATGCACTGGAATGAATATTTGAAAAGTTGGGTTGGGAACATTGTAATCATGCACATATGAGGTGCCAGCACTGCAAAATACAAATGTGCGATATTAAATATTGTTCAACACAAAAATAGAAATAAATTACAAGTAAATTACCTAGACTATGTAGGAATAAATTGTAAAAAAATGATAGAGGAGCAGTAAATTACTCATATTAATATTTGTGCTGTTCTTAAGATGATGTAGGTTTTGAAACTACACTGTAGTGTCTTGATAATACACACTGAAAGTTTTTTATGCTAGAAAGGGGCAGAGGGGAGGAGGGAGAGAGCAGGGGAGAGATTGCAATACTGAAAAATAAATAAATTAAAGCTCCATCCTCAAAACAAAATGAAACAAAATAGGCAGGAAGATACAAGCAAACATTAATTGTATAAATATAAGTAACACATCCATTCCTGGGAAATTGTCTATAAACCTTAGTTTCTATTGTCCTAAACAAAATGCACATCTTTTAACCAAAGATATGAGACGCAGAGAAATAAGTTGAAACACTATAAATCCACAGAGTAGGGGGGAGGGCAGGTAGTGCCACATCTGGTTAAGTGCTGACATCACAGTGCACAAGAACCCAGGATCAAGCCAGTGGTACCCATCTGCAGGGGGAAAGCTTCAAGAGTGGTGAAGCAGGGCTGCACGTGTCTCTCTGCCCTTTTCACTCTCTCTCTATCTTCCCCTCCACACTCAATTTCTCTCTATCACTATTGATCCAATAATAAATAAATATATAAAACAATAATAAAATAAATTAACAGAGTCAGATCCAAGTGTGATTTAGTTGTTGGATCTGCCAATCTGGGAAGTATAAAGAAAATTTTGATTGCTTGAAAACATAGTGAAATATAGGCATGGTCATATAGAAAATCTCAATAGTAATTTGAAAGCTTTAAGAAATGATAAAGTGGGAGGGGATCTAATGGACTGCAGTAGAGGGATATTAGCTCTCCGGTAGTGGTCATGGTGTAGTGACACATTTTCAGAGGTGTGAACCTTTACCTCTAAAATGTAGGCAGCATTGTAAGCCATTTCTATCTCAATAAAAAAAAATGTTAGTCTGACAAAAAAAATGGAGAAAATAAAACATAATAAAGGTAGATTAGAATCTATAGCAAACTAACACATACATTTACTGAGGTCAAGGAAAGACTCAATGAACTTGAAGAAAGGTCAGTGGAAATTAGTAAAAGATAAACAGAAAAAATGGAGATGAAGTATAAAAAATTGTAAGTTGTGTACTCATATCAAATTCTCTGAAAGTTGTATAATTTAAATCACAGAGGAAAAGAAAGATAATTTGGAGCAAAATGAAATATGGAAAAGGAAGATGGTTGAGACTTTTCCAGAGTTAAAGAAATCAGACCATGTATCTAAGAAACCCAGAGACTACCATAGGCAAAGTAAACACCACAATCATAGTCACATTAAGACACATTAGATTTCTGAAAAAAACAATCAAGTTATTCGCTGATATAAGACAAGTAACAACAAATTTAAAAATATATAGAATAATGCAAAGTTTATCTGACCAAAATGAAATTCAATTAGACACTCCAGAATGGTATACCAACAATACTCAAATGTGTGACTAAATCTGGAGATCTAAGGAAATTAAAAGGGGAAGTAGTAAAATATTTTTGCCTGAAAAGACAAAAAAATCTAAAGGAATATCTTAAATGAAAATCTCAGCGTTAATACTTACCATAGAAAATAAGAAATGAAAAGAAAGAAAATAAGAAACGTCACATATTTGGCTGGGGGTATGGATCCACCTGCCAAAGTCCATGTCCAGCAGAGAAGCAACTACAGAAGCCAGAACTCCCACCATTTGCACTCCATAAAGAATTTGGGTCTATACTCCCAGAGGTATAAAGAACAGGGAAGCTTCCAATGGAGGGGATGGGATATGGCGCTCTGGTGATGGGAATTGTATGAATTGTACCCCTCTTATCCCACAGTCTTGTCAACCGTTATTAAATCACTAATCACAACAATTAAAAAAAGAAGTTGAAAACTAAGAAAACACAAAGCAGAACTTGGACTGGGTTTTGTATATTGCACCAAAGTAAAAGACTCTGGGGTGGTGGGGAGGGTTCAGGTCCTGGACCATGATGGCAGGGGAGGACCTGGAGGAGGTTGGATTGTTATTAAAAGAAAGAAGGAGGAGAGGTGGGGGAGGGGCCGGGGAAGGAGAAGGAGAAGGAGAAGGAGAATTCCCATATTAAGTAAGCCCTTTGGGGTAATAGCTCAACCCTTCTTTGGGGTAATAGCTCAACCCTTCATTAAGAAACTAAGTGCCTATGGAAAAGTTTGCTTCCTTATCCAAGACCATCAAACCAGTAATTTCTGTTACCAGGAATTCCTGTCAGTTTGTCAAGCATCACCTCCATCACTGCATGGAACTGGAGAATAGATCAAATGGGAAGTGATACCAAAGTAGATCAGGATTACTGAGTATAACATATTTTCACATCCTTCTGTTTTAATCCACCTATTTGGATAGTGGCTGTCAGGTAAGATGGTGAGGTTTGAAGCAAACAAAGCTGCTGTTGGCCCTGAAAATGTGTTTGATGAAGAGACTGTAGTATTTTCAAAGCACCACAGAAACACAGATGATCCACATGGTCTGAGACTCAGACTAGAAGTTGCTATTATCTCTGGGTTAATGGATGTGTCCACTGGGCAGGAGAGGTGAAAATGTGTGCTCTAGATCAAAAGAATGGTGGGGGTGGGTTGGAGGCTGTGGCACACCTGGTTAAGCACACACACCACAGTGAGTAAGGACCCAGGTTCAAGCCCCCCCAGTCCCCACCTATAGGGGGAAAGCTTCACAAGTGGTAAAGCAGTGTTGCAGGTGTCTCTCTGTCTCTCTCTCCTCTATCCATCCTCCCTCTCAATATCTGTCTGTCCTATCAAATTAAATACATTTTATAAAGCTAAAAAATTTTAAAAAGAGCAGTGGGTATAAAGCTGAAGTCATAGAAGAAAGCGTATTGGGAAAAGATATATTTACTCTAATGGAAACATGAGATCAGAGGCTTAAAGACAGATAGGGTCTAGCTCATGGAGAGTCTTGGCTACTTAATATATATGGAGATTTTAGCATACACTCAGAGATTTACATATCTGCCTCTCAAAATAGCTTTTTTTATCCTCCACAAGAGCAAACAAAGTTATGCAGGAACCAATACGTAAAACGAATCAAAACTTCATGTCTGGTTAAAGTGGAGACAAGACCCTTCATCACCCAATCCCATCAGTTTTGACTTGGCCTAGAAAAAAGCTTCATTTTACATGGCTAGGGAACTCAACCCTTGTCAGCCAGAATAAATGGAATTATAGGCATTTCAAGAAGAACATTAGAAAAACAGTGGTAGGGCCAATGGAGCATTATTGTAGAACTTGAAGTAGGACAGGAACCCAGTTTTGGTTTACAAAAAGAAACTAGACAAGAAATTCACTAAGATAGATAAACTAGAACTATGGGACATTCTCAGAGTCATTCACCCCAAGAAACTGGAATAGATATTCTATTCAAGTCCACATGGGTCATTATCAAGGATAGACCATATGTTAGGCCACAAAGACAGCATCAGCAAATTCAAGAGAACTGAAAGCATCCCAAGCATCTTCTCAGACCACAGTGGAATGAAACTAACACTTACCAATCAACAAAAGGTAAGTAATAGTGCCAAAATGTGAAAGCTCAACAGTACACCACTTAACAACTACTGGGTCAAAGAGGAAATAAAGGAAGAAGTCAAAATGTTTTGAGAGCTCAATGCAAATGATAATATGAGCTACCAAAATATTTGGGAAACAGCTAAGGCAGTACTGAGAGGGAAGTTCATAGCCATACAAGCACACATTAAGAAACAAGAAAAAGCTCAAATAAACAACCAGATTGCACACCTTAAAGACCTAGAAGAAGAACAAAGGAACCCTAAAGCAACCAGAAGGATAGTAATCACTGAAGTCAGGGCAGAAATAAATAACATTGAAAATAAGAAAACCATACAAAAGATCAATGAAATTAAATGTTTGTTTTTCCATAGAGTGAACAAAATCGACAAAGTTTTAGCCAGACTCACAAGACAAAGAAGGGAGAAGACCCAAATGAATCGGATCATAAATGAAAGAGGAGATATCACAACAGACACTGCAGAAATTCATCATATCATGCTAGGCTTCCATAAACAACTATATGCCACCCAGCTAGAGAATCTGGAAGAAATGGATGATTTCCTAAATACCTATAAACTTCCAAAATTTAATAAAGAAGAACTAGATAGCATGAACAGGCATATCACAGCTAATGAAATTGAAAGTTATCAAAAACTTTCCGAAGAATAAAAGTCTTGGACCAGAGGGTTTTACAAATGAATTCTTTTTTAAAATTATATATATATATATGTGTGTGTGTGTGTATATATATATATATATATATATATTCATTTTCCCTTTTGTTTCCCTTGTTTTTTTATTGTTGTTGTTACTGATTTCATCATTGTTGGATCAGACAGAGAGAAATGGAAAGAGAAGGGGAAGACAGAGATGGGGAGAGAAATATAGACACCTGCAGACCTGCTTCATCACCTCTGAAATGACTCCCCTGCAGGTGGGAAGTGATTGCTTTAACTGGTATCCTTATGGTGGTCCTTGCATAAAAATGAATTCTACAAAACCTTCAAGATAGAGTTAATACCTCTACTTTTAAAAGGCTTCCTGAAGGGGGGCAGAAGCAAGAGGGCAACTTGGAGACAATACCTGGTGTGTGCTCCAGAAAAAAAAAAAAAAAAAAAAAACTTTTAACCTGGGATAGTCAGGAGAGGGAAAGACTTCTGACCATCAGTACCACCAGGTTCCAGATGCTACTGATCTGCCAGCAGACAACCCACCATGTGTCCTAGAGCCCTGCTTCCCCAGAGCCCTACCTCACTAGGGTAAGAAAGAGATAGGCTGGGAGTAGGGACTGACCTGTCAAAGACCATGTTCAGCAGGGAAGCAATTACAGAAGCCAGACCTTCCACCTTCTGCACCCCATAATGTCCCTTGGTCCACTTTCCCAGAGGGATAAAGAATAGGAAAGTTATCAAGGGAGGGAATGGAATACAGAGTTCCGCTGAAGGAAATTGTGTGGAGTTGTACCACTCTTATCCTATGGTTTCTGTCAGTGTTTCCTTTTTGTAAATAAACATTTTTTTAAAAAAGTCTTCCAGAAGATTTAACACACTGGAATATTCCCTTCCAGCTTCTATGAAGCCAAAATCACTCTGATACCAAAGGCAGACAGGGACACAACCAAAAAAAGAAAACTACAGACCAATATCTCTGATGAACATAGACGCTAAAATATTGTAAAAAATTCTAGCCAACCAGATACAGCAGTATATTAAAAAGATTGTTCATCATGACCAAGTGGGGTTTATCCCAGGCATGCAAGGTTGGTTTAATATATGTAAATCAATCAACGTAATCCACCACATGAATAAAAGCAAGACCAAAAACCACATGGTTATATCAATAGATGCAGAGAAAGCCTTTGACAAAAACCAACATCCCTTTATGATCAAAACACTACAAAAATGGGAATAGATGGCAAATTCCTCAAGATAGTAGAGTCTGTATATAGCAAACCTACAGCCAACATCATACTCAGTGGTGAAAAACTGGAAGCATTTCCCCCTCTGATCAGGTACTAGTCAGGCCTGCCCACTATCACTATTACTTTTCAACATAGTGTTAGAAGTTCTTGCCACTGAACGTAGATGCCCCTCATTCATATCTACAGCTCCATAATTTTCAGTCCAAAAGTCCTGAATCATTTCCTCTGGTCCTTGTGCCACCTGCACTTAAGTCCTGAATCATTTATCTACCTACCCTGGATGTCACACATACGCCATGCTCTGCACTCCAGCTCTGCTGATTTATGATAGTTGGGAGGTTCAGGTTAAGGCAAATTCTGGGAGGGTAGGGGGTGTCACATAAGGTTCATGTGACCTTGGTTGGCTCTCACAGAGGTGCCCTTGAACCTGCTCCAGAATCTACCACTGAGTCGTCCATTCCCTACAAGGATAAGAACCTTCTGCACAAACCATAAATAGATAAATCTATGTGTGCACGGTCTTCATTTGAACCATGGCATCTTCCCTCAGTCACTAAGCATAATTCAATACACACACACACACACACACACACACACACACACACACACACACGTTCATCCTGAATTGCCAAAACCCACAGTGAAAACAAATAGGGCTTCCCAAGTCATCAGAGTAATGTTCCACACAGATTAAAATGTAGAGGAGAATTCTACATCACCTTACTTCCCCCTGTGAGTTCAACCTGACATCACCTGAGTGTTTTTTCCAGCATTCTAAGGAAAACTAGGTTAGTTCCTGGCTTCCCGTCAGAAAATTACCCTAAGGACATATTTTACTTAACATCAATTCTACATAAGCATTGCAAATGTGGAAAAAATATCAAAAGTCTTTGTAAATAATTGATGGCCTCCAGTCATTCACCAAATATTTAATGAGTACTAAGTACTAGGCATCGTGGGGAGGTTCTGGAATCCGCAGTGACTGATGTATAGTTCATGTTCTCAACAGAGGAAGCAAGGTATCAGTGATAGCCCAGTGCATGGAGGCCCGCGGTGGTGGTGGCCAGTCCAGTTGCAGATGGACAACCCAGTGTCTTTTATAAGGAAAGGAAAGAAGTCAAAGACTTTCAGAAAGAAGCAGCAGAAGAACTGAACCCCAAAGCACAAATATTAATTGATAGCAAGGAGGGAGGCAGAGAAACTTATAGCAGTTGTTAGTTCCATGTTAGTTAACATCTCACTAGAGCCAAAGGCAGGGAGGAAGTGGGGAAGGAAGGAGAAGGAGGCTGCAATAAAGTCTAGGTGGCAGAAATGAGTAGGGGTAAGAGCCAGCCCAGGCCACGGGGAAAGTTCATCTGAGGACCAACTAGCCCTGAGTTAATTTTGGTTTCTGCTTTGCCATCATTTCTCAGAGCAATTCAGGAGCTGCACATTCCACGTCAATATCATCCACTTGGAATCTAGTGTGTAAATATAGGTTGAAAGAAATGATGTTTTCCTGAGAAGTTTTGTAAAGCAAAGGCTGCTGGCATGCAGGCACAGCAGTTTCTTTCTTGAAGTCTTGCTCTGGGCTGCTGCTGAGGTAAATGGAAGACTGGCTTGTCTCTCTGAATAGGATAAGTGTTTCTTAATGGCCTTCACTGGGAGTAGAGAGACTTCAGGGGGCTAGGCGGTGGCATACATGGTTAAGTGCACATGTAACAATGCACAAGGACCTGGGTTCGAGCCCTCGGTCCCCACCTGCAGGGGGGAATATTCAGTAGTGGTGAAGTAAGTCTTCAGGTGTCTCTCTGTTGCTCTCCCTCTCTGTCTCTCCCTTCCCTCTTGATTTCTGACTGTTTCTGTCCCATAAATAAATAAAAATATAAAACATTAATAGATATTTATTAATACTTGTTAATAAAGATATAAATATAATAAAGATATTTTTTAAATAATTTGAGTGAGTGAAAGAGAGACAGACAGAGAGAGAGACCATTTCAGAGGCCCACATTCTCAAGGCCCGAAGAGTCCTTTGAGTGGTCAGAGTCAGCTCACAGGTTAGGGTGCCTGCCTTGTTATTATGCACACAACCCAGGTTCGACTCTCATACCACATAGGAGTGCCAGAGTCCTGGGGCAAAGTTGAGCTCTGCTCTGTCTCTCCTTCTTTCTAATCATCTTTATTTATTTATGTATTGGATATAGACAGCCAGAAATTGAGGGGCAGGGGGAAGGAGAGAGAAAGAGAGAGAGACATGCAGTACTGCTTCACCACTTGTGAAGCTTTCCCCCTCCAAGTGAGGACCTTAGGGCTCAAACTTAGGTCCTTGGGCATTATAACACATGCACTCAACCAGATGTGGCACCACCTGGCCCCACTCCCTCTTTCTAAGTAATAATAATAATAGTAGTAGTAGGCCCAGAAGCAGTAAAATTGTGCATGTGAGTTCCCAGCTCAACATACACACACACACACACACACACACACACACACACACACACACACACACACACACACACACACACACACGGCCCTTGGTGAGGGGTAGGGGTCATTAGATAGCTTAGCAGGTAGAGATGATGCCTTTTTGTGCTTAAAGATCTGGGCTACATCCTCAGCATGACAGGGAGCACCTAGGACAGCACCAGTGGAAACTCCAAGGATTGTGGGCCACTGTTCTGGTGTCAATTATTCTCTCTCCTCTGTGTTTGTTCTCTCCTCTCCTCTCCTCTCCTCTCCTCTTGTTCTCTCCTCTCCTCTCCTCTCCTCTCCTCTCCTCTCCTCTCCTCTCCTCTCCTCTCCTCTCCTCTCCTCTCCTCCCCTCCCCTCCCCTCCCCTCCCCTCTCCTCTCCACTCCTCTCCTCTCCTCTCCTCTCTCTTCTCCTCTCCCCTCCTTTCCTCCTCTCTCCTTTTCTCTTCTCTTCTCTTGTCTCCTCTCTCTCTCTCTCTCTCTCTCTCTCTCTCTCTCTCTCTCTCTCTCCTTTAAGCAGAGACAATAAAAAAGTTGAGTCTGAGATGTCACACATATGATGTTCTCAGATGATTCTCCAATATCACCTAAAAAATAAATCAAAAGAAAAGCCCTCAACATGCAACAGTTATATGGTTCAAACACCTCCATTCTAGCCTTTTTCTGAACACATTTGGGGAGTGTAATCATGCATTCATGAAGCCCGGAGTTCATTCCCTGACCCTGCAAATAACTGCGTAAATCAGTTATCGTGGAAGAGTGAGAAAAAAGAAGAAAATGTGTCTTCAAGCAGGGGCAATGAAAACTTGGCCCTATCTAAGCTCCACCCTGAGACAGGCACCCAGCTGCTTTCACTCTCTCTGCTCATGCCATGCTTCCTCTTTCTGCTTCCTTGTAGAGTCCTACCAACATCCTCTAAGTCCACACTTTCTCCTTGGTGTGTTGCAGTAAGTCACTAGCACTAAGGAAGTGAGCTGTTACCCTCCCTCTAATAGCTCTTCTTCTTTGTCTTCTTTTCTGTATTCTAGTCACCCTGGGGCAGATGTGTGCCTGTGGGTGTACAGATCTGTAAGTGTCTCGTACATGCTTCTGACAGCTCTGAACACACACCTAAGTGTTGCATCATTTCCCAAAGCAGAGCTGAATGCTTGGTGCTTGGGTTTCCTGTCACCATTCTTGTAAGGTTCCAGTTGTTTTCCAACCCCTCCCTAGCCCATTGAAAAAACACCCATAGAACTCAGTGGGGTGTCCTCTTTGTCAGCAAATAAAATTTTAAAATGAGAAGAAAAAAAAACATTCAAAAAGGGAGTCTATGTCTTTCAGAATTAGAACTTATGCTTACAGCTGAGTTCTGGAAATGAAGACTTAAAAAACCAATTCCTAAGTGAAACGTGTCGAGGTGGTACTGTATACAGTATCAAATGGTAAGGGTCGAGTGAAGCCTGCGGGAAGACAAGCCATGACCTGGAGTTTCCAACACTGGGAGAAATGTGGGTTTTATAGAGAATGGGGAGGGTTCCTGCTGTCTTGGAATTGAAGAAGGCAATAGATAGATATTATTGTAACCAAGTTCTTAGGGAATTTGGTTTACTTTGAAAATCCCATCGTTAGGATTTGCTGCCAGAATGATAAAGAAAGGAAAGCTTTCAAGGGAGGGGCTGGGATAGGGAACTCTGGTGGTGGGAATTGTGTGGAATTGTACCCCTTTAATCCTATTGTCTTGTTGATATTGTTTATTTTATAAATAAATTAATAACAAAAAATCACTTCCTTAAGTGATTTTAAGGGCTAACTACAGGAAAGTTAGTGATTGTGTGTTTTACAAAGAGTTTCTTTAAAGTAAGAGATTTAGAAGAGATGGAAGGTTGGCTTCATAGTACTGTACTGAGTTGGGTAAGGGACTTCAGTTACTGACATGTTGAATATTTCACTAATCAGAAACTCCCAGAATTACCCCATTCCCTGACTGTTGCTTTTCTCTAACCAGTTGGAGAGAGATTCTTAAAAATGAAATAAAATGACACAGTTTTCCATTGATTGTACGAAATTGTTCAAAATGATCTGTTGTCTTTGGAGAGGATATGGGTTGGGATTTGAGGGTTCTCTATAGATGTCTTGCTCCTTGGGTCAAAGGAAGTGCACATGTCAAAACCAAACAAGCCAATAGAAGAGAAAACATTTGGCCAAGGAGGAGGATGACCCCAAGGTGTTCTACTTGCCACTTCCAGTCCATTCGTGACTTTTCCCTCTGGCTCACCTCTGACTTGTACCCTCTTTCTTTCTCCCCTGTCCCCACCTCCATAGAACATCCTGCAGCCTACTGTACATGCATTCTTTCTTCAGACTCTGCTGACCAGCTCCTTTTCCTTAAATAAACAACCTCCCTTGAGTATGACTGAATATCACTTTACTCTGCTTTAAAAATTCTGGGCTAATACCAAGTCCTGAGTTTCCAATGAGAAAATAAATAAGCATGTTTCTTAGCCTTTAGAAAATCCCACCCAGGTGTAAGGAATTATTACCACATAAAGACTGAACTTTTCTTTTTTTAAATGTTTTTATTTATTAGATAGAGGCAGAGAAAATTTGAGAGAGGAAGGGGAAATAGAGAGTGGAAGATAGAATGTGTGTATGTGTGTGTGTGTGTGTGTGAGAGAGAGAGAGAGAGAGAGAGAGAGAGACCTGCAGCCCTGCTTCACCACATTTGGAAACTTTAATCCCTCAGGTGGATCCCAGAGACCTGTGCACTTAACCAGGTATACCACCACTTGACCCCTGAGAAGTGAATTTTTTCCATATGTCAGTAGCACAGGTAGACCTAAGCCACATACACAAGCATGTTATACACATTAACATAAATCCACATGCACATAGATATTCATAGCATCTTTAATATGCATGTGGATGCCCCGTTGTTTTTTGGGGTTTTTTTTGGAGTCATAGAGGTGCCTTTGCTGGATTTGAATAGATTGTGCATTTCCAATTTGATAGATAATGCCTCATTGCTCATTCACTCAGGAAAGATACAGAAATACACCCTTCTCAACAGCTTGTGAGGCTACTAATTTCCTCATATTTTCATTAGTGGTGCTTATTAATGAACATGTTTCTTCATTCTCCTAGAGGAAAAATGGCATGTCATTTAAATCTGCACTTTCTGTATTAATGCAGTTGAATGTTTTTTCTTTAATTGATCATAGGATAAGAGGGGTACAATTCCACACAATTTCTACCACCAGAGTTCTGTATCCCATCCCCTCCATTGGAAGCTTCCCTTTATTCCTCTGGGAGTGTGGATTCAGGGTCATTATGGGGTGCAGAAGGTGGGAGGTATGGCTTCTGTAATTGCCTCCCTGCTTAACATGTGCTGGGGCCCAGCCTCAACAGGTTATTAAGGTACCTGAAAGAAAAGGGGAGTCGGCGAGTAATGAAGTGAGAGACACATGAGCTGCTTCAAGTGCAGGAGAGAAGCACCTCTGGCATCACTCTGCAGAGCTTGATTTTAAAACATTTTTCACCTGGATACAGTTGACATCACACAAGATTATTTTTATTAACATCAAAAATAACTCCAGACATTATTATCATTTTAGCCATGTTCTCCTTGAAAGTTCCCTTGGTCTGGGACAGCCTGCCCTCCCCTAGGTTTTGACCATTTGTGTGGCCTTGGTGTGGCCAAAATGACTTCAAACATTACTCCCTTTGTTTTGGCCATCTGTGTTGGGTTATATCTTCTGGAGCTCAATCTAATAGCTTTCTTCTTAACCCATTCTTGGATGGGTCTAACTAGATCATTTAAACCAAGTAACACTAAAGAAATCTTCTGTTTTAAAGTAAGCACACACCACGAGGGCTCTCTTCTGGCTAACCTTTGTATATATGAGAGTTTACTAAATTCTACCCATTTACCCTTAACGTTAACTATACAACCTCTACATTCATCATGGATACCTGTAAGGGAAGCAGGGGGTCTGTGACTGAGGGTAAGTGATAGGGCCTTTTTATATTTAGGTGGAAACCACAGTTTACCACTCATTCTATAAGCCACCCATAATTCTGGTTTTTGATCTGAGTCCAACTAATTCAGAAGCTGTAGTGGTGCCAAATGGCTCTTTTTCTGAAAGCCTCTTAATGAGTACAGCAGCTTCTGCTCCTAGGCTATTTTTAGTATTGTTACACACACTGCCATAATTGTTGTCACTGTGTACTACCCCTGGGGATCTCTTTTTATTGTCCCCAGGTAATATTTGTGTGTTTCCAATATAGCCAATAAGTCCTCAAATTACCAGTGTAATTGAAAACAAAAGGATGAATAGCTTCAGTTAGGTCTAGGACTTCCTGCTCTGCAGGCAGTCCCAACCTGTCTGGACTTTGTCAGACAGAAGACTTGACTTCGCCTTTGCCAAACATGGACATTGGCAGGTCAATCCATACTCCCAGCCTGCTTCTGTCTTTCCCTAGTTAGAATCCAAATTCCAGATACCACCACAGCAAAGTTTTCTTCAGTCTTCTTCAGTGTGTATCATGACTTTGTTAAACAGAAGTGCTTCATGAAGGAAACTTTTCACTTAATTGACCTATCAAAAAGGGACTTTCTATCTTTCTTTCTTTCTAACTCTCTCTGTAGCAGTAATTAGGGTTGAGTTAGGAAATAAAGTAATCTTAAAGGTTTCATTAATTTCCAGAGAACACATAGAAAACCACGATTAGCTGAAATTTATAGATACCCTGTGAGGCCTTTTCAAGGAGAAGAAAGATTTTTGCAAAATAAAACAGAGACCTTTCATTATAAGATTTACATTGATTCCAATCACTGCAAAGTGTTAGCACACAATTCAAAATATTAGTAAAGATATTTTTGCTGCTTAACTTCATTTCAATTTTTTTTCATCTAGCAATTAAGATTGAAGGCACGAACGGCAGTCTTTGGAAGAATATGTGTATTTCATCAACAATCCAGTTAGACTTATACTGAAGATTATTAAAAAGTGGGGAACAAATATCCAGATATAGATAAAGAGTTGCAGAAATAGTAGCTAACCCATATCTGTAACCTTAGGAAAACTGCTGTAGATTACAATCAAAGAATTGGGGATTCAGAACTCTGGTGGTGGGAATGGTATGGAATTAAACCCTTATTGACATGTAATTTTATAAATCAATGTTAAATCACTAATGAAATAAAAACTAAAAGACAACAACAAAAACAGATTATAAAAATTCTCTAATAAAATCTTACAGCTATGTATCCATGATTATGGAAACATATTCCATGAGTTTTTTGCTTTTTACCCTCTTTCTTTTTTGTTTTCTTTTTTTTTACAATTTAAATTAAAATGAATTTTATTCATGAGGCTATAAAAAACAGGCAGGAAATCATTTTGATTAGCAATCACATATGAAAAAAGGCACGGGAAAATTTGTTCAGATCTCATGCAACATTTAATGATGGAGGAAACATTTCATCTATTAGAGAATAATAAAGTAAGGGGGCCAGGTGGGGACACACCTGGTTAAGAACACATAGTATTAAGCACAAGGACCTGCTCAAAGACCAGGTTCAAATCTCTACTCCTCACCTGCTGCATGGATGCTTCATGAGGATTTAAGCAGGTCTGCAGGCGTGTTATGTTTCTCTTCTCCCTCACACTCTGCCTCTCAATTTCTCTCTGCCCTAGCAAGTGAAAAGGGAAAAGGAAAAAAAAAAAAGGCCACTAGAAGTGGAAGATTCATAGTGCTGGCCTGGTGCCTTAGTGGCCAGAGGCAAAACAAAAAAAGATTAAAAAATAGAGGGGGAAGGGGAGTCGGGCTGTAGCACAGCGGGTTAAGCGCAGGTGGCGCAAAGCACAAGGACCGGCATAAGGATCCCGGTTCGAACCCCGGCTCCCCACCTGCAGGGGAGTCGCTTCACAGGCAGTGAAGCAGGTCTGCAGGTTTCTGTCTTTCTCTCCCCCTCTCTGTCTTCCCCTCCTCTCTCCGTTTCTCTCTATCCTATCCAACAACAACAACAACAATAATAACTACAACAATAAAACAACAAGGGCAACAAAAGGGAATAAATAAATCAAATAAAATATTTAAAAAAAAAAAAATAGAGGGGGTAGAATAATAAAGTCATACCTGGATTTTACAGCACAGGAAAGGATGACAATTAAGACATAACAACTTGAAATGTCTAAGTGAACAACTTGATTCCACTTTAATGATGGCCTTTTAGGTCTCTATGATGCCACCCCCATCACCTGGGGCTCTAGTCAGGGAATCCTGGGATTCCCACATAGATTTGATGGACCTAGACTTCTAATCCATTCCTCTCTCCACTATCACTGGTCACTTCCATCAGTTTATATTTCTTTAAGAGCTATTACCAAGGCAAAAGGTTGGTTTTCACTACCACCTATTTTAGTAATCATTGGAAAGGAATGGGAGGGAAATATTCTCATTATTGAAAAACCTTTTCCTAGCTCACAATTAGAAGAAGCATTCGTGGAGTGAGAGATCTTAGAATTTTTTTTTAAGCGTGAACTGTGCTTAAGCTCTTTCAGATTTGCTCTGCCATAATTAGGAGACACTAATAAGTTAGCCATAGTCTTAGAAGTGAATCAAAAGTAGGATTACTTCTCCATTAGATTCATAAGCAGTAGTGCTGTTAATATCTGTGTGAAGATTTTGCCTTTTGGGTGAATTCCAAGGGCATATTGAGGGAGAAGTAAAGTGAATTTTGGTAAGACGAATGGCATTTTGTGATAAAGATTACATTCTTCCTTGAACAAGGATTGCATTTGCACACTGGCTTTCCTTTTAGCTACACAAAGTTCACTCCTGTGGCTTGCCCTCAAGATGAGGAACAAAGGCTCCATCTTGATGACAAATGGTCTTTGCTGGAGGAAAAACATATTCATGCTTTCAGTTAAGGATGAGAAAATGTTGTCAAAAGCAATAAAACTTCCCACTAGAGTTTTGCTTTACCTTAGGTAGGACCTAATGCATTTTCAGTTTTCAGAATTCTTCCATCAGTGTCTTTTTATAGATGTCTTGGAGATCAGATTTTGGCTCTGATTTGCAAGGTAAAAAGTAGCTGAGGCCTGCCTGCATGCCCTCATACTTGACATTTCCCAGAAAAAGTTTCTAGCATTTCATGTCCACTTAGTACTTCTGGGTTCTCCTATTCCTATTTTAATGCCAATTTTGTGAAGCCTTTCCCTATTTCACTAACTTTCAGTCACATTCTAATGGTTTCCACTTCTGTGATGCCATAGGATGTTGGTCTCATATTTTCTTTTCTTTTAATTTTTATTTATAAAATGGAAACACTGACAAGACTATAGGATAAGAGGGGTAGAACTCCACACAATTCCCACCACCAGAACTCCATATCCCATCCCCTCCCCTGATAGCTTTCCTATTCTTTATCCCTCTGGGAGTATGGACCCAGGTCATTATGGGGTGCAGAAGGTGGAAGGTCTGCCTTCTGTAATTGCTTCCCTGCTGAACATGGGAGTTGGCAGGTCAATCCATACTTCAAGTCTGTCTCTCTCTTTCCCTGGTGGGGTGGGGCTCTGGGCCAGTGGGGCTCCAGGACACATTGGTGGGGTCATCTGCCCAGGGAGGTCAGGCTGGAATCATGGTAGCATCTGGAACCTGGTGGCAGAGTAATGAAGCTGGTGGGTTGACAGTCCATGCCTTACGTCTCTGGATGCAGTCCGAAGTGAAACATGCTGAGGTGATACTAGTTGCATTGACTGGGTGGGATCAGCAGGTGCGGTAATGGTATGAATTGGGAGAAGCATGCAGGAAAGTGAGCCCTACCCTAGAGGTTCCAGGACTGGAGGAAATATGGCCTTTATAGAGAAAGGGGAAGGTTCCTGCTGCCTTAGGGTTTAAGAAAGCAATAGATAGGCATAGCTATAACCAAATCATTTGGCAATTGGGTTAACTTTGCCAATCCCATTGTTACAATTTGCTGTAGCATACAAGACCTCACCATAATTTATGTCCTTGTATGCTATTTACTTATAGCTGTAACTTGTAAAAGAACACCACCAGTTGCTTCTGTTCTCCCTGGTCTAAGATTTTAGGAGATTTAATATTTCAAAGAACAAGTCATTCTTAGAAATGTATTAACACTTTGAGCCCACTGTTAAAATTCAATCTGATTACTAATTTGAAGTCTTTCAGTTCTTAGATTGAAGGAACATATACTCAGAGCTATGATCTATGCAACAAAAAGTTTGAGACATTTGAATGGTTCACATTCTCTATAAGTCTGGGCAAGTTATAGTTGTTGCATATTTGTATTTACATACACACATAAATATTTCATATGTATACACATATACATAGTGTGTACATATACACACATATTGTATACTCAGTTGTGAACTTCTTGAGATTTTTAATTCTTTTTTTTAAAAATATTTTTATTTATTTTATTTTTGAGAGAGATGCTGAGGGAGACACACACACAGAGAGAAACACCAGAGGACTGCTCAGCTCTGGTTTATGGTGGTGGTGTGAGGGGGGGAGGGGATTGAACCTTAGTCTTTGGAGCCTCAGGCATGAGAGTTTGTTTGCATAATCATTATGCTATCACCCCCCTACCCTGGGATGTTGAATTCTTATCTGGTTCATTGAGCCCTAGAAATATACTGAAGTAAACTCCAGGATATTTTGTTTTTAATATATATTTAAAGTATTTGTTTATTTGAATTGTTTTTATTTATTTATTGCATAGAGATAGCCAGAAAGCAAGAGGGAAGGAGGAGACAGAGAGGGAGAGAGACAGAGGGACACCTGCAGCCCTACTTCACCACCTGTGCAGCTTTTCTCCTGCAGGTGGGGACTCGTGGCTTGAAGCCAGACCCTTGCACACTGTTACATGTGGCAGCAGCCTATGGGCATGGCGGTCATAGACACCTGGTTCAGATTCTGTGCTGTTGTTTACATGTGGCCTTGTGTACTGGACATGTAGGCCCCCTCATACCTGTTCTCTTTGCTCCATAGTTGGGGGCGGGGGCGGGGTCTGAGGGAGCACTAAGAATGCTAAGAATGTTAAAAAACCAGGCTTATCTGGTTTGGGATCAAATTTGGTCAATGGAAAAACAACCCAAAGTAGACCTCTGAAGGTGGATGGAGTGTTTATTCCTAGGTAGCCTCCATTAGATTGGCACTGTCGCTTGCAAGGAACCTGACTCAGTTCTCCCCTACCCCGGGCCCTGTCATACTGGGGCTAGTGATAGATGAATGGAATTGTAAGAACAAAAACAGAAGCACAATTTGACTTCAGTCATTGGAAAACTGATCCACTATTATTGTGCTTTTGTTTTCTTATACTTCCCTCCAGCTTCCACTTCTTACAAATAACAGAGGTATATGTCCTTTGGTTGTACCTGGAGAACCTGACCCTCTAAAACGCTTTCAGGATTTCTGTTTCTTCTAAAGGACATTCTCCCCCAACACACACACACATACAAAATGGATGCCCACCTTTAGTGGACTTTAGGGAGGGGCTAACCTCAACGGTAAGTCTCGGGTTGTCAGAAAAGTCATGATGTATTATTATCTTTGTCATTATTATTATTTTTTAATATTTATTTATTTATTCCCTTTTGTTGCCCTTGTTGTTTTATTGTTGTAATTGTTGTTGGATAGGACAGAGAGAAATGGAGAGAGGAGGGGAAGTCACAGAGGGGAAAATAAAGATAGACACCTGCAGACCTGCTTCACCACTTATGAAGTGAACCCCTCGTAAGTGGGGAACCAGGGGCTTGAACTGGTATCCTTACGCCGGTCCTTGTACTTTGCGCCATGTACGCTTAACCCACTGTGCTACCACCCGACTCCCCATCATTATTATTATTGCCACCAGGACTATCCCTTGGGCTGGGTGCCAGCTCCTGGAAGCCATTTTTTTCTTTGTACTTTATTTTTAGTTAACAGAATACAGAGAAATCGAGAGGGAAGGAGAGAGAGTCAGGGAAAGATAAAGACACCTGCAGACCTGCTTTACTACTCATGAAGCATCCTTCCTTTAGGTGGGGAGTGGGGACTTGAACCTGGATCCTTGAACATGGTCATATGTGTACTTAATCGAGTACACCACTGCCAGCTCCCCTCATTGTGTATTTCTTTTCTTTTTAAAAATATTTGTATTATTTTCTTCATTTATTTGTTGGATAATGACAGCCAGAAATTGAGACGGAAGGGGGGTGGTAAAGAGGGAGGGAGACCTGCAACACAGCTTCACCACTCACAAAGCTTTCACCTTGCAGATGGGGACCGGGGTCTCGAACCCAGACCCTTGCACATTATAATGTTTTTTTTTCTATGAAAAATGTGTCATGATTTTTGTGACAGCTCAGTAATTTGCTAAGGCCACATACCTACTTGTAGTATGGCTTTGATGTCCACATACCAGTAATGTTCTGCTAGTGTCAGGGTGCTGGGGAAGGCAAGCAGAGTAGTGGCAGACATGTTCTCATTGCCTCTTCACTATGGATAATGTATTTCCCTGCACTCCAACAGAACACATCTCCCTTTGATACTGTATCTCTGTACACCTGATGGAACAAGCGTCCTGTTCACTCACACCATACAGGCAGGCACATTTCACTGTTTCTTCCCCTTGGCTTCCAACCCTGCCAGCGATGACAGTGTGTGTCAAAATGTGCCATTGATAGGGCATCATCACAATACCTGCCTCACCTGGAATCACTCGAATGGACAATCCAGTTCTTAGAGGGGGGCAAAGACAAAACAAAGCAGAAAGCCCAAAGCAAACCCATACCTGATGAGTCCTGTGAAGTAGTTTTCTTGGATAATGTACCTGATTTGCCTTACCACATGTGATCCAGGTACAAGCCTGGTTCCCACCACACTGAAGGAGATTTGAGTGCTGTGGTCTCTTTCTGCTTCACTGTTTTCTCTGTCTCCATCTAAAAAGAAACAATCAGCCAACAACAACAAGCCGTAATGACTAGGAGACAGAACTCTCTAATTGACATCTGAAGAACAGAGTATATTTGGGAGTTAGGCAGTAGCGCAGCGGGTTAAGCACACTAGGTGTGAAGCACAAAGACTGGTGTAAGGATCCTGGTTCGAGCCCACAGCTCCCCACCTACAAGGGAGTAACTTCACATGCGATGAAGCAGGTCTGCAGGTGTCTATCTTTCTCTCCCCCTGTCTTTCTTCCCCTCCTCTCTCCATTTCTTTCTGTTATATGCAAAAACATCAATAACAACAACAACAATAAAAACAAGTCAGGCGGTAGCTCAGCGGGTTAAGCGCACATGGCACAAGGACCAGCGTAAGGATCCCAGTTTGAGCGCCCCACCTGCAGGGGAGTCGCTTCACAAGCAGTGAAGCAGGTCTGCAGGTGTCTGTCTTTCTCTCCTCCTCTCTGTCTTCCCCTCCTATCTCCATTTCTCTCTCCCCTATCCAACAACAACGACATCAATAATAACTACAATAAAACTACAAGGGAATAAATAAATGTTAAAAAAAAACAAGGACAACAAAAGGGAATATATATATATAGATAGATAGATAGATAGATAGATAGATAGAGAGAGAGAGAGAGATACACCAACATGGGACCTAACCTGCGCATCCCCCAGATAAGTGAAGACAGTTTGGCTACCTATCCACTATGGGCTGCTTTTCTTGGCATCACACTGGTTCTTGTTGCTCACTTACTTGTTCCTCCATGTTTGTGCCAGTTTCTTTTAAAAAAAAAATGCCTGTATGATATAGGTTTCTGTTCACCCCACACTCCTGATACTATGGTCAATTAGTTAAAAAGAAAAGGGAGAATTGTTGGTATGCTTCTAGTTCTGCTTCTGGGATCCCTTCTGTTACATTGCTTGACGTTGTGGTCTATTTACATGGTCAGTCTGTTACATTGGTTTGGTCTCACTCCCCCTGCCTCCGGGAGATTTGGTTTAGCCCTTGTCTTTTCATGCTTCTTGCTTCTCCCCACCCCCTATTCAAGATACTTCCTGAGTTCCTGATGCTGCCACTGGAGGAGAAAGATGCAGGACAGAACTGTGTGGTGATTAGATTAGATTAGATTAGATTAGATTAGTTTTTTGTATCGTTGGCTCATGAATAAAGAAATACATCTTCTCTGCTCATCCATGTGTCCCCTGGTCTCTGTCTCCCACCCGTGAAGCTAGCCTGGCCTACTGGCGCCCTGAACTCAAACGACAAGAGAGAGAGAGAGAGAAAGAGAGAGAATGAGAGAAAGAGCAAGAGTGAGATAGATAGAGAGAGAGAGGGAGAGGACAGAGTGTATCTAAGCAAATGTTTTGGTATAGCTAAAATAAATTGCTCATCTGGGAGAGTGTCTACTTTGCCCTCCACACTGGAGGAAATTTGATGTTGTTGTGTCTCCCTCACCCATCTCAGTCTCTTTTCATCTGAAAAACTCAGCTCAGGGGGCCAAGCCATAGCATACCTGGTCAGGCACACTCATAGTGCACAAAGACCTGGGTTCAAGCCCCCAGTCACCACTTACAGGAGGAATGCTTCATGATATAGTCAGCATAGAGCATCAAAGCCTTGCTGATGATACACAATAAAATAGTAACAATAACATGCTTTTAGCCTTCAAGATCTCATTAAAGGCTAAATGACAAGCAGGGAGTCATTAAAAAAAACTATTTTCTTTTGTTGTATGTATATTTTAATTCCTTAAATAATTCAGGTGTATCTCATTTCCAACTTAAATGTCGTTTATGTGTTTGAAACCCTGCTATGAAGACTAGTCAGGGCTTCCTAAATGCATAAATCCCTGGGTCTTTACTCCAGAGGCATAAGATAATAATTTGGGAGATTGAATATAGACATCTAATTTTCTTTCCCCTGAAAACTCCACTAGGATGTACAAAGACCGAGAGAATAGGAGCAGTTAAAACAGCAACAATATTTGGAACTCCAGAAAGCAAATGAACCATTGATAATTGACTTAGCAAAAACAGGAAGACTGAATCTTGAGCAGGCCTGAGAATATTGAGAACCAATCAGGTTTCCAGTACAGAGCCCTGAGGAAGTCAAGGAATAGTAGTCCTCAGTGAGGTATGGAGTCACCCAGCCAAGAAGAGAGGCCAAAGTGAGGAGAGTAAAAACCACTGCAAAATATTTGGGTTTCTAGATGCTGCTACGCAGTCTATCCACCATGGAACTGCCTTGTTCACATTCCAAGGGACACCTGTTTGTTTGTTCCCTGGAAATACCAGGCATGACTGCCAGTATGGGAACTGAGAAATAGGACTATTAGGTGACCGAAAGTTCATTGAATATAGTGGATTCTTGACTCTCCTTTCTTGTTTCTTAATATGCAATATATACAAGTCTCTCACAACCATCCAGACCTTTTCAGTCCAGACAGATTACAATTTTTTAATTATTATTAGTTATTTAACAGCAGTATTTTTAAGGTGACAGGGGTCCAATTCCTTATGGTTCCCACCACCAGAGCTCCGTATCCCATCCCCTCCCCTGATAGCTTTCCTATTCTTTATCCCTCTGGGAGTATGGACCCAGGGTCATTATGGGGTGCAGAAGGTGGAAGGTCTGGCTTCTGTAACTGCTTCTCAGCTGAACATGGACATTGGCAGATCAATCCATATCCCTACCCTGCTTTTATCTTTCTCTAGTGGGATAGGGCTCTAGGGAGGTGGGGTTCCAGGACACATTGGTGAGGTCATCTGCCCAGGGAAGTCAGGATGGCATCATGGTAGTATCTCAACTTGGTGGCTGAAAGGCGGTGAGGTACAAAGCAGGACAAATTGTTTAATAAATAGGAATCCAAAGATAGGAATAGATCAAATAAAATTAGGGGTCTTTGTGTGGTAAGAAGCTAAGAAGTCTATTTTAGGTTTGCTCTAAGGGCCCCCATGACTTCAGTAATTTTTGTCTGAGTATGATATCTAATATACAGGTGGACTAAGAACATTGTCTGAGAAGATGGTGTCAGAGTTTAGAATAGGGCTGGAAAGCTGTATTAGGGCCGAGAGCAGCTCCCAAACATGAGCAAAGTCTATAAATACCATTAACTGTTAACCCCATCAATCTGACCTAGAGCCCATATATATCCATATTTAGCATAGGAACCTGTGTAAGCTCTGAGATCTTGTTAGTCTGAGACCTTGGTAGTCAGAGCATGGTCATAGCTAGGAACATTTTGGACCATACTAATTTCAGGACCAGTCTTCCTCAAAGCCTCTCTTTGGCGAGTGGGGAAGTTCCTACTATTGCTACTTTACAGGGAGGACAAATTCCTTGAGTAGCCCACGACTGGGCTTATGGTGATATCCCTGATGGAAGTGACCAGAGATAGTGGAGAGAGGGATCCATTATAGATCTAGGCCCATCATATCTATGTGGGAATCCAAGGATTCCTCTACTAGAGCCCCAGATGATGGAGTGGTCTGGTATTGACCAAAAACACCATCATTAAAGTCTGTTGCCCTTATCCAGCTTTTATAATCCTTTCTTTAGCTGATGAGCTCAGACTTTCTTCCAGTTGTTAAATCATTGAGTGTCATTAGTTGTATCCAAACCAGTACTGGGTTTATGGTCTCAAGTAAAGGAGGGAATTGACCTAAGGTTTTTCTACTATATTTTTACTTGAACATATTTATTTATTTATTTATTTATTTACCAGAGTACTGCTCAGCTCTGGTTGTGGTAGTGTTGAGGATTGAACCTGGGACTTCTGGTGCCCCAGGAATGAAAATCTTGTTGCCTTACCACTATGCTATATTCCCACCCCTCTCCTTATATTTTCATGTCAAAGAATCTCATTGCTGGGAGCCGGGGTGGGGGTGATGCACCCAGTTAAGCACACATAGTACTAAATGCAAGGACCCACACAAGGACCTGGGTTTGAGCCCCTGGTACCCCACCTGCAGGGGGGAAGCTTCACAACTGGCAAAGAAGGTCACTTCCCTTTCAATTTCTGACTATCTTTATCCAATAAATAAAGATAATTTAAAAAGAAAAGAAAGAAAGATCAGTGGCATGAATTTTGAAATCAACCTCTGTCAAACACAAGCAAGGCAGTGTCTCCTGGGAAGAGTTAATGCTTGCAAACCAGTACCTTGATGTTTCAGTGTGGAATTTAAATTGTATGTGTTTACTTCTTTTTGTCAATTTTACTCTTCATTACAATTCTTAATGCTATAATTTTAATATGTATGTATGACTTATCCATCATAGCTTTTGCCAACCCTTGTTGGTGGACTTCTTTTACTTGGTGAATCTAGTGTTTCACTAGGTAAATTTCATGACAACTAACTCAAAATTGCCCATGTAGGCAGATATCTGTTATACTATCTGGAACACTTTTTAAATTCTAAGGTGAGACTTAATTGATGATTTGCTTGTTTTCAACTTTCATTTGTCATTGGTTGACAATGCTGTGTGGAGAGCAGAGCTTCCCACCTGGGTATGTTTACATATCACACCATACCCACCACCATCATTTTGGTATCATCCACCAATATCCCATGGACCCTGCCTGTTCCACCAAACCTCCTTCCTCCATTCGGAAACATCGTATCTTTTGCAATATCTAAGGGTCATTTTCTTACATTAGCTCATTTGCTTTATTTCTTTATATTCTACATATGAGCGAAACCATGTAGTGTTAAACTTTCTCCTTTTGATTTATCTTAGCATAATCCCTTACAATTTCATGCATGTTGTCACAAAACACAAGATGCCATCTTTTTAAGTAGTTAAATTGTGTTATTTTGGGTATATATACCACAACTTCTTTATCCAGTCATCTGTTGATGGGCATTAAGATTGAGTCCATCTTTTGGCTAGCTATTGTGAATAATACTGCTACAAACGTAGACTTGCTGATACCTATTTGAAATCATGTTTTCAAATTGAGATAAAATGACTAGCAGTGGAATTCTGCATCATGTGATATTTATTTCTAGCTTTTAAGAGGAATCGTTTGATCCTCAATTTACATTTTCACCAACAGTGTACAGGAGTTTGTTAGTTCTCTAAACCTTGCCACCATTTGTTTTTTGTTGTCTTTCTGACAGAAGTCATTCTCACCATGCTTAGGTATTAGGTAATAGCTCATTTTGACTTTTGAATTTCATTTCTCTAATAATATATAATGTTAGGTATTGGTTAGGTATTGGTTAATAATATATAATGTTAGGTATTGGTACCTTTATATACTCTTTGGAACAGGGCTTATTTAAATAATTTGCCTAGGTTTTTGGTTGGGGTGTGCTTCCATTGTATGAGAACTTTATTAGTTTGGATATTGATCCCTTGTTGGATGTATAGTTTGCAAGTAACCTCTCCCAATCAGTAAGTTTTTTCATTCTTTCTTTCTTTCTTTCTTTCTTTCTTTCTTTTTTTTTTTTTTTGAGCTCATTCTTCTGCAAACTTCAATTTACCTCATTTCTGAAGTGGGTTTATTTATATTTCCTATACCATCAGTGCTGGGGAACTTAATGATATTATGTAGTCTAAAGTTTAACATATATTTATACTCAATATGCACTGTTAAGTGGTGAAGATATAATGATCCAGATATTATAACTAAGACGTGATAACAATCTTTTTAAAAAATTATGTTATTAATTGTTTGTTACAAGATTGTAAGACTACAATGACACACACCATGCTCACCATCAAAGTTCTGTATCACCGCCCTCCCACCTCCCAAAGATAACCACTAGAGTTCTCATAAATCTTACAGTTTACTTTCTTCTTCTCCTTCTCCTTCTCCTTCTCCTTCTCCTTCTCCTTCTCCTTCTTCTCCTTCTCCTTCTCCTTCTTCTTCTTCTTCTTCTCTGTTTTTTATTTTTCTTAGCGAGTTCATGTAAATCAGATCTCTGAATTCCACAAATGAGTGAAACCATCTGGTAGTTGTCTTTTCATCTCTCTACTTATTTCACTAAGCATAATCACCTGCAGTTCAGTAGGTTGCCTTTTTAAACACACACACACATATATATATACATATATACATATATATATCAGTGATTTAGTATTGATTTACAAAATTACATGTCAACAGAGGTATAATTCCACACCGTTCCCACCACTAAATTTGGAGTCTGCAGTTTTCCGATTGCAAGCTACCACAGTTCCCCTAAGGATGTAGACATGAGCCAAACATCATCTTGAAGACTTAAAACTCTCTGTCTACATTTGTACATAATTGCCCCCTTTTTCTTCCAGGTCCCTTCTTCTCTTCCCCTCCAAGTCACTCATAACACCATTACTGTCTCCAAATGTCCCTCTCATTTCCCTCCTCTCTCTCAGGGTGCTAAAGGAGCTAGAATTCAGATCCCTCTTATCTTCTTACTCCTATCACTTCTCCCTCACTGGGAGTATGGAACAAGGTTATTTTTGGGGTGCAGAAGGTAGGAGTTCTGGCTTCTGTGGTTACATCTCTGCTATGCTGGACATGGGTGTTGGCAGATTGATCCATATCCCCAGCCTGTTTCTATCTTTCCCTAATGGGCCAGAGCTCTGAAGAGGAGAGCTTCCAGGACACACTGGTGAGGTCAGCCCACAGAAGTCAGAATGAAATCATAGTAGCATTTATAACTTTATATTTGATAGTTAGCAAGTCATAAATTGAGACAAAATGTTTAATGAATAGGAACCAAAAAGTAGGAATAGAGCAGATGATATTAAGGATTTTAGGGTAGAAGAAAGCTAGGAAGTCCATTTTAGGCATGCTCCTAGGGGCACACAACTATGGTAATTTTGCTTAAGTTTGATAGCTAGCCTGAAATTGGATCTGAATATTGTCTGAGGTATAAATTAGTCCAACTCCTGTAGAGAGGAGTCTGGAAAACTCTCAGAAGTCTAGAAGTGAACCTACCCTATGACCCTGCAATTGCTCTCCTGAGGACATATCCTAATGAACTAAACACAACCATTCAAAAAGATTTGTATATACCTATGCTCATAGCAACACAATTTGTAATAGCCAAAACCTGGAAGCAACACAGGTGTCCAACAACAGATGAGAGGCTGAGTAAGTTGTGGTATATATACATAGTATATACTACTCAGCTATTGAAAATGATGAATTCACCTTCTTCACCCCATCTTGGATGGAGCTTGAAGGAATCATGTTAAGTACGATAAGTAAGAAAGAGAAGGATGAATATGGTATGATCTCACTAACAGACATAAGTTGAAAAATAAGAACAGAAAAGAAAACACTAAGCAGAACCTGGACTGGATTTGGTGTAGTGCACCAAAGTAAAAGACTCTGGGTTGGGAGGGAGGGTTCAGGTCCTGGAACATGATGGCAGAGGAGGATCTAGTGGGGGTTTGAATTGTTATGTGGAAAACTGAGAAATGTCATGCATGTACAAACTATTGTATTTTAATGTAGTCTGTTAACCATTAATCCCCCAATAAATGTTGTCTGAGTAAAGAAAAGGTCTAGAAAGTTGGAGTAGGGCAGTGAGTAGTTCCCATTCTTAAAAAAAATTCTGTGGATAAAATTAACTATTTACCTCCATCCACCTGCAGTGTTCCCAGCTGTGACCATGAGCTGCAAGCTCAGATCAATAGAACTCAGAGGTTACACAGGCTCTGTTTGTTTTTTGACTAGAAAAATTTTGCCACCACTCACCACAGTAGGTCTTTGGTTGTCACCTGAATTCTAGTCAAGCATCAAGTTTTGACAATGACAAAGTGGGTATTTAATTTTACTAGAAAGAAAGATGATTGAAAAATGAATATTCTATACAGGTCAATGGTCTTTGAAAAGAGAATTACAATTTCATCTTCATTTAAATGAAATAAGAAATAAGCAATACCCCATTTCAAAAAGGGGGGGGGTACTGAACAGGCAGTTTTCCAAAGAAGGGATATGCATGGCCAGGCAAGGGGTAGACAGAACAATAGTTATGTAAAAAAAATAATAAATAAAACATGACCCACTGACACATGAAGAAATGCTCAATTTCACTTATCATTAGGGAGAAAGAAGATCATATGAGAACACAACAAGACAAGACTAGGATTACTTTGGTAACCCACCAAGTCACAGGTGAGTGTGAACATGTGTGGCTACTGGGGCTGAAAGCCCATATCTACTGATAACAGTCTGGCAATTTACCAGTTGATGTGCAATTATTTCTCGAAGGAGGAGAAATAGTGTTGTTTCAAAGAGATTTTTTTTCATAGTCTTACAGAGCGTGAGTTGGGTGGTGGCACAGCGGGTTAAGCGCACGTGACGCAAAGACCAGCGTAAGGATCTCAGTTCGAGCCCCCAGCTCCCCACCTGCTGGGGAGTCGCTTCACAAGCGGTGAAGCAGGTCTGCAGGTGTCTGTCTTTCTCTCCCTCTCTGTTTTCCCCTCCTCTCTCCATTTCTCTCTGTCCTATCCAACAACAACAACATCAGTAACAATAATATTAACCATAACAATGTTAACCAACAAGGGCAAGAAAAGGGAAATTAAATAAATATTAAAAAATATATTTTTTGCCTTTGGGATCCAGGTGATGGCATACCAGGTTAAGTGCACATATTACCATGCAAAAGGAAGTGGGTTCAGGTTCCTAAGTTGGTGAGTACTAGTAGACACTTACCATCTTCACTTTCACTTTTCTGTTAAAAAATTTTATTATGTCATATTGAAAGGTCCAAATTATATGGCCTTTTGATATTCATCTTCTTTCTGTCTCACCCTACAGGTTTAATCCCTATGCTTCTCTCAAATACCTTTGGATAATTAAGTTGCTTGTGTCATGGAGAATAACTGTTTTGTATCTCATCAATTCCTGTCATACCAGCCCCCTACCTTAGGGGCATGCTGACTGTTAAGAAACCTGTAATTTCTGTCATATTGCAACAATAATTAACTTCGTTGCTTTTCTATTTAACTCATGTCCACTTTGCTAATAAACGGACTCTAGGATTCTGGGACTCTAAGGACTCAGATTCTAGATTCACGCTAAGAGTCCCCTGGTGTCTTTTACTTCGTGTCACCCCTGTCGTGAGCGAGAAAGAACCAGCCCGTTACCTTTCCCCTGGAGGACACCCTGCCGGAGAAGGAGAGAGACACCCCGAAATATAAATCTTACTTGATCCCTCATGCAAAATATAATAAAGGAATCTTCAGTTTATGTGTTATTTATAAGGAAGAGGGGTTGGCAGAGCATTGATAATTTGGTTCACTAACACAACCCCAATCTGATTTAGTTGTGATGCAAACGGTAACAAAGTAAGATATGAGAATACATCATTGTTGATTATAGAGGAAAGTCTTTGTATTGATTTAAGAAAATATAAATTATTTACAATTATCCTAATTGGTCTTGCTTTTATACCTAGTAACCCTTTCTTTCTCACTCTTTTCCTTCTCCCTCTGTCTCTCTTCTCCTTTTCCTTATCCTTTCTTCTCCCTCCTCTTCCCCTTGTCTATCTCTTTCTTCTCCTCCTTTTTCTTTAATTTTATATTGCCACTAGTTTGATAAACTAGGGTTTAGTGCCTACACAATGAATCTGCCACTCCTTGTGTCCACCTTTTCCCCCTTTCTTTTCTTTATTTTATAAGACAGAAAGAAATAGAGTAGGGAAGTTAGAGAAGCAAACTCCTGCAGCACTTCTTCACCACTCTTGAAGCTTCCCTTTGTAAGTGGGGACTAGGGGTGTGAACCTGCATCCTTTTGCATGGTAATGAGTGCTCAACCAGGAGTGCCACTAACTGTACTGTATGCAAAAATGATGTTATTACTCATGAGTATGTATGTAGTTACTCATGAGTAATTCCATACTAAAGGTTCTGCTGGGATCACAAAAGTTAGTTTAAGTCCCCCAAAGTCCTATTTGTCAATATTAGGTTAAATAAAGATCAACATTTCTAAATATGTCTGCTGTGTAGTAAGTTTATTGTACAGTGGTTTTCAGAATACATCACATAATTATTGTTATTATTTTAAAGATTCCTATATTATCATGAGAAAGAATCAGAACATCACTCTGACATATGCAATACAGGGAATTGAACTCAGGGCCTTATGCATGCAAATCCAGTGCTTTACACCCTTTGCTACCACCAGGGATGCCAGCATTTATAAAGTCATATTTTTAGGAAGCTGCTCAAATCACAAAATATTTCTTGTATGCAATAAAATATATCTTTAGTTGCTACATTGTGTTAGGTTTTGAAAGATAGTTGGAAAAAATCATGAAATATAGACTGGCAAGGTAGCTTACTTGGATACTGTCTTGTCATGGGTGCGATCATGCCTGTCTTGTCATGGGTGCGATCCAGGTTCAAGCTTGGCCTCCACTATAGAGAGTGAAGATTTGGGGCCTTGATATCTTTCATTCTCTCCTGTTGTCTCTTGCTGAAAAAGTTGGGTTGGAGTTGTGAAGCCCTGGTGAGAACCAAAAAACATTTTTTAAATTATTGATTCAATAATGATTTACAAGAGTGTAGGGTAGGAGGGGTACAATTCCCATCACCAGAGTTCCAAATCCCATCCCTCCATTGGAATCTTCCCTATTTTTGTTCCCTCTGGGAATATGGACCAAAAAAATTTAAGTTATGCATAAAGTAGAAGGCCTGGATTGTATAATTGCTTCTCCACTGAACATGGGCATTGGCAGGTCGATTCATATCCTCAGCCCGTTTCTAGCTTCCCCTAGTGGGGTAGGGCTCTGGGGAGGTAAAGTTCCAGGACATATTGGTCATCTGCCCACGGCAGCATCTGCAACCTGGTAGCCAAAAAGTTGTAAGATATAAAGCAAGACAAATTGTTTAATAATCAGGAACCTAAAGGTAAGAATAGAGAAAATGGAACTAAGGGTATTGATGTGGGAAGAAACTAGAAAGTCTATTTAAGGAAGTCTATTTTAGGTATATTACAAAGGGCCTATGACTTTAGTTAGTTTTTGCTTGAGCTCAATAGCTAACATGCAGGTGGACTAAAGGTATTGTCTGGGAAGATGGTGTCAGAGTTGAGATTAGGACTAGAGAGCTGGACCAGGGCAGAGAGTAGCTACCAAATATTAGGAAAGTATATAAATACCATTAACTGTAAATCCCACTGATCTGATCTAGGGCTCATATCTATTCATATTTAGCACAGGAACCTGTGTAACCTCTGCATCCCTGTCTATCTGAGCTTGCAGTCCATGAGCGCAGCTGGGAACATTCTAGGCTACACTCCTTTCAGGATCAGTCTTCCTTGAGTGGCAGAGAAGGTTGACCCAGACGCCCTTTGAAGAGTGAGGCAGTTTCTACCATTGTTCTACATTGAAAGCAAAGTCCCAGAGAGGCCCACAAGAGAGCTTATGATAATATTCCTGATGGAAGTGATGGTGGAGAGAGGTCTAGGCCCATCATATCTATTTGGCAATCCAAGGATTCCTTGATGAGAGTCCCAGATGATGGGTTAGCCTGAAAGTGATAGGGACATCATTAAGGTGTAGTGGTCACTTGCCCTTATCCAGCTTTTGTAGTTTTTGCTTTATCTGACAAGGTTAGACTTAGAGTGATTGAGGAAAGTGAAGTAGGGAGTAGTAGATGAGGGTATCTAGGCCTAAGTAGAAAAAATATATATATTTTTAATTTTTTATTATCTTTATTTATTTATTGGATATAGATAGCCAGAAACTGAGAGGGAAGGGAGAGATAGAGAGGTAGAGAGACAGAGAGACCCCTGTAGCACTGCTTCACCACTTGCAAAGATTTCCCCCGCAGGTGGGGACCAGGTACTCGAACCTAGGTTCTTGTGCATTGTAATACATGTGCTCAACCAGGCATGGCACCACATACTCCTTAAGTAGAAAATATTATCATTGGACTAAATTCACCCATTAAAAGGCATAGAATAGGAAAATGGATCAGAAAACATAATCCAACCATATGCTGCCTACAGGACTCCCACCTGACTCAACAAGACAAACACAGACTCAATGTGAAAGGATGAAAACTATCATACAGGCTAATGGGCCACAAAAAAGGACAGGAACAGTTATTCTCATTTCTGACACAATAGACTATAAAATAAATAAATAAAAGATAGGCATGGACATTACATAGTGCTCCGAGGATCAGTCAACCAAGGAAACTTAACAATTATAAACAAGAGGACTTAACAGTTATTAACATACACACACCCAATGAGGGCCCATCTAAATATGACACCTACTAAGAGCTACAAAAATACATCAGTAGTAACCCACTAATAGTAAACGAATTCAACACCCTACTCTCATACTTGACAGATAATCTAGGCAGAGAATCAATAAAGAAACGAGAATTAGTTGAAGAGATAGATAAGATCTTCTGGATATTTTTCAGAGTTCTATACCCCAAGAACCTGGAACACACATTCTTTTAAGGTCCACACAGGACATTCTCAAGTGTAGATCATTTGTTAGGCCAAAAAACATCATTTAAAAGAAAACATTAATTAAACAAATGCCCATAATCCCAAACATTATTGGTAGGCAATATTGGAAAAGAAGTTGTGAAGAGAACACACGGAGAATTATAAGATATTTGCATTTTATTTTGTGAGAGTGATGAAAGTGTTTTGTTTTGTTTTGTTTTTGCCTTTATAAGCAACCTTTCTATGCTTTATTAGGCTTTCTTTGAATCTATTTAGAATGCACTTTACTGTTTGGTAATCCAGATGGAATTGGTGCTAATGAATAATAAGTCTTCCTTACTGTGGAAATATGCAACTGACCTTAAAAATCAAACATAAAGGCAACCGGAATAAGATCCCAATTTCATGGCCCAAGGTCATATCTGGCACAAGAAACCTAGCCTCAAGAGTAATGGGACTTACACTTTAGTCCCCATCTTTATATTAATCATATCCTTTCTTTGAGAATCTCAATCAAAATTATGCCTGAAAGAAAAGTACGATGATAATAAGATCGGTATTCGACTTAGCCTAGTATTTGAAATAACAATACAGCTATTAGTGTTTACCAGTGATGCCCTCATGCGGACAATTTTCTTATTTATTTATTTTCGTTTTCTTACTTAACTCACTTGCTTTCAACTTATTTAAAATCACCAAGTTTAGTACTGATGAGCTATATACTTATAATGGAAGAAACATGGTCAAGTTCACTCCCCACAGGGTCAAAGTTTCATCACACTTAAACTCAACAAAGAATTGAGGAGAAAGCATGAATTTCAGGAATTTTAAACTTTACGCATGAAAACTGAATAACACCCATGTGCTGGAGTACACATGTACGTGGGGAGAGAGAGAGAGAAAGAGAGAGAGAGAAAGACAGAGAGAGAACAAGATCCATTTACTCACATGTTGAGAGTCTCAACTTGGCACACACACAGAGAGAGAGAGAGAAACCATGTCCGTTCAGCTTTTAAACCCTGAAGCCCTGCCTTTACTTCCTTTCTAAGCCACATATACAACCGTTACCACCTCCATTTCTCAGTGCAACATTTGTTTCCTTTCCCCAATAGCATAAGAAATATCTGCCTGGGGGAACATGTGTACTAGTGTGCTGCAGCACTGTCTGTGCTCTCTGTTCATTTCCTGACCTCAACATACTGATCTGCAGGGAAACAGATAAATTAAACCTATGTCATACCCTCAAAAAGGTCAAAAGTTCAGGATAGGGGTGGGGAGTATTTTTTTCTCTGAAGTAGATAGCAAGTATTTATGCCTTTGTGACCATGTTGACTCCATCACAACTCCTCACCTCTGCCATTGTAGTGTGAATTAGCCATAAACAGTCAATACATCAGTGTGACTTGCTGTTTTGGGGTTACTTGGGGGGTCTCTTCTCTTGTGCCTCCCCCAAGTAGGTATTAAGGCTAAATCTGACTTGCTGGTCATCATTTATTGACTACTGATCTAGCACCAGGACAACCTATAGTTGATATGTTTTTGTTGATGTTTGAGCATGTGTAGAGATTGGCTGGGATGTTGTGTTTAACTGGATTCTCAGACTTTAGCAGGAAAATGATCAGTTCTGTCAGCTATGGGGTGAATTTAGAATCGCCAACTCTCAACCATATCTAGCATGAAAGACAAACACTAACAATATATGAAAACTGTGGAAAGTGTCATGAAAGCCATGTACATAGGACAAAAGGTATTTTAAAGGTATTGGAAAAAACAGGACAGGCTGGCTAAAGATTTTATAAGCAAGAACACTAAGTCTTTGTTGCCCCAAGTCTCCAACACCTGCTCTCCAAATAATGAGATTTTGAAAACCATAAGGCATAACTAAAAAGGCATCTAGTTGACTAGAAAAAAATTTTAATGTTCTATTGTCGTTTTCGACGGGTTAGGTTGTTTTCGCTGGGCTGGCTTCACAGGCAGGTAACAGACGACCAGGGACTCATAGTTGAGCTGTAGGCAGTATCTCTTTATTCATGCAGGACGCAGCACAATCTAAGACGAGCTAAGCTAAACTCAAGGTAAAGTACAGTAAAACTCACAATGCTGTCTTTATATATACTTGCCAAGTAAGGTGGAAACAGGTTGTGACATAGAGAGGGTGGAGAGAAAAGTGACTGGTGAAAATCAGAGTGTGACAAAGAAGGGATCAGGCTGTGACAAGGAGGGGGTGGAGCAGGCGAGAATCCTATCACTGAACCACAAATGCCCTGGAGGGAGGTGGAACTTGTTAACAGTGGTTATGTAAATAGAATAGTGTTAAGCAGGGGGGATTTAAACCAAATGAAACAGAAAGGGTCTCATGTATACCAACAATTCCCCCTTTCTTTTTAACTAATGGCCATTGTGGGGTGAACAGAAACGTATATCGTACAGGCGTTTTCAAAATAACTGGCATAAGACATGGAAAACAAAATAGGCGAACAGCAATAACCAGTGTGATGCCAAGGGGAGCTTTTCTTGCCTCAAAGGGCAAGGCCTAGCAGGCAAAAGGGCATTTCTTGCCTCTTGGAGTGCTTCATGCCTCTGGGGGCATCTCTTGCCTCAAAGGGCGTTTCCTGCCTCTGTGGGCATCTCTTGCCTCTTGGGGCGCTTCATGCCTCTGTGGGCATAACCTAACAAGGAGGGGGAGTTTTCTGCCTCTGGGACAGAGCCTGCAGGCGAGGGGACATGGTCTATAAAGTCTCAAGGCAATTGGCTGAAGTTAGTCTTTGAGAAACACAGCAGCGTGTACCAGTAAGTCCGATGGAGGTGTCAGTCCAAAGTAGCTGACCACAGAAGAAAATGCCGGAGGATGAAACGCTGCACGTCTGTCTCGATGGGGAATGTTGGCCACCAGAATTTTGCTTTTCTGTAGAGAGTGATCTTTGGAGTCTGTGAATCTGTTTCTTCAGGTCGTGCCAGGTCACCTCATTGGTTTCCAGGGGCGATGTCAGAGAACAGGATCCAAATGGATTTCCAGGAATTCCATTTGAGTAGATGCTTTTTCATGTGAAGACTTTGACAGCTGAAATTTACTTACTTGTCAAACAAAACTTGTAGCAGATTAGAAGTTTACTATAATTGATAACTCCATTATAATTGGAAGTCGTTTCTAGTATGATTTTAAGGTTGTTTAAACAGTTTAAACTCAATAAAATGTGGAAAGGTAAACAGAAGAACCACGGTTAAAAGCCTCAGGCATGAGAATAATTAACATTATCATTGCACTATCTGCCCCACCCATAACTCATACAGTTTTCAGGATTAAATGTTTCAGATTCATGTCAAGACATAAAAGAGAAATCAAAGGAGGGAAAAAACAACTTTTTGGATTGTTTCTGGATGTCTCTAGAAATCATGGCTGCGTCCAGCTTTTTTTTTTTTTTAAGTCAATGTCAAACAAAAATTCAGTCATTCAAATCATTCTCTTATGAAACGCAACTTGAACCAGATTATCAAGATCTCACCATGTAGGATTAAGAATCCCCGGAGGGCGACCTAGTCCAAAAAGGTCCTCGAAATTCCATTTAGGGTGTTTCTGACTGTTCCTGCTGGATTGCTTCAGGCACCCATTTTTAAAAGCGTCTTCCCATCGAAGAAAGAATCCAATCAGGAGAGTAGAACTAACCACGTGTCTCCATACTTGGGAACTGCCAGGGTACTCGAGAATGTTCTTCAAATTAGAGTAGTCCTTCTCCATGGGAAACATGCGAGAAGAAGTCCAGAAAGTCCCAGGGGAAATCCCCATGCATGTCCCAAGGTCTACGATCATGGTCATAAAGAACGAAATTATGGCCTGGAGCAAAATGTAGTTCTTTTCCTCGGGAAACATGAGAGAGGGAATCCAGAAAGTCCAAGGAGAAATCTCCGTGCATCTCCCAAGCTCTATGATCTCGGTCATAAGAAACCAAAGTTCCCAGTCAGGGAACCGAAGTGTGGCCCAGAGCAAAATGTTCCAGAGACAGAGTAACTGTCTCATGATGAAACAGTAGAGGCTTTGGCAAACCTCTTCATAAGTAGAAGAGAAGACCATAGTGCATAGGTAGGCAAAGTCTTCACTTATCTGGGAGTTGCACAGGTCCGGTCCCACGTTGTAGGCGCCATATGTCGTTTTCGACGGGTTAGGTTGTTTTCGCTGGGCTGGCTTCACAGGCAGGTAACAGACGACCAGGGACTCATAGTTGAGCTGTAGGCAGTATCTCTTTATTCATGCAGGACGCAGCACAATCTAAGACGAGCTAAGCTAAACTCAAGGTAAAGTACAGTAAAACTCACAATGCTGTCTTTATATATACTTGCCAAGTAAGGTGGAAACAGGTTGTGACATAGAGAGGGTGGAGAGAAAAGTGACTGGTGAAAATCAGAGTGTGACAAAGAAGGGATCAGGCTGTGACAAGGAGGGGGTGGAGCAGGCGAGAATCCTATCACTGAACCACAAATGCCCTGGAGGGAGGTGGAACTTGTTAACAGTGGTTATGTAAATAGAATAGTGTTAAGCAGGGGGGATTTAAACCAAATGAAACAGAAAGGGTCTCATGTATACCAACATTCTATCTTTCAAAAAAATGATGAACACATTTCTGAAAAGTTAAATGGAAAACTAAGCTAATAGAAAGAGATGAATTTGACAGATAAAAGGTAATTTTACATGCTGTGAGTCAACTTCACGCAGTCAAAGAACATTTACTTTATGTAAACAGAGCTATTAAGGACAAACACACCAAAGGAAAAGGAGACAAATGAGTGCTTTAAAGAAAATAAACAGCAGCAACTTACTGACATGTATGAATATGTGAGAATTGCTACTAATTGATGATTTAAACAAGAGGGTAATTCACTATAATGTATGCATATATTTCACAAAAGTACAAATGTATACAAAGACATAGCTTATTTCATTTTAGTTATTTAACTAACTAATCTATTTTTACCACTGCACTGTTTAACCTCTGGCTATGGTAGTGAATAAACCTGGAACCTTTGGTGCCTCAGCCATGAAAGTCCCACATTCAATCCCCTGTACTACCATAAGCCAGAGCTGAGCAGTACTCTGATTAAAAAAAAAATAAAAGAGTCTATAATCATTAGGCTGCCTCCCCAGCCCTCGATGACATAATTGAAATATATTAGAGTAAGTGCTTAAAGGTGGGGAAGGTTGGGGAGCAAGGGGATGATTGTTGGCCTTAAAAGAACGAAAGAAACAAAGTTTCTATGAGTGAGTAATTCTGATAGTCAATAAGTTCCATGCCTGAAACCCGGCTAATCATCGAATTTTCCAGTAAATAAAGAACCACCCCACCAGTATTTCAGACATAATTACTCAACTGGAAGTGAATTTATCAACCTCCTTGAAACATCATTTTTTTACATAAATACCATTCCCACCAAAAGACTGTGTCGCATCCTATCCCCCTCACTCTGCCCCACCCCATGATGGAACATCCATCCTCATCATCCCCTCCCACCCCCCCAGCCCCTCCCCATGATGCCAAACATCCACCCTCATCCTCAACCCAGGGTTTTTACTTTGGTGCCCTACTCAAAATTCAGTCAAATCCTGCTTTGAGTTTCCCTATCTGTTCTTCAGACATAATGTACTCAAATGGACGTGAGTTTATCAACCTCCTTGAAACATCTTAATGTTACATTTGCCTCGTTTAAAACATCTGAAAGATATATTTTAAATGTAAGTTTTGTACTACACTATATATAATGTAGTAAAGCAAACAGAGGAAATAAACTGTACTATGGGGTACACAAAAAAGTATAAACATATAGGCAAAAAAAAAAAAACCACCACCAATTACTAGTTTGGTGTGTACCGACCGACCGCCTTTAGGAATGACAAACCGAGAGAGGTGATACAGGTTGACTTGCCGTTTCGTGTCCATGAGCAGAATTCTCTCCATTGTCACAATCCCGACTCCTCACAAAGTGGTCTTATCTCTGAGTGGTCCATCAACAAGAAATTTACCGAAGAGGTGGTCCAGGAGGGGGCTTAAGTGGATAATAGCACAGGAATCTCAATCATGAGGTTCCGACTTCAATACCCGGCAGCACATGCACTAGAATGATGTCTAGTTCTTTCTCTCTCTGCCTATATTCTTCATGAATGAGTGAGTGAATGAATAAAGAAAATTTTTAAAAGAAAGAAAGTTTCTTTTTCTGAAGACTAGCTGTATCCATATAAAAGAGATCTAATGTTAGTAGCATATAGTCAAGAAAATCTAAGACAAAGACCTTCCCAAAACTCAATGATGAAGGGGCCAGGCAGTAGAGCACTGGGATAAATACACATAGTACTAAGCGCTAGGACATGCACAAGGGTCTGAATTCAAGTTCCTGGCTCCCCACCTGTAGGGGAGACACATTACGAATCGCAAGGAGTTCTGCAGGTGTCGATATCCCTATCAATCTCCCCACCCCTCTCAATTTCTCTCTGTCCTTATCTAATAAAATGGAAAAGGGCGCCGCCAGGAGTAGTGAATTTGTAGTGCCAGCGCCGAGTCCCCATGATAACCGTGATGACAAATAAATAAATAAATAAAACCCGAAAAAGAAAAACCTCAATGATGATGACCAGTCCAGATCTCTGAACAGGATAAAATGTAAAAGCAGCCTTCATGAGTGGACAGTGAATTCTGATCCCTGTAAGTTCCAGAGCTGGCAGAAAATAATTTAATCAAAATCAATATCCCTTAGTGCCAGAAGCTATAGGCATGGAGATGTTTATTCATGGGAGCTGTCTTTTGGCTAGTTTGTGTCATGATTCATAGCTTCACTGCCATTTCAATTCGACCACCAAACTTTCAGAGGGATTTTTGATAAGATATTCAAAACACTAGATGGTAAGAAGGTGGGAAAGAGCAGAAAGAACTACTACCGAGTCAAGAGTAGCCTTGGAGACCTGGTAGGAGGGAAAGCACTGCCTTTGCCTCAATTGAATCTCGGGCTAATTGGAGGAATGGCAGTTCAATTTGGGAGACTTTCCATGTGTGTGAGACTTTCCGTGTGTGTGTGTGTGTGTGTGTGTGTGTGTGTGTGTGTGTGTGTGTGTGTGTGTGTGTGTGTCAGAGAGAGAGAGAGAGAGAGAGAGAGAGAAAGTCCCCTTTCTCCAACCAAACCAGCTGTATCTCTTTAGTTAACATCCCAGAGGCATAATATTTTGACCTTACTAAACCACGCCTTACAACAGTGTCACAATGCTTTGTGATGTCAGCAGTCACCAGTAGCTGCTATTGGCTGGAAGTGAGCAGTTAACCAATCACGTCTGAAGGGCGTGGCCCCATTGTCTGGGACAGGTATATATAGAGGCCGCTGAGTTGGCCTCGCCAGACCAGTTGGAGGCGACAAGATGGCTAAGGTGACTAGGAAACTACCAGTGGCTACTGCAAATAAGGAACAACAGACCTCATGTTCCAGAAGGAAGAAGAAGGTTTCCTTTGGACCTGGGTGCAGGGGTGGCAAAAAGGTAAGATGACCCTCCCCTGAGCCACTCTTTTCTACTTCAATTCCCAAATCCCAGAGTTCCTCCCCTGTGCCGGCATGGCGGGCACCTCTGGTGACCCCTTGCTATTAATATCCTATATTTGCTCATTAAGCCTTTGACCTTTCAGCCTTACTCTTATGTCTTTCTAGACGATTAAGAAAACCAAGAAACTGAATAAACCCCTTCGCAGAAGCCCTAGAAAGAAGGTCTCTGAAAGGATGAGCCAAACTGGAAAAAAGCTGAAGAAAGCTAAAGGACAACCCCTCTTTGGTCACTACCATAGACTGAAGGAGAAATTGGACTACGAAGACATCATCCAGGGCTCAGACAATCTAGATATGCCCACCACCTCAAGTGACCTCCTGAGTATTTAGTTACTTTGGGGAGATGCAGAGACCTCACTATTAGCTCTTGAGTCTCTCAAAGTCTCTGGCTAGAAAATAGCCAACCGCAAATATGTCAAATTTTACAGCAGGCTACATTTGGCAATTAAAATAAAACCAGCCTGTTGTGAACGAAATTTGTTTCCCAGAGTTTTCTTCTAATGGGAGTGGGGGTGGAGGCAGGGATGGTTGGGTGAAGTGGGGTGGGTGAAGAGGGGTGGGTGAAGAGGGGTGGGTGAAGAGGGGTGGGTGAAGAGGGGTGGACATAGGGCCCTGCAGAGTTGGGGGCCAGAAGAGTAAATTACATGGGGAGAAGAACTAATTCAGAACTGAAGACGAACTTCCTCAAGGTTTATACCCATGGGCAAGACAAATAAAAGCTTGAGGTTTCTGTCTGGGGGAGGGGAAGGAGTTGGAGGAGGGACATGATGGAAGAAGTAGGTTGCCGGAACCTGTTTCGAGTGAGATGGTAGTGCCCTCCCCTCCCCCCAAACACAGGCCACACCCAGACCACTTACTTCATAATGCCGTTTATTACACCAACCCTCTGATGTCATCAACAGTCCCCAGCAGTGTCGGGGATAAGACATGTGTTATCCCATTTTGAAAAGGGTTTTTTGGATCGATGATGAGGCTTATCCCAAAGCTGATAGCCTGAAGAAAAGGGTTTTCTGTCGTTGTTGTTGAATTCTTGAAAGTTATAAACAAGTGTGAACACCCACATGTGAACATCCATGAATGTCATCATTGATTATAATCATTCAGAATTGGAAGCTTAAGGTGTTTTATCACTTCCCAATGGTTCCTTCCTTAGATTTTTGAACTATAACCCAGAATAAGGCTATGGAAACAAGATTACTTTAACATAAATTTGAACTTTTTATTGGCTTTATTGGATTGAGATATAAATGGAAAGGAGAGGGGGAGATTGAGAGGAAGAGTGACAGAGACATACCTGCAACCCTACTTCACCACTCCTGAAGCTTTCTCCCTGCAGGGTGCTCAAAGCAGGTCCTTGTGTGCTATAGCATGTGTGCTCAACCAGGTGTGCTACCACCCAACCCCCCATTGAATATAACTTTGCTCACTGTTACCAGCTGATAATAACTGAAAGTGTAGCTCTCTCTGATGTCACAGTGGCTTGGCCTTTGGATCTCTTTGACCTAGAGGACATTTAAAGCCCAGCTGATGCCACCACTACCACCAAGAGTCTTCTTTCTTTCCCTGTGCCACTTGCTCATGTGAGTTGAAACTAATGTATTTGTTTTTCCTTTGTATTATATTGAGGGAATAGAATATGTTGACATAGTGGAAAGACACAAGCCTATGTATGATTCTTGAATGCTGCTCAGGAATTGTGCTCATAATAGACCCAAGAACTCACCCGACCTCAAAATTACTAACAGTACCTTAAGGATTACAGTCATAGTTATTAGAAGTCACAGCCCTAACACTGGTTAGTCCACTGTCTTAAGGTTGACTTGGAATGAGGGCTGGTATGGGAGGAGGCTATCTTCAATATTGGCCACAAAAGAAAGAGTGGGGGGTATTGGGTTTATGTATAGACTTATAAAGCAATGTCATCATCCCTTCAAATAATTTATCTTGAGTCTTTCCAAAGTTGGTTTTTCCCCTCTATAGAGGTTATCCTTTCAATAATTTAACATGTAATTGGCATACAATGACTGCATGTACGTGAAATACAGTTTGGTGTGTTTAGTTATGTGGACACATTTAATAATCCATGCCCACTTTTATATAGGTGAATAAACCCATCTCCTCCCAATGTTCCCCCCTGACTCTTGGCAACTGTTCTCTTGCTTCTCCTCTGTGTACTACTCTGTGTACTACTTCAGATGATCGTTGATTTGCTTGAAACTATTACAGATTATCTTCAAATTTCTAGTTGTATATAACATGGAATATTTGTATGTATTCTTTTTAATCTGACTTCATTCATTCACAACAATTCTACACAATCCCTCTCTCCAAAAATCATGTTACCTTAATTTCTCAAAGATGGCTGTATTGAATAAGTCGTGTGTGAGAGTGTGTGTGCCCACATAAAGTTCAACGTATCACATTTTTAGGACTTGGGACTTATTTTTTAATACCATTATATCCTTCAAGAGAATTAATTGGTGGTGGGGTGGGGTGGTTGGGGGGTGAGCATCCCCTTGGGTAGTTGTGCCCAGATGACATCAACTCAGTTACCACAGGACCTTTGTATTAGGTCATAAACTGATCCTGGTACATGGAGGGCAAGGAGGACACAAAAGAGGCAGGCAAGTGAGGTTGGTAGTTTGTGGTTTTCATAGTAGGGGGATTTACATAAGATCCATAGACTAGATCTCTGCCCTCACCTCCATAATCAGAATGGTTTATAAGAGGCCTTCCTTAATATGATTCTTTCTCTTGTACTGTACTGAGCAGTGCACTGGTCTCTCTCAGTAAAGTAAATAAAAATATTTTAAATAAGTTCTTAGGGATTCGGTGTTATTTTGTAACCTTCAGCACACATCAGACTGCTCTTTGTGTGATCCCAAATGACATGAGATTCCAGTGCTGAAACAATAGATTCTAAGTGAATAATAATACTGTAGTAATTGTAACAAAGAAGGAATGGCTTGAGATTATTAGGTGCTGACATTTTATGGGACCACTTGTTTCTACTTAGCTTTTAATCCATGAAGCAGAGGGTTAAATCCTTGAAAAGTATGGTTTGGTTTTGCTTCATTTGGACAATATAACACATTGTTAAAGGCGGATTATACATTTAAAATTGACATTTGTTTGTAAGAGTCTATTGTTTACTTCAAAACTACACAATAATTCAAAGTATAGAAAATACATAAAGATGTCAAATATATCAGTAGCTCAGTTGGGTGATTTATTGTCAAAAATCATACCGTATACAGATGTTTTTATTATTTTTTGTATTTATTCACTTTTATTGCCCTTGTTGTTTTATTGTTGTAGTTATTATTGTTATTGATGTCATCATTGTTGGGTAGGACAGAGAGAAATGGAGAGAGAAGGGGAAGACAGAGAGGGGGAGAGAAAGACACCTGCAGACCAGCTTTACCGCCTGTGAAGGGATTCCCCTGCAGGTGGGGAGCCGGGGCCTCCAACCTGGCTCCTTATACGGGTCCTTGCGCTTTGTGCCATGTGTGCTTAACGCTGCGCTACTGCCCGACTCCCCCCTTTTGATTTTCTTAAAGCTGCCCTATATTTTATACTGTCACAATTACAGATAAAATGATCAATATAATGAGTATGTGCAGTGCTACTCCTTTTAAAAAAATATTGAAGATTAATTTTAGTTGTTTATCTTTTTTATTTATTGCATAGAGACTGTCAGAAATTGAAAGGAAAGGAGGCAATAGAGAGGGAGAGAGACAGAGAGACACCTGTAGCCTTGCCTCACCACTCGCAAAGCTTTCCCCTTGCAGGTGGGGGCGGGGGGGGGCTAGAACCCAGGTCCTTGCACATTGTAACATTTGCGCTCAACCAGGTGGTCCACCACTTGGTCCCTTGAAGATTATTATTACTTTTTATTGTTGTAATTATTGTTTTATTGATGTCGTCGTTGTTGGATAGGACAGAGAGAAATTGAGAGAGGAGGGGGAAGACAGAGAGGGGAGAGAAAGATGGACACCTGCAGACCTGCTTCACCACCTGAGAAGATACTCCCCTGCAGGTACGGAGGCGGGGGCTCGAACCAGGATTCTTAGGCCCGTCCTTGCGCTTTGCGCCACCTGCGCTTAACCTGCTGCACTACCACCTGACTTCCTATTACTTTTTTTTTTATGAGGGACACAGAAAGAGAGAAAGAGAAAATAGAACACTGAACATTTCTGGTTTATGGTGGTGCCAGTCATCCAACCTTGTGCTCTGATACTTGATATAACTTCTGAGCCCCAGTGTTTTTGTTGTTGTTATTGCATTGTTGTTGTTGTTCTTTTTTTTCTGCTTCTTCCTCTTCTCCTTCTCCTCCATCTCCTCCTCCCTCGCCCCCTTCTCCACCTCTCTTTCCTCCTCTTCCCTTTTACATAGAGAACCTGGGAGTGTATCCAAGTATGTACAATATCACATATAAGAGACTTCCCTGGCCCATTTTTTCATTCTCTTACTTTTTTTTTAGTTAGTTAGTTAGAAAAAATATACCAGGGTCCAGGTGGTGGTGTACCTGGTTAAGTGCACACATTACAATGCACAAGGACCCAAGTTCAAGGCTACCGGTCCCAAACTGCAGAGGAAAAGCTTCAAGAGTGGTGAATCAGGACTCCAGTTGTCTCTCTGTCTCTCTCCCTCTGTATCTCCCACTCCCCTCTCAATTTCTCGCTGTCTCTATGCAATAATAAATAAATTGTATTGTTAAATGGGAAACTGGGGAATTTTATGCATGTACAAACTATTGTATTTACTGTTGAATGTAAAACATTAATTCCCCAATAAAGAAATAAATTTAAAATTAATTAATTAATTAATTAAAAATGTTTTAAAAGAAAAATAAACCTGGAGCGATAAGTCAGTGGTAGAGTTCATGCCTGAGAACCTGAATTCAGTCTCTGATATTCCATTCTTCTTCTAGTGTTTGCCCTTCTTCCGTAGCCAGTCAACAGCGTCAGGTTGAGCCTGATGTAAAGTTTCGAGACCTCCTTTGAATCTGGAGAGGTGGCAGTCGTTGACTATGTGGGTCATAGTCTGTCTGTAGCCATAAAATTATACCACAGAGTTGCTTTAATTTCATTTTCAAAACATTGGGAGTAACTGAAAGTTTCACATGACATAAGAAATAAAACAGACTTAATACTCCTTTTGTTTGTTTTGAGGGGGGTTGTTTATTTGTTTGTTTGTTTATCAGAGCACTGCTCAGCTCTTGTGGTGCTTGGGGTTGAACCTGGGACTTTGAAGCCTCAGGCACAAGAGTCTCTTTGCATAACCATTATGCTGTCTACCCTCACACTTTTTTCTGAGAATCCATACATTCCTCACATGCATATGCTACTTACTTCTGGTTTTCTTTTTATTTTATTTTTTGACTGGCTAGTGACAGAGAGAAATTGAGAGCATAAGGGAAGACAGGGAGAGAGACACCTGCAGCCTTGCTTCACCACTCATGTCTGAAACTTTCCCCCTTAAGGTCGGGACCAGGAGCTTGAACTTGGGTCCTTGTGCACTGTAATGTGTGCACTTAACCAGGTGTGCCATTGCCTGGGCCCCACTTCTAGTTTTCTTTTACAGATAAGACACTGGTTACACAGCAACTTAAATAGCTTGGAAAAGATCGCACATAATGTAAGTTTTGATATTTAAACCAAAGTACTTTTATGATATTTTTCTCATTATTAATTAGAATATTTCCTGGGCTTGCAATTTGATTCCAGCAGTTGCCTGTTCATTCCCATGCCAAATGCCAAAGTTTTATAATACATTGTAATCCCAGTATTACTTTGTTGTTCCTTTTAAAAAAATATTTTATTTGACTTTTTTCATAACTTTCTTCCTTCTTTTTTTTTTTAACCAGTTTTCCCCTGAGTAATTTATTCTAACTAAAGTACATCATATGACGGTGAAGTTCATACAATCTACATTTTGTTCAGAGCTGCCTAGCTTCGCGCACCCAAATTATGTGCACACTTGGGTTTTGTTGTTGTTTGTTTGTTTTCATTTTAGTGTGAGGTTAATGGGTTTTATTTTTCCTGCCACCAGGGTTATCACTGGGGCTCTGTGCCTAAGCATGAATCCATCGCTGCCTGCAGTTTTTTTATTGTTGTTGTTGTTGTTTGTCTTTTTGTCTTTTAAGGTTTGTTTTGTTTTATTGGCTAGGACAGAGAGCAGTATAGTGTTCAGCACACAAGCACAGCCTCTCATCTCCCCTTGATTGGTGTCTAGGAGACACAAGATCTCATTGTCCCTTCATCCTGCCCTTTCTCTCTCCCTCCCCAGAGTCCTTTACTTTGGTTCCTGTGGCTGCCACTAGAGTCAAAATACAAAAAATGAATAACACAAAGCTTTGTCATGCTACTCATTTAGCACCAACCTCCCTTCTCTGCCCTCAATTCCAGGAATTCATTTTCCATTTCCTCATTTTTTTTCCCCTACAGACATGTCACATGAATGGAATCATTGTCTATATGACTTTTGCAGGTGGCTCTTTGTACTTAGTAGAAACCCCTGTGAGGGTCAAGTTGTTATAGTTGGTTTTGTTATTTTCTTCTGTTTCTTGCTCAGTGATACTTCATGGTGTGAAGGCACCACATTTTGTCCAACCTCTCATTTATTGCAGGAAATTTTGACTTTTTTTTCTATTTTTTATTAGACAGGACAGAGAGAAATTGAGAGGGTTGAAGAAGTTAGGGAGAAAGACACCTGCAGACCTGCTTCACCTTTGGTAAAGCTACCCCCTGCAGGTGGGGAAATTTTTAATTGTTTTTATTTGTAACCTATTCCAAATAAAGCTGATAAGGTAATTCTTGGAGTGTGTGTGTGTGTGTGTGTGTGTGTGTGTGTGTGTGTGAATTTGAAGGTATGAATGTTTCATTTATCTGAGATAAGTGCGCAACTGGTGCCACAGAGTGAAGGCATGGTCGCTTTAGTAAGAGCTGCCATACTTCTTTCCAGAATGTCCATACTATTTTACATTCCCACCATCAATCTGGAAGTGGTAGTGTCATCAGAGAATTTACAGCCCTTTAGGGGGAGTTTCTAAGTACTTTCTTATGTTAGGAAAAGATTTAGCCAAACACAAGAACTGTTAGTGACTATAAAAACTATTATTGTGTCAAAGAAATTTCTTAGAAGAAGAATTAGGCGTGAGTTCATTTCAAAAAGCAACATAAATGCCAGCACAAACATTTTAAGATTTTGAAAGAAAAGGAAGACGAGATGAAAATAAGTCACCAAACCCTTGTCCCCGCCCCTCCACTTCCCATGCAGTAAGTGTGTCCTAGCAGCCCACGACCTGAAGCAAGGCTTAGGGATTGATGGGCCTTTTCAGCAGCACCCCTATCCCCCATAATCACTTGTTATGTGTCAGGCTATTTCGTCTTGTTGACTGTCCTTTGTGATTGGCTGGCCTGGCACAGGTGAGGAGCTTGTGGGGAGTGACTTTCAGGTCCACAGATATCTTGCCATTCTCTTCTGACTTTTAGACTTTGAGTGGAGAAATCTGATAATCTTATGAGTTTTTCCCTTTATGTGACTAAGTGTTTTTCTCTTGTAGCCTTCAGGATCCTTTCTTTATTCTTACTTCTTTTCATTGTAACAGTGGTGTGTCTTGATGTCTTCAGGTCTAGGCTGATTCTGTTTGGGACTCTCTGGGCCTCTTAAATCTTAATGTCCCATCTGTTGTTTAGGTCTGCAAAATTTTCTTCTATTATTTCCTCTAGGATGTTTACTTTCTCTTCCTCTCTTTCTTCCTCTGGTAGGTCAATTATACGAATGTTGCTTCTTATGAGATCATCCCATATATCTCTGTTGTTGTTTTCAGTGTCTCTAAATCTCTTTTTAGCTCGTTTACCTCTTTCTTAGTTTTCTCTAGCTCATTCTCTGTCTGGCTAATTCTGTTTTCTGGTTCTGTTAATCTGCTTTCCCTTTCCTTAGCTTCTTTCTTCAGTTCTGTTATAGTATTAGCTTGCTCCACTAATTGGACTTTTAGCTTAGATATTTCAGCTTTCAGTTCTCTAATTATCTATAGGTAGCTAGTATTTTCCTTAAGGGTCTCATCTGTTATTTCCCTAATTCTTGTAGCCCTTTCCTCCATAGTTGTCTTCATTTCTGTGATTATTAGGTTTACTATTACTTACATATTTTTCTTTTTTTTTATTTAAGAAAGGATTAATTAACAAAACCATAGGGTAGGAGGGGTACAACTCCACAAAATTCCCACCACCCAATCCCCAAATCCCACCCCCTCCCATGATAGCTTTCCCATTCTCTATCCCTCTGGTAGCATGGACCCAGGGTCATTATGGGTTGCAGAAGGTAGAAGGTCTGGCTTCTGTAATTGCTTCCCCGCTGAACATGGGTGTTAACTGGTTGGTCCATACTCCCAGTCTCCCTCTCTCTTTCCCTAGTAGGGTGTGTCTCTGGGGAAGCTGAGCGCCAGGACACATTGGTGGGGTCTTCAATCCAGGGAAGCCTGGCCAGCATCCTGATGGCATCTGGAACCTGGTGACTGAAAAGAGAGTTAACATACGAAGCCAAACAAATTGTTGAGCAATCATGGATCCCAAGCTTGGAATAGTGGAGAGGAAGTGTTAGGGAGGTACTCACTGCAAACTCTAGTGTACTTCTGCTTTCAGGTATATATTTTAAAGTAGTTTATGGATACGTGTGAACATATACTCTCTCTCACAGAAACTGATGTATATCTAGGTTATGGGATTTTGTTAGAAAGTGAACCACCTGAGATGAAATTAGAGTGTACTATAAAAGGAATGGTCTCACCTGAGTAATGAAGCTGAAGGGTTGTCACTCCACACGTGAAGTCTCTGGACACATCTGAGGTGAAGCATGTTGAGGTGGCAATCGTTGTGTTGGTTAGGTTGTGATCGGCGGATGCAATATTATTTGGTATGGATTGGGAGAGGCATACGGGAAAGTGGGCCCTATCCAAGGGTTCCAGGACTGGGGGAAGTAGGGGCTCTATAGTGGAGATGTGAGGTTTCTGCTGTCTTAGGGTTAAAAAGACAATCGATAGTTAATATTATCATCACATTATTTGTTAATTGGGTTAACTTTGAAAAGTCCCTTTGTTATGGTTTGCTGTACAGTACCCAGTATCTTGTATATAGCTGTGCTATTGGATGCTTCTGATCTACTTGGTCTAGGCTTTTGAGAGAGTCCGCATATCAAATACACAGCCTATATATTAAAAAGATTCAGTTTGTGTTTTGAAAAACTTTGAGACATACAATTGATTTTCCCCCTCTCATATTAATTAACTACTGATTTATATGTCTACATTTTGCTAGGAGTGTACATAAACACCATTCCCACCACCAAAGGACTGTGACCCATCCCTCCCGCCCACACCCACCCCCCACTGGCCCAGGAAGCTGCATGTCTACCCCTTACCACTGGGTTTTTACTTTGGTGCCCTACTTACAATTTGGTCAGGTCCTGCTTTTAGTTTCCCTTTCAGACCTTCTTACTCAACTTCTGTTGATGAGTGGGATCATACCATAGTCATCTTTATCTTTCTGACTTAGCTCACTTCACATAATTCCTTCTAGCTCTGTCCAAAATGGGTCAGAGAAGGTGGGTTCATTATTCTTGATAGCTGCATAGTATTCCATTGTGTATATATACCACAGCTTTCTCAGCCACTCATCTGTTGTTGGGCACCTGGGTTGCTTCCAGGTTTTATCTATTATGAATTGTGCTGCTATGAATATAGGAATACACACCTCTTTTTGGTTGGGTGTTATGGAGTCCTTGGGGTATAACCCCCAGAGAGGAATTACTGGATCATATGGAAGGTCCATGTCTAGCCTTCTGAGAGTTTTCCAGACTGCTCTCCACAGAGGCTGTACCAATTTACATTCCCTCCAGCAATGTAAAAGGGTTCCTATGTCCGCACAACCTCTCCAGCATTTGTTGCTGCTGTCCTTTTTGATGTATGCCATACTTACAGGAGTGAGGTGGTATCTTAGTGTTGTCTTAATTTGCATTTCTCTGACAATCAGTGACCTAGAGCAGTTTTTCATATGTTTGTTAGCCTTTTGGATCTCCTCTGAGGTGAATGTTTTGTTCATATCCTCTGCCCATTGTTGGATGGGGTCATTTGCTTTTTTTGTGCTAAGTTTGCTGAGCTCTTTATATATTTTGGTGATTAGTTTCCTGTCTGATGTATGGCATGTGAAGATCTTCTCCCATTCTGTGAGGGGTCTCTTTGTTTGTTTAATAGTGTCTTTGGATGTGCAGAAGCTTTTCAATTTGATGTAGTCCCATTGGTTTTTTTCTGATTTAGTCTTCCTTGCAATTGGGTTTGATTCATCAAAGATGTCCTTGAGGTGTAGGTGGGAAAGTGTTTTACCAATGTTTTCCTCTAAGTATTTGATTGTTTCTGGTCTGACATCTAGGTCTTTGATCAATTTGGAGTTGATTTTTTTTCTGTTGAGATAAAGTGGTTCAATTTCATTCTTCTGTATGTTACAACCCAGTTTTCCCAGCACCATTTGTTGAAGAGAGCCTCCTTCTTCCATTTAATCCTTTGGACCACCTTATCAAAGATTAGATTTCCATAGGTGTGGGGATTGATTTCTGGGCTTTCAATTCTGTTCCACTGGTCTGTGTGCCTATTTTTGTTCCAGTACCATGTTGTTTTGATGATGATGGCTTTATAATATAGTTTAAGGTCTGGGAGTGTGATGCCTCCATTTCTGTTTCTTTTCCTCAAGATGGTTTTGGCAATTCTAGGTGTTTTCAGGTTCCAGATAAATGATTGTAGTGTTTGTTCTATTCTCTTAAAGAAGCTTGGTGGAACTTTGATGGGTATTGCATTAAATTTGTATATGGCTCTGGGGAGAATATTCATTTTGATGATATTTATTCTTCCAATCCGTGAGCATGGGATATCTTTCCATTTCTTGGTATCAGTTTCTATTTCCTTGAGTAGCGACTCATAGTTTTCAGCATACAAGTCTTTCACTTCTTTGGTCAACTTTATTCCTAGGTATTTGATTGATTTTGCTGAAACAGTAAATGGGAGTGATTTCTGGATGTCTTCTTCTTCAGATTTAGTGTTTGCATTAAGAAATGCCACTGATTTTTGTACATTGATTTTGTAGCCTGATACCTTGCTATATTGCCTAATAACTTCCAGTAATTTTCTGCTGGATTCTTTAGGTCTTTCTATGTATACTATCATATCATCTGCAAATAGTGAGAGCTTGACTTCTTTCCTTGCAATCTGTATTCCTTTGATTTCTTTCTCTTGCCTGATTGCTATGGCAAGAACTTCCAATACTATGTTGAAGAGTAACGGTGACAGTGGACAGCCCTGTCTAGTCCCCAGTCTGAGGGGGAATACTTTCAGCTTCTGTCCATTGAGTATGATGTTGGCTGTAGGTTTGCTATATATAGACTCCACTATCTTGAGGAATTTCCCATCTATTCCCATTTTTTGTAGAGTTTTGAGCATGAATGTGTGTCAAAGGCTTTCTCTGCATCTATTGAGATAATCATGTGGTTTTTGGCTTTGCTTTTATTGATGTGATGAATGACATTGATTGACTTATGGATGTTGAACCAGCCTTGCATTCCTGGGATGAATCCCACTTGGTCATGTTGAAAAATCTTTTTGATATGTTGTTGTATCCGGTAGGCCAAGATCTTGTTTAATATTTTGGCATCTATGTTCATCAGAGATATTGGTCTGTAGTTTTCCTTTTTTGTTCAGTCCCTATCAGCTTTTGGTATCAGGGTGATGTTGGCTTCATAGAAGGTGGAAGGGAGTATTCCTGTTTCTTCAATCTTATGGAAAAGCTTAAGAAGTATGGGTACTAACTGTTTCCTGAAATTTTTGTAGAATTCGTTTGTGAAGCCATCTGGTCCAGGACTTTTGTTGTTGGGGAGATTCTTAATAACGGTTTCAATTTCTTTGTCTGTGATTGGTACATTTAGATTTTGTAGTTCTTCTTGGATCAGTTTTGGAAGTGCATAGGTTTCTAGAAATTGTTCCATTTCTTCCAGATTCTCTAGCTTGGTGGGATATAGTTCATTATAGAAGTTTCGCAGGATTCTCTGGATTTCTGTGGTGTCAGTTGTGATATCTCCTCCATCGTTTACAATTCTATTAATTTGAGTCTTCTCTCTTTTTTGTTTGGTGAGTCTGGCTAGGGGTTTGTCAATTTTGTTTAATCTTTCCAAGAACCAACATTTGGCATCATTGATCTTTTGTATGGTTCTTTTATTTTCGATGTTGTTTATTTCTGCTCGAACTTTAGTGATTTCTGTCCTTCTGGTTGCTTTAGGGTTCCTTTGTTCCTCTTCCTCTAAGTCCTTGAGGTGTGCAGTAAGGTCGTTCATTTGAGCTTCTTCTTGGTGTTTAATATGTGATTGTATGGCTATAAGTTTCCCTCTCAGTACTGCTTTAGTTGTGTCCCAAATATTTTGATAGCTTGTGTCTTCATTTTCATTAGTTTCCAGGAACATTTGAATTTCCTGCTTGAGTGAGTCTCTGACCCAGTGGTTCTTAAGGAGTATGTTGTTTAGTTTCCAAATTCTGTGGCTTTTAATAATTGTCTGTTTGTTGTTAAATGTTAGTTTTACTCCACTGTGGTCTGAGAATATACTTGGGATGATTTCAATGCTCTTGAATTTATTGATGCTGTCTTTGTGGCCTAACATGTGGTCTATCCTTGAGTATGTGTTATGTGGATTTGGGGTAGTTTTTTGGTTGAAGGAGTCTGAAAATGTCCAAGAGGTCTAGTCTGTCAATCTCTTCATTCAATTCTCTTGTATCTTTATTGGTTCTCTGCTTTGTTGATCTGTCTAAGTGTGAGAATGGGGTATTAAAGTCTCCCACTATTATTGTATTTCTATTGATGTATTTTTGAAATTCTTTCAGTAGGTGCTTAATGTATTTAGATGGTCCCTCATTGGGTGCATAGATGTTAATAATTGTTAAGTCTTCTTGGCTGATTGATCCTCTAATCATTATGTAATGTCCTTGCCTATCTTTTATTACTTTATTTAATTTAAAATCTATCGTGTCTGAGATGACAATGGCTGTTCCTGCCCTTTTTTGTGGTCTGTTAGCCTGTATGATAGTTTTCCATCCTTTCACTTTAAGTCTGTGTTTATCTTGTTGTGACAGATGGGATTCTTGCAAGCAGCATATGGTTGGGTTATGTTTTCTGATCCATCCCCCCCACCCTGTGCCTTTTGATGGGTGAGTTTAAGCCATTGACGTTTATTGATATTATGGATTTAATGTATTGTAGTTTCATTGTTTATAAAATAATTTTGTTTGCTCTGATATATTGCAAGTATTATAGTGGTGTACTTGTTTATAAGAGGTCTTTTAGAACCTCTTTCAGGGCCGGCTTGGTGATGGTTGCCTCCTTTAACTGTTGTTTGTCTAAGAAGGTTTTGATTCCTCCATCTAGTTTGAATGAAAGTCTAGCAGGATATATTATCCTTGGTTGAAACCCTTTTTCATTCAGGGCTCAATAGATATCTTGCCATTCTCTTCTGGCTTTTAGAGTTTGAGTGAAGAAGTCTGCAGATAATCTTATGGGTTTTCCCTTGTATGTGACTTTTTGTTTCTCTCTTGCAGCCTTTAGGATCCTTTCTTTATCCTTACTTCTTCTCATTGTGACTATGATGTGTCTTGGTGTCTTCAGGTCTGGGTTGATTCTGTTTGGTACTCTCTGGGCCTCTTGAATCTTGATGTCCTTTCTATTATTCAGGTCAGGGAAGTTTTCTTCTATTATTTCCTCTAGAATGTTTGCTTCCCCGTCCTCTCTTTCTTCCTCTGGCAGGCCAATTATGCGAATGTTACTTCTTTTGAGATCACCCCATATGTCTCTGTTGTTGTTTTCAGTGTCTCTCAATCTCTTTTTAAGCTCTTTCACCTCTTTCTTAGTTTTCTCTAACTCATCTTCTGTCTGACTAATTCTGTTTTCTGCTTCTGTTAGTCTGCTTTCCCTTGCCTCAGCTTCTTTCTTCATTACAGCTATTTCAGCTTTCAGTTCTCTAATTGCCTCAAGATAATCAGTGTTTTCCTTGGGAGTCTCAACTGTTGTTTCCCTAATACTGCCATTCCTTTCCTCCAATGTTGTTTTCATTTATGTGATTAATAAGTTTATTATTGCTTGCATACTTTTCTTATCTATGGTTACTTCTGGCTGATTTGCAGTTTCTTCTGGGCTCTTGTCTTCATTCATTGGAGTAGCAGTGTTATTTGTTTTTGATCTACCCATTTTTTTGATTTATGTGTTTCTTTTTTTTTATATGCTCTGTTTTTCCTCAGTTGTTGTGTCTTGAATACAAGCAACACTGTACTAAATACCTTTAGGACAATTGCACTCACCAACCTCAGGAATTACAGTAGCAACTGAAGCAAGTATTGAAGCAGTTTAATTGTTACCAGTTAGCCAAACAATTTCTCCAATCCATGAAAGAATAGTAACCAAATCCCAGTGAATAAGAGAAAAGAAAGAAGGGATAGCAAGAATAGACATTTATGCAAATCTACTATCCACTGTATATTCTAGGGGTAACAAGAGGGGAAAGGTAAGTAGAGCAGAGATACACACATTGAGAGTCCACTCTGAGTCAGATTTCTTCCCCAAAATAATTCACAAATTCAGAAAGGCAAAGAAGAAGGAAGGAAGAAGTGTATGACAAGATAAAAAAAAGAAAAAGAAGAGACAAGAGAGAGAAAAGGGAAAAGATAAGAAAAAGAGCTGTAATTAAAAAGCAGTGAAAGGAAAGGTTTTTTTATTAGTTTATTTTTAATTTAATTTAATTTAATTTTTTTGATTAGCTAGGATGGGGAGGGAGGGTAGAGGAGGTAGGATTAAGGAGACAAGTTCCTCCCACAATAGATAAGATGCCCACTACCCTAGCACTGAAATATATGCTAAGAGTTAATTCTGATCAACCTAAAGGGGGGGAAGATATATGCCTTTATATAATATTAATAGTAAAATAGAGCAGGGTAAAAAAAAAATAAAATAAAAACCCTGTCCCAGATTACCTCAAACCTTGTGATCAGAGACATCTGATTGTTAAGAATGAGAAAACAACAACAACAAAAAACAAAAAAAAACCTCAGGACTAGACAAGGATAGCTGAAATAGACAGTTATGCAAATCTACTATCCACTGTATATTCTAGGGTTGGCTAAAGGAGGAAGGGAAGTTGAGCAGAGACACTCGCAGTGAGAGTCCACACTGAGTCAGAATTCTTCCCCAAAATTATTCCCAAATGTATATCAGTGAATTCAAAAAAGCACACTGCTTGGTGGTGTGGCGGCTGGGGCCTGTGGCTTTGGAAGCTGTAGGATTAAGGAGAAAGGATGACAAGAATGAGAAAAAGAGAAAAAAAGAAAAAGAGAGAGAGAGAGAAAAGAAAAAGATAAGAAAAAGAACAGTCATAAAAGAGCAGTGAAAGGAAAGGGTTTTTTTTTAATTTATTTATTTTTAATTATTTAATTAGATATGAGGGGTGAGGTGGGGGGGTTGGCTACTTAGAAAGAAAGAAGGCCAGAGGTTTCAGAAGGGTATAGACTTAGAATGCATGATACTCCCTGGTGGGATAGGAATTTGGTAAAGACAGAAGCTCAGCAGGGGAGTCTGCTAGGAGCTGGTCCCCAGGGACTGGTTGGGGGGGGCAAGGGGGAGGAGGTGTGCTTAAAAATTACAAGGAAAAAAAATGTTTTCCCCTTTTTCCTACTCTAATTCTTAACCCAAATTAAGTTATAGTCACCTCCTTGGTGTTACCGCTAGGACCCCTTATTGACTGGCCTACTAAAGGCAGAAAATCCTACCGTTTCCAGGAGATGTGGTCAGAGCTCAAGCTACTAGCAGCTTCTCAGTCCTCCATCTTCCGGGAACCCCCCATACCTATCCATATTTTTCTTATCTATAGTTACTTCTGACTGATTTGGAGTTTCTTCTGGGCTCCTGTCCTGATTCATTGTGGTAGCAATTTTATGTCCTCTTGATTTAGCCATTTATTTAAGTTATTCCCTTTTGTTGCCCTTGCTGTTTTATTGCTGTAGTTATTATTGTTGTTGTTATTGATGAATAAGACAGAGAGAAATGGAGAGAGGAGGGGGCCAGGTGGTAGTGCACCTGGTTGAGCGCACATGTTACAGTGCTCCAGGACACAGCTTCGAGCCCCCAGTCCCCACCTGCAGGGGGAAAGCTTCACAAGCGTTTAAACAGGTCTGCAGGTGTCTCTATTTCTCTCTCCATCTCTATCTCCCGTACCCTCTCGATTAAATAAATAAATATAATAGTATTTTTAAAAAGAAGAAGTGGAGAGAGGAGGGGAAGACAGAGAGGGGGAGAGAAACATAGACACCTGCAGACCTGTTTCACTGTCTGTGAAGCAACTCCCCTTCAGCCTGGGACCCAGGGGCTTGAACCAGGATCCTTAAACAGGTCCTTGCGCTTTGCGCCACATGCGCTTAACCCACTTTCTACCACCAAACTCCCTTTAACCACTTTTTTATTGATGTGGTTTGTATTCTTCTGTTCTGTCATTCTTCAGTTGTTTGTTTTAAATACTAGTCTTGCTATACTAAAAACTTTTCACAAATGCAGTCACAAACCTCAGAAATTACAACAATAGCAACTCAAGCAAGGACTGATGCAGTTCAACTAATACCAGTTAGCCAAACAATACCTCCAGTCCAAGAAAAAATAGCAAACAGAACCAAAAGAAAAAGAAAGAGAATGGAAAAAAGGGCAAGCAAGAGTAGACAATTATGCAAATCTACTGTCCACTATAAGTTCTAGGGCTAGCAAGAGGAGAAAGGAAAGTAGAAAAGAGACACACACACAGAGTTCTCCCAAGTCATATTTCTTCAGAAAAGTCATTTACAAATAAGTTTCAATGAATTCAGAAGGAAAAAAAGAAGAAAGAGGAAAAAAAAAGAGCAGTGAAAGGGAAGAGCTTTTTTTTTTTTAATTAGCTAGGAAGAGTAAAAAAAAGCTGGGTGGAGGGAAGCGGGAGAGAGAAACAAGTTCCTCTCAGAATGGATAGGACACCCAGTGACCTATCAATGTAAAAGGCAACAACAGTTAATTTTGGTCAACCTGAAGAGGAGGAGTAAGGGACAGTCATATGTAATAATAGTAATAATAAAATAAAATAAAATACAGTAAAAAAAACCCCTAACAGTCAATCTGCATCTTGGACCACTCCAGATTGGCTGCATGCAGCCTGAGAAAAGACAACCAATTATAAGATATATATATATATATATATATATATATATATATATATATATATATATATATATATATATATATATATCCAGGTAGTCTTTCCCAAGCAGGGATGAAGCTCTGATTGGTCAGGTATTTTTTCACCGAAATAGAGCTGCAGCCACTTGACAAAGAGAGAGAGAGAGTGAGAGAGATAAGGGAAAGAAAAAGGAAAAGGTTTGGAATGACACCCTTGCTGTGCCAGGAATCTTGGTAAAGAAAATAACTTTGCGGGGAGCCTGTTAGGAGCAGCTGGCCAGCCATTCTGGGGTGGGAGAGAATGGTGAGTTCAGAAAATGAAGCCAAAGATTATCAGTTATTTGCCCCTTTGGCTACTGTTTGCCTGCCCAAGAGTGGGTTATAGGACTCTTTTGTCACCCTGACCACCTCCTATTCACCCTTTCAAGTATGTCCCAATTATCCTACCCTCTCCAGAGAATCCCATGTTGTAGGCTGCATTATTTTGGAGCCAGGTATTGTTTCCAAGTTTCCATCTTGGCTCTGCCCCCCACATCTTTTCTTTTTCTTCTTTTTAAAAAATATTTTATTTTAATGAAAGAGAAAGACCAGAGAATTGCTCATTCTTGGTTTATTGCAGTGCTGGGAACTAAATTTGGGACCTTGGAGCCTTATGAATTTTCTTCTACATAACCACTATGCTGTCTCCCTAGCCCTTTTCATTCCTTCCTTCATCCCTTCTTTACTTGTCCCAACTCCCTCTTTCTTCTTTTTTCAGAGCTCTGCTAAACTCTGGCCTCTTGTGGTGCTGGGGCTTGAACCTGGAAACTTTGGTGCTTCAGGCATGAAAGTCTTTCTGCATTACCATTATGCTATCTCCCCAGTCACTATGGAATGTCTTTTTATGTGCTCATTTACTTTCTTTGCCTCCCTGCTGATATTTAATTTCATGTCTATAGCCATTTTCTGTCTTTCTCTCCCTTCTACTTCTTTTCTTGTTTTCCTTTCCCTTTCCTTCTTCCCTCCCTACTTCCTTCCTTCTTTTCTTTTTTTCCTTTCTCCTCCTCCTCCTTCTTCCTCTTCTCCTCCTCCTCTTCCTCCACCTCTTCCTTCTTTTTCTTTTTTCTCTCCTGGAATAGATATGGGTGTTTTATGCATCCCCTAATTACAAAATATTATATGAGGATTCCTGCCCATTACATCTAGGCTCCTCAGTGGGGACTTATTGGTGTGATTCTAATTCCTGCAACATTATGTATGCATTTTGACAGAGTCTAGCCCTTGTAGCACAGGAGTTTGACAGAATGTTTAACCCAGAGTTATGTGGATAGGTGCCATTAAGGCCTGCACTTCTGAGTCATAGATTTGTTTCATGTTTGCTAACTTAAGGCCGTATAGGACTAGAGAGTACTCTATGATTTTGCAATTCCTCTCCTGAGGATATATCCTAAGGAACCCAATACACCCATCCAAAAAAGATTTGTGTATATCTATGTTCATAGCAGTGCAATTTGTAATAGCCAAAACCTGGAAGCAACCCAGGTGTCCAACAACAGATGAGTGGCTGAGCAAGTTGTGGTATATATACACAATGGAATACTACTCAGCTATTAAAAATGGTGACTTCAGCATTTTCAGCCCATCTCTGATAGAGCTTGAAAAGATCATGTTAAGTGAAAAAAGTCAGAAACAGAAGGATGAATATGGGATGATCTCACTCTCAGGCAGAAGTTGAAAAACAATATCAGAAGAGAAAACACAAGTAGAACCTGAACTGGAGTTGGTGTATTGCGCCAAAATAAAAGACTCTGGGATGGGTGGGTGAGAGAGAATAGGTCCAAAAAGGATGACAGAGGACATACTGGGGGCTGTATTCATGCACAAACTATTGTATTTACTGTCAAATGTAAAACATTAATTCCCCAATAAATTTTTTAAAAAAAGACTAGAGGGTACTAACTCAACACTACATCTCTTCCTCCCCTGGGATTCCTAAACCCACAGAACTCCTAGTAACTGCTGATTCCCCCTCCACACTTGTAGGCAGTCAGTCATGTGGTCTGTCGATGCTCTGATTATTGCTTCTGTTTCTATTTTTGGAGTAGAAGGGTTGCCTTGAAATCTCAACTTTGGTAGATTCTAGAACCCTTTTTTTTTGGTCATTTAGGTGCATTTACCAGTTTAACTTTCCTTATCCTAAGCATAAGTAGAATTGAGTTCCTATACTTTCAACTACTGTATCCTACTACTTTCCAGAGCCAATGGTATTGTAAATATCCCATTCTGTTTTTATTTTTAATTTTACATTTACTATATAGAGAAAAAAATGAGAGGGGAAGGGGAGATACAGGAGAGAGAGAGGGAGACCTGTAGCACTGCTTCATCAGTTGTGAAGCTTCCCCCCTGCAAGTGGGGACAGGAGGGCTTAAACCCAGGTCCTTGTGGAGTGTCATGTCTATGCTACCACCTGGCCCCAATATCCCATTCTATAATAATACAATTATATTTCTTTTCCAAAGTTGGATTCAGGTGAGAAGTTCAGAGAGAAAAGATGACTCTTCCTAATGAAATATCTACTGAGTAGCAAAGAGAGGATTTGAACCTAAGTATACCTGACTATTAAGTCCTTCTGAATAAAGCATGTCCTAGCTTTTTTGTATCATCTACAAATGCACATTTTAATTTTGGGCAGGCAGTCATGCTGAGTTGTCTTGGGAGGAGGCAAGGTTACAAACCCAAATGCCCTGGTAATTATGTGCCATTGGTGGCAATATCAGGGTGGCCTGCAAAGTCCCTATAGCATCACACTTGGTTTGAAATTGCTACTTTGGCTGCTGGCAGATGTGGATGTGACTGATATTAGTGCTTGTTTTAATAGCTTTCTGGACCATCCCAGGAGGAAGACTCTTGTCACTAGTGGCTATAGCCAGAGAGTTCTCTGATGGAATGTGTATGGTAAATAAAGTTCTGTTCAATCACTGATGACTGTGTTTGTGTCTGCAAATTGTTGCCCAAGGTGGGGGCAGAGGGGGGGTGTTAGTGCAGGTACTCTTGAAGGACTGAGTACAGCAGCCTTTCTAAAGAGCAAGAAATACCTACATACCTCTTTGTCTCAGTTTTGCCATAACTTATCTGTAGTACTGGACTGCTTTGAGGACCAGAGGGAAAACCATTCGATGTGTAGTAAATTAGGCCCCAGTCAGCCAGCAAACCTGGAGCAACTTACCTGTGGCAAGTATTCTTCTGGGTGCTGGAGACAATTACCCTGTGGAATGACTGTTAATATCCTAAGTGAAGGAGGAGCTCTCCTAGACCTTGCACATTCTTGAAAGCTAGTAACATGTCTGGATTCCAGAACTGCAAGTTAATCCCTTCATATCTCTTGGCCAGTCTGATTTCTGATTCCTTTGTGTCCCTCAGTGGAGTTGAATCTTCAGGAAAGATGCAAAGAAGACATCAGGAAGCAAGAACTTACCATGCTTGTCAAGGTTAAGTTTTGTTTATTTTTGTTTTCCTTTCTAGAGCTTCATAGCTCTGGACTGACATTTCAGATAGAGACAGAGAAAAAGAAGAGGTACCACAGCACTGAAGCTGCCTCCAGTGTGGTGGTGGGGGTCAGATTCACTGGAGCCATTTTAGGTCCCAGGCACCCTCATAACTGAGGTATCTTGCCAGCTCAGTTGAAGTATCTCCTAAGGATGTTGTCTCCTTCCCTTCTTTCCATCCTCCCTTCTTCCCTCCCTCCATTCCTGTCTTTCCTTCTCTCTCCTCTTTTTTTAATCTTCCTTTCTTCTTACTTCTCTCCTCTCTGTTCCCCTCTCTTTTTTTTTACCAGAACACTGGTCAGCTATGACTTATGATGTTGCTGCAGATTGAACCAGGAACATCAGACCTCAGGCATGAAAGCCTTTTTCAGAACCATTGCACTATCTCCCCAGCCTAGTTTTCATATTTCAGAGTACTGCAACAATTCCCTGAGCACCTAACATTTGCTGCCTCCAGTCTAACCACTCTGCCAGTTCAGGCTGATCCAATGAGGAATATAAGAAAGTCGTGTTTCAGCTACATGACTTAGAACCTTTCCACTTGGGACAGCCAGGGAGGTGACACAGTGGATAAAGCGTTGGACTTGGGGCCATGGGGTCACATGTTCGATTCCTGGTGTTGTTTGCACAAGTGATGCTCTGGTTCTTTCTTTTATAATCAATAAATAAAAGTAAATGGGGGGGCTGGGTAAATGGGGGGCTGGGTGGTAGTTCAGCGGGTTAAGCGCATATGGAGCAAAGCGTAAGGATCCTGATTCAAGCTCCCAGTTCTCCTCCTGCAGGGGGTTCACTTCACAAGCAGTGAAGCAGGTCTACAGGTGTCTCTCTTTCTCTCTTCCTGTCTTCCCCTCCTCTCTCGATTTCTCTCTGTCCTATCCAACAAGAACAAAGTCAACAAAAAAGGGGTAAAAATGGTCTCCAGGAACAGTGGATTCGTAGTGCAGGCACTGAGCCCCAGCAATAACCTTGGAAGCATAAATAAATAAATAAATAAATAAATAAATAAATAAATAAATGTAAATGAAAAAATATTAGTTTCAGGAGCTTGGTTGAGCGCACATATCACCGTGTACTAGGACCAGGGTTTGAGTCCCCTGGTCCCCACCTGTAGGGAGAGAGCTTTGCAAGTGGTGAAGCAGTGCTGCAAGTGTCTCTCTGTGTTTCTCTCCCTCTCTATCTCCCCTCTCTGTCTCCCCCTTACCTCTTGATTTCTAGCTGTCTTTATCCAATAAATAAAGATAATTTTTAAAAGATTCATTTAATAATAAAAAGAACTTTCCCACTTGGTTTTCTATCCTGGGTACACAACTTTTTTCCAGAGGCAAGTAACCAGACTGTGAGAATTGATAGCAAACAATCACCATCATTATGAATCATTGATTTCCTTGCCAAATTTGATAGCATATCTTGTTTCCTCTTTCTAGTTCATAATTACCTTTTATCCAATTGTCCATTTCAATTCTCATTTTAGTATGCCAATGCTTGGATTAATTTTCATCTATATTTTCGATCCAATCTTTTAAGTTGCTAAAGTGAATCATCCATTTCCCCTGGTTCCTTTTGTTTGTGCCATTATCTTTTTGAATGATCTCTTCAGTTCATGTATTTTCATTCCTTCTCTAGTGATGAAACATCTTTGGACTGTGAAGTTGCTCTTTAGAGTTTGCTGCATTGTGTAAGAATAGTGCTACCTATGAAGTGCTTACAGTGTGCTACCTTTATAGATATTTTGTGTATGCTTATTTAATATCTCCAGAAACCTAGTGGAGCAAGAAATAGCTGCCAGGAGATTTGATATTTTTTTGTATTTACCTGAGATTACATAAGCAGTAAGCATCAGAGCCAGAATTGGAATTCAAATAGTCTGTCTTTGGATCCTGCCCTCCAGAACATTGCAATTTTAAAAGTAATATGACACTTCCGGTGTTCCCCTTTGTCCAGAGGAAAATTCTAACTGGGACATGCAGTCTAATTATTTTGACCTGGTACAAATCAAAGTAAATAGCAATAGACAGTACCCTTGACTCTTTTTGTAAGGTGTTTATTAGTTGCTTGGAAGCAACTATTTTCTCCACAGGAAGACAATTTCAAATGTAATCATAGGTAACTAGTCTGTGACAGTCTTAACTTGAATACAGAATAGTGAATTGCCAAACCCATTTTGGAAAATTACGTCTCTTCACTTCTCACTTCAAACTCTTTTCTGAAAGCTACCCACCCACCCCCACCCAGCACAGACACTATGCCTTTAGGTGGTCCCATCTACCTACCGGGCCATTTCTGTTCCACAGTAGATAATCACAAATATTCTGAATAGATATATAACTGAGTTTCCTAAAGCAGACAGCCAATGAGTGAAAGTTAGAAGCTATTCCCAGTCTTAAAATAATTTGAACATTTTGCATTTGAAATAATCCTAGCCAATCTCAACCATGGAAAATGAATGCAAGAAACCGAATGAAGTTTAATTTTTGTTTTGTTTGTTTGCTTTTGTGACCAGTGGCATCCACACTAATTATGTGTCATTTCTTTCCTATGACTTTGTACTGTATCAGGAAATATCTCTGATGCCGTACAGAAACACGTCTGCATAGGAAAGCTTTCAAGGGAGGGGATGGGAACTCTGGTGGTGGAAATTGTATGGAATCTAGCCCCTCTTATCCTATGGTCTTGTTAATATTTTTTAATTTTTATTTTATAAATAAATTAAAAGAAAAAGAAATACGTCTGTTACCCTCATTGTCTTTACTGTGATCATTTCAATATTCCTTCACTTAAAGCCAATTTTGAAAGGAAATGGAAAGTCAGTGTCCTTAAAATTAGTCTTTCAGCTCATCTTCTTTGTTTTGTTTTGTTTTTAATATTAGAAAGTGGAATATAAACATCAACCAATGCTGTCCATAACACTTGGAAGAAGATGTCTGTTTCTTGTTTCTCTAGTTGTCCTTCTAATTGTTTCTTGAGTAAGTTGTTTTTGAAGACCTTGGTGTGACATTAGGATTTGACTCTGTGCTGAATTTAGTTAGTTCTACGCATGTGTAATATCAGTTCGCACTACTGGAGAAAGCAATTTGGAACATGGCCGCCTACAGAGGTTGCCCCAAACCATGAGTGAGAAGACTGAGTCTCAGCTCATCTCAGTGGGATTGCTCCAACACACACACACACACACACACACACACACACACACACACACACTGTAGAGTCAATGGTGCACTTACTTGTTGTAAGTGCACCATTGTAGTGGACAACTACTAACAAATCGAACCTCTATGTGGTGGTGTTTCTTTCTGGTATGTAGTTAGCCATGCCTTTTCCTGGGGCATTGCCAGTTGATGGGTATTTCCTATTTATCTTAGAGCATTTCCTTTGAATCACCCTACTGTCTTTTCTGAAAAATATTATTCAGAACTTATTCTGAGCACTCCTATAGCTCTTGACCCTATAAATATTCTGTCAGCCAAGCAAAGTCTTTGGTTTTCAGTACCACATCCATAATTCACACTCAGAAAGGCTGAAGAGAAGACTTGAATATTTGAGTTGATCCTGATGTCCAGTGGGCACTGGCCTCAGACTTTTCTCCTTCGCTTTTTATATGTATTTGTCCTTTGATCTCTTACCTACATATTACATGTGAGGCTTGAGAAAATATAATACATGTGATGCTTGAGAAAATTTCTAGCTTTTAATTATTATAAAGATGATTTCAAAAGAATGAATATGGGATGATCTCATTCATAGACAGAAGTTGAAAAACAAGATCAGAAAGGAAAACACTAAACAGAACTTGGACTGGAGATGGTATATGGCAGCAAATAAAGGATTCTGGGGTGGGGGAGAGGGTTCAGATCCTGGAGCATGATGGCAGAGGAGGACCTAGTGGGGGGTTGTATTGTTATGTGGAAATGTTACACATGGACAAAGCATTGTATTTTACTGTCAACTATAAACCATTACTCCCCCAATAAAGAAATAAAAAATAAAATAAATGACTGAAAATAAAGATGATTTCTGTAGGAAAAGATATGTCCATAGTCTTAGCTTATCCTCCAATCCATAATACATTAATATTACAGGTAAAACAAAGAATAGCACAAACCTATTAAAATAAGTAGTTAAACTAGCTATTATTAACAAAAGGAGAAGCAATGATCCACTTTGACTTTCAGTATGGTTTCTGCAGAAAATGCATGACTTTAACCTATCGGGAGGAATTAGAAGCTAGATCCATAATGAGTGAGGTTCTACAAAATAAGCATCCTTAAGGCTTCAAAAATCCCAGGGTCATGAAAGAGGAGAAGGATGGGACAGACTGAAGTAGACTCAAGACACATAACTAAATGAAAAGGAATGATCTTAAGTGGTTCCTAAATGAGAAACAGCACTTTTGTTTAAATAAATGAGTAAATCTTTCTCTCTCTCTCTCATTTATTTATCTATTTGATAGAGACCTAGAAAAATTGAGAGGGAAGAGGAAGGTAGAAAAAAAAGGAGGAGTGAGAGAGAGAGAAACCTGTGGCCCTGCTTCACCAGTCACAAATCTTCCCCCTCCCTGCAGGTGGTGACTGGGGGCTTGAACCTAGGCCCCTGTACATGGTAACGTGCACTCAACAGAATGAGTCATGGCCTGGCCCCTGAGAAACAATAGTTCTGAAGTTAATTTGAATTTGATAGAGTTAGAAAGTTGTTCCCAAAAGTAGTCAAACAAGAAATATTTTCAGCTTTCTGGGTCATATGGTCTCTCTTGCAACTACTCAAGTATGTTGTTATAGCTCAGAAATGGCCCTAGACAGAATGTGATTGTCCCACAGTAAAGATTTATTTATGGCAATAATAGCAACAGTCTATATCTGACCCAGGAGTCCGGTGACGCATGGCTCACTAAGGGGAGAATAATATTGTATTGCTGATAAATTTCCTGGTTTGGATGGCTTCACTATGTTTTACTGTTCCAGGACTATACTTCCTGAGATATTTAGGGTAAAGATTCCTGATATTCGTAACTCCATGACTGAACTCTTAAGAACTTGAAGAGGTGATGTGTCTATTTATATATGTGTGTGTCAGTGTCTGTCTGTATCATTGTAGAGAGAGACATGAGAAAATATATAATATGATAAAAAATGTTGGTGAATCTATCGCAAAGTAAATTCCAATTCTGTATTTGTAAATTTTCACAAGTCTGAAATTCTACCAAAATAAAACTTTTCAGAAAATCTGAATTTGAAAAATAAGCACACACACACATACAATGAATGTTGACTCTACCAATGGTTTATAAATCTACATAGTCAATTTATGCTAATTATTTTTACACAGAAACAGAGGGATAGAGGGAATGAGAGAGACCACAGCACTAAAACATTTTTCAGTGTGGTGAGGGTCAAGCTTGAACCTGGGTCACACACATGAAGCAGTGCACTGTCCAGGTGAGCTATTTTGCCTACCCATCAATTCCTTGTTTTTAGTTTTTATTTATAAATTGGAAACACTGACAAGACCATAGAATAAGAGGGGTACAATTCCCACCACCAGAGCTCAGTATCTCATCCCCTCCCCTGATAGCTTTCCTATTATTTAACCCTCTGGGAGTATGGACCCAAGATCATTGTGGGATGCAGAAGGTGGAAGGTCTGGCTTCTATAATTGCTTCCCCACTGAACATGGGCATGGCAAGTCTATCCATACTCCCAGCCTGTCTCTCTCTTTCCCTAGTGGGGCGGGGCTCTGGGGAAGCGGGGCTCAAAGATGTTGTTATCTTGTACTTGCAGTGTCAGTTGTAACATTAAATTTTTTAAGTCTATTTAAGAATAAAAATAAAATTAAAAATTCAGGCTGTGTGGCTGGGTGGTGGCACACCTGACTGAATGTACACATTACACTGTGCAAGGATCCAGGTACAAGCCCCCAGTCCCCACCTGCAAGGGAGAGCTTTAGTGCTGCGGGTCTCTCTGTCTCTCTCTTCCTCTCTATCTCCCACTCCCCTCTCAACTTCTCTTTGTCTCTTGTTGTGATATAGCATGGGCTGATGGACTAGTGGAAAATAAAGTAACTTGCTAGTGGCCAGAAGTCTTGCCTTCTTTGCCCAAGTGCAGAATATGACTGGACAGTGGAGCAGAGGGTGGCACCTCGTGGGGGAGGCTGGCCAGAATTCAGGATAGAAGGATGGCTGCTATTGCAGGGCTTGGACACAGGTGAATTTAAACCTTGCTAGTTACCTCTCTCATGATCTGGCCCATTCATACCCCTGACTTCTCCAGCACCTTATATGGGACACCGTGACCCCAGCTGAGGCTTCCCAGGACCCGCCAAACTGCTGCTTACTGGAACAATATGAAGGCATGGGGCTGAACTTTCGGTAACTATTCTTGGGCTTATGAAGCTGTGTCATTTACCCCTGCCTGTAGCTTCTTATTTAGTGATGCCTAATACACTAAAGTCCAATATTGCAGTACCGCCATAATAAAGCTTTGCTTGTTTAAAAACGCTCCCAGCCGCCCCACAGCTGAGTCCATTACACACCACCACAGCAGAGTCCTTTCCTTTGAATCACAACAGTCTCTATCCAAAGTAAATAAAATATTAAGAAAAAATTCAGGGTATGCAAAAGGCATTGGGGTATAGATGTACCCATGTGTCGACAAAGCTACTATAAAGCATTGAGCCTCACAATAAAATAAAATAAAATAAAATTTTAAAAACCTAAGAAAAATAATATCTTTGGCGTGAAATGCAAGGACTGGCATAAGGATCCTGGTTCGTGCCCCCCACTCCCCAGCTGGAAGTCGCTTCACAGGAGGTGAAGCAGGTCTGCAGGTGTCTGTCTTTCTCTCCACCTCTCTGTCTTTCCATCCTCTCTCCATGTCTCTCTGTCCTATCCAACAACAGTAATAATAACAACAATTATAAACAGCAAGGGCAACAGAAGGGGGAATTTTTTTTTAATTTAAAAAAGATGTCTCATCTTAAAAAAAAAGAAAAATAAAGTAATATTGTCACTCAACATGCACTCTATCTCTGCTTTTGCTTCTGTGACAAAAAAGAATGTTGTTAAACCTAGACCAGAAGGTATACTGGGGGGGGGGTCTGGTCTGGTAGTGTTACCTTGATTCCCCTCTGCTCTGATTCTTTTTTTTTTGGTAAGAAACATTTATTATGTTTCATTCAAATTGAAAAATTAATAGAAACAAGTTGAAAATATATTATGGTGTACAAGAATATGTGAATAATTATCTTTTGGGAGAATATAACAAAATCCTTCATATAGTTATGTATTAGGCAACTTGTTCTTTTTGTTTTTTTTAAGTTTTTTTTAATATTTATTTATTCCCTTTTGTTGCCCTTGTTGTTTTATTGTTGTAGTTATTATTGTTGTTATTGATGTTGTTGTTGGATAGGATAGAGAGAAATGGAGAGAGGAGGGGAAGACAAAGGGGGGAGAGAAAAATAGACACCTGCAGACTTGCTTCACTGCCTGTTAAGTGACTCCCCTGCAGGTGGGGAGCCCAGGGCTCAAACCGGGATCCTTATGGATCCTTACACCGGTCCTTGCGCTTTGTGCCACCTGCGCTTAACCCGCTGAGCTACTGCCCAACTCCTGGGGTTTTTTTTATAATTTTTATTTATAAAAAGGAAACATTGACAAAACCATAGAATAAGAGTGGGACAACTCCACACAGTTCCCACCACCAGAACTCCATATCCCATCCCCTCCTGATAGCTTTCCTATTCTTTATCCCTCTGGGAGTATGGACCCAAGGTCATTGTGGGGTGCAGAAGGTGGAAGGTCTGGCTTCTGTAATTGCTTCCCTGCTGAACATGGGCATTGGCAGGTTGATCCATACTCCCACCCTGTCTCTCTCTTTCCCTAGTGGGGAAGGGCTCTGGGGAAGCAGAGCTCCAGGACATATTGGTGGGGTTGTCTGTCCAGGGAAGTCTGGTCAGCATCCTGCTAGCATCTGGAGCCTGGTGGCTGAAAAGAGAGTTAACATACAAAGCCAAACACACTGTTAACCAATCATGGACCTAAAGGCTGGAATAGTGCAGATGAAGTGTTGGGGGGTCCTCCATTTTGTAGATAGCTAGTTGCTCTGATTCTTATTAGCTGCACTGATGGGTAAGTAACTTGACTCAGGTCACTCACTTATATGTCTTTTAAATTTCCTATTTATTTTGTCTAGAGACAGAAGGAAGGAGGAGACAGAGGGAGGAGGAGAGAGACACCTACAGCAGTATTTCAGCTCTTGTGAAGCTTCTGTCCTGCAGGTAGAAACTGGGGGCTTGCACCCACATCCTTGTGCATGCTCACATGGTCACTCTACCAAATGCGTCACTACACAATCCCAAATTTACTCATTTAAAACTATATCATAGCATTGTTGTGAACATTAATAAGATAATAAAAATGACACATAATGAGGATATTGATCTAGTAAGTGTTGGGGATAGGAAGTATAAATGAGCTGTCCTCATTTATAATAAATAGATTGTCTCAACAGCAAATGCATAATAGGCCATCACACCTATATTTGGTTTTTAAAATATCCAAGGGCTTTACTTTCCTGACATGAAGGGCTTTGAGACAAGATAACAAGCTATACGGGCCTCCTCTCCAAACCAAAGAATCAACAAAGCTGAGCACAGATCTATTGGCATAAAACAATTTCACTTCACGTACCACATTGTAAACAAATACATTAAATACATTAAATATCCTCATGGATACATATAAACTGTGCTCAGGCTCCAGCATGCAGGACTCAATGAAACTGAGGAAGACAAAAGATCCATTAATTTCTTCCACTTTGTCTGGAGAACCCCAAGACAGAGGAAGGCTAAGTGAGACACAGACTAGGGAAGCACCTCCCTCTCCCAATTGCACTTGCAAACCTCTATGTCACTTCCTTGTTCAGAATCAGTCTCGGGGCATTCGTAGCCTTCCACAAACAATGAGATAGATAAATGAAAGCACAACTAGAGGACTGTTCAATCCTGGACATACGTATCAGTTCCTGCTGTGTTGCACTTGAGCAAACCCTGTCAGACCAGCTTTTGCCAGGGAGCAATGCTCAGATGAACCACTCTGTCCTTTGGTTTTCAGAAGCATTTATACAGGTATGGGTCCAAGGCTCCGTCTCCCTAACTTGAACTACCTCCTGCAGCAAAGCCTGTAATTGGTCTCAGGTTTAAAGAGGCAATGGAGCAGTCTCTGATTGTCAGAGAAATATAAATAAAGACAATAATGAGATACCGCTTCACTCCTGTGAGAATGTCATGCACCAGAAAAGGTAACAACAACAAATGTTGGAGAGGTTGTGGGGTCAAAGAAACCCTCCTGCACGCTGGTGGGAATGGCAACTGGTCCAACCTCTGTGGACAACACTTTGGAAAACTCTCAGAAGGCTAGAAATGGACCTACCCTATGATCCTGCAATTCCTCTCCTGGTGATATATCCTAAGGAACCAAACACACCCATCGAAAAAGATTTGTGTATACCTATGTTCATAGCAGCACAATTTGTAATAGCCAAAACCTGGAAGCAACCCAGGTGTCCAACAACAGATGAGTGGTTGAGCAAGTTGTGGTATATACACACAATGGAATACTATTCAGATATAAAAAATGGTGACTTCACCATTTTCAGCTGATGTTGGATGGACCTTGAAAAATTCATGTTATGTGAAATAAGTCAGAAACAGAAGGATAAATATGGGATGATCTCACTCTCAGGCAGAAGTTGAAAAACAATATCAGAATTGAAAACACAAGTAGAACCTGAACTGGAATTGGCGTGTTGCACCAAAATAAAAGACTTTGGGGTAGGTGGGTGGAGGAAGAATACAGGCCCAAAAAGGATGACAGAGAACCTATTGGGGGTTGTATTGTTATATGAAAAATTGGGAAATGTTATGCATGTACAAACTATTGTATTTACTATAAAATGTAAAACATTAATTCCCCAATAAAGAAAAAATTTTAAAAATGAATAAATAAATAGGCAATGGAGCAGGAATCTGGTAGATCTTTATTCATTTGTTCTCCAAATTAAGTTGAGAGTTCCTATTAGTTTCATTATATTGATGCTCACAGAGAGTTACCAGCTTTTTTCAAATCTCTGGTTAACACCCCTTTTAGGACCATGACAGACTGCACTTTCCTTTGGGGCTATTTGTTACTATAGGCATTGGAGCTACACTGCTCTAGGATGACTTTTTTTAGAGAGAGAGAAACTGTCCAGGCCAGGTGGTGGTGCACCTGGTTACACTACAGTGCACAAGGACCCAGGTTCAAGTCCCTGATCCCCACATGCATGGGGAGAGTTTCATGAGTGGTGAAGCAGGTCTGCAGGTGTTTCTCTGTTTCTCTCCCTCTCTATCTCCTCCCCCCTCAATATCTCTCTGTCTCTATCCAATAATAAATAAATAAAAATAAAAGAAATTAGGACTTCTGGGAGGCATAGACATGGAGTAACATGGAAGGAATGTATCAGATCACCCCCAAAAAATAAAAAATAAAAAAAAAATTACTACAACTATAGACCTTAAAAAATCCCCCAATGTAGCTGAGACATCCCCAGCCTCAGCCATCAAGTTGGAGACACAATCATAATGCCATCCTGACTTCCCTGGGCAGATGTGTCCTCACCAATGTGTCCTGGAATCTCACCTCCCCAGACCCCTACCCAACTAGGGAAAGAGAGAAACAGGCTGGGCTGTGGATTGACCTTCCATAACCTATGTCCAGCTGAGAAGCAATTACAGAAGCCAGCACTCCCACCTTATGCACCCCAAAAGTAATTATAATCTATACTCCCAGTGGGGGAGAAATGATAGGAAGAAGTTCAGAGGGCTCTGAACTCCAAGTCCATCAGGAACTGGAGAGAAAGGAGGGAAAAGAGAGGGACATTTGGATTTAGTAATAGGTGTATGTGTGATTTGGAAAGGAAGACAAGATGGGACCTTAATACAACAGGCAAACATATACTTGTAGAAATAATAGTTAACCTATATCTGCAACCATGGGAGAACTGCTGTAGCTTCCAATAGAGGGATTGGGGATCCAGAACTCTGGTGGTGGGAGTAGTGTGGAGCTGTATCCCTGTTACCTTGTAATTTTGTAAATAAATATTAAATCACTAATTAAAAAAAGAAAAAAGAAAAGAAATTTAAAAGTATCCAAGAGACCACAGCACTGAAGCTTCCTCTATTGTGATGGAGACTGAACTCGAACCTGAGCCACACACAGCAAAGCAGTGTACTATCCAAGTGAGTTATTTTAACAGCCCTTGAGCTATGCTTTTCATTACATAGAAACATGTCTTGTGAATATGGTGCAACCATGAATCAGTTATAATATATGACCAAAGGTATTAACAACTTCAACAATCAAGAGGCGAACTCTGTTTCTCCTCTTGAATGTGGACTGTGGTGTGATCCTTTCAAACAACTGCATGCCATGGTGTCATATTATGCACCTTCTAAGACTGGGACATAAAAGAGCAGGTGGGTCCCATCTGGGGCTCTTAGAATACTTACTCTCTGGAGGCTCCCACTTGAGATGTGTCTGTTTGGAATCCAGGTCTCATCCCATGAAGAGCCTAATTCAAATAAAGATTCCATGTGTTATTTCCAGAAAATACCATCCCAGCTAAGCCCACAGGTAGGACATTGAATACAGGCACCAGTCCATTGAGTCAAGAAGCCTTCAGGTGATTGATTCTTGCAATGGAAGATCTCACATGTCTTGGAATAGCTTCATGCCTCTCCTACTGTGCCCAATATGAATTCATGTCCTTCTTCATTCTTGGGCATAATCCAGTTGTTTTATGTGGCACAGTATTACTTAAAAGAACACACACCTTTTCATAGGATATATACTTATTTGTTTTCTACTGCCCACTCATGCTTTTAGTACTTTCTCTAATCCACCAGTCCTAGTGGGATGTCTTTTATCATTTCAATTTCAGACAGAAACAGAGAAAGATAAGGGAATAGTGGAAGAGACAAAAAGGGGAGGAGAAACACCACAACACCACTCCACTGTTCATGAGTTTACCTGGTGCAGATGTTCCCAGGTCCATTCGCAAATAATTGTGGGAATATGTGAAAGCTTGGTAGAGCTTAGGGGAGCTCTCCCATCCTTGGATGGAGGTCTGGAAAGATACCCCACTTGTTGGCCTCTCCTGTATAGGGATGAGCTAAGAGGGAAAAGTCTCCCAGACTCAGTTTCTCCTTGTTAGTCTCTCAAGCTCACAGAATGCTTACTGCCTCTTATACCTAGTTCATTCTCCTGCTAGCAGACTAAGTGGCTGCTTGCTTCAAAGTTCATTCAAAGTTCACACTTCACTATAATTTCATCTTTTGATCATATAGAAGAACACACTCTATCATACAACCGTGCCAGTACCCTGGCAGTGAGACCCCATATCTATTTCCTTGTGCCTTTTGATATCTGTGATTTACATCAAACTTTGTTTTTCTCCTTCTCTATCTCACCTTACTGGTTTAACCCCTATGCTTTTCTCAAATACCGTTGGATAATTAACTTGCCTGCATCATGGAAACTAATTATCTTGACCTTTATGTATCTCATCAGTTCTTGTCATACCAACCCCCTACCATGGGGACAAGCTGACCTTTAAGAAACCTGTAATTTCTGAAATATATGAAAAATGTTATTTGTTTAACTCAGTATAAAATCTTGTACCCATCTCCAAAAAAACGGATGTTAATACCAGAATATTGCCCGATGCCTCTTTCTATATCACGCAGTCACTAGAACTGGTGAGGGAGGGTCAGAGGCTTACCCTCCCACCCCCAGTTGGAGCCACCTCACATAAGCACCAGCAAATTATTTTAGATATAAAAATACCCAATATGTTGTAGGAAGTATAGTTCATAGTGTGTATTCCACGGTGTGTATACACCACAGAGTCTCCATCAATCATCTGTCACTCTCTAGTCTTTACATATTTTATGTTGTGTCTCCTTGAACAAGTCATTGCACTATAATTATTTTATTTCCTGCTGCTATATTAGAATTCAAAGTGTTTTAGGATCCACCACCTCAATGTTCAAGTTTCTGATTTATGATATTCACCAGAGAGTTTTATACATATATATATGTGTGTGTGTGTGTGTGTGTGTATACTTTTCTATATGTTTCTACGTTGGGGCTGCTCATTTAATCTTGAATCGTTCCCCCTCAGCATTTGATCTCAGTTGGGTCTGGGGAGAGGTACTTTCTTAATGTCTGCTTCTCTGGCATTATATTTCTTTCCCCCTTTATTTCCATAGGCCAGTTTTGTAAGGTATAGTACTTTGACTAGCAGCTTTTTCTTTCCAGAAATTTTAGAACCATCTCTCATGATTTGGCTTCTGTCACATCCTCCCCCCAAGAAGAGACCTCCCTCCAGGATTTATTGTGAGAAATGTACTTACTTGTAAATTAGTGTGTGTGGAGGGGGCAGTGATGATTTTTTATGTGATGATTTTTTTCTTCTTTCTTTGTCCTTGAGATATTTTGATTTTGATTATGGTATTATCTCTGGGTAATCTTACCTGAGTTGAACTTTTATCCATGTCTCTTCCAAGATTGGGTAAGTTTTTCATCATCCTTTCTTTCTTGTTGTTGTTGACACTGGAAGTTTGCCAGTCTGGACCAACTTCTATCTGTCTGCCTGTCTGTCTATCTATATACCTATTACCTATCATCTATCTGTCTATATATCATCTATCTATTTATTTTCATTTTGGATAGAGACTGAGAGAAGTTGTGAGGGAAGGGAGAGTAGAGAAGGAGAGAGAGAGAGACATGCAGCACTGCTTCACCAATTGTGAAGCTTCCTCCTCTGTAGATGGGGACAGGGTGCTTGAACCCAGGTCCTTAAGTACTTAAGCATGTGCTCTCTACTGAGTGAAACACTAGCCAGCCCCTCTTTTTCCTTTTTTAAAAATTTTATTAGTAATTTAATAATGATTAACAAAATTATAAGATAACAGTGATATAATTCCACACTTTCCCACCACCAGAGTTTTGTGTTCTCATTCCCTCTACTGGAAACTGCTTTATTTCTCCCAAGATCACAGATGTAGGTTGACTATTATTTCTACAACTATATATATATATATATTTATTTTATTATGTGCTTGCCCATTTTTTCTATAGTCCTGCCTACTCTTCCTCTCTAAACCACACCTACTACTTCTGAGTCTCTTTGATTTTTGTTTTTTCCTCTTCTCTCTTTGGGTTCTGATGGAATTGGAGTTCACAGATTTTGGTCATCTTCCCTTAACATTTACCCCTCTAGACGTATGGACCAAAGTTCTTTATGGGGTGCAGAAGGTGGAAGGCCTGGCTTCTGTGATTGCTTCTCTGATGGACATGGGAATTGGCAGGTTGATACATCCCCCTATCCTGTTTCTATCTTTCCCTAGTGGGGTAGGGCTGTGGAGAGGTGAGGTTCTGGGACATATTGGTGGGGTCATCTGCCCAGGAGTTCAGGATGAAATCATAGTAGTGTCCACAACTTGGTAGCTAAAAGACAGTAAGATATGAAGCAAGACAAAATGTTTAATAAACAGAAACCAAAAATTAGGAATAGAGAAGATGGGAATATGGGTTTTAGGGTGGATATAAACTAGTAAGTCTATTTTAAGTATGTTCCTAGGGTCCCATGAGTTTGTTTATTTTTGCTGGAGCTTGATAGTTAATATGCTGGTGGACAGCTCCCCACCTGCAGGGGAGTCACTTCACAAGTGGTGAAGCAGGTCTGCAGGTGTCTATCTTTCTCTCCCCTCTCTGTCTTCCCTGCCTCTCTCCATTTCTCTCTGTCCTATCCAACAATGATAACATCAATAACTACAATAACAAAACAACAAAGGCAACAAAAAGGAATAAAAAAATATTAGAAATATAATAATTAAAAGATATATATGCCAATGGACTAAAAATATTGTCTTGGAAGATGGTGTCAGAGTTTAGAATAGCACTAGAAAGCAGGGCAGAGAATAGCTCCCAAACTTGAAGAAAATATATAAATACAATGAACTATTTACCACATTGATCTGACCCATGCCCCAACCCCTCTTTTTTCTACATGATCACATCTGCAATTGAGCTTGTGTATTGAATGTTTTGGTCTCATAATGTATTCTTTACCTCCATTTGTTTCATTTGTGGTTTGTTTCTTTAATGATTTCTCATTTTACTCCTGCATTGTTTTCCTGATTTCATTGGTCTGTTTCTCTTGCATCTCATTGAACTTCTTTAATGTGATTTTTCTGAGTCCTTTGATGGGTAGTGTGTAGAATTCCGCTTCTCTTTGGGGTGGGCTACTAATATTTTGCTCATTTTCTTTGGCGTTGTCATATTTGCTGTATTCTTTTTTATAAGAATTTTTTAAATATTTATTTATTACCTTTTGTTGCCCTTGTTGTTTTATTGTTGTAGTTATTATTGATATCGTTGTTGTTGGATAGGACAGAGAGAAATGGAGAGAGGAGGGGAAGACGGAGAGGAGGAGAGAAAGATAGACACCTGCAGACCTGCTTCATCACTTGTGTAGTGACTCCCCTGCAGGTGGGGAGCTGGGTGCTCGAACCAGGATCCTTACGGCACTCCTTGCGCTTTGTGCCACGTGCACTTAGCCCGCTGTGCTACCGCCGGACTCCCATTTGTTGTATTCTTTGAGGTTCACATTGATGGAGTGAATACTTCTGACAGTCTGTCAGGACTGGCTTTGACAAAGACTTCCTCCTATTGGGTTCCTGGAAACTGTGATTGCCTCCAGAATCTTAGTGGAGGAGGCTTGAAGGTAGGTCAGTTGGCTGCTGCTGGGTTCTCAATAGAACCCACAGTTGGAATGCCTGTTACCAGAGAGTTAGCAAACAAAGATCCTGACTAGTGTCCAGAGCGGTACTACTGCCTCCAGGACCATGGTCAGTAGTGTTGCCACTGAGACAAGTGTTTCCTTCTGGGTCAGTAATATGTAGTTGGGTATGGTTCTCAATGGATGCCAGGAAATGCTCCTTGACCACTGAGAATGACCTGAACATGGTCAGAGCATTGTTTTAGGGTTTTTAACCAATGGGCACATGAATAATATGTGTCCCTTTAGACTTTTTCTTTCAATTTCTTTATTGAATGTTTTACATTCGACAGTAAATACAGTAGTTTGTAAATAACATCTATCAGTTTTCCACATAACAATACAATCCCTACTTGGTCCTCTGTCATCCTTTATGGACCTATCCCCCCCCAACCTCAGAGTCTTTTACTTTGGTGCAGTACACCAACTCCAGTTCAGAAGTCCAATTTGGGCTTCTGAAGGGTAAGATTAACCCTGAACCCCCGTGATAAAAGTCCAAACCACCATCAGTTTGAAATTGGTGGGTTGCCCCTAGAAGTTCAGATGAGAGTTAATGAAGCCAAATGTTGGATTGGTTCAGGGTCTGCCTCCAGGTATGAGGTCATGAAGCTATTACTCAAGGCTTGAAAAGCATGATAACTTCATAGGCCCCTTGAACAATGATAGTAGTGGAAGTAACAAAGCCAAGTGGGATCTTATCTGAGTCCTCAGGGACCCAGGGAGAGCCACAGTTATCTGTGTTCCTTGTAACAAACACACTGTCCAGGGATTCAATCTTGAAGGGAATGCATGTCCCATCCACTAGGGTTTTGCAAACTCCTACCAGGATTCCCAAAATTCCTATGAAGGCACTTTGACACCTGGATGGGGGTTAAATAAGCATTATCATTTGGGGTATACAATTTTGGGGGTATCCTGTTGCAGCCATCTTCCTGACACTATTATTTTTTATATTAAGTCTGTTTCTACACATTGTAGACTTGTTTAAAGTTGAATAAAGCAAACAGGAAAAGTATTCATGCATAATCAGAAAAAAAGAAAAAAAGACTTCTGCACTCCCTGCTAAATAACAGTTTTTAAAACAATCATCCTCCAGACCTACAAGGGAGGTTAAAGACATTGCTCAGAGGTCCTCTGAATAGTGTGTCCTTGCAGGTCAGGCTTTAATTAATTCTGTAATTAATAGAATATGTCATGCTATAGTGATTCATTATCCTAGAATCAAATGAAAAAGAGAGGAGTATGCCTAGAGCAGTTGTCATTATTCATTGCCTCGGTGATGTTTGGATTTGCATAGTTCAGAGATCTATAAGCTTATGCATAAGTTCAACGTTACAAGAAACTTCCTTACTTGAGGGTTCTCAGTGTATCTTCCCACTTGCTTTATGAAGAAGGTGTTTATTTGTAATCGTGAAGGTTTGCCCAGCATTTTGTAGACACATCGGCCAAGGAAGTAAGCCAGAGACAATGAATGAGGCCTGACTTCTCATAACTGCTAGAACATTATCAACCTCTCAGGTTGTCCCTGGTGGTGTGATGACCTACACATACCTGCTACCAACCAGGAGACAGGGTAAAATAATTTTTAGAGTATATTTCATTTATTTACTGGATCGAGACAGAAATCGGGAGGGAAGGGGTAGGGGATAGAGAGGAAGTGAGAAAAAAGACACATGCAGCACTGCTTCACCACTCCTGAAGCTTCCCTTTGTCCCCCCTGCAGGTGGGAACTGGGCTCTTGAACTTAGGACCTTGTACACTGTGCTTTCTACTGGTACATCAATCACCACCTCACCACTCAAAATTATATTTTATTATTTGTTTCCTGATAGAATGTGAAGTAAGAGTCTGTGTATTACATTGCAAAACAGATAAATGGTAGCAGTTGCTTTGCCCTAACTCTATTTGTCTTGTACTGTGGAGCTTTTATGACATACCAAATCTTCCTTCACATGGTGGAAACTGGAAAGTTGGAGCCCAACCATCCCAACATTTATTTGACTGTGTTTCTGGTTTCATTTTCTTATTACAACTTTTTTACTTTTGTCTATTTTTACAATCTCCTACTGTGCTTTTTTATAATACTATATTCTTGATTAATCTGCCTGTAAGTAATCAGAATACAAATTAAAAACTTAACCTGGTGAATCACTTAACATTTATAATATTGGTGTCCCTGCTTGTAAATCAGTGTGTCCTATGCTGTTGATGACATGGACTGGACAGGCTTTCTAGTAGCTAATAAATGTTGCATCTGGATTCATTAGGGATATTTTTCAGCTGTGGAGATAGACTTTCAACTGGTTCCTGTGACACACTGATGGCAGAGGCTAGAAATGTAGTCCTTAATCAACACATTCTATCTATCTATCTATCTATCTATCTATCTATCTATCTATCTATCTATCTATCTACCTATCTATCATCTATCTACTATCTCTCTATCTACATATCTATATATCTATCTATCTGTCTAGTGCTCCTACCACTAATAAAACAGTCAGAACAGTAAGTACTCCCTGGCAACTCACACCAGAGTAAGCCTGCTTTCAGTCAATCCTTGATACCTCTGGTGTTCATTAAGCTTCAGGACACACAAACAAAACACATAAAATGCTTCCCAATTGCCTCCCCCTCTGCCTTGCAGAATTTTTAGGTTTCAATCACCCCCTTCTATTTGTCTGCATCAGTTGACAGCTAGTGCATTGAATGAGACCAGATGTAATCACAGCTGGAGGGAAAAAACCCAATAAAACCTTTGGCATTTGCTTTGGGCTTCTTGTAGTATGAGCAAGGACAGATGACAGCCACTCTACCGAGATGTTTTTTAGACTCCTTAAAGAACTCCAACAGGGGGTTTGGTGGACAGGGAGACAGCAGGAATCAATCAAGGCTTCAATCCATTCTGCTTAATTTGGTATACAACACACATCTAAAGACAGGCAAGGGTTCTTTTATTTATTTATTTATTTATTTATTTATTTATTTATTTATTGCCAACATGGTTATCTCTGGGGCTTGGTGCCTGCACTATGAACCCACCTCTCCTGGCCTCAATCTTTTCTTTTCTCTTTCTTTTTCTTTCTTTCTGTTTTATTTGACAGGACAGAGAAATTGAGAGAGGAGGGAGAAACATAGAGGGAGAGAGAAAGATAGACACCTAAAGAATTGCTTCACAGCTTATGAAGTAACCCCTTTGCAGGTGGAGAGTGGAGGCTAGAACCCAGGTCCTTGCACATGGCACTATGTGCACTTAACGAGCATGCCACCATTAGGCCCCCTCAAAGATTCTTTTATGCTTTAATCCTAACATGTTTGTCAAGTGGTTGAAATTACGCACCTTCCACTGGTGACCATAAAATCAGCAGTCCAGAGAGGAAAGGTTTTATTTGACAACTGCATTACTAAAAGAGCTATGAAAAATATTAAGAAAAAGTACTTTTTTATACTCATAAGAAGGCAGCAAAGAAAACTGCAAAAATCACTTTTTATTTCTTGCCATGGGCAGGGAAATATGAACATAAAGAGTAAAGCAACCACCAACAACATGGGTGCCATTACACATGCTTCATGTTTATGCATCATGTAATGAAAAAGGCGTTTGAGAAATACAAACTGTAAATACATTGTGGAGAAAAATGGCAATGAGCAGAAACCTAAGGTATTGTCTGGTGTAGGCATTTCAGGTTTTTTTTCCCCCTCTTGCCATTATCTTCCCATCAAAGAAAAAAAAAATCTATAGAAGGAGCAACATTCAATCTCTTTGAAGAGTTCTACTTAATCAAAAAAGATGATATTTCTTAATGACAGTGGTGGAACCAGGATAATGAGCCTGACAGCATGACTGAGGGAAGTTCACAGATAGGGCAAACTTGCCCAGTGGAAGAGAAACACAGTGACAGAGCTGAAAATAACCTGGTGATTAGAGCACTGCGGTTGGTACATCAAAACAAGATGCCCTCAAGGGAAAGCACCATTTTCCTTTGGTAATTTATAAACCGTAAAAGGAAGAATTCTGTCTACTTTGATGTATAAGTATTGCCAGCCTTTTTAAAATTTAAAGGTAAATTAAAGTATGACTTAATGAGCTAACCAGCAGATTAAAACAAGATTAACAGCATAATTCTTCTTCTTTGGAGATTGATGGTAATAATTCCTTGGAATAGGTTTCTGCATGAGGAGAATCAAGCCTTTAAAACAAATAAAACATATTTTCTTGGGCCAGCCTCCTGCTGAACAGGTTAGGTGATCTGCATTTGTTGTTGCAGTTAGTGTGCTGTTCTTCACATGACCTTAGACCTTTAAATCTCACAACAACGGATTCATTTTCCCCTTGACACTGGCAAAACCAAATATGACTCCTTACTCTATCTGAAGTGACATTTACAAAGATAAGTGAGACACAAAGGGTATCATCATTCTGAGTTTTTTTCTGCCTGTAGTTAACATTTTCTTTATTTATTTGGTAGAGCAGAGAGGAATCAAGAGAGAAGGGAAAGAGAGGGAGATAGAGAGACAGACACCTGCAGCATTGTTTCGCTGCTCACAAAGCTTCCCCCCTGCAGGTGGGTACTAGGAATTTTCCAGCCATGACAGCATCTCCCCAGACAATAACTTGTATCCACCTGCATATCAGATTTCAGGCTCAGGGGGAAAAAAACTAGTATAGTCACAGGCCCTTTGGAATATAACTAAAATATGCCTACTAGTTATCTACAGAATGGAGGACCTCCTCCCAACTCTTCATCTGCACTATTCCAGCCTTTAGTTTCATGACTGGTCAACAGTGTGTTTTGCTTTGTATGTTAACTCTCTTTTCAGCCACCAGGTTCCAGATGCTAACATGATGCCGACCAGACTTCCTTGGATAGACAACCCCACCAATGTGTCTTGGAGCTCTGCTTCCCCAGAACCCCACTCCACTAGGGAAAGAGAAAGACAGGCTGGGAGTATGGATCCACCTGTCAATGCCCATGTTCAGCGGGGAAGCAATTAAAGAAGCCAGACCTTCCACCTTCTGCATCCCACAACGACCCTGGGTCCATACTCCCAGAGAGTTAAAGAATAGGAAAGCCATCAGGGGAGGGGATGGGATATAGAGTTCTGGTGGTGGGAATTGTATGGAGTTGTGCCCCTCTTATCCTATTTTGTCAGTGTTTCCTTTTTAGAAAAAAATGAAAAAAAGGACCTGAGTCCTCACACATGTATAGTATGTGCAGTCAACCAGGTGCACCACCACCTGGCCCCCAAAGTTTTTTTTTTAATTCATCTTTGTATGTATGTTTGTTTTCACTGCCATCAGGGTTAACCCTGGGACTTGGGCCTACATGATGAATCCACTACTCCCAACAGTCATTTTTCTCCTTTTCCATTTCTGTCTCCTCCTTCCTTTCTTCTCTCTCTCTCTCTCTCTCTCTCTCTCTCTCTCTCTCTCTCTCCCTTTTATCCCAGTAGAGACAGAGAGAAATTGAATAGAAAGGTGAAGTTAGGGAGAGAGACAGAGTGACACCTGTATTCTTGCTTTGTCACTTGTGAAGCTTCCCTCTGGCAAGTGGAGACCAGGGACTTGAACCGAGGTCCTTGAGCCTAGCAACATGTGTGCTCTCCATGATGAACCACCACTCCACCTTGTTCCTTATCTTCTAACACCTCCTGGGAGAAAAGGTGACAGAAGGGGAAAGTGATCACACATGACAACCCCTTCCCTGGACTTCATTGTGCTCAACTCTGCTATAGGGGTTCACAAAGGGCAGCCCCAAGGGTGCCGTTTGGCATACAGATTGTTACAAATTTGAGAAAGAATCAAAGCTGAAGGTGGAAAGATGCTTAGTGGTAGAGCACTGAACTTGCAGGCATGTGACCCAGTTCTATCCCTGGAGCCACCATATGCCAGAGCTGAGAGTGCTCTGATCTCTCTCTCTCTCTCTCTCTCTCTCTCTCTCTCTCTCTCTCTCTCTTTCCTAAAAATGGAATTAATCTTTAAAACAGAAAACAAAACAAAGCCCCAAAGATTCAATAAGAACCTGTGACTTTACAGTCCTGTGCCTAGTGTAAGTAACATCAGGGACTTCTTCTGGGAAGGAAGCTGGAGCTCTGGGTTACTCCTGCATCACTTGTTTGTGGCCAGGTAGACAAGGAGCAAGCTGGCAGCATCAACTTGTGACAAGTCCACTCTGGGTCCTTTTGTCTCTGCATGGCTGGCTGACCTTGGCCTAGCAAGCACTTGCTCTTTCCATGGTCCCATGCAGTCCCGCATCCCTGCCCTCTCCTCCCCAGCTCAGCAGGGCAAACAAAGACCCAGCATTGGACTTCATGGATCCTCCTGTCTCCGGAGTTATTTTAAATTTTTTTAAATATTTACTTATTTATTTATTTATTTATTCCCTTTTGTTGCCCTTGTTTTTTATTGTTGTAGTTCTTGATGTCATCATTGTTGGATAGGACAGAGAGAAATGGAGATAGGAGAGGAAGACCAAGAGGGAAGAGAAAGACACCTGCAGACCTGCTTCACCACCTGTAAAGTGACTCCCCTGCAGGTGGGGAGCTGGGGGATAGAACTGGGATCCTTATGCCTGTCCTTGTGCTTTGAGCCATGAGCGCTTAACGCGCTGTGCTGCCACCCGACTCCCTATTTTAACTCTTTTAAAAAGTATTTTTATTGGGGGAATTAATGGTTTGTAGTAAATGAAGTTGTTGGTACATGTGTAGAAACTCAAAGTTTTCTGCAAAACACTTCACCCCCAGCCGTGGTCCTCCTCCACCATCTCTGTCTCTATCCTATAAATTAGTAGATAGAATATTTTTAAGAATTTTGTAAAAGAACTCAGACTATGTGCTTTGTGAAATATTGTACATATCATTAACATTTGGTGCTGCAAACACTTATACAAAATCCTGTAGCTAGAAAGGAAAGAAAATGTCTAGTTAAAGTTCAATTCAGCAGTAGCTTAGTCAAACAGGAGTACACACTCAAGCTTACACCAACACACTCAGCTTGTTTGTAATGAATCTAGATGTCAATAATTCAGGAATTGTGAGTGAAGAATAAAAGAGACATGGAGAATAATTAATCAAGGGATGATTACTTCAAGCTCCATTAAAGATGGGCTGGAAACAGTCAAGTCACCATTTTTAATAGCTGAGTAGTATTCCATTGTGTATATATATACCACAACTTGCTCAGCCACTAATCTGTTGTTGGATACCTGGGTTGCTCCAGGTTTTGGCTATTACAAATTGTGCTGCTAAGAACATAGGTATACACAAATATTTTTTGGATGGGTGTTGGGTTCCTTAGAATATATCCCCAAGTGAGGAATTGCAGGATCACAGGGTTGGTCCATTCCTAGCCTTCTGAGAGTTCTCTAGACTGCTCTCCATAGAGGTTGGACCAAATTACATTCCTGTAAGCAGTGCAGGAGGGTTCCTTTGAACCCACAACCTCTCCAGCATTTGCTGCTGTTACCTTTTCTGATGCATGACATTCTCACAGGAGTGAAGTGGTATCTCTTTGTTGTCTATATTTTCATTTCTCTGAAGATCAAAGACTTGGAGTATTTTTTCATGTGTTTCTCATCCTTTTGGATCTCTTCTATGGTGAATATTTTGTCCATGTCCTCTCCCCATTTTTGGATGAGGTCATTTGTTTTCTTGTACTTGAGTTTGGCAAGCTCTTTATATATTTTGGTTATTAAACTCTTGTCTAATGTATGGCATGTAAAGATATTCTCCCATTCTGTGAAGTGTCTCTTGGTTTGGGTATTGGTTTCTCTTGCTCTGCAGAAGCTTTTTAATTTGATGTAGTTCCATAGTCTTCTTTGTAATTAGATTCATTTCATTGAAGATGTATTTAAAATTTATGTGGAAAAGAGTTAAAAGTGTCTGATAGTTTCTGATAGTTTCTGGTCTAACATCCAGGTCCTTGATCTATTTGGAATTTATTTTAGTGTTTTGGTGAAATATAGTGGTTCAGTTTCATTCTTCTGCGTGGTTCAACCCATTTTTCCTATCACCATTTGTTATAAAGACTCTGCTTTCCCTATTTAATAGCCTGGGGACCTTTGTCAAAGATTAGATGTCTATAAGTGTGGGGGCTTACTTCTGGGCTCCTTCTGGGCTTCTATTCCACTGGTCAGTATGTCTCTCTATGTTCCAGTACCAAACAGTTTTTTAATTTTTTATATTTATTTATTCCCTTTTGTTGCCTTTGTTGTTTTATTGTTGTAGTTATTATTGTTGTTATTGATGTCATTGTTGTTGGGTAGTTGCCATCTCCCCCTGGCTTCTGCTTAACCATATGCCTATATAGGGATTTTACTGATCCAAAGCTTTGGTCTATTTACATAAATCACTTTTACATAAAGCACTCCAGGGCATTGGTGGTTCTATGATAGGATTCTCTCCTGCTCCACCTCCTCCTTGTCACACACTGATCCCTTCTTTGTCACACTCTGATTTTCACCAGTCACTTTTCTCTCCACCCTCTCTATATCACATCCTGTTTCCACCCTACTTGGAGAGTATAAAAACAGCTGCTCTTCTGATTAAAGACACTTGGAAATTGCTTTCCGGCTCCGAGAGTTCCAGAGTGTATCTCCTGCGGAAGTTGGTGCAGCACGAGTTCCTGATCCCTCTCCCACACAGCAGCCTAGATCAGCTCCAGTTGAGTTCTCTCCAACCCAGAGAGCAGTAGCTCGGGAAGAAGTACCCTCAGGCTATCCCGGCATCTGGCGCCCGGAACAGGGACCCGTAAGCAGCAGATTTACAAGAAGACATCTTAGATAAGTACACACCTTTTGGGTATCTGCAATATTGTGTTAAGGCACTGTGATTTTTTTCTTTCTTATTGTTTTCCAGAGATCTTTCCACCATGGAAAATCTTTTCCAAATCCTGCATTCTTTTTCCAGTATACAATTTTTATATATCTGGGACATTTTTCTCGGGGCTTCACCTTATATCCTGTTGATCATCATAGCAGCTTTTAAGGGATATATAGGTCAACCTCTCAAAAGGCTTAAGGACCTAGAGGCTGAGGTCAAAGAGATAAAGGAAGTAATCATAGAACTTAATCAGCACCTTAAAAACAAGAAGAAGCAAAGGCCTGTCGTGATCTTGACCCACCCTAATTCCTCTGCGTCTTGCCCTGAGGCCCCTATTTTGGCATCTTGCCCTGAGGCCCCTATTTTGGCAGACACGTGTCCGAATTCTCCTTTGGAATCCACAGCCACTTCTTCGGCCACCCCCATTTTGGCAGAAACGTGTCCGGAACCTCCTGCTGCCTCCACGGCTGCTTCTTCACCCCACCCTGTTTTGATAGATACATGTCCGAATTCTCCTGTAGCCTCCAAAACCACTTCTTCGGCCACTTGTCCAGAAGCTTCCACTTCGATGACTCCTCCTACCGCTACACACTTATCAGAGCAAGTCCACACATTTCCGGTCAATGTTGCCCCCAATAGACAAAAACCTCAGGCCTGGTATCCATATTCCGCCACAGACCTGAAGGAACTACGCCAGGCTATCAAAGATGACGGTGTTCATGCCCCATGGACCAGGTCCATTTTACAAGGCCTGCTTCAGAACCTTAATACCCCTCAAGATTGGAGAGATGTGACTCGTGGTACGCTCCCAGGCCCCCTCTTCCTGCAATGGGAGGCATTCTTTCGTGACGAATGTTTACAACAATCGCAGAAAAATATTCAAAATCAGCCAGAGGGTAATTTTGATGCATTGTTTGGAACAGGCCAATTAGAAACAGGGATTCAACAGGTGGAAGCCAAGTTTCCAGCGGGGTATTTTGATCAAGTATGCCTGTGTGCATTAAAAGCATGGGAGCGATTAACACCACCCATGGGAGCAGCCTCAGCCCCCATTCTCTCCCTGCAACAAGAACCTGATGAATCCCTCGCTAAATTCATTGCTAGGGTCCAGTCGAGTTTGGAAAGAAAGATTTATAATCCTGACGCTCGTTTTCTCCTTCTGCAATCCATAGTCTGGGATGGAATGCTTCCGCATTTTCGACAGGCCTGTATCACTCTTAAAAACGAACACCCAGATACTTGGATTCTAGCTACACAGGATCTCAGATCAAGCTCTTTTCAAGGACCTATGTTACAGGCCTATGCAGCTACCTTACATAAGCAAAAAGGAGCTTGCTTTCAGTGCGGTCGCCAAGGGCATTGGCGTAACCAATGTCCAGAAAATAGACCGCGACCCCGCCTCCAGTCAGGGCGACCCCACCTCCAGTCAGGGCGACCCCACCTCCAATCAGGGCAACCCCGCCTCCAGACAGGGAATCAGAGTCCACGAATGCCTTGTCCCAGATGCCAGAAAGGATTTCACTGGAGGAGAGATTGTTGGTCAAGGTTCCATAGGAATGGCACGCCTCTGCCAAATGTAAACAGGAATTTGAACTAGGTATGGGGCTTCCCTTAGCCCCGCCCCCAAGAGGGAAGGAAGCAGGTCCCCCGCTTGGTGCTGTGCCCTTCTTCCACAAACAGAAGCCCAGCTTGGGACCCAATCCATCGCTACACCCACCACGCCAAGTAACAATAACAGAGGGTGAGCAGAAGGAGGAACCCGTGGTATGTGGGAACTTCCAGCATAGAAATAACCGGCTGGAGCAAGAGAACAGCTCGAATTCAGAGCCTGAGATTTTATGGACCACCCCTGTTTTAGAAAGGGGTCACCCAACTATGACAGTAAAGATTGGTAATATTCCTTTTAAGTGTTTGATTGACACGGGAGCAGATAAGACAATATTAAGACAAGCAGAGGTTCCCCAGAGTTGGGAACTCCTCCCAGGACCACGCTTACATGGTGTTGGAGGATTGACTCAGGCATTCTGCACACGAGATTCCCTTGTGTGGGAAGATCCAGAAGGGACTACTGGACGCTTTCAGCCTTTAATAGCTGATATAAGCACCAATTTATTGGGAAGAGACTTGCTGGAATCTTTAGATGTAGTGATATCCTCAGACACCTCTGCAGGACACCACACTCACTCCTGTGAAACTGCTAGACCCAACCAGCACCCCCAATACTAACTGCCACTGTTCGTAACAGAACTCCCCGCTTAGATTGGCTTTCTAATGAGCCTGTCTGGGTGGAACAGTGGCCTTTGCCTAGGGAGAAGCTAGAAATTTAAAAAAAACTCGTCCAAGAGCAGTTATCTTTGGGACACATTCGTCATTCTCGGAGCCCATGGAATACTCCAGTCTTTGTAATTAAAAAGCGCTCAGGAAAATGGCGCCTCCTCCAAGATCTTCGTGCAGTTAATAAAACCATGCAGGTTTGGGGCTCCCCCCAAAGGGGTTTGCCTCTTGCTTCCGCAATTCCCACAGGAATTCCAATCATAGCTATTGATATACAGGATTGTTTTCTCTCTATTCCCTTACACCCACAAGATTGTAAACGTTTTGCTTTCTCTGTTCCTTCTATTAATAATGCCAGCCCTGCCGATAGATTTGAATGGGTGGTACTGCCCCAGGGCATGGCTAATAGTCCTACTATTTGTCAAGAGGTTGTTAAATCTGCCCTTTTTCCATATATTCATAAGGGCCTTAAGGTTTTTCATTATATGGATGACGTGTTAATATGGGGAGAATTAGATACAGATCTCTCCGCCCTACGTGATTTTCTAATCCCTGCCTTAAAGAGAAGTGGACTTAATGTAGCTCCTGGGAAGATACAGCTAATCCCTCCAATATCTTTCTTAGGCTCAGAGATTTCCCTAACGCAGATTCGTCCTTTAAAACCTTGTGTTACTTTTCCTTCTAATCTCACTCTTGCTTCTTTACAAAGTTTTCTTGGAAATTTGAATTGGCTTAGGCAGTATCTTTATCTGCCTACGAGCTGCCTGCAACCACTGTTCGATCTGTTAAAAGGAAACAAACAGCCCTCCTCAAAGCGTATGTTAAACCCCGAAGCCTCCTTGGCTCTGGAAAAAGTTAACCAGGCTCTCCAGGACATGCACCTCGTTCGGTTCTCCCCCTCCTCTCCAGTAAATCTTCTAATCTTTAACTCCACCCCCACGGTAGTGGGGGCATTGTGGCAGAAACATGATGTTCTCGAATGGCTTCATACGCCAGTAGGTGGAGCTCCAAGACTCCTTACCGAGATTGATGCCTTAGCATTTATGGTTCGCCAAGGAAGAAACAGATCGGTTCAGGTCTTAGGAAGGGAACCAGATTCAATCATTCTTCCCTTTTCTCTCACTGATACAGAATGGCTCATACGCCACCATTCTCGTTTTGCCATAAGTTTAATGGGTTTTCCAGGACAATTAGATAATCATTTTCCCTCTAATAATTTGATAGCTTCTTTACCTCTGTTGCCTCTACTAGTACCTAAACTTTTCTCTCGAGATCCCATCCCCTCTGCTCCTACAGTTTTCACTGATGGTGGAAAAAAGGGAGCTGCTGCCCTTATATATTATCCAGACCAGCAATACCCCAAACCTCTCTTTACTGAACTTCCTGATAATTCCCCTCAGTACAAAGAACTTTATGCTGTTTTCTTTGCATTAAAAGCTGTACCAGAATCCTTCAACCTTTTTTCTGACAGTGTGTATACTGTTAACTTACTTCCATGGCTTGCTCGATCTTATGTAAGAATTGATGACAACCCACTTTCTCCTCTTTTAATTCAAATTGCCTCTATGCTCTGTTCTCGAACCCATCCACTGTATGTTCAGCACCTACGTTCCCACAGCCCTCTTCCTGGTCCCCTGTCCGAAGGGAATGCTGCAGCTGACCACCTTGCCTCCACAGGAATTCTCCTAGCCTCTGTCTCTAATCCTGCTGACTTTCATTCCCTAACCCATGTTAATCTTAAAGGTCTTCGAGCTCGATTTCCTGATATTCCTCTGCCACAGTTAAAACGTATTCTTGCTACATGTTCCTCCTGTGCAGGTCTAATCAAAACACCTGCTATTCAGACTCTAGGGGTTAATCCTCGAGGTTTAAAAGCCAACGCTCTTTGGCAAATTGATGTTACCCACATACCTAACTTTGGCAAACAAAAATATGTGTTCGTCTCAATTGATACCTTCTCTAAGTTTATGTGGGCTACAGCTCAAACTGGAGAAAACTCAAAAAAGCTTATAAGCCATATGCTCTCCTGTTTTGTTGTAATGGGCTTATCTCTTCAACTTAAAACGGATAATGGACCTGCTTTTACCAGCAAACAATTTAAAGATTCTTGTTCCCTCTGGAACATTACTCATACTACAGGCATTCCGTATAATCCACAGGGACAAGGCATTGTTGAGAGGGCCCATCAAACTCTTAAGGCTCAATTAAATAAAGAAAAAGGGGAAATGTACCCCCCTAATATCCAGCTGGCAAAAGCCTTAACTACATTAAATCTCTTTAATATTTACAAAAACTCCGACCAACCGCCTATAATTCTTCATTGGCAAACACCACCCACCCTCCCAGCTGTTAAAGTCAAATGGAAAGACCCACTTGATAAAATTTGGAAAGGACCTGACCCCCTGTTGACTATGGGGAGGGGTTTCGCATGTATTTTTCCACAAAATTACTCCAAGCCTGTTTGGGTTCCTGCCCGCCATGTCCGGCAATACCCACATGATGGCGCTGATATCCCTGAAGAACAAGAAACACTGCAAGAAGACTGGCTGCAAGAGGACTGGCTACAGGATGCACCCCAGGATCCATAATACAGCATGGCAGAATCAAAAAAAAAATCTGATTCACAGAACTTCCCCCCCCCCCGAATGAATGTCTTATGCTATGACTGGCCAGTTGTGTTTTGTGAGTGAGTGAGTGAGTGAGTGAAAAAAAAAATTGAGTGACCAAAATTTTTATATGACCCATTGTGCTCAGAGTACTCTGAAAGTTAACTGACTTTATATCAAACGGCTGGACGCAGCCATGGTTTCTGGAGATGTCCAGAAACAGTCCAAAAATTGTTCATTCCCCCTTTTTGATTTCTTTTTTAAGTCTTGATATCAATATGAAATGTTTAGTCTTAAACTGTGTGAGTAAAGATGGTTCAAATATGACAGTAGATCTAAATTCACATTTGAAATGATATATCTTATTTACAAGTTTTTCTCCTCCTGTGTGTTATAAACTATATGTTTAATATGCGTGTTTCAAGTTTGGTAAACATTAACTTAACAGTTAAATTTTAACTTCGAAGTTACATTTTTACGAGAAGAGGTAAAATCAATTCATTTAAGTAACTGAGTGTTTAAGGTAAAACTCTAAATATTCAATGTGACAATTCATCATCTCCTAAGTTAAAATACAGATTCTCTATACAGGACATTTTTGGAGGGCCCCCAAAATTGTCCTGTAAGCTATCTTGTGGAAATTAATCCACAACAAATTTGGCATCAATCTGATATTGTAAATGTACCAAAAAAAAAAAATTGTCACTAAAATGTGTTAACTCTAGTAACCTGAGTTTGCTTAAAAACCCAATGTAAAAATAGTCAAGAATCAATATATGTAACTTAAACTCGGTATGAAAACTTTGCTATATAAAGACTGCTACATGAGGTCACGTAAGATGACCTTTACACAAAATTATAAAGATACCTAAACCAGTTATAATCATTGAGTTATCAATTGTAGTATACTTCTAATTTGTTACAAAGTTTTTTCATAAGTAATTGACTACAGCTATGACAAGCCTTCGCATAAAGAAGCATCTGCTCATATAGAATCCCCAGAAATCCATCTTGGACCCCTGACCTCTGACATCACCCACAATTACAGCCATTCCCCCGAAACCCATGATGTGACCTGACACGATCTGGAGAACCTGATTCACAGACTCCAAAGGACAAGACTTTCCTACTGCCTTTCTCTCAACCATCGGTGTCTGCTCTTCCTGCTTCTGTTTCGCCCATCATGTTTTGGCGGTTCCAGGTCACTCTCTACAGAGAAGAAAAGTTCCGGTGGCCGTCCTCCTCCATCAAGATAGACGTGTGGCATTTATTTCCTGGCCATTGACATTGGACTGATGCTTCTATAGAACTTGCTGGACACTCCTTTTATACTGCTGTAGTTCTTGAAGAATGACTCTAGCAGTTCATAGAACTTACCGCCAGCTGACTCGGGATTTTGCAATGCCAGATCACCCCTCTAGCCCCTCGGCTTATCAGGCCCCCACTCCTCCACCCATCAGGTTCACTCTGTCTCTTGCTACTCTTACTTATCCCTCCCTGTCTTGTGCTAGTTATTTTTGAAGACACTTACACACTATCATTCTGCTTTCTTCCCAACAGGTTTCCATTCACCCCTACACTGCTATTCCCCTGACAGAGATGAAGCCTTTTACAGACATTGACCCAGTTATATATGGCCATTAAGTAAGAGGAAGATGTTGGGGAATTGTGAGAATATGGTTGAGCTTGGAAGGGCTTGAGCCTGAGGGGTGTGTCAATCCTGTTAGTCTCTCTCTCCACGGAGAGGTTGAGCAAGGAGGGACAGTAGAACCCCAAAAAAGGTGTGCCTCTTATCAGTCTCCCTGCCTCACAAAGTGCCCCGCACTCCTGATACTATGGCAAAAAGTTAAAAAGAAAGGGGGAGATGTTGGGTAGTTGCCATCTCCCCCTGGCTTCTGCTTAACCATATGCCTATATAGGGATTTTACTGATCCAAAGCTTTGGTCTATTTACATAAATCACTTTTACATAAAGCACTCCAGGGCATTGGTGGTTCTATGATAGGATTCTCTCCTGCTCCACCCCCTCCTTGTCACACACTGATCCCTTCTTTGTCACACTCTGATTTTCACCAGTCACTTTTCTCTCCACCCTCTCTATATCACATCCTGTTTCCACCCTACTTGGAGAGTATAAAAACAGCTGCTCTTCTGATTAAAGACACTTGGAAATTGCTTTCCGGCTCCGAGAGTTCCAGAGTGTATCTCCTGCGGAAGTTGGTGCAGCACGAGTTCCTGATCCCTCTCCCACACAGCAGCCTAGATCAGCTCCAGTTGAGTTCTCTCCAACCCAGAGAGCACTAGCTCGGGAAGAAGTACCCTCAGGCTATCCCGGCAATTGTTGTTTGATAGGACAGAGAGAAATTGAGAGAGAAGGGGAAGACAGAGGGTGAGAGAAAGACAGACACCTGCAGACTTGCTACACTACTTGTAAAGTGACTCCCCTGCAGGTGGGTAGCCGGGGGCTCGAACCAGGATCCTTATGTGGGTCCTTGAGCTTTCACCACCTGTGCTAAACCCACTGCGCTACTGTCCAGCTCCCACCAAGCAGTTTTGATGACAATCACCCTATAATACAATTTGAGATCTGGGAGTGTGATGCCTCCAGTTCTGTTCTTTCTTCTCAAGATTGTTTTGGCAGTTCTAGGTCTTTCTGGTTCCAGATAAACATCTGTAGCATTTGTTCTATTCCTAAAAAATGTGGTTGGAATCTAGATGGGGATAGCATTAAATCTGTATATGACTCTGGGTAATATATTCTTTCCATGATGTTAATTCTTCCAACCCATGAACATGCAGTATCTTTCCATTTCTTCGTGTCTTTTTCTATTTCCTTGAATAGTGACTCATAATTTTCAGTATACAAGTCTTTCACTTCCTTGGTTAGGTCTATTCCTAGATATTTTATTGTTTTTTCTGCTATAGTAAAAGAAATTGATTTCTGGATTTCAACTTTTTCTAACTTAGTGTTTACATAGAGGAATGCCACTGACTTGAATTTTAATTCTGTTAAAAGCCTCTTTTGTTCTTTTTCTTTTCTGTAGGCTATGGGAGCCTGAGGGCATCTAAACTATAAGTAGGCTTCTTAGCTTAATCATTCACTCCTGAGCAAGAGATAGAGCAGGGTTGGGGAGAGATTTCACAGTGGTTATGCAAAGAGAATCTCACACACCAAGGATCCAAAGCTTAGGGCTCAATTCAGCTTCTCTGCCAAGTGGGGAGCCCTGCTGGGCCCTTTGAGTTTCTAATCCAGCCCCATTTAGTTTCTGAGGCAATTATTCACCATGTTCTCATCAGGAGAACAATGTGGAAAGGCTCCCACTATACAGCCCCACTGCTAGGTCACTGAGGTGTAGCTCTTCTCCTGAATTTCCTAGTCAGTTCTCTGTTCCCAAATGTCTGCACAGGGCTTCCCCCCTGCTGCTCCAGCCTCTGAGGACAATAGCAATGGAGACTCACAGCTGCATTTGGTAAATCTAGGGGAGTCCTCTCCTCTCTACTTTTTGTTGGTAAAACAGACTGGAGGTTGTGTCTCAACTAGTAAACTACCAGATTGTTACCAGCCTCTCAATCTCTCCTTAGGCTCCTCTCTATCCATGAGCCACACGTGTTTGCACTTACCAGTGATTCTGAAGTTTCCTGAAGTCAATCTAGTCCTGCCTTGGTGCAGTCCTAGGTGATCTCCTTTGGAATTCCTAGTTGACCTGGAAGTCTCTTGCTCTTATCCATCTTTTGTTTGTGCCTTCTTTATCTGATGAGGTTAGACTTTCTCCCAGTTGTTAAAGCTTGGTAAAGCATTGAATATCAGTTGTTGTATTCAAACTAGCATTAAGTTTATGGGGTCTGTCTTCTTCAGATCTTTCTACTAGATTGCCAAGCTTATTAGGTCTAAGTCTAATTGGTTAGAGAATTTATGGTGCCTTCATTAGGCTCTTCTACTAGGATCCCAGGCTTATCATGTCTAAATCTAAGTCTAATCATGGATGGCTATTAAGAACTTTTACTTTGAGTTATATAATTGCCCCTTGCTTATGGATACATGTACACCTGTATTCAGTACCCTAGGCCCTAGCCATAAACAGATAGTTTTCAAAACAATAAGGGTAACAAAAGGGGGATAAAATTAAAATAAAAAATAAAAAAAGAGTTTGAAGATGTTTAAAAAAAAAAGACAATTTTATAAGGATGAGATCCACATGGCCCACAGACACATGAAGAAATGCTCCACTTCACTTATCATTAGAGAAGTGAAAATTAAAACTACACTGAGATCCCATCTCACACCTGAGAGAATCTGGCTTAAATCAACAAATCAGGAAATGACAGGTGCTGGAGAAGTTGTGGAGCAAAAGGAAAGCTTGTACACTATTGGTGGTAATGGAAACTGGTGCAGCCCCTTTGGAAGACTAATAAACAAACAAACAAAAGAAAATGGAAGTACCTTATGATCCAGCAATGCCACTCTTAGGCGTTTGTCCAGAGGACAAACTGCATTATTCACAACAGCCAAAGTGTGGAGGCAGCCTAAATGTCCATCAACAGACGACTGACTAAAGAATTTATGGGATATATATTCCATGGAATACTACTCTGTAATCAAAAAGGATGGTATTGTGTCCTTTGGGACAAAATGGATAGATCTGAAAGTAATTACTAGCTAAATAAGTAAAGAGATGAAAAACAACTACCAGATTCTTTCATTTAAATCTGGAATCCAGGGAGTCGGCAGTAGCACAGCAGCTTAAGCACAGGTGGCGCAAAGTACAAGGACCAGCTTAAGGATCCTTGTTTCAGCCGCCAGCTCTCCACCTACAGGGGAGTCGCTTCACAGGCAGTGAAGTAGGTCTGCAGGTGTCTATCTTTCTTTCCCCCTCTCTGTCTTCCTTTCCTCTCTCCATTTCTATCTGTCCTATCCAACAATGATGACATCAATTACAACAATAATAAAAACAACAAGGGCAACAAAAGGGAAAATGAATAAATATTTTTAAAAAAACTTTAAAAAATGTGGAATCCAAAGATCCAGAGATGTGATACACATGAACTTGCAAAAAAAAAAAAAAAAAACAGAAGCAAGAAAACTGTAAGATTTATAAGAACTATGGTGGTTAGCTTTGGAAGGTGGGAATGTGGGAACATACAACTTTGGTGGTGGGTGCAGAGTGAAATTATACTCTGTAATCTTACAATCTTGTAACTTGCTGTTAATAAAAATAAATTAAAAAGAAAAGAAATAACAAGCAGAAACAAGTCCCAACGGGAAAAAAAATAACTTACATGGGTCTTCTGTTTAGAAAACAATAAGCAAGAGTTGCTTCCTTTTATTTATTTATTTATTTATTTTATTTTTAAATTTTTTATTTAAGAAAGGATTAGTGAACAAAAGCATAAGGTAGGAGGGGTACAACTCCACACAATTCCCACCACCCAATCCCCATAACCCACCCCCTCCCATGATAGCCTTCCCATTCTCTAGCCCTCTGGGAGCATGGACCCAGGGTCGTTGAGGGTTGCAGAAGGTAGAAGGTCTGGCTTCTTTAATTGCTTCCCCGCTGAACATGGGCGTTGACTGGTTGGTCCATACTCCCAGTCTGCCTCTCTCTTTCCCTAGTAAGGTGTGTCTCTGGGGAAGCTGAGCTCCAGGACACATTGGTGGGTTCTTCAATCCAGGGAAGCCTAGCCAGCATCCTGGTGGCATCTGGAACCTGGTGATTGAAAAGAGAGTTAACATATGAAGCCAAACAATTTGTTGAGCAATCATGGATCCCAAGCTTGGAATAGTGGAGAGGAAGTGTTAGGGAGGTACTCACTGCAAACTCTAGTGTAATCCTGCTTTCAGGTATATATTTTGCAGTAGTTTATGGATACGTGTGTACATAAGCTCTCTCTCACAGAAACTGGTGTATGTCTAGGTTATGGGACTTTGTTAGAAAGTGAACTACCTGAGATGAAATTAGAGTGTACTATTAAAGGAAAGGTCTCACCCGAGTAATGAAGCTGAAGGGTTGTCATTCCACACGTGAAGTCTCTGGATACAGTCTGAGGTGAAGCATGTTGAGATGGCAATCGTTGCTTTGGTTAGGTTGTGATCGGCGGATGCAATATTATTTGGTTTGGATTGGGAGATGCATACGGGAAAGTGGGCCCTATCCAAGGGTGCCAGGACTGGGGGAAGTAGGGGCTCTATAGTGAAGATGTGAGGTTCCTGCTGTCTTAGGGTTCAAAAAGACAATCAATAGTTAATATCATTATCACATTATTTGTTAATTGGGTTTACTTTGAAAAGTCCCTTTGTTATGGTTTGCTGTACAGTACCCAGTATCTTGTATATAGCTGTGCTATTGGAAGCTTCTAATCTACTTGGTCTAGGCTTTTGAGAGAGTCCGCATATCAAATACGTAGCCTATATATTAAAAAGATTCAGTTTGTCTTTTGAGAAACTTTGAGACATACAATTGATTTCCCCCTCTCATATTAATTAACTACTGATTTATATGTCTACATTTTGCTAGGAGTGTTTTTGTTTTTGTTACTTTAATGTGTCCACATAGAAAATATGAAGAACTTCGGCCAGGAGGTGGCTTACCCAGTAGAGTCCACTTACCATGTGCATGGACATGGGTTTGAACTCTGAGCCCCTGCATAGGAAAACTTGCAAGTAGGAAACTTCTTGAGCAGTTGAGCAGTGCTGTAGTGTCTCTCCTCTTGTCTCTGTCTCTGTGTCCTCTAGCTTTCTCTGTCTCTCACACTCTATCAAAAAGGAAAAGGGGAAATTCTTATGCTTTTGGAAGAGGGAGGCTGGCACATGCACTTTCTTCTTCTAGCGTTTGCCGACACATGCACTAAGCCCCAGCAATAACTTTGGTGGAAAACAGAAGACAAAAAGTGGATAGAAACTCGTTCTGAGAGCTCTAGAAGGTACGACTATGAAACAAAATGCAATTGATCATTTAATAACTGTGTGAGGGAGAAGAGAAACCATCCGGTACCCCTTTAGGCTCTTGGAGGCTGGGCAGACAATGAAACAAGCCTGAAACAGATTAATCAGAGAAGAAGAAAAGATAAATGTACTAACAGCACATATGATTCCCATAGAGGGGAGAGACCCATGGTGTGAACACAACTGCAATACTGGACCCTAGCAGGGGTCTCATGTACTAATATTCAGTTGGAAGATAGGAAATCAAGAGGTCTACAAATTACCAGTACTCACAGATCCATTCTCTTCATCAATAGAATTTCTGTAAGTGATTGTCAGCTCTTTCTGTCACTTATTCTATGAATAAGCAGCCTGACGTGAAAATCAGTCCTTTGCAGATATATCTACCAGTTTTTCTATTTAAAGATGTTAAATAACAAAATGAAAATTCTGGTAGGGGGCATGTTCTACCTTAAGAATTGTGTTGTTGGGGCAGTGGTACACCCTGGTTAAGTGCACTTGTTGCTATGTGCAAGGTCCTGGGTTTAAGCCCCTGCCATCCACCTGCAAGGGGGAAGCTTCATGAGTGGAGAAGCAGGTTTGCAGATGTCTCTCCCTCTATCTCCCACTCCCCTCTCAATTTCATCCTGTCCTATCACATAAAATAGAAAGGGAAGAGTGTAGTGTAGATGTAACCAAAAATAGACAGGAAAGCAGATTGAAAGTAGGTTAGAAAAGAGATTTAAGAATAATATTTAATAATAGTTAAGCAGAAAACAAAAGGAATTGGAATGTATAAAAACAAGTTAGGTCAGACTGCCATATGTAGAGTGAAATATCCCATCCCCTAAACAATGTACCTGCTAATTGAAAATGTCATTGTTATTTATGGTGATGGTTTGCAAAACCCCCTGTAATTGTAACCGCAAGAGCTAACTGCTTTAAATTTTGCTTCTGTACTTCCTGGCTTGCTTGTGCTTACAGACTTTGACTAGACTATAAAAGACTGTTTAACCCAAGGTTTGGGGGCAAGCACTTTCTTTTTTTATGTTTATTTTCATTATCTTTATTTATTGGCTAGAGACAGCCAGAAATCAAGAGGGAAGGGGTGATAGAGAGGGAGAAAGACAGACACCTGTAGCCCTGCTTCACCACTCATAAAGCTATCCCCCTGCAGGTGGGGACTGGGGCTTGGAACCAGTCCTTGTAATACATGTGCTGAATTAACCAGGCACACCACCACCTGGCCCTGGATGCAAGCACTTTCTCTGGAGTGTTCCGGGCTCTGACTCACCAGTGTAATAAACTTTGCCTCTTTCTGCCCATCTTGGTCTCCATACTGGCTGTAAGAAAATTAAAAAAAAAAAATGCCACCGAGAATGGTGGATTCATAGTGTTTGCACCCAGCCCCAGTGATAATCCTTCAGGAAAAAAAATGTGCTGTTATTATTGCTAAGCACTTAATATGCTCAGCATTCTTTGAGTCTTTGCATATGCACTGAAAGTTTTGCAGACAGCAGAGTACACAGAAATTGGGGTTAATGTAAAGTGTCATCTCCTTGTATACAGCCTGAACTTCTTCCTACCTTGTTCTTATCTAAAGAGGATTCCATTTGGCAGAAACATTCTTGACTCTAGAAGAGTTTAAGAACTAAAGACTTGGCATATTTTATAAATGATCACCTGACACACAATGTTGTGCTTTATTTCCATAAATTAGCAAGTGCATCGCTAATTCCTTAGGATTGTAGTTGTTTTGCATACCAATTGGTATTTGTGATATTATGATCTATAATAACTGTATATTTACTCATCACTGAGATGAGCACACTACATTTCTCATATGTATTTGGTCTTTGTTCAAAGTTCTTGCTCCCCAAGCTTTGGATATTTCTTGAGAAATAAGAGCAGTGAGGAGTTGGTCTTTTATATCATTAATTGGTCTATTATCCTCAGTTTAGGAAATTGGACATCCTTCTATGACACAAAGTTGAAATGGGTACCTTGATTTTCACAGAATATCTTCCTACCACAATGGGCTAATGTGAGTGAGATGACTTATGAAGTGTGTAAGGACTGAGGGTGTTTGACAGGGGAACCAACCACATACATAGGGTTAGAACCTTCTTTCCTAGCCCTGATTCCCAGGAGATGAGAAAAACTGGATGTAGAGTCAATCACTGGTAGTCAATGATTCTATGAATTACACCAATGGAGTGACAGGAATGCTATAAGCACTTCCCCACTACCACCCTGGTTGGCAAATAAGTGGAGACCCTAGAACTGTGCATGGAAGCTCTGTGTCATTGTTTCAAGCTTTTTGCCTTCCATCTCTTTCCTCCTGCTAACCCTGAGTCCAATCCTTTCACAATAAAGCAATAATTTAGTGAGCAGAAGGTTGCCATAAATTCTGTAAGATTCCCTAGCAAATTAACCAAACCCAAAGAAGGAGGGGATCTTGGGAGAATCTGACTTTCAGAAGGTTAATTAGGAGCACAGGTAACAAACCCAGACTTGGGACTGATAGCTTGACTGTATGTGTGCGGTATAAGACTGAACATTTTCCATGTGGAATCTGAGGCCATCTCTGGACAGATAATGTTAAAGGTGACTTGAATTGTAGGAGTCAGAGAAATGTTGGATATGTGAGTCCCATCTCGCCCAACACATGAAATTGATTACAAACAAACCCTGTTGAATATTCCTTGGGCAAACACACACACACACACACACACACTTCTGTCATCAATTAAACTGAGCTGTGTTAAATGCAATTAAGTCCTGTATAGCAGGACTTTGAAAAGTTGTTTTTAATCTTAGCATTAAAAAAGTTATCATATTGTAGCAGCATTGAACATTGGTCTAAAGTATTATAGTTGTTCAGGTACACAGTATTTAATTCTACTTCGCCATCAAAAGTTTAGTTCCCATCCACTCACTGTCATGTAACTCAGCCCCTTCATCCTCTTACAACCCCCCACACACTTACTTTTCTCCTCTGGGAGGCACCATTTAGTTCCTATGATCTAAGTGTTTAAAGATCCATTTTGAGATTGGGAGGTAGGGGACAGGAGTTGTTGGCTTTTGAAACTCATTTGTGTGAAACTTTGAGCTTCTGACATGCTAATGTATATTGGACATCCTTGAGAAAATGATAGAGTAGTTCCAAATTTATTTGACTATGTCACTTTAAGACTATTTCTGTTGTTATAGCTATCATAAAATGCTTCAAATACCATGAAGGTATAAACAGTTTCTGTAACCAACAGAAACTCAAATAGCTGGACAAAACAAGAATTAGTTTTGGTGAGTTTTTTGTATTCATCACTTCTTAGCTTATAATGTGGGACAAGCAACTTCAGGCTTTGTTTTCTATTTTTTGAAAACATGAAGCGTAATAGAATTAGCTATCTGGTTGTTAAACAGATCAGTTATGGTCTGTGCAAAGAGCTAGCAATCATTATTAAGCTACTACTCTTTCTCATAGGTGATTTGAATGTCTGCTGTCCCCTTAACTACAGTTCTAACTCATCCACTATTTCTTTATTTTTTCTTTTTTATTGCCACCAGTATTATTGCTGGGGCTCCGTGCCTGCATGACTAATCCACTGCTTAGGTTTGACTTATTATTATTATTTTATTTTTTATTCCAGTTTTACCACTTTTCAAAAAAAATATTTATAAAAAGGAAACAATGACAAAAAAAACATAGGATAAGAAAGGTACAACTCCACACAGTTCCGACCACCAGAACTCTGTATCCCATCCCCTCCCTTGATAGCTACCCTATTCATAATCCCTCTGAGAATATGGACCAAGGGTCATTATGGGGTACAGAAGGTGGAAGGTCTGGCTTCTGTAATTGCTTCCCCGCTGAATATGGGCGTTGACAGGTCGATCCATACGTCCAGTCTGTCTCTCTCTTTCTCTAGTGGGGCAGGGCTCTGAGGAAGTGGGGCTCCAAGACACATGGTGGATTCATCTGCCCGGGGAAGTCTGGTTGGCATCATGTTAGCATCTGGAACCTGGTGGCTGAAGAAAGAGTTAACATATAAAGCCAAACAAACTGTTGATTAATCATGAACCTAAAGCCTGGAATATTGCAGATGAAGATTTGGGGTCTATGTTTTGGAGATAGCTAGCAGGCCTATTTTAGTTATATTCCAAAGAACCCATGACTCTACTAGCTTTTTTTTTTTCCTTGAGCCTGACATCTGATATGCAGGTGGATCCAAGTTATTGTCTGGGTAGATGATGTCATGGCTGGAAAAAACACCAGAAAGCTGGATCAGGGAAGAGAGTAGCTCCCAAATATGGGAAAGGTGTATAAATATTGTCACTATTATTATTATTATTTACATAAGACAGAAATTGACAGGGAAGGGGGAGGCAGAGAGTAAGAGAGAAAGAGACATCTGCATCACTTTTGAAGTTTCCTCCTGCAAGTGTGTGAGAAATATCCCAGTTGGTTGTAGTAGCCTTTTCATTGATGTCTATCAACCCAGTCTGACTATAGACCCCTGTCTTTTACATGTCTACACGACTACAACCATGCCTTGTTTTTCTTCGAAATTAGCTTAGACTTCCCAGCCCCTTCCTAAATCTCCCATTCCCATTATAGCCACATTGTAAACTCAGACTTCCTGGCCAAAAGCCCCTTCCTCAATCTGTCCTTCCCAGTATAGTCACATTGTCCTGGCCCAAATCCCCTTCCTTGCACTTCCTTTCTCACTATAGTCCCTCCTAATATCTGCCCCATCCCCTTTTCCTGAAGTGGTTAGATTGTGAGCCAATTCCCTCTTGCCAAAGGAGAAGAAGATAGGTTGTTCCTATGTCCAGTAATGTATAAAAAAGCTCTGAAAAGGGATTCAGGCGCTAGCACAGCAGGTTAAACTCACGTGGTGCAAAGCGAAAGGACCTGCATAAGGATCCCAGTTCCAGCCCCCGGCTCCCCACCTGCAGGCGAGTCTCTTCACAGGCAGCGAAGCAGGTCTGCAGGTGTCTATCGTTCTCTCCCCCTCTCTGTCTTCCCCTCTTCTCTCCATTTCTCTCTGTCCTATGCAATGATGGCATCAAAAACAATAATAACTACAACAACAATAAAAACAAGGGCAACAAAAAGGAAATAAAGAAATAATTAAAAAAAAAGCTCTGAAGATTGCCTTTGGTGTGCTTGCTGGTTTATACCCTTGCACCTATATATATATATATATATATATATATATATATATATATATGTAAAACTTTTGCTTTGTTCATGACTCTGAGTTCTCAGTCCTTGTTTTAAGGCATAGAAATAGCACGTTTTGCACTATTTCCCACAAGTGGAATGGAGCACAGGGACCTGAACCTGGGTCTGTGAGCATGGTACCCTGTGCACCACTCCCATCCATTCATTTTTGGAATTACTGAAAATTACCTAAAACGTATAAAAGACATCAATGAAAATATTAATTTATTTCTTCTTTCACAGGATCATTAATTATTGAAAGCTTACTATATACCATTCATTGTGTTTAGTTGGGAAGGCAGAAAAGGTTAGTGGAAGGGAAGGAGAGCGAGATAGAAGAGAGAGATCAAAGTGACTTAAAATTTCTGTCCTTGAATGCATGCAGCTTCTCATGGGCAGGAGTCAAAGAAACCAGTCAAAATATGCAGATCCCAAGTCCTAAACTGGGAGTGTAATTGACCACTTGGAAGGAAGGAGAGGGAGATACAGCTTTCTTGAAAGTGGTGATTATCTGACCTTGAATTTGAAAGATGACTTACAAGTTGAATAACAATAATGGATCAAGAAAGGCATTCTGGGTTCCAGGAATATACACACAAGGTTGAAAGGAAATGTGTGTGTTGAAAGAAAATATGTGTCCTAGAAACTTGGCTTCCTTATTTCTATAGCACAGAGAATAAGATGGTAGATGGGATTGCAGAAAGAACTGTCTTTGTATAGTAAGTACATGTCGCCTCTTTAAAACACTGCCTTGTGTTATGCCCAGAAGTTCGAGTCCTGATCTCACATAAAGAAGACCAAAATCACATGCAATAGCAAGAGCCTTTATTAGCAAGCTTAAACTTGGACCATCGATACCCTTCCATGCAAAAGGAGAGTCTGTGACCCCAATCATTTCTCATCCCACCTTTTTATAGTTATCACAGGGTGGGTACAGGTGGAAATATTTACGCAGAACAAGGAACAGTTGGTTTCGGGTTAACGGCTGTTCTCAATATTCAGGGCTTTCTCTAACCTCACACCTTGTGTAGTCCAGGAGGGGGCCTTGGACTCTCAGACATGAAGTTCAGAGTTCAATAGCCAACATCATATGTGCTAGAGTGATGCTCTGATTATCCTCTTCCTCATTAACAAATAGAACTTTTAAAAAAAATGTTGCCTAGCTTTGTATTTTACTCTACAACTTGGTTCTCAGTTGGTTACTTCTTCCCACCCAGCCCCACCCTCATTGAAACAAATAAGGGTGTATTAGGCAGAATTAGGAGGAGAAGGCGGCAGGGTTAAGAGTTAAGGAAAATGGTAATAATGGGATCAGGTTTCAGGAAGCTTTTTGAAGTTGTTCATGAATTATTAGTTATAATAATAAAGGTTGATTTTTACTGAGTACTTAGCCATGTGGCAAGCAGCACTATGAAATGGCTTTCCAAGGTCATGATTGTTAGAAGTGTGAGACACAAATGAGGAAAGTAGAGTCCGCTGAGCAGGCAAAGGAAGTTTTAATCAGGCAGATTAAGAGGGGCCAACCTCTAGGCTGGAACAGCCTGGGGAATGAACCCTGTGGGGGAAAGAGCCCACTGGGGAGCACAAGAGTCCTGGCTGGGGGAGCAAGAGAACTCAGCCAGGGAGAGCTTGAAACCCTGCCCTGGGACTGGCTGGTGGACCTTACATAGGTCTTGGGCTCAGGGCTGTTTTCAGCATTGTGGGAAGACTTGGTCTTAATTGAATGTATTAATGTATTCTGGCATAGTTCCTGATTTCCTGTGAAAAGTGGCCTCAAGGAAATCCCTTGATTATATTTAAGGGGAAAGGGAAGGCAACATTTGTTTCCCCAATACTATAAGGTGTTCTCTGTGTGTGTGTGTTTATCTCTCTGTCTCTCTGTCTCTATCTCTCCCCTCACCAGTTTGCTTCCCCCAGCAGAATGTTACATGCTAAATTTTCACATGGTGTCTCAGTCTCTTGCCTGCTTTCTTTATAGCACTTATTTTTGTTTTCTTATTTGGATTTTACTTTATGTATCCCCAACTGGTAAGGTACATTGCTCTAGGTCACTGTTGTATTTTAAGTCCCAGCACAGTACCATACAGGTAGAAAGCTAGCAATCAACAGGATAAGTTAAGTCCATTTTCCACAGAAAACAGTGGGTGGGGAGAGCAGAAAAAGTGTTTTTTTGCTCCATATTTTATAGTTTATAATTATAATTTAGCATGGCTAAAGGCATACTTTGAATGCATTTATTATTTACTTATTTATTTTAAGCAGAAAGTGTTCACCTTGTTGTGGGAGAGTCACACTGGTTTTTGCAGGAAGGGTAAAGCTCTTGAATGCAATATATATATAATTTTAAAAAAGGAAACATTGACAAAACCATAGGATAAGAGGGGTACAACTTTGCACAATTCCCACAACCAGTACTCTGTATCCCATCCCCTCCCCTGATAGCTTTCCTGTTCTTTAACCCTCTGGGAGTATGGACCCAGGGTCATTATGGGATGCAGAAGGTGGAAGGTCTGGCTTCTATAATTGCTTCCCTGCTAAACATGGGCGTTGACCAGTTGATCCATACTCCCAGCCTGTCTCTCGCTTTCCCTGATGGGGAAGGGCTCTGGGGAAGCGGAACTCTAGGACAGATTGGTGGGGTTGTCTGTCCAGGGAAGTCTGGTCCGCATCATGCTAGCATCTGGAACCTGGTGGTTGACAAGAGAGTTAACATACAAAGCCAAACAAATTGTTGACCAGTCATGCACCTAAATGCTGGAATAGTGCAGATGAAGAGTTGGAGGGTCCTCCATTTTGTAGATACCTAGTAGGCATATTTTAGTTATGTTCCAAAGGGCCTGTGACTATACTACTACTATATACATATGCAGTGCATATCTGTACAAGAATTATTATGGGAAACAGATGAACACGGAGTGCACACTCTTAAGATTCACCCTGTGTGGATATTTTATTCTATGTGCCTGGTGGAGAAGTGCCTTTCCTCTCTGATATGGAGACATAAAGCCCAAGACTGCATTTCCTTTGTGTTTTCTCTTCAGGCAATTCAGTGACTGTAGTTGCTAACCCTCCTCTCCTCCACATTCCTAAGCTAATTAATGGGCCCAAGAAAACAGATTGTCTCAAGACTGACACATATCAGGCATTAGTTCTCCCCTTTCTTTAACAAGGCCACAGATAAGGAAGATATGTAGCAATTATGTGAAAGGTTGCTTTTGTCTGTTTCTGCCTACCTTGTAACAGTGAAACAAACCTGCTCCCTCTACCCCTTTGGGGAAGGGAACCTCAATAAAACTGTGTGCTTTCTGAAGGTGTGAGAACTTCCCGGAGAGATCTGGAGTGTCCTACACAACAGTACAATAAACTCCTCTCTTTCACCAAGAACTGGCTCAAGTCTTGTGCTTTAGAGGTCATTTCTGTAACAGGATAGGGTGTTACTGGGAGATGTTATCTGACCTCTGTCTTCTATCTTTTTTTCTTCCTCCAGGGTTATAATTGGGACCCAGTGACAGCACTACAAATCCACTTCTCTGTGCAGTTGACTCCTACCCCATCCCACTCCAGCTCCATTTTATTAGATAGGACAGAGAGAATTGAGAGAGGAGGTGGAAATTGAGAGGGAGAGAGAAAGACACCTGCAGACCTGCTTCACTGCTTGTGAAGCAAACCCCTCCTCTAGAAAGATTACATTCTAAATTTATTTTTATTTCAGTCCCGATTTATTTGTGGAAATGAAAGTGTAGATTAATAAAGTAAAAGAAATGTTGTCTTCTGTTGTTTTCGCTGGGCTATGTTGTTTTCACCGGGCTGGCTTCACGGGCGGGTAACAGACGACCAGGGACTCATGGTTGAGCTGTAGGCAGTATCTCTTTATTCATGCAGGACGCAGCACAATCTAAGCCGAGCTAAGCTAAACTAAAAAGTACCCTAAAACTCACAATGCTGTCTTTATATATACTTGCCAAGTAGGGTGGAAACAGGATGTGACATAGAGAGGGTGGAGAGAAAAGTGACTGGTGAAAATCAGAGTGTGACAAGGAGGGGATCAGGGTGTGACAAGGAGAGGGGGTGGAGCAGGTGAGAATTCTATCACTGAACCACTAATGCCCTGGAGGGAGGGTGGTGCTTGTTAACAGCGGTTATGTAAATAGAATGAAGTGGTTATGTAAATAGAATAGTGTTAAGCAGGGGGGATTTAAACCAAATGAAACAGAAGGGGTCTCATGCATACCAACAATTCCCCCTTTCTTTTTAACTAATGGCCATAGTATTAGGAGTGTGGGGTGAACAGAAACCTATATCGTACAGGCGTTTTCAAAAGAACTGGCATAAGACATGGAAAACAAAATAGGCGAGCAGCAATAACCAGTGTGATGCCAAGGGGAACGTTTCTTGCCTCAAAGGGCAAGGCCTAGCAGCGGAAAAGGCATTTCTTGCCTCTGGGAATGCTTCATGCCTCTGGGGGCATCTCTTGCCTCAAAGGGTGTTTCCTGCCCCTGTGGGCATCTCTTGCCTCTTGGGGCGCTTCATGCTTCTGTGGGCATAACCTAATAAGGAGGGGGAGTTTTCTGTCTCTGGGGACAGAGCCTGCAGGCAAGGGGACATGGTCTATAAAGTTTCAAGGCAATTGGCTGAAGTTAGTCTTTGAGAAACACAGCAGCGTGTACCAGTAAGTCCGATGGAGGTGTCAGTCCAAAGTAGATGACCATGGAAGAAAATGCCAGGGGATGAAACGCTGCACGTCTGTCTCGATGGGGAATGTCGGCCACCAGAATTCTCCTTTTCTGTAGAGAGTGATCTTTGGAGTCTGTGAGTCTGTTTCTTCAGGTCGTGCCAGGTCACATCATTGGTTTCTGGGGGTGTGTTGTAGTCATTCCATCTTGTGAGCGATGTCAGAGAACAGGGGTCCAAATGGATTTCCTGTAATTCCATTTGAGTAGATGCTTTTTCATGTGAAAACTTGACAGCTGAAATTCACTTACTTGTCAAACAAAACTTGTAGCAGATTAGAAGTTTACTATAATTGATAACTCCATTATAATTGGAAGTCCTTTCTAGTATGATTTTAAGGTTGTTTAAACAGTTTAAACTCAATAAAAAGTGGAAAGGTAAACAGAAGAACCATGGTAGAAGCCTCAGGCATGAGAATAATTAACATAATTATTGCACTATCTGCCCCACCCATAACTCATACAGTTTTCAGGATTAAACGTTTCAGATTTATGCCAAGACATAAAAAAATAAATCAAAGGAGGAAAAAACAATTTTTTGGATTGTTTCTGGATGTCTCTAGAAATCATGGCTGCGTCTAACATTTTTTTAAGTCAATGTCAAACAAAAATTCAGTCATTCAAATAACTCTCTTATGAAACAGATCTCACCATGTCACATCAACAGTCCCCAGAGGGAGTCCTAGTCCAAAAATCTCCTCGAAATTCCATTTAGGGTGCTTCTGACTGTTCCTGCTGGATTGCTTCAGGCACCCATTTTTAAAAGTGTCTTCCCATCTAAGAAAGAATCCAATCAGCAGAGTAGAACTAACCACGTGTCTCCATTCTTGGGGACTGCCAGGGTACTGAAGAACACTTTTCAAACTAGAGTATTCCTTCTCAGTGGGAAACATGTGAGAAGAAGTCCAGAAAGTCCCAGTGGAAATCTCCATGCATATCCCAAGGTCTACGATCATGGTCATAAAGAACCAAATTGTGGCCTGGAGCAAAATGCAGTCCTTCTCCTCAGGAAACATGGGAGAGGGAATCCAGAAAGTCCAAGGAGAAATCTCCATGCAGTTCCCAAGCTCTATGATCCCAGTCATAAGAAACCAAAGTTCCCGGTCAGGGAACCTAAATGTGGCCCAGAGTAAAATGTTCCAGAGACAGAGAAACTGTCTCATAATGAAACAGTAGAGGCTTTGGCAAACCTCTTCATAAGTAGAAAGGCAACCCATGGCGGATGGGTAGCCAAGTTTACTTATCTGGTGGATGGGCGGGTTAGGCCCCATGTTGGGCGCCATATGTTGTTTTCGCCGGGCTGGCTTCACAGGCGGGTAACAGACGACCAGGGACTCATGGTTGAGCTGTAGGCAGTATCTCTTTATTCATGCAGGATGCAGCACAATCTAAGCCGAGCTAAGCTAAACTAAAAAGTACCCTAAAACTCACAATGCTGTCTTTATATATACTTGCCAAGTAGGGTGGAAACAGGATGTGACATAGAGAGGGTGGAGAGAAAAGTGACTGGTGAAAATCAGAGTGTGACAAGGAGGGGATCAGGGTGTGACAAGGAGAGGGGGTGGAGCAGGTGAGAATTCTATCACTGAACCACTAATGCCCTGGAGGGAGGATGGTGCTTGTTAACAGCAGTTATGTAAATAGAATGAAGTGGTTATGTAAATAGAATAGTGTTAAGCAGGGGGGATTTAAACCAAATGAAACAGAAGGGGTCTCATGCATACCAACAGTCTTGCTCTGGAGAAGTAAAAAGCCCACAGTTCCAAGATGGGAGGAAAGCTTCCAGTCTGTTGACAACCTACTGGGCAGTTTTAAGGGTGGTTCTGTGGGGGAGGGAGCAGCTAATTGGAACTGTTGCCCAGTTCCTTCCATGAGATTCTAGACTGACTCCTCCAGGAAAGTATCACAAAGATGGGGAGTGCAGTGGGTTTGTGGGGTTGGAGAGGGGCCCCGAATATTGAGAGCAGCTGTTGGCCCGAGGCCAATTGTTCTTGTTCCCTATGGATATTTCCACCTTGCCCACCCTATGATAACTATAAAAAGGTGGGACAAGAAGTGATCGAGATTGCAGACTCTCCCTTTGCTTGGAAGGGTGTCGGCGGCCAAAGCTTAAGCTTCTTAATACAGGCTCTTGCTATTGCATATGATTCTGGTCTTCTTCGCATGAGATCGGGGCTCGAATTTCTAGGCATAACAGGTTAAGCAGGAAGCAAGGACTAGCGTTAAGGATCCTGTTCGAGCCCCAGGCTCCCCACCCTACAGGGTGAAGCACTTCTGCAGGTGTTTATGTTTTTCTCCCCTCTCTGTCTTCCCTTCCTCTCTCGATTTCTCTTTGTACTATCGGACATCAACAATAAACAACAAGGGGGGGAGGGAAAACAACCTCCAGGAACAGTGGCTTCATAGTGCAGGCACGGAGCCCCAGCAATAAACCTGGAGGAAAAAAAAAAGACTCACAAAGAGAGCCAGGGAAAAGATGAGCATTGATTGGAAGAAAGTAAGGACAGAAAAGGTGAAGAAAGTGCAAGTCATGTAGGCAGGTATACATGACAGAGTAAGAGGGTGATGGGGGCAGAGTGGGGTGGGGTGGTGTGGGGTGGGGCAGAGAGGAAGACCTCAAGCTTCCTGGTATTCCAAATTTTATAGTCCCTTTAAGGTATGATGGGACCCTCAGGAGGAGTGCTTCTGCCTTCGTATTCAGGCATCACATCTGCCACTATTTGCATTTTATGGCATTTTGTGGTCAGGGTGGGAGGGCAGAATATGCAGACACACTGGGCTTCAGGCCCTGCCTCTGGACCAGGAGTCCAGGTGCTGTTTTCCCAAAGCTGACCTCCCACTGCTCACTTTAATCTCCCCTCTAGGTATGTATAATTAGCATCCTGTCTTTATGCTTACACTCAAGAATATCAGATACACTTAAACCTATTCAAATTCAATCCTTGAAAAAAGTCTCCTTATTCTTATCTTCTCCTTTATTTAGCAAGTATGTTGTTAAGTCTCTTGGTCTCTGTTCTGGCCTCTCTTCATTCTTCATTTTTTAAACAGTTTTAATAGATATTTACCTATTTATGAAGGAGGAGGAGGATCTGAAGATTAAGGACAAGCAGGAGGGGCAGGAGAGGAAGTGTCTTTTATTTTGCAAATTTAGTTTTAACATAGTGATTGAGGCTACAAACAGTTCCTGCATACCAGAGTGCTGGGATGGTCTCTTTTGCTTAACCCTCCTTCTGAGCCAGGTCAGGTAACCCTGTCCATTTGGGGACAGTTTAAGGACCACAGGATACATCTGTTCACAGAGTTCTAGAAAAACATCATTATTAAAAAGCAAACAAACAGGTTGGGTGGGGGGAATAGCATAGTTATCATACAGACTCTCATATGCCTGGGGCTCTGAAGTTCAATCTTCTGCACCTCCATAAGCCAGAGTTACAGTGTTCGGGTAAAAAAGTAAAATAAAACAATAATAATAATAACAGGCCTGTTGTTCTTAAACTCTCAACATTCTGGGGTCTCTAATCCTACTCATGAATTAAAGCAAACAACAACAACAACAACAAAAAAAAAAAAACAGCCTGACAGGTGGCAGGCCTCTTTAGTCATGCTTGTTATCCCTTCCTTAGGGTTGCAGGGGAATGAAACCCAAGTATCTCCCAGATAGTGTCTGTTTCATCACAGTGGATTCCACAAAGAATTGAGGAGTCCATGATCAGGCATGACATAGATTATTTAGGAAAAGGGAAATTCACGTGCAGACACGTGTGACCCATTTGACTCTATTATCCAGACTCGTCTATGTAGAATAAACTTTTCACTGGTCTGTTTAAATGGCCTGACTCAACTATGGGTCCTGTCTTCCAGGTGAGAGTTTCTAAGGCCCTGCTTTCTTCCTCTCTTCTAAGTCATGTCTACATCTGGCCCATAATACTGTAATGGGATAGAATTCTCCACATAGAAATCACGATACTCCACACCAAGTCAGGTGGTTGAGTATGAATTTTATTTAAGCCTACTCAGCTGAGGGTCCAGCCCGTTGAAGACTCAAGCAGGAGCTACCCAAGGACTCAACTCCTAAGCACAGTCACAAGCATCTTTTTATACTTTGGGCAGCATAAGCCAGCATTGGTTACATACAGTAGTTTTGCACAGGTTCCGGGACTTGGCTCATTTATCTGAAATATAATAACTGAGGGACTTTGAGGCTTGTACCACATCTTGATACAAAAACATCTTGTTGGCCCAGAAACAAACATCCTGCCTTACTGAAAGCAGCAGGGTTTACAGAAGCTGAAAGTTAGCATTATTCCTACTCTGGTTAATTTTTTTAAAAAAATATTTTATTTTATTTATTTATTCCCTTTTGTTGCCCTTGTTGTTTTATTGTTGTAGTTATTATCATTGTTGTCGTCGTTGTTGGATAGGACAGAGAGAAATGGAGAGAGGAGGGGAAGACAGAGGAGGAGAGAAAGATAGACACCTGCAGACCTGCTTCACCGCCTGTGAAGCAACTCCCCTGCAGGCGGGGAGCCGGGGTTCAAACCGGGATCCTTATGCCGGTCCTTGTGCTTTGCGCCACCTGCGCTTAACCCGCTGAGCTACAGCCCGACTCCCCTCTGGTTAATTTTTAACCGTTCTATTGTTCTGGTGCCTAACCACCATCCTGGTTGATCTCTGAACTGTGCTAGCAATTTCTTGTTTATTGTTAGCGAGCAAAAACCAGACCACCATCCACTGCAGGGAAGCAAAGATGTTTATTACAGATTCAAATCTGGGCCGAGCGGTGACTGAAAGCAGTCCACCAGAGATTGACCCCAAACAGAGCTCAAACCACACAATTTATAGGATTTCAGAGTACACTCAGGGTGGGTAAATAGGCAAACTAAGATTCTACATCCAATAACATTCTACAGAAAGCACAGGATCCAATCATTTTAAACATTAACATTATACAGAAAGCGCGGGATCCAATTATTTCAAACAACTCAAGGGCAGGATCCAATCATTTTAAACAACTCAAAGGCAGGATCCAATCATTTTAAACACATTATTCAACCTATAGGAATTGTCTAATTTTAAGCACAACAAGGTCATCACATTCTCCCGCCATCAGCTGCAACCATCTGGTAAACAGCTCCCTCATCCTTGTGCAAGGGTCTTGATAAACCTCGCCCTTGTGCAAGGTCTTGGCAAACAACAAGTGGCTTACTGGTCTGGTCCTGTTTTTCTTGTTTTTCATGAGGGGGAAATGCAAGGAATTTTCTACTCTACATTCCCCATTAGTCTTAGCCGGGAATCAAACCTTTGATTCGCAGTCCTCATATTCTTTTTCTTCAGTCTGAACATTAGTATACCTAGTCCTAAGGATCATTATCTTAAGAGTCTCAGATTGTTTCTGGACCATAGAGACCAATGACCTCAGTAAACAGGGTCCTAGAGTAAATATTAAGAGTAAGATAACCAGGGGTCCCGCTAGAGCACTAACCAGAGTGGTTAGCCAAGAGGACCAAGAGAACAAATTCTCATACCAGTTGCTCTGACTCCTAAAAAGATCCTCCCTATCCTTTATTCTTTTTCTAACCTGGCTTAAGGTTTCTCTTATCACTCCAGAGTGGTTGGTATAGAAGCAATAATTTTCTCCTAGGGCCACACACAAACGCCCCTGTTTCATAAACAGCAAATCAATTCCTCTGTGGTTTTGTAGGACTACCTCGGCCAGGGATGACAATGATCCTTCAAGGGTTTCAATAGTGCTCTCTAGAGTTGCCATATCCTGGTTTATTTGTTGAGTTAATCTCTCCAAGTATGTCTCCTTTAGTAAGGCTGTGGTGCCTACTGCCAATGACCCAGCTACTCCCAGCCCTAGCATTAGGGGAACAGCAACAGGGCTTTGCTTTGCCCTTGACAACCCAAGCTGCTCTCGTCCCTGTCCTCCCAAGGAATAATACACCTGAAGTAGTATGTGAGCCAGGACACAAAGGTGGTCCGTGGAGGGTGACCCATGGCTCATCCCAAAAGGGAAAATACAGGGAGTCATGCCAGAGGTACAGGCCCACCAGGTCCCTTCAGGGGCTTTGAGGAGGATAGCCCAATTTTGTGTTTTACCAATTCTTATGGTATGGTTGCAATTATTTTTATAAGGAGAAGAGTTGAGGTCATATCAAGCTGTGGTGGCACAAGTGCCTTCTCCTTGAATTTCTCCTAGCATCAGGCGGGGCTCAAATCCCCACCCGCACTCAGGGACTTTGGTACGGGCAGAGGATAGGGTTAAGTTTTTAGTATTTCCACCACAGGGGCCAATATCAGCAGTGGTAGCTATGCCTATATAATAAGGAGGTACAGGGTTCAAACACAACCAACAGTCTTTGGTCATCTTGGGGTCAGTGACATTTAAGAGCTGATACATTAACTCTACAGTTTGTATTAACAGCTCTGCTCTTGGGGACAGGGAAACCTCCAGGCTGGACAGGGTTTCATTTATTACACTCTTTTTTCTAGAACCCGGTGTTGGCTTACCCTGATTTCTTTTAGTTGGGGTATTTCTAACACTTGAGACTGTGGATCTGAAATAGGCTGGAGGCTCGGTGGGTGGCTTGGTGGGGTGAGGAGCCTGTGTCCTGGCCCGGGGAACCTCACCCAGGATAACTGACCTCAATGGCCCGATAGGGTTTGAGTTCTGTGGTATTATCTGCTTTTGGATAGTGAATAGTACCCCGGGATCCGTTCCTGTAACATATAGCTGAAGGCCCCAAGTTTTCCCCCCTATCCACAAATTATCATCATATCAGGTTCTGACTGTCACTATGACGGGGTTGCAGTTCCCTATCATGCAAGTGCCCTGTTTGTTTGGGGTGCCAGCGCTGACTATTCTTTTAAACTCCATCTGGTGGTCTGTGTCTTTCCACCGAGCTGAGGTTACACAGCTCCATTGGGCACAATAATACTCAGCCTCTCCTCCACAATTTTTGGAGCGGCCCTTCCTAGGACAAATGTAGTGCTCAATATGCCAGAGTCCTCTCTCTAAACCTCTGGTGCCACACCCTTCCTCTGCAAAGGGAAGTTCTTTCGCCCAGTTCTCGCCAAATAAAGCACACAAATCAAAGACGAACACAGGCGGCCCCATGGTCATCATGTTTGAAATTACCTTTCTTTCTAGAGTCTTTAGCTCCCATTGATATAGTGTGGGTCTATGGGGGAGTGCAGTGTAAGAGTTCAGACTGGAGCAAAGCAAGAGCTCAAGAGTCAATTGGAGACCAGACGAACCTTCATCAGGTCTCCGGTAGGCACGGCGCGCCATCTTCTTGGGTCTTCTGTTTCAGGGGGATCAGCAACTGCCCTATTCAACCAAGTGTGATGAATCCAGTGGCATTTTCCAGCAACTTTGCAGCAGCTGGCGTACTCAAGATCACGGTATGAGGTTCTTCCCACCGAGCCTCGAGGTGGTCGGGATGCAGCTTCTTCACAAGCACAGAGTCACCAGGCTCAAACAAGGGGGCACGGTCCTGGCTCTCCTCCCTCCGGGTTCCAGGTCTCACATCCCGAACTGCGTCTCTTGCCTTCCCTCGCACCACCTGTAAGGCCTGTAAAGACTTAAGGAGACTACCATGTGTTACTTCAGCCAATTTCTCAGCCCCAACTCTGGGTACCAGGGTAGGCTGTTTGCCATACACGATTTCAAAAGGGGTGAATCCAGACACATATGGGGTGTTCCTACTTTTAAGCAAAACAAAGGGTAAAAGAGAAACCCAGTCCCCGCCAGTCTCTATTTTTAACTTGGCTAAACTCTCCTTGATAGTCCTATTCATTCTTTCTTCTTGCCCCGAACTCTGGGGGGCGATAAATACAATGTAATTTCCACTTGATTTTTAAAGTTTCAGCCAACTGTTGGGTGACCTTGGCAATGAATGCCAGACCATTATCAGACCCCAGTGAATAAGGGAGCCCAAATCTGGGAATAATTTCAAAGACCAATTGTTTCACTACTACCTGGGAAGTCTCTTAGTTGGGAAAGCTTCAGCCCATCCTGAAAAGGTATCTATCATAACTAAGAGGTACTTATATCCTCCTCGAGCTCTGGACATTTCAGTGAAGTCTAATTCCCAGTGCTCTCCCAGTTCCTCTCCTTGCCACCGGGTCCTGGGTTCCTTCACTCACACAGGGTTGGCATTGACTCTAGCACATGTGGCGCAACAGCCTGCCACACTCTTGGAGATCCTGTAGAGGCCAACTATCAAATAGAACTTACTAATCAGCTCCGCCAGTTTGTTTCCCCCCAAATGTGTACCTTGATGCGTCCACGTGACCACTTTTCACCCCAGCGACTGAGGTAGCAGAATCCTCTCATCCGGGAGGATAATCCATCCTTCTTTGTTAGGTTTTCCCCCAAGCTTCTGGCTAAACCTTTTTTCTCGTTCGGAGTACTCGGGCTTTTCCTCTTTGATGACTTCTTCTGGCGTAGCCACTACCAGCTGGGCCTGGGTCCCCACTAGTCTTTGGGCTGCTTCCCGGGCTTTCTGGTCTGCCAACCGGTTGCCCCGTGAAACTTCTGAATCGTCTTTCTGGTGCCCTTTGCAGTGGATGATGGCAACCTTCTCTGGCCCCCATACAGTCACTAGCAGGGCCAATATCTCTGGGGCATGCTTGATAGCTTTTTCTCCGACCGTCAACAATCCTTTTCTTGGTACAAAGCCCCATGGACATGGACTGTAGCAAAGGCATACCTACTGTCAGTGTAGATGTTCACCTACTTTCCTGTTCCCCACTTGAGTGCTTGGGGGAGAGCTATCAGCTCAGCCTTCTGCGCCGATGTTCCTTGTGGCAGAGACTTAGCCCATAGAACCATCTGACTAGTGACCACCGTGGCTCCAGCATACCGCACACCATCCTTGACAAAGCTGCTTCCATCTGTGTAGAGGGTTTCCTGTGCATCTGGCAGTGGGACGTCCGTCAGGTCTGCTCTCAGTGAGGTCAGGGCTTCCAAGATATCTCCGCAATCATGGGTGACATCTTCTTCTGGGTTGGGGAGCAGGGTGGCTGGATTTAAAGCTGCAGTCTGCTTGAAAGTAATGCGAGGCAGGTCCAGCAACAGTACCTGATAATGGGTGACTCAAGAGTTGGTCATCTACCAGTCCAGAGGGGAATAAAGTAGACTGGCCAGGTTGTAGGTTGTGATGATTTCCAGGGTCTGTCCAAAAGTCAGCTTGGTGGTTTCTTTCACTAGTAGGGTGGCGGCCGCCACTGTCCTGAGGCAGCCTGGCCAGCCTGCTGCTACTGGGTCCAATTGTTTAGACAGGTAGGCAACAGGCCTCTTCCATGGTCCCAGAGTCTGGGTGAGTACCCCCTTGGCTATGCCGGCATATTCTGCTACAAAAAAACTGGAACGGCTTGTTCAAGTAGGGGAGGTTCAGGGAAGGGGCACTCACCAGGGATTTCTTCAGTGCCTGGAATGCCTTCTCTTCCGTCTCAGTCCATCTCAAGGGTGCATCGCCTCCACCGGTGGCAATGTAGAGGGGTTTTGCTAGCTCGGCGAATCCCGGGATCCATAGTCTGCAATAGCCCACTGCTCCCAGGAATTCCCAGACCTGCCTCTTTGAAGTAGGGATTGGGATCCTCAGGATGGCCTGGATCCTTCCCTCAGACAGGGCTCGTCGTCCCTCCTTGATTTGATAGCCCAGGTAGGTTACTTCCTGAGCACACAGCTGAGCCTTTTTGGCAGACACCCGGTACCCCAAGTTCCCCAGTACCTCGAGCAGGTCCCTGGTTGCTGTTTCACAGTCTGTCTGAGAGGGGGCAGCAATTAGTAGATCGTCTACGTACTGCAGAAGACTGCACTTGGAATGCTCGCCTCATAATGTCAGCAGGTCTTTGCTAAGAGCTTCATCAAACAAAGTAGGAGAGTTTTTAAAACCTTGGGGAAGTCGGGTCCAAGTTAGCTGTCCTGACTCACCTTCTTCGGGGTCTGTCCATTCAAAGGCAAAGATGGGCTGGCTCTGTGGGACTAAGGGAAAGCTGAAGAAGGCATCCTTCAAATCCAGGACACTGTACCAGGTCCAATCGGGTGGCAGGAGACTGAGGAGAGTATAGTGGTTGGGGACTGTAGGATGAATAGTCTCTACCCTCTTGTTTACCTCTCGTAGGTCCTGCACAAGTCTGAAGTCATTCGTCCCGGGCTTCTGAACAGGGAGAAGGGGCATGTTCCATGCCGACTTACAGGGCACCAAGATGCCAGCCTCCCTCAGGCACCGAATGTGACTCCTGATGTCGTAATGGGCTTTCCAGCTCATAGGATACTGCAGGACCCGGGCTGGGGTGGCTGAGCTGGTTAGTTGAACAACTATAGGGGTTACATGCTTGGCTAGTCCAGGGGGGTTGGTCTCAGCCCACACACCTGGGATCTCTCGCTTCCACCGCTCTAATAAATCCTGATTACCTATGTCCTTTGGAGGTTCATAGAGGCGATATTCTTCCCCTACGGGTATGGTGAGCAAGATCCGCCCGCCCACCAGTACTGTAGGTCCATCCTCAGCCTCAAAGGAGATGGTGGCCTGTAGTTTCTGAAGGAGATCTCGCCCTAACAATGGTTCAGGGCACTCGGGGATTACCAGGAAAGAGTGAGTGATGGTGTCTAGACCTGGACCAGGGACTCTTCCTATAGACTTTGGATAACTTTTTGCTTCCCCTGTGGCCCCTACAATTTTAACCTTGTCTTTTCCGGTAGGTCCAATTGGTTGTTGGAGTACTGAATGGGTGGCCCCGGTATCCACTAGAAAGTCAATTAACTTTCCCCCTACCAAGAGTTTTACCCTAGGCTCTCGGGGGTTGGAGGAGCCTTGACTTCCTCAATCTAATTCAACTAGCAGGGGGACTTCTTCCTTTCTCTTTTCTTCTTCCCTCAGTTTTGGACAATTCCAGTGGTGTCCCTCTTCTTTGCAAAATGCGCACTGATTCTTTCCTAAGGGCTTGCCTCGGCCTCTTGCCTGCCCTCTTTCTCTTCCTGATCCTCTTCTTTCCTCTCTTTGTCCTGCTTCCCTAGCTAGAAGGACCTTTGCCATCTTCTTGTTCAATTCTAATGTAGCCTTTGCTGGGTCTTCCCTATTTTCAAACACTTTCTGGGCTACTGTCAACAGCTCAGAGAGAGACTTCCCCTCAAAAACTTCTAACTTCTGTAACTTTCTTCTAATGTCTGGGGCTGATTGGGCCACAAACTGGAGGATGACTGCCGGCCTGTTTTCAGGGGCCCTGGGATCTATAGGCGTCCAGGTTCTATATGCCTGACACAATCTTTCAAGAAAGGCAGTCGGGCTCTCATCTGTGCCCTGCTTACACTTGGTCACCTTAGATAGATTTGTGGGTTTCTGGGCTGCTGCTCGGATCCCCCACAATAGAGTCTGGTGGTACCTGGTGAGGGCATCATGCCCTGCTCCTGAATTGGGGTCCCACTTAGGTTGGGACTGGGGAAAGACTTCCTCTACCATACCCTGATCAGTGGTTGGCTCCCCCTGGTGATCCCAGACCCGCTTTTTTCCTTCCACTTTAATTCTTTCCCTTTCCTCTAACGTGAACAGGGTGTTGAGAAGATGCTGACAATCATCCCAAGTGGGCTGATGAGTATAAAAAACTGACTCGAGTAGGGTAGCAACCCCTTCAGGGTCGATGGAAAAAGGAGAGTCTGGTTTTTCCAATTATACAAATCAGAAGTGCTGAAGGGGAGGTAAATTCTCAGGGGCTGCCCTCCCGCATCCACATCCCCCACTTCCCGCAAGGGAAAGGTCCTGACCGGCACATGCCCTGATCCAAAAGGGGTTCCCGTTCTAGTATGAGGAGGGCTCAGGACTCCTGGCAAGGGTCTAGTGGTAGTATCGGGCACCTGGGGGGCCACCTCGGGAGCGGTTGCCCTCGGGGCCTCTGGATAAGGTGGGGGGTTTTCATTCCTAAGCTTCCTTACTCTCGGGGGAGATTCGGGAGCCTCGGGGAGAACTGGAGCTGTAGGCTTTCTAGGAAGCTTGTTTCCCCGGTTCGCTCTCGGTCACAAATACCCCTGATCCCTTCTTGGCTTTCTCCTTTCGTTTAGGGCCGCCCTTGCACTCTCGCAAGTACTTCGGCTGGCCCTGAACGATACCCATCCAGATCTCAATATAGGGCATCTGATCGGGGTGTCCTGGGTCCCTAAAAACTACATCATGCACTGCTGCGCACTTTCCCAGGTCAAAACTCCCCGTTTCAGGCCAACCAACCTCAAAGGTTGGCCACTCCCTCTCACATAACTTCCTCAGCGTGAAGGCGTCCACCTGGGCTCAGAACCCAGCAGCCCTTCTTGAGAAATCTGAAAAATTCTTAGTTAGACATTCGAGGGGGCTGAGCTTGCAGTCCTTGGACTGACTCTGCCCCATCTTTTCGTCAAAATGGAACAAAAGGAAGACAAATAATACAACGAGGGACACAGCACTCAAACCAAGAATTCCTTTTACTATTTTTGTCACAAGCCGGCTGGGACACCACACACTCTCACAACTTCTTTCACTCTTATTCGGTTTCCCGATCACTCCAAAGGGTGTCCACTTAGGACTTTCCTTACCTGGGCCACATAGGACGTCTCCCTATGGCCTCTAAATGTGGTGACTCCAGTTTTGCTTGAGCGCACATAATACAGAACAGAAATGGGTCAGGGAGAGAGGAGGTGACTAGAACAAGACACGAGCACACATCCAAACCAAGGGCTGACCTTCGTCCGGGCCCCTCGGCTACCAAAATCTGGGGGCCGACCTTTGTCCGGGCCCCACGGCTACCAAAACCCAGGGTATCTCACCTGGCAATAGCGTGGAGTGGCACACGCACACGCTCTTCAGGACTCTGCCTATCCCAGGCAACCTGGGAGTCATCACTCCCCAATGCTGTGGTTTGGGATTTCAACGCGGCATCCCACAATCCACAGACCCCTCAGCCCCCGTGGGGACTCACAAATGGTATACCATACAAAAATCAGGCCTGATTTACCGGCGCCAGGCAGGGCTTCCCAGGATCCGAATCCGGGATGGTGTGTCCTCAGGGATGGATCCGTCTGAGGTGATCTTGCTGGGGCCTCCAAATGTTAGCGAGCAAAAACCAGACCACCATCCACTGCAGGGAAGCAAAGATGTTTATTACAGATTCGAATCTGGGCCGAGCGGTGACTGAAAGCAGTCCACCAGAGCTCGACCCCAAACAGAGCTCAAACCACACAATTTATAGGATTTCAGAGTACACTCAGGGTGGAGAAATAGGCAAACTAAGATTCTACATCCAATAACATTCTACAGAAAGCGCGGGATCCAATTATTTCAAACAACTCAAAGGCAGGATCCAATCATTTTAAACAACTCAAAGGTGGGATCCAATCATTTTAAACACATTAAGCAACCTATAGGAATTGTCTAATTTTAAGCACAACAAGGTCACCACATTCTCCCGCCATCAGCTGCAACCATCTGGTAAACAGCAAGGTCTTGATAAACCTCGCCCTTGTGCAAGGTCTTGGCAAACAACAAGTGGCTTACTTGTCTGGTCCTGTTTTTCTTGTTTTTCATGAGGGGGAAGTGCAAGGAATTTTGCACTCTACAATTATACCTGTACCTATTTTTAACCATCACAATACTTACTTCTTCCCCAGTTGTCCTTCCTTTCTCTTTCCTCCCTGTAGTGGAAACAAAAGACCAGAGTCCCAGATAATTCTATATTTCCTTCCATGTCTTGTCAAAGGTCTGCCCCTAATATTAAGAAGCTGGGAGACCCAACTCACACCACCCTGCACTTTTCCATTTTATATTCAATTCCTTTTCAACCAGGAGTCTCTTGCCAAACCTTGCAGATCTAGTTTTCTCAGCTGCAAGAATCAGTCCTCTGAACAAACTGAATTCCAAGGTCTTTACAACTACAGTCTAGCAGAGGTCAAGGCCACTCTCCCTCACTGACAGGCTTACTTTCCTAATGCATTCAGGGACATGCTGGCATCAAGCAAGGTAGGCTGGGCTGAGGGATCCCTCACAGAGTGGCTGGATATGCCAGTTGCACAGCTGGCTGGGAACTCCATCAAGCACCCTCTTTTTAATCCAAAGCCATCCAAATACTCTTTGACCCAGAAAACCTTGATTATTTGATGAAAATTGACTGCCAGGAAAATTGAGTTGGGATGCATTGGGTTCCTCCTTAGTACTTAGTAAATGTTAGGAATTATTTTTGTTTTCTTGTGAATTTTTAATTACTGAATGTAGCAGGAGCCCTGGTACATTGCCTAGAGATTGCCCTGTGGAACCAAAGGCACTTCTTCCCCAGCTGCCAGGAGTGTTGGCTGAAAAGGGCTCACAGCTGCACTCCTCTCTGGGTATTGGCCTTGGACTATAACAGTCCCCTAGCTCAAGGTTGTGTCTCTTCCCCAAGGACAGCCTGCATCCACTCACCCACTTCCACCAAGAGATTCACCGAAATCCAGCCTACCGGAGGCCACATTTTTTGAGGGACAGGAGGTACCTGGAGGGTAGTGGCCACGAAATGGGAGTAGTGACAGGTGTGACTTGGAAAGTGGAGCCCTGAAGACTGGGCTTGGGTGTTAAAAGCTAGAGCTGTGTGCATGGCCACTCTCTCTCTGTCTGCCCTGATCAACATGTGAGCAGAAGCTCTCAGGGGCTTCTCTCTCTCTCTCTCTGTTAATTTTTGCTTCCAACCATACCCATTACAAACTGAGGCTGATACAATAAATAGATGAAGTTGAAGTATTTATTCACACAAGCACATAGAATAGCCATTATTACAAACTTACACATGTAAAGACACAGAAACTGACACACACACAGGGACCTCAGGAGAGCTGAGCCCCCCCCACACACACACAAGTCTGAGTGCTAAAAGTGGCCCCATTGTTTGAGAAAGAGAGGCCCAGAATTCTCAAACCCATGCCTATTTATAATGGTCAGGAACAGGATGGTCACTCTTATCTAAAGGTGCAGAGGGGCACAGGGGTGTTTTGTGAGTTCATTCTATACCTTATCTAAGTTATACATTCCAGACTTTATGGCACCAAAAGCAAAACGGATAAACAGAAGCAGAATGAGCAGGTTAATTTCAGACTTAAAAACAGCAGCCCCTGGTTTTGTAATCTCACTCTTAAGAAGCAGGAGTTAGTATAACTGAGTTATCTAAAAAGCCAGTTGGCCTTGGGCTATACCAAGGGGTGGGGAGTTTCTCAACATCTGAAAGACCAGGTGGATTCTTTCCGTGGCCCCTTGACTCTAAAAAAAAGATGAAGAACTTTTAAAATGAGAGGGAGCTCTGAGAAGAAACTGCCCCCCCATCTCTCTCTCTCTTTCTCTCTTAGTTGGGCTCTTGGCCCTAGGTGAGTGTCGCAGGAACACTTGAGTAAAAGAGCTCTGAGGGGCTTCTCTTTCTTTCTGTCTTTCATTCTCTTGTCTAGGTGGGTCTCCTACAAGATGTGAGTAAGGGGGCTCCTCTCTCCTTCTCTCTCTCTCTCTCTCTCTCTCTCTCTCTCTCATGTGACTATTCTGTTTTCCCAAATAAGGTTTAAAAATCCTGAAAAGCATGCTCTCTCCTCTATTCTTTGTGGAGATCATGTGTGACAGACTTTTAAATATTGGGGAAATAGGTACCAGTCCACCTTCCCCCAATACAGATTTGCCAAATTATGTGGGGTGTGTGTGTGTGTGTGTGTGTGTGTGTTTTCTTTTTTAGGTGCTCAGGTTTATGATTCCAGGCCACTTTTAAAATTCAGATAGGACACAGTGTAACAACAGAACTTCCTCCAGTGTCATCAGCACTTCCTGTGTGGTGTCTGGGCTTAAACCTGCATGTGTGGCAAATTACAAACCCTACCCTATGAGCTATAATTCTGTTTTTTTTTCTTTCTTTTTTAAGTCCTACCTTATCCTGGCCCAGTCTCTTTCTCTCATTACATCAAGGGTAGGCTTTGTGCAGTTTCCTCTGTTGTTTTCCAGTCTACTCTTACTTTTCTTCTGCCAACTCCCCATCTACCCCTGTCATCGCTTCCCTTCTGTCATATCTTTCCTTAAAAGACAGGGGAAGTCTTTCTGTGGATTTTACTCTTCTTGACTCTGCCATTGTAATGACATTTGAATCCTCCTAAACCAGGATTCCAGTGATTTGTCTTGGCAATTTTCAGGAAATAGCTCATTGAGTAGATGTGAGAGATGGTTAGGTCTTCTCTTCAAAAGAACATGAATACAACTGTTTAATACAAAAAATTCTTTGTATAAATTGTTATCTATGACCACCTGTGGCCAGTAGTTTTGCATTCTTTAGGTCAGCTCCTTGCAGTACTTGCTAATCCTCTGTCAGAGACACTCAGAATCTCTTCCTCCTTTCCTTGTTTAGACAGCAGGGAGATTGTGAGCTCTGAAGCCCAGCCCAGGGGTGGAGGAGACAGTTCTGAGTCAGGTATAAAAGATGGGAGAAGAGTGAAGGAGCATGCTGCTGCCTGATGGCCACTGTTGGCATCATGCCCTTTTGCAAAAGAATAAATGCCTTGCTTTAACTCCTTATTTTTTGCCTTGATAAGTAATTTTAATTGGGCATCATCTACAACAATTTGGGGGTTCATCTGGGATGATCTTGAGGTCAGGAATGAGTTGGGTAAATCCTGGCTGCAGGAGGCACACCTCACTTCAGTTTAGGGTGACCTGGAGCAGGACAGATCCTTCCTCCTTGGCTCCTTCAAGGGACCCAAAACAGAGGAGTTGGTTAGCAACACAAGGGGGAGAAAAGACCTGTTGAATTGGAACAAAAGATACCACAAAAACCAGATGACTGTGCACAGATTAAGGTAAGATTATATACCTTGGTAGTAAAGAATTTCTCCTCTTGAGTGTGAGAGTGTAGACTGGAAACAAAGTATGCTGTCTGATCTCAGAAGACAAAGAGAAGGGCGTGACTGGCCAGATGCCCTAGCCAGAAATGCAAGAAACCTCCAGTTTGGGGGGGGGGGGGCGGTTGAGCGTTCACTCAAGAAACCTCTGAGTAGTGATTGAATGGTCTGGGACACAGCTTGCAAGATTTACCAGTTGAGTGGCTGTCAGTGGACAAGAAACCTCTGGGTGGAGGTTGAGCCCACTGGGGAAATGCAAGAAACCTCCAGTTTGTGGGGGTTGAGCATTCTATTTGGCTTGCATGCAAGAAGCCTCCAGGTGGAGGCTGAGTGGGCTGGTGCAGTGTACGTCCTGCACACTTTAGGAGAATCTCTCTGTCTCTCTCTCTGTCTCTATTTCTCTCTCTCTCTCTGTGTATATATGTGGACAAAATGACTAAAATTGGAATTCCCTAAAAAAAAAAAAAAAAGAGTCCAACTTAGGACAGAGTCCAATAAGTAGTATAAGTAGTCCATTTAGATTGATGATAAGTTACTGAACCGACCATAGGATCCAGGATAAAGAAATTTTTAAAAATTCAGTATTGTCTACTAGGGCCACAATAACTGATACCCTAACCATCAGTTTTCTAGATAAATTTCAGCTCTATAAAGATTGAATATGCCAGTTATTAAATAAGAATTAATACAATTACAAACTGACAATGATTATGTACATGTTTGTATGTTTGTTTTATTTAATCATTTGAGTTTGGCCTTATGGCCTGAGAAAAATTAATATTAAGGTTAAAATAAAAAGAAAGACTGCCTTGCTAATGTTAAAAAGTTAAAAGTGTAAGTAACTTTGAAGCTATATTCTTATCAAAGTTGAATGGGGAACAAGAGCTAGATATAAGGTGGAGACTTAGACATTTTAAAGCTAAAATAGCTGATCCCAAAGGCCAAGCAGGCCAGCTGCCAGAGAAAGGAAGTGGGACTGTGGAAAATGGCCCATTTGTCTGCAGCCCCTAGTTCTTATCAGGGGCCATTTGGTTATAGGCCCCTGACTCACATCTATGTGACTGCAGCCATGTCTTGTTTTTCTTCAGTTAACCTAACCAGCAATAATAAGGGAATTAGAGTGTGTTTTATAAACATAAGATATAGAGAGAATATAGAATAAAATAAAGCTATATTAAACTTGTAAGATGTGAGATGGCCCATTTGGTTGTAGACTTTGACTGTTCGTTCAACCTATTTATTTGTAGATGTTTATTGATCCAGTCTGACTACAGACCCCTGACCCTCACACATCTATGCCTAGCATGTCTACATGACTACAACCATGCCTTGTTTTTCTTCAAAGTTAGCTTAGACTTCCTGGCCCCCTCCCCACTCTCTTCTCACACGTCCTTTCCCATTATAGTCACATTGTAAACTTAGACTCCCTGGCCCCATCCTCACATCCATTCCCATCCTCTTTTTCCTGAACATGGTTAGACTGTGAGCTAATTCCCTCTCCCCAAAAGGCCCTGAAGATATCCCTTGAAATGCTTGCTGAAATGTGTGTGTGTGTGTGTGTGTGTGTGTGTGTATGTGTGTGTGTAAAACTTCTGCCTTGTTCATATCTCTCAGTGTCTCAGTCCTTACTTGTTTAAGGCTTAGACAGAGTGTATTTTCGCACTGTTTCCTATGTGAGATATTAAACAAAAAAATAAATAAAAGAGAGAGACTCAATAGTAAAGACATTATTCAATTGCTATAAAAATGTTGCCTCTTACTGTACCAAAGTAAAAGAATCTGGGGTGGGGGTGGGGGGAGAACACAGGTCTAAGAAGGATGACAGAGGATCTAGTGGGAGGTTGAATTGTTATGTGGAAAACTGAGAAATGTTATGCATGTACAAACTATTGTGTTTACTGTCAAATATAAAACATTAATTCCCCAATAAAACTTTTGCCTCTAATGATAAAATATAATGACATTCTTGAACTAATTGGTTCTGAATATTGAGAGTAAACAAATCAGTTCTAAGAATTAATTACTTAAGTTATTTATAAGCTCAGGCCTAATAAAAATATCTGATCCTATTAGTGATCTAAATAAAGATATCACATCTAAATCTTTCAATAAAGCTATATTATGGTTAACTCTATTGAGTTACCAAATATGTAAAAGCTCTTATATGACACCATGATAACAATAACTTGGTCATTGTGGTTATTTAGGTTCTTTATAAGATATTACTATGAGACTTTTGTAGACAAAAAAAGGAAAAAAGTAAACTTACAGAGTTAGAACATTATTGTTTAAATTTTGTTAAATACTAAACTAAAGTAAAATAAGATCTGGGTGAAACACTTCTATGTGATCAACAGTTATATATCAATGGTTCTTCCTGAACAATTAGCTTTACAGTATTAGAGGAAATAACCCAGACTCTAGTAAGATAAGATTACTAGTCACTAATCCATAAAACTTGTAAGTTGGAGCTCCAGTAGCACAACCAGTGCGCTCAGTACTTATACAGTTTGTAAGTTGTGTACACTAAACTGTGTCCTAAAGCCTAAAACAGTTAAAGAGACAAAAAGGTATAATTTATGATGACTGATGAAGAGATTTTACACTAATCAGGTCTATTATATTTCCTGATAATCTTTGTCTATGAAAACGGTAGAAAAGTTAAATCAATCCTAAAGAAAAAAAAATTCACTTGGCTTATCCTATAGTCTTCTTAAAAATAAGGCTATCAAGAGTCAGGCGTTAGCCCAATGGGTTAAGCACATGTGGCACAAAGTGCAAGGACCAGCATAAGGATCCCGGTTCCAGCCCCTGGCTCCCCACCTGCAGGGTGGGTCGCTTCACAGGTGAAGCAGGTCTACAGGTATCTGTCTTTCTCTTCCCCTCTCTGTCTTCCCCTCCTCTCTACATTTCTCTCTGTCCTATCTAACAATGATGACATCAATAACTACAACAACAAGAGAAAACAACAAGGGCAACAAATGGGAAAATAAGTAAAATATTTTTAAAAATTAAAAAAAATAATAAGGCTATCTCCCCATTGAGATATCAGGCTGTCCCCCTGTGAGATATTCTATGAGCTTCCATACCTAGACAAGATTTTAGATCTCCCCATTATGGTGACCAAGACAGCTTTAACTCCTTATTTTTTACCTTGATAAGTAATTTTAATTGGACGTCATTTACAACAGTAGATAAAATCAAGAAACATACATGAATGTACAGGGCTGGTTTGGTACCTACTGTGGCTCGTATTTAACTTATCAACTGTGATCTCTCCTGCGATCTGTTGGCCTCACTTTATAAATGAGGATAGATGGGGCCTTAGTTAATAAGAAAGAGAGCTAGGATTCAAATTCATATCCCATTGATACAAGTACCTTATTTACCAGAAAGATGAAACATTTCCCCTCTCCACCTTAGCAAAAATTGAAATAAATAGTGTGACTCATGGTGTCCTCTTATATGTTAGAGAAAATTGGTACAAATTTTCTAAGAAATCAGTATCTGACATATTTATTTAAAAAATCTTTAAAACATGCTTTATGAGTTAACAGGGAATTCATTTTCTAGATATGATTCTGTCCTCAGAATAACATTGATGGGTAAGTGAAATGAGAAACATTGTCAAGTATTGCTTCCAATGGAAAAGAAAATAGAAAAAGAAACAATCAAAAATAACAGCAACTCAGAATATTTGTGTTAGTTGCACAAAAACAAGGGAAGTGGTCTATAACAGCCTTTTTCAATTGAAAATGAGATATTATCTACACACAAGAATCAAAAATGCAAGGATCTTGAGTTAGTTCCAGAACTTTGATAATTATGTCTATCCAATAGCCAAGATAGAATCTAGAATCCAGGGGGTCAGGCTGTAGTACAGCGGTTAAGCTCACATGGTGCTAAGCTAAATGGTTGGCTCAAGGATCCTGGTTTGAGCCCCAGCTCCTCACCTGCAGGGGGGTCGCTTCACAAGCAGTGAAGCAGGTCTGCAGGTGTCTTTCTCTTCCCCCTATGTCTTTGCTTTCTCTCTCAATTTATCTCTGTCCTATCCAACAACGACAGCAATAACAATAACAAGGGCAACAAAAGGGAAAATTAGCCTCCAGGAGCAGTAGATTTGAGTGCAGGCACCAAGCCCCAGCAGTAACCCTGGAGGCAATATAGAACCCCTATGGATTCTTCAGAAGATGGACATATTGATATGGGGCAGTAAAAAGTCCATTAATAATATATATATATTCCCTCTATGGGAGAGACCCAGAGAAATCAAATAACAAACACACATATTTGGTTCCAAGGACTGTCTTTAGATAACTTCAATTAAAACATTTGAGAAGGAGAAAGGAAGCTGTCATGGGAGAATAATTAATGACATATATGCCATTTAAGTTCTGCCTTCTCCATAGAAAAAGTGACAAGGAAATGAACTTGGTCTTCCAGGGAATTTTCCAGATGGATTTACCTATATCTTTCAACAAGGTGACCTTCACCCAGCCTTCTAGATGTCCCTTCCAGGAAATTAAATGTTGGCCAAAAATATATATTGTGATGATGACAGATTTTTGCTTCCAAAAATGTTCTATTCAGATTTGAACCCTGCCCCCACCACAGTAAAGGAAGTTTCAGTGTTGTGGTGTTTCTCTTTCTCTCTCTCTTTCTCTGTCTCTAAGAGTCAGGTGGAAATGGTGAAACCCCAGCAACCAACCAAACAAGCAACCTTATTAAAACTAATTAAGGTTTGTATGGGTGGATGGGTTAAAGCCCACCATCTTGCCTGTGAGTGTATGATCTAAAAATCAGAAGGCAACTGGCCTGGCTCTGTGAAGAGGTGCCATTCAAATGTCTACACCCTTTGTGAAAAGAGACCTGAGAAAAACTTGTGATCATTCAACAAGACCTGAAGAAGAGTAACCATCCTGGGCCATCTATGTTTAGGAGAATGTGTTAAAGAAAAAGACTGAGGTAAAGAAAAGATATTGCTTCTTAGTCATGATACATGGATGACACTGAGTCAGGATATAGATTGTAGCTACTGAACTGCAGAATTTCTGAAATCATTTATTGTACTCACCACCCCATCCCCACCTGTGTACAGACGATGTCAGTATGCTTCTAAATTCTGCTTCTAAGACCCCTTCTGTTTCATTGGTTTAATTCCCCCTGCTTAACACTGTATTCTATTTACATAACCACTGTTAACTAAGCACCACCCTGCTTCCAGGGCATTGGTTCAATCCTCACTGTTTTGCACGCTTTTTCTTTCTCCCCACCCCCTATCCTACGTACATCCTCTTCGGACCTGACTTTTCCGCATCAGAATATATAAGGACAAGATTGTAATTAGAGATAGCTTAGATTGCACTGCATTCCACATAAATAAATAAAGACTGAACTGCGTACCACTCAGCCATGAGTCCCTGGTTGTCTCTCTCTCCCTCCCACAAAGCTAGCCCGGCATAATGGCGCCCGAACAGGGACCTGCATATGGCGCCCAACCAACGTGATACCTAACCTTCCCATCCCCCAGATAAGTAAACTTGGCTACCTATCCACTATGGGCTGCCTTTCTATTTATGAAGAGGTTTCCCAAAGCTTCTATTCTTTGGTCATGAGACAGTTTCTCTGTCTCTGGAACATTTTGCTCTGGGCCACACTTTGGTTGCCTGACCAGTAATTTTGGTTCCTTATGACTGTGATCGTAGAGCTTGGAAGATGCACGGAGATTTCTCCTTGGACTTTCTGGATTCCCTCTCCGATGTTTCCTGAAGAGAAGGACTACATTTTGCTCCGGGCCACACTTTGTTTTCTTATGACTCTGATCGTAGAACTTGGGAGATGCGCAAAGATTTTTCCTTGGACTTTATAGACATCTCCCTCTTACTGAATGGCCATATATAAATGGGTCAATGTCTGTAAAAGGCTTCATCTCTGTCAGGGGAATAGCAGTGTAGGGGTGAACAGAAACCGTTGGGAAGAAACCTAAATGACAGCATGTAAGTGTCTTCAAAAAGAACTAGCACAAGACAGGGAGGGATAAGAAGAGTATCCAGGGACAGAGTGAGACTGAAGAGAGGTCTGGTAGGCAGAGAGGAGGGCTGCCTGATGGGTGGAGGAGTGGGGGCCTGATAAGCCGAGGGGCGAGAGAGGTGATCTGGCATTGCAAAGTCCTGAAACAGCTGGTGGAAAGGTCCATGGACTGCTATAGTCAGTCCTTGAGAAGTCCAGCAGTGTAAAGGAAGTGTCCAAAGGTTGTCACACCCTGTTTTCCACTGTTTAATCCCCATTGGTTCACACATTTTTCCTTCTCCCCACCCCCTATCCTACGTACTTCCTCTTCCTGACACTTCCGCCTCAGGAGATATAAAGGACAGGGCTTTCTAATGAAGAGAGATTAGATTAGATTGTTGAGCTGCATCCCCACTCGTCAATAAAGATTGAACTGAGTTCCCAGTTCAACCATAAGTGCCTGGTTGTCTCTCTCCCACCTGCGAAGCTAGACCAGCACTACAGACCAATATCTCTGATGAACATAGATGCTAAAATATTGGACAAAATTCTAGCCAACCATATACAGCAGAATATTTAAAAAATTGTTCAGCATGACCAAGTGGGGTTTATCTGAGGCATGCAAGGTTGATTTAATATATGTAAACCAATCAACATGATCCACCACATCAATAAAAGAAAGACCAAAAAACACATGGTCATATAAGTAGATGCAGAGAAAGCCTTTGACAAAAATATAACATCTTTTTATAATCAAAACACTACAAAAATGGGAATAGAAGGAAAATTCCTGAAGATAGTGGAGTGTATATATAGAAAACCTACAACCAACATCATACTCAATGGTGAAAAACTGGAAGCCTTTCCCCTCAGATCAGGTAGTAGACAGGGATGCCCACTATCACCATTACTATTCAACATAGTTTTGGAAGTTCTTGCCATAGCAATCAAGCAGGAGCAAGGAATTAAAAGGATACAGATTGGAAGTGAAGAAGTCAAACTCTCCCTTTTTGCAGATGACATGACAGTATACATAGACAAACCTAAGGAATCCAGTAAGAAGCTTTTCTAAATCATCATGAAATACAGTGAGGTGTCAGGGTAAAAAATCAACATATAAAAGTCAGTGGCATTCCTCTATGCAACACGAAGTTAGAAGAAGTTGAAATATAGATTTACTTCCTTTTACTATAGCAACAAAAACAATAAAATATCTAGGAGTAAATCTAACCAAAGAAGTGAAAGACTTGTATACTGAAAATTATGAGTCACTACTCAAAGAAATTGAAAAAGACACAAAGAAGTGGAAAGATATTCCATGTTCATGGGTTGGAAGAATTAACATCATCAAAATGAATATACTACCTAGAGCCATCTACAAATTTAATGTTATCCCCATCAAGATTCAAAACATTTTTTTAGGAGAATAGAACAAATGCTACAAATGTTTATCTGGAACCAGAAAAGACCTCAAATTGCCAAAACAATCTTGAGAAGAAAGAACAGAACTGGAGGCATCACACTCCTGGATCTCAAATTGTATTATAGGGCCATTGTCATCAAATCTGCTTGCTACTGGAACATGAATAGACATACTGACCAGTGGAACAGAATTAAGACCCCAGAAGTAAGCCCCCACACCTATGGACATCTAATCTTTGACAAAATGTGCCTAGACTATTAAATGGGGAAAGCAGAGTCTCATCAACAAATGGTGTTGGAAAAAATGGGTTGAAACATGCAGAAGAATGAAACTGATATTTCACCTAATACAAAAGTAAATTCTAAGTGGATCAAAGACATGGATGTTAGACCAGAAACTATCAGATACTTAGAGGAAAATATTGGCAGAACTCTTTTCTACATAAATTTTAAAGACATCTTCAATGAAATGAATCCAATTACAAAGAAGGCTAAGACAAGCATAAACCTATGGAACTACATCAAATTAAAAAGCTTCTGCACAGCAAAAGAAACCACTACCCAAACCGAGAGACCCCTCACAGAGTGGTAGAAGATGTTTACATGCCATACATTAGACAAGAGGCTAATAACCAAAATATATAAAGAGCTTGCCAAACTCAACTACAAGAAAACAAATAACCACATCCCAAAATGGGGAGAGGACGTGGACAGAATATTCACCACAGAAGAGATACAAAAGGCTGAGATACACATGAAAAAATGCTCCAAGTCTCTGATTGTCAGAGAAATGCAAATAAAGACAATAATGAGATACCATTGAGAATGCCATGCATCAGAAAAGGTAACAGCAACAAATGTTGGAGAGGTGGGGTCAAGGGAACCTTTCTACACTGCTGATGGGAATGTTAATTGGTCCAACTTCTGTGGAGAACAGTCTGGTGAACTCTCAGAAGGCTAGAAATGGACCTACCCTGTGATCCTGCAATTCCTCTCCTGACGATATATTGTAAGGAACCCATCCAAAAAGATCTGTATACACATATGTTCTTGGCAGCATAATTTGTATTAGCCAAAACCTGGAAACAACCCAGGTGTCCAACAGCAGATTAGTGGCTGAAGAAGTTGCTGTATATATACACGATGGAATACTACTCAGCTATAAAAAACGGTGACTTCACCATTTCAGCCGATCTTGGATGGACCTTGAAAAATTTATGTTAAATGAAATAAGTCAGAAACAGAAGGATGAATATGGGATGATCTCACACTCAGGCAGAAGTGGAAAAACAGTATCAGAAGAGCAAACACAAGTAAAACCTGAACTGGAATTGCCATATTGCACCAAAGTAAAAGACTCTGGGGTGGGTGGGGCGGAGATTACAGGTCCTTTTGAGGACCTAGTGGGGATTGTATTGTTATATGGAAAACTGGGAAATGTTATGCATGTACAAACTATTGTATTTACTGTCAAATGTAAAACATCAATTCCCCAATAAAGAAATTTTTAAAATGCTAAAAAAAAAAAAAAAGAGGTTGGAGCAAGATGTCCCAAGCTAGTAAGTCACAAAAAAGGGCAGGAGCAGCTGTCCTATTCTCTGATAAAATAGACTTTTAGGCAAAGAAAGTAATCAAACATAAAGAAGGACATTACATAATGGTTAAAGTTTCAATCCAACAAGAAGATATAAGCATCATTAATATATATGCCCCCCAACTTAGGGAAACCCAAATGTATAAAACAAACACTGAATTCAAAGGAGACTTTGATAGCAACACAATAATAGTAGGAGGTTTCATCACACCACTCACAGAAGAGCTATAACATCTAGACAAAAAATCAACAGAGAAATAGCAAACTTAAATGAAGCCATAAATGAAATGGACCTAACAGATATATACAGAACTTTCAATCGCAAAAGTAATGAATACACATTCTTCTCAAGTACACATGAAACATTTACAAGGATTGACCATATGCTGTTCCACAAAGAAAGTCTAAAGAAATATGTAAATATTAAAATTATAAAATGCATCCTCTCAGACCATGAAGGCATGAAACTAGAAATCAACCAAAAAAGGAAAAAAAATTTCCCCAAAATCTGGAGACTAAACAATATGCTGCTGAACAATAAATGGGTCATTGAAGAGATCAAAAAAGAAATTAAGAAACATCTTGATACCAATGTATATGAAGAAACCAGTTACCAGACTCTATGGGATGTAGCAAAAGCAGTGCTGAGAGGGAAGTTCATAGCAATACAGGCCCATATTAATAAACAGGAGATATCACTAGTAAGCCATCTAACTACCCACCTCAATCAACTAGTAGTGGAGCAACAAAAAGAAATAACAGTCAGAAGGAGTCAGGAAATAGTCAAAATCAGAGCAGACATAAATGAAATAGAAAACAAGAAGACCATTAGGAAGATTAATGAAACCAAGAGTGGGTTCTTTGAGAGGATAAATAAAATAGATAATTCACTAGCTGCACTCACCAAGAGAAAAAGCAAGAATGCTATGGTAAAATCACTCAAAAATGAAAGAGGAGCTATTACAATAGATGAGGTAGAGTTTCCAAAGATTATGCAAAAATATTATGGACACATTAATGGAACCAAATTTGACAACTTAAAAGAAATGGACACATTCCTAGAATCATACCCACTACCAACCTTGATACAAAAGGAAGTAGATAAACTTAACAGGCCAATCACTAGTAAAGAAATTGAAACAGTAATCAAAAGCCTACCCAAGAACAAAAGCCGGGTCCTGATGACTATACTAATGAATTTTACAAAACATTCAAAGAAGAACTAACACCCACCCTCCTCAAACACTTCCAGAAAATAGAAGAAGGAACACTCCCAAATATATTCTATGAGGCTAACATCACCCTGATCCCCAAAGCATTAAAGGACCACACCAAAAAATAAAATTATATACCTATATCCCTGATGAATATTGATGCAAAGATCCTCAATAAAATCTTGGCTAATCAAATACAACAATATATTAAGAGAATAATCCATCACGATCAAGTGGGATTCATACCTGTGAAACAGGGATGCTTTAATATTAGTAAGTCAATGAATGTAATCCACTATATCAACAAAAGGAACGATAAAAATCACATGATTCTATCAGTCAATACAGAAAAAGCGCTTCTATTCAACAAGATAAAACACCCATTTATGATAAAGCCCCTTGAGAAACCGGGAGTGGAAGGAAAATTCCTTAACATAATAAAAACTATATGGGATAAACCCATGGCTAACGTCATAGTCAATCGGGAAAAATTGAAAGTATTTCCCCTAAAATCAGGAACTAAACAAGGGTGCCCACTCTCACCATTTTTATTCAGTATAGTCCTAGAAATCCTTGCCATAGCAATCAGACAAGGAAGAGTTATCAAAGGAATACAATTTGGAAAGGATTAATTTAAACTCTCATTATTTGCAGATGATATTTTGATATACCTAGAAGATCCCAGAAACTCTGCCAAGAAACTACTGGAAATAATCAGTGAATTTAGTAAATTAGCAGACTACAAAATCAATACCCATAAATCTATGGCATTCTTTTATGCAAAAGATAGGCCAGAGAAATTAAACTGAAGGAAGCAAAACCATTCACAGTTGAACCTACAAAGATTACATATCTAGGGATAAATCTAACAAAGGATGTAAAGGACCTTTTCAAGGAAAACTATAAGAAACTGTTAAAAGAAATAGAGGGTGACCCAAATAATGGAAGAACATCCCCTGTTCATGGATTGGGAGAATAAATATCATTAAAATGGCAATTTTGCCAAAAGCAATCTATAGATTCAATGCAATCCCTATTAAAATCCCAATGATATATTTCAAGGAAATTGAAGAGATTATTCAAAAATTTGTGTGGAACTCTGAAAAACCATGAACCGCAAAAAACTCTCCTAAGGAAAAAGAAGAAAAATGGAAGCATCACAGTATCTGACTTCAGGTTATACTACAAAGCAGTAGTAATCAAAACAGTGTGGTACTGGAACATAAATGGTCATATGGACCAGTGGAATAGGATAGAGAGCCCAGAACTCAATCCATACATATTCAGATACCTCACATATGACAAAAGGGCCAAATCTGACCATTGGGGAAAAGAAAGTCTCTTTAACAAATGGTGTTGTCAAAATTGGACAGTCACATGTAGAAAAATGAAACAAGACTACTAATTAACACCATACACCAAAATTACCTCAAAATGGATCAAAGATCTGGATATCAGACCTGAAAGTATAAAATACATAGAAAAATATATTGGTGAAACATTTTATGACATTAACAGTAAAGACATATTTGAAGACTTCACCTCATGGGCAAAGGAAACAAAAACAAGATTAAACAAGTGGAACTATATCAAATTAAAAAGCTTCCATACATCTAAAGAAAACTCCATAAAGATAAACAGGAAACCCAGAAAATGGGAGAACATATTAGCACCTCATACTTCAGAAAGACACTTGATATCAAACATCTATATACAACTCATTCAGCTTAACAAAAAGAAAAAGAACAATCCAATAAAAAAGTGGGCAGAGGACATGCATAGACATTTCTCCAAAGAAAAGATACACATGGCCCACAGACATATACAGAAATGCTCTAATTTACTCATCACCAGAGAAATGCAAATTAAAACCACACTGAGATACCACCTCACACCTGTAAGAGTGGGCTTCATCAACAAAACAGGAGAAGATAAATGTTAGAAAAGATATGGAGACAAAGAAACTCTAATACACTTATGGTGGGAATGCAGAATAGTACAACCATTAAAGAGAACAGTATGGAGAACCCTTAAGAAAATACAGATGGAAATACCTTGCTACCTAGCAATCCCACTCCTAGGCATTTATTGAAAACAGATAATATCACTAATTCAAAGGGATATATGCACTCCCATGTTCATAACCACATTATCTACAAGAGAAAATATTTGGAAGCAACCAAAATGTCCCTCCACACATGACTGGTTAAAAAAGTTATGGGACATATACTCAATGGAATACTACTAAGCAATAAAAAATATGATTTTACAACCTTTTGGATAAAATGGATGAAACCTGAGAACATTATGCTTCATAAAATAAGCAAGGAGGTATAGGAAAACTATAGGGTGGTCTTGCTCAAATGTGGAATTTAGAGAAGTGAACACACATACATAAAATAAACAACCAGCCACAACACAACCCATATTTAAAATGAGAGAACTATTGTGGTTACCTAGTGAGGTCACAGACTTTTGGTGGTGGGGAAGATGTGAAACTCTAGTCTTATCACTATTTAGTCCTATCAACAGCAATACAACATGTGGGAGGGGTGGATAGATTTAATATCTCAAGTTCCCCCAACTGCCTAGACTAGCCCTAAGCACAAATACTAGCTCTTGCTAATATTTATGTTAGATTTGCAAAATGATCATACTCTGGTAAGGGGATTAACTGTTTATGGATCTCTAAAAATGTATCAGAAAATAAAGCTCTGCAAACATCTAAATCAATGACAGCTTTAGGTCAGATAGGGCAAGACCTTTTAAGTATTTAAAATACAAGGATGTTTGGATACCACTAGAAGTGTTCACATCGTAGTGAAGTTAAGTATAATAACCCAGATACTTAGTCCCCCAACTAACCTGGCTATAATAATTAATTATTGATATTTTAACTTTCTCTAGGACTATAAGAAACCCTTTGCATCCTCTTTAACACCTGCATTTCTCCTAGTCCTGGTACCTCTAGAATATGTCCATACTTCTTGAAATTCCTTTTCTATGATTCTTTACCGCCATACCAACCCTGTCAACTTTAACCAAATTGCTACTGCTGCTGCCACCCCACATTATGCTGCTATTGAAATCCTACTGTGGACTGTAACCTGGGATTCCAGCCTGAGAAGTCAACCTCGCAACTCTTCAAACCTGGTGCTCCACTCTGACACCATTCTCTCAGACAACATTCTCATCCAACCTCAGGTTAGTTATCAATCTCAAGCAAAACTATTATAGTTGTATGCCCCCAGGAACATGCCTAAAATGGTTTCTCTAGCTTTTTTCTACCCTAAAGTCCCTAATCTCATTTGCTCTGACCCTACTTTCTGGTTCCTGTTAGTTAACCATCATGTCTCAACTTAGGTCATGCCACCTTCCAGGTACTAGGCTGCAGATGCTACCATGACTCCACTCCAGCTTCTCTGGGCAGACAACCTCACCAATATGTCCCAGACCCTCGCATCTCCAGAGCTCTAGCCCACTAGGGAAAGATAGAAACAGGCTGGGGGTATGGATCGACCTTCAACGCCCATGCTTAGCAGAGAAGCAGCTACAAAAGCCAGAACTCCTACCTTGCTCCCCATGAACAACCTTGATCCATACTCCCAGTGGGGAAGAAGTGATAGGATGAAGATAAGGGGACTCTGCACTCCAGCTCCATCAGCACCCAGAGAGAGAGAGAGAGAGAGAGAGGAAAAGGAGAGGGACACATGAAGGTAGCTTTGATGTCATGAATGGTTTAGAGGGAAAGAGAGGATTGAATCAGAAAAAGAAGGGGCAATTATGTATAAATGTGGACAGATAGTTGTCTACAACTTTAGGGGTACTGTGGTGGATTGCAGTGGGGAGAGTGAAGATTCAGAACTCTGGTGGTGGGAATGGTGTGGATTCAAACCCCTGTCACCATGTAGTTCTGTAATTAAAAAATATAAGTATAAATATATATATGTACATATATATACATATATATGGGAATGATTCATGTCAAACATTCACAAGAAAGCTCGCTCAATTTAGTATGTTTAAATGCAAGTTCATGTGGTTCTGGCTATGGCACACCTCCTTGAGCACACATATTGCCATGCTAAGGACTTGGGTTCAAGGTCCCTACTCCCCCACCTGCAGGGGGAAGCTTCAGGAGCAATGAAGGAGGACTACAGGTGTCTCTTTTTCTCTCTCCCTCTCTATTTCCTCCTCTCCTCTCAATTTCTTTCTGTCCTGTTTAAGAAAGAAAGAAATAAGGAAAAAAAAAAAGGGGGAAATGGCTACTGGGAGCAGTGGATTTGTAGTGCCAGCACCGACCACCAGCAATAATCTTGGTGGCAATAAAAAAAGAATAAAAATTCTTCTAGCGTTTGCCAAAAATAAATATATAAAAATAAAGAATAAAAATAAAAGAAAGGAGTGACGTTCAGCAATTGTAGTCTATCTAATAACGATATTAAATTTTGTCAAATGAGATAAGAACTAGGATCCCAATGGCATTAATTTTGTAAATACTATTCAGTTGATGAACATTCTGATTCCAGTGATATTTATGCTGCATTCATTAAATATATATATGGTTTTTTTCCAGAAACATATGGACATATCAGCAATGATTATATTTGGGGGCACATAACTATGAATGTATTTTTCCCCACCAGGGTTATTGGGCAGGCTAGATGCCTGAATGATGATTCTACTATTTCTGGAAGCCTTTTTTTCCCTGATAGAAACAAAAGGAAATAGGGAGAGAAAAGAATGAAAGAGAGACACCTGCAGCCCTGCTCCACCACCAGTGATCCCTTCCCAGTGCAGCCCAAGTCCTCTTAACCTTCCTGTTGCACATGACACTCAAACAGCTCCCTAAATGCCTTAAGGTTCTAATGCAGGAGTTAGCTTTAAATACAGGTATTTTCCTATAAAGGGCTGGATTGCTCTAATTTTAGTTTTGCATTCCAGATATTATCTGCTACATTGAATTCTGCCATTTTAGTGGGGCAGTGGCAGAAATATCCATAAAATTAATTGGTGTGACTATTCCAATAAACCCTTATTTACAGTCACCTCTGTTTCAATCAAACTTAATTCATACTCACCAGGGAACTAATTCAAATGGTAGAGAATGGGATTCACATTCTTGAAGTACCTGGCTCAATATTTGGTACCTCATATAGCAAAGTGTTCTGGATTCTCTCTCTGCCCTTCATTCTCTCTCTTGACCTCATATTAAGTAAAGGCATGTTTTATCATTATTTTAATTAGAGAGGTACAGATAGAGGTAGATAGGTAGATAGATGATAGATAGATAGATATGTAGATAGATAGATGACAGATCGATTCTAGATACCAGAGCACTACTTAGCTCTGGTTTATGGTGGTGCTGGGGATTGAAGATGGGATGTCAGCGCCTCAGGCAAGAATGTCTTTTGCATAACCATTATGCTACCTCCATAGCTCAAAATAAATTAATCTTTTAAAGTCTTGATTACAAAGGCTGCGGTGCCCAGCCTAGTTCTAAAGCATTGCTTCTGTGTATCTGGAATGACAGTGTTTAGTGTTTATGTATCTATGTGCTGTTGATTTTGAGCCTTAAGTAGTATGGGTATGGCTCTGGGGGAGGGGACAGTGGCTAGAATTCAACTGTAGCAGTTTGTACCCTTAGGCTGAGTCTGGAGTGGAACTGATCTCTACCCCCTCCTTGACCCTTTCTTGAAAATGGAAAGCAGTTCAGGCCAATTAAAGCCTTCATTCTAAGAGGAGCTGGAAGATTTGGAGAACTCTGAGCCCTCCCTGACTGCCCCCTTCCCCAAATCCAGCACCTGACTATGTCTTTGTCCCCCTACACTCCTTGGAGGAAAGAGGAGGGTTTGGTCTAAGTTGATAAATTCCAGCCTTGGAGTGTGAAGCATGTCAGATTTCCCTTCACAAAAAAACTGTCCTGATGGAGTTCGACTTTCTGCGGCACCAGGTAACAGGTACTCATGTTTGACTTCACTTAACTGGAAAATTAAGAGAATGATTATGCCATCTTAAAATTATTTATTTATTTATTTATTTATTGACACCATGACTACTGCTGGGGCTCAGTGCTGGCACTAGGTATCCACTGATTCTGGGAGCCACATTTTCTGTTTTTTTTGTTGGTTTGATTTTTCTATTTTATGTGGTAGGACAGAAATAAATTGAGGAGAGAGAGAGAGAGAGAGATAAAGGGAAAGAAAAAGTATACTCCTGGAGGTGGGGTGTGGGAGCTTGAACCTTAGTCCTTGAGTACAGTAATATGTGCTCAACTGGGTGCTCCTCTGCCCAGCCCCTTAAGCCAGTAATTTTTCAGTGGATGTAGTTTCTTCAAAGACCTTACTGAGTAAAGCAACTTTCTTTTCTTTTGATTTATGAATGAGCAAAAAGAAAGAACTGTTAGCGAGCAAAATCAAACCACCATCCACTGCAAGGAAGCAAAAGATGTTTATTCATGAATTGCAATCTGGGCCGAGATAGTGACTGGTGTTAGTCTACCAAGCTCGACGCTGAACAAAGCTCAAACCATACAATTTATAAGAATTCAGACTACACTCAGGGAGGGGGAACACATCACCTTATCAGCCTATATCCAATCATTTCAAGCTTAGCAAAAGCCTGATCTATTCAGAGCAAAGCATGGGCTAGTTTTAAACATCACACCAGACCAATAGGTCCCAGCCAAAGTGGGGGTCACCACATTTTTTTGTTCTTTATTGGGACCACCGACCATCTGTTTGCAATCTATCGGGTCATCATTTGTCAGGCCATTTTTAACTGTCTGGTAACAGTATTCTGTTGCAGAGGTCATGAGGAGTCCTGCTTGCTGCAGGGTCTTGTCAAAATAATTGATGGCCTCTTAGGTTCTGTCGAGGGGAAAAGGGCAAGGAATTTTCCACCTCACTGGGCAGGAGGGCAAAAAGCAACTATATTTAAACTATTCTTAAAACTCAAACTCAAAAAGCAGCTATACTTATAACTATTCTAGAGTTACTGCCTCTAACAAGAACCAGAGCATCACTCTTGGATATGCAACACCTGTGATCGAACCTAGCTCTTCAAGTCTGAGAGCTGACTTGAACAACAGTTTGTCTGCTATGCCACATAACTTCCTTTGCTCAATTCATGGAAACAAGCAGCTACTTCTTTTTTTCTTTTCTTTTCTCTCTCTCTCTCTCTCTCTCTCTCTTTCTTTCTTAAGTTTCTTTATTGGGAGATTAATGGTTTACAGTCAACAATAAAATACACCAACTCCAGGCCAAGTTGCAAGCAGCTATTTCTTTTATAACCAGCTTTGTATTTAAAATGATTCATTTATTTAAGTGCAAACATGAGGTGAGTGGATGTAAAGTTTGTGAGGAAAATGGCATTATGTAGGAAGAAAGAAACTGTGTGAAAAAGCAGGGGTGATTCCCACCCACTGGGAGGCATGCGGTAAGGTGGACATTAGCTGAGGGAGAGGAATGGAATTACTTCATTAATTCTGACTTGGATACTGAGTCCACAGTGCCACTTACTCTAAATGAGAAAAATAGAGACAGAAAGAGATAATGAGTGTGCGCTGGGGGATTTCTCTAAGCGCTGGCTTCAGACGCTCGGTTGTGATGGTATTTTCCAAGTGTTCTCTGAGAACAGACCATTACTTGGGTCTTGATACACCAACAAATGGTTGTGCATTGGTACCTCTTCAATAGTATCTCATCTCCTTTCATAAGATGGCTCTAAAGACATTTGAGCAAGTGCAAGATCAGATTAACTAACTATAACTTCCAGATCCTGGGCAAATATATGGCATAAGGAATCCTTTTGGCACTTACCAAGCTGAAAAGAAAGGAAGTCCATCTGTTTTTCAACTCTGCAATGATCTCCCTTAGAAAATCCACAACCATTGCAACTGTCCATTGGGAAAAAAAATGGTGGGGGCCAGGACTGTGGCACACCAGATTAAGCTCACATAGTACTAAACACAAGCACCCACACAAGGATTCAGGTTCAACCCCCCCCCCCCCCGGCTCTCCATCTGTAGGAAGGACACTTCACAAACAGTAAAGCAGGTCTGCAGGTGTCTGTCTTTCGCTTCCCCTCTTTGGCTCCCTCTCCCCTCTCAATTTCTTCCTGTTCTATCCAATAAAATGGACAAAATGGCTGCCCTGAGCAGGAGACTTGTAGTGCCAGCACTGAGTCCCAGTGATAACCCCTGAGGCAAGAGAAAAAGGAAGGAAAAAAAGAAGAAAAGAGCAGAAAAGAAAAATTGGACAAGAGATGAATTACTTATTGACCAGAAATATAATATCTACATTTTATTTTTTATCAGTGATTTAATATTGATTTACAAAATTACAAGATAACAGGCGTACAACTATGCACCATTCCCACCACCAGACTTTTGGATCCCCAATCCCTCCCTTGGAAGCTACAGTAGTTGTCCCAAGGTTGCTCCCAGTGGTCATATTTTCCATTTTGTTTCTTTCCATTTTTATTTGACAAAACAGAGAGAAATTGAGAGGTGATAGGGAGATAGAAAGACACCTTCAGACTTGCTTCTCTGTTCATGAAGTGTCCCCCCTGCAGGTGGGGAGCAGGGGCTTGAACCCAGATCCTTGCACTTGGCAATATGTTTGCTTAACGGGATGCGCCACCACCCAGGCCCCTTTCAGTCCACTCTTTTTTTAAAATTTTTTTTATTTGTTATTGGATAGAGACAGAGAGAAATTGAGAGAGAAGAGGGAGATAGAGAGGAAGAGAGACAGAGAGACACCTGCAGACCTGCTTCACCACCTGTGAAGTGACTCCCCTGCAGGTGGGGAGCCGGGTGCTTGAATTGGGATCCTAACCAGTCCTTGTGCTTTGTGTCGTGTGCGCTTAACCCACTGCGCTACCGCCCGACTCCCTTCAGTCCACTTTTAATCACCCTGTACACTGCTGCCAGCCTCCACGCTTCATTTTTACTGATGAAACTCTCTACCTTCAAAATCCCACATCCGGTGCTGCAGCCTGATGAAATCAGTTGTATTTCCCAGAACCTCCTCCTCATTCTTCCACTCCTGGCCACCCTCCATTTCTTAATGCTGCCCCCGCTTTTACCAACTGACCTCTCACCCCACTAATTATCTGTGCCTGTCAAAAACCCTGACCATCCCTCAAACTGTGTCTTGAGATTCTCTAAGTGTGTTTTTGCTTGAAACCTGCTTTGGAACTGTGTAGTCCCAGCATTCTTTCTCTCTTTCTTTCTTTCTTTCTTTCTTTCTTTCTTTCTTTCTTTCTTCCTCTCTCTTTCTTTCTTTTTTTTCCAGAGTACTACTCAGCTCTGGCTTATGCAGGGAATTGAACCTGGGACTTTGGAACCTCAGGCATGAGAGACTCTTTGCATAACCATTATGCTATCTACCCTTGCTCTTGATTTCTTTTCACCTGTCAGTTACAGGAGAGCCCAGACCATCTTTGAAGAGCTGCCTCTTAGTATCCCTTGAAGAGCCCAGGGCAATGCCTTTCTCATTGTTGATATTACATGGAATCAACTTAAATCTGACTTTGTCTCTGGATAGTGAGCCCTAGGCAATTCACTCGGTGCTGACACTCAGCAAAACTGCTTCTTGATGCTTGTTGGACCTTATCTGAGTTGCTTCTGACTGTCCTTTCCTATTTCTAGCCAGCAGTCCAGGGCTGTAATAATCCAGCCCAGAATGACTACTCTCAGTGTCACTCATGGCAAAAGCTAATTAATGGGGAAACTCTTGCCTAAGTTTCTTCCCAATTAATTGGCAAGATGAGACACCTTTATGTGAAATGCACACAGGCAGGAACACGGATGACCCACCAGAGTAATCTAGTGGCAGGAGACACAACAGGATATGTGGGTTCTAATCACACACACGCAAATGCACACGCACTCACATCCCTTTGGGCTTCAGTTAATGAAGCAGTGTCTCGCAGAGGCTAGAAAGGTAGAGCAGCTTTCCTATGTATTCCTTTATTAACATCTTATGATCTCCCTTTGCACAAAAATAAAGCAAAACTCAAAACAACAGATAGGCGAAAAGAGTGGTGATTAAAGACTAAGGCAAGTATAGAGAAATGGACAACACCATTACAGACTGCTGGGAAATTGTGCAGATGCATTCACATCTGCCATGTTTTCCCCTCAGGCTACTAGTTCCTGCAAGAGTTAGGACTTTCTGGGAGTGCCTGTTCCACCATGTTATGCCCTCAGGACATTGTCTATATCCCCGCGATATCTGGAGTGCTTTGGTCACTTCTCCCCCCTCCCATTCTCATGAGAGTTATCATCCTATCCTGGAGTGCAATGGTTACTCCTCCCCCTTCCCATTCTCTTGAAAGCTACTCCTATAAAAACCCTTCGTTTTCCTCACCTCTCTCTCTCTCTCGCCAGCGCTTCACTCTGGTGTTCAGACGCTGGAAAGGTTACTGCATGAGGCGGCCATTTTCGCTACCTCCACGTGGCCCAACCTGCTTCTCTAGCACCCAACTCTGAGGTGCCAGCACAAATAAAGATTTGTGTTTCCTCTTCGCTCCGGACCCCCTCTCTCTTCTCCGCGGCCCACGCACAACAACATCTGGCTCAACAACAACAGCCCAGCCACTACATTGATCTATGCCTTTGACCAGAAACACAATTTAAAAAAATATATATATATTTATTTTATTTATTCCCTTTTGTTGCCCTTGTTTTATTGTTGTAGTTATTGTTGTTGTTGTTGTTGGATAGGACAGAGAGAAATGGAGAGAGGAGGGGAAGACAGAGGGAGAGAAAGGCAGACACCTGTAGACCTGCTTCACCACCTGTGAAGAGACTCCCCTGCAGGTGGGGAGCCGGGGGCTCGAACCCGGGTCCTTACACAGGTCCTTGCGCTTCGCGCCACCTATGCTTAACCCTCTGTACTACTGCCTGACTCCCTCAGAAACACAATCTAACACTGCCCAAGACAGCTGTGCTCTCACACAATTGTAACCTTCCTCCCCAAATGGCTCCTCACCACACCTGCAGTATCCAGAGAGTGACCTGCAGACAAATAGTAAATTATGGTGTCCTGATAGAAGTCAGAGGAGAAAGACAGCAATAATAGGCAAATGTGTGGTCATTGCGAATTCCTGTTGATGGCAGGAAATGAGTTTGCTTCTTAAATATTTGATGCTGCAGCTCTAAGCTACAAGGAACAGTCTGGGTTTTATGAAGTGTCTCACTCCACTTCATAGCACACAACTGTCTGCTTCTGCTCTACAAAATTTTGCATCACAAGATCAAACTGGAAGGGATTGTAGGAATTCACAGAAGGTGGAAGACTGGCCTTTAGAGCTAGAAAGAATCCTAGGTGTAATCTTAGCAACCTCACCCTCATAGTTCTCTGTTGAGTAAGGAGAGGCTTCAAGGCTTGGAGAGATTCACTTGTTTGCACAACAGTCAAGACAGAAGCCCAAGCTTGTGCCATTGAGGTCCACAGAGTTCCCAAAGGAAGTTTCTGCAGAAAGAGTACTTCAACCAAGGTGGTTAGACCATTATTTGAATTACTCAAATCAAAACAAAGGGCAGGTAACTTAAAAGGCATCCCAAAGGAATTACTTACTGTAGGAATGTTTCTCATCTTCCTTCTTCTCCTCCTCTTCCTCTTTTTTATTTTTTATTTTTTTGGTTGCACTGAAGGTTGGTCTTCAAAGTGCCTTCCATCCATCTCAGACTTTTTCTTTTCTTTTTCTTTTTTTTGTCTCCAGGGTTATAGCTGGGGCTCTCAGCCAGCACTACAAATCCACTGCTCTGGGCAACCATCTTTTTTCTCATTTGTTGTTGCTGTATAGGACAGAGAGAAATTGAGAGAGGAGAAGACAGTGAAGGGAAGAGAAAGTTAGATACTTGAAGACCTGCTTCACTGCTTGGGAAGCAACCACCCCACCAGTGAGGAGCCAGAGACATGAACCAGGATCTTTGTGCTTTGTACTATGTGTGCTTAACCCGTGCACCACTGCCCAACTCCCATCTAACATTGTGTGCCATTCCAGGCCTAGGTGAGAAATTCACACACGGTGAAGCTATGCCACATGGTCACCGAATGCATCCTCCAACTTTTCTCCTGGTTCAAGAGCAAGCCAAAAAGAAAAGATGTTTTCCCCTATTTTATTTGATAGAGCAAAGAGAAACTGAGATAGGAGGGAGAGACAGAAAGGGAGTGATAAAGATAGACATACCTGAAGACCTGATTTACCGAGTGTGAAGTGTCCTCTGCTGTAGTTGAAGAGCAGGGGCTCAACCAAGGTCCTTGTGCTTAGTACTATGTGTGCCACTGCCCAACCCCAGGAAAAGAGATCTTTATAGGAGCGATTGGCAAGGGTAGTTCTTTTTTTTTTTGGGTGGGGGTAACCTTTTTTTTCTCTTTTTTCTTTATGAAAGGGAAACATTGACAAAACCATATGATGAGAGGGGTACAACTCCACACAATTCCCAACACCAGAACTCCGTATCCCATCCACTCCCCCGATAGCTTTCCTGTTCTTTATCCCTCTGGGAGTATGGACCCAGGGTCATTATGGGATGCAGAAGGCAGAAGGTCTGGCTTCTATAATTGCTTCCCCGCAGAACTTGGGTATTGAGAGGTTGATCCATACCCCCAACCTGTCTCTCTCTTTCCCTAGTTGGGTGGGGCTCTTGAATAACCTTTTATTAAAATTTATTTATAAAAAAAAAACACTGACAAAACCATAGGATAAGAAGGGTACAGCTCCACACAGTTCCCACCACCAGAACTCCATATCCCATCCCCTCCCTTGATAGCTTTCCTATTCTTTATCCCTCTGGGAGTATGGATCCAAGGTCATTGTGGGATGCAGAAGGTGGAAGGTCTGGCTTCTGTAATTGCTTCCCCACTGAACATGGGACTTGACAGGTAAATCCATACTCCCAGCCTGCCTCTCTCTTTCCCTAGTAGGGTGGGCTTTTGGGGAATCGAAGCTCCAGGACACACTGGTCAGGTTGTCTGTCCAGGGAAGTCTAGTTGGCATCATGCTAGCATCTGGAACCTGGTGGCTGAAAAGGAAGTTAACATATAAAGCCAAAAAAGTTTTTGACTAATCATGAACTTAAAGGCTGGAGTAGTGCACAAGCAGAGTTGGGGGGGGGGGGTCACCATTCTGTAAATAGCTAGTAGGCATATTTCAGTTATATTCCAAAGGGCCTGTGGCTATACTAGTTTTTTGGTTTTTTTTTTTTTCCCTAAGCCTGAAATCTGATATGCAGGTGGATCCTAATTATTGTTTGGGGAGATGATGTCATGGCTGGAAAAGGGACCAGAAAGCTGGATCAGGGAAGAGAGTGGCTCCCAAATATGGGGAAGGTGTATAAATATTGTTGACTGTAAACCCCATTGATTTGATTTGGTCTGGGGCCCATATTCAGCTTAGGAGCCTATGTGACCTCTGCATCCCTGTAGATCTGAACTCACATTCTGTGGTCGTAAGTAGGAACATTCCAAGCTGCCCCAATATCAGGACCCATCTTCCTCAGGTACAGCATAGAGTATGTTGTCCAGCCTCCCTTCAAAGGATGGAACATTTTCTACCATTGTTGATCCAAATTGAGCGCAAGGTCCTTTGGAGGTCCACAAAGGGGTCTGTTTTGTTGTTCCTTATATAGATGACTGGTAACAATGGAGAGAGGGATTTATTTGAGGTCTATGCCCATCATGTCTGTTTGAGAATCTCAGGACTTCCTGATTAGGGCCCAAGCTGATGGAGTGGCCTGATACTGACTAAAGAGTCATCATTAAATATGCCAGTCTCTTGTCCTTATTCAGCTTTTGCAGTCCTTGCTTTGATAAGGTTATCTTGGGAGCAAGTGAGGGAAGTATAATAGGAAATAGGTAAGAAGGGTATCTAAGTCTAAGTAGACACTATTTCATTATGAACTTCATACTGACTTACTGTAGAATATTATGTACTTTTGCTTTCAGGTATATATTTTGCCCTAATTTATGGATACATGTGAACATATGCCCTATCTCATGGGGCCTGGTCTATATTTAGGTTTTGGGACTTTGTTGGGGAAGTGAATCACCTGGAATGGAATTAAGAGAATCCTATGAAAGGAAAGGTCTCACCCGAGCAATTAGGCTAAAGGGTTGACATTCCATGCCTGATGTCTGAACACAGTCCGAAGTGAAGCATACCTAGGTGGTATTCCTTGCGTTGATTAGGTTGGGATCAGTAGATGCAATATCATTTGGTATGAATTGAGAGAAGCATGCAGGAAAGTGAGCTCTACTCCAGAGGTTTCAGGATTGGGGGAAATATAGGCTCTATAGAGGAAGTGGGAGGTTCCTGCTTAGGGATTAAGAAGGCAATAGATAGTTATTGCTATCATCACATTATTTGGCAATTGGGTTAACTTTGAAAAATCCCTTTGATAGGATTTGCTGTATCATATATGACTTCGCCATAATTTATGTCCTTTGACATTACTTATATATAGCTTTGTCTTATAGAGTAAGTATATGAGATTCTTAAAAAGAAAAGTCTAGGGGAGTCGGGCTGTAGCGCAGCGGGTTGAGCGCAGGTGGCGCAAAGCACAAGGACCGGCATAAGGATCCCGGTTCGAACCCCGGCTCCCCACCTGCAGGGGAGTCGCTTCACAGGCGGTGAAGCAGGTCTGCAGGTGTCTATCTTTCTCTCCCCCTCTCTGTCTTCCCCTCCCTCTCTCCATTTCTGTCTGTCCTATCCAACAACAACAACAACAATAATAACTACAACTAAAACAACAAGGGCAACAAAAAGGGAATAAATAAAATAAATATTAAAAAAAAAAAAAGAAAAGTCTATAGAGAAGTGATCAGTAGCTGCTCTGTGGATGGAGTTAGAGAGTATGACTATAAAAAGATGGAGCTATTTGGGGTTCGGTAGCTACACAAATCTATGCATGGGTTAAAATTTAATAGAACTGAACTATTGAAGAAGTTTTCTAATCCCAGACTTCCTGCTACTTATTATTAGAAATCTTACTGATTGTTAACCTTTGCATCTATGTTTGGGAAACATATTATTTGTCTATAAGGTACATTTCTTTGTCTAATTTACCATGAGGCCTGCATTTTAGGTTCTGTCCTGTTATCACAACATCCTGCTCTAAGTGAAGTCTGGATATTTCAGAGATCTCTGTTCACAGGCAGTAGAGGGTTGGGTTGTCCCACCAATCCCCCATTAATCTAAATGTCTGGCTGCTGCCCTAAGGGTCTGGAGATTATGCATGGGATAACTGGAATAAACTCAATTTATGTAATCATAAGCATATCATGTACCTGATATAATAATGACATTTGGATGAAGACAGTTTTAGGCACCCTTACCCTGATGTTTTCTCCCTTAGATGTGTATTATGATCTTTGTCTGTGTCATATATAACTACTTGTTTTGTCTGAACATCTACTTCTGCATAGACTTTAAAAATAAATACTCCTTGATGCTTGGGATGAAGGAGCACACACTTGACACTGTCCTAGCTGGGGATGTCCTGTGTGTATGTTCCCATATGACCTCTTCTGATCAACTGTATGACTACTGGGTGTGGTTACTTTCTCTCTACCCTGCAACTTGTCTAATCTTAGGGACATGACAACTGGATGAAGTTCTTTACATGTGTATTTCTCAATACTGAACCCCCCCCAAAGAACAAATTTTACTGTGAAGAAAATAATTTGGGGCCAGGTGGTGGCACATCTGCTGAAGTGTACACATTACAGTGCACAAGGACCCAGGTTCAAGCCCAAGGTCCCCACTTGCAGGGGGAAAGCTTCGCAAATGGTGAGCAGAGCTGAAGGTGTCTCTCTGTCTCTCCCTCTCCCCTCTCAATTTCTCTCTTTATCCAGTAATAAATAAATATATATATTTTTTAAAAGAAAAGAATTCCACTTATCAATTTATATTGTTCTTGCACTCAGGTGAGGCAATCCTCTTGGCTAGAGAAATTTAGGTTCAGAGAGATGTGATGGCTTACTAAAGGTCATGGAAAAATGGAATCAAACAGTTCACTAAGATTTATCCCTCTATTTATTCAATAATCAAAAGGATGTGCTCTGAGAAGGCAAATCAACTTCATAATTTATGGGACCAAAAAAATACATCCAACATTTCTATTTAGTGATGAAGTTGGTTAAGTCCACATCTATTAGGCCTCTCCCGGGGGAATTTCATTTCTTCTCAGTATTATCACTGTTAGCACTTCTGTCCTTGATATTATCACTTAAGTAGTCAAACATTTTCATGATTCCAACCTCCAGTCCTTTTCATATTGACACATTGAAAGCCTCACCACTAGTTTGCCCTCTCACTGGTAGTACTCAGGCACTCTTCCTCCCTGGCCCATCACATTCACTGACTCACAAAGGCCCCCCTGTGCTATGAGGGCAATTCCACTTGTTCCCATTCTTGTCTTCAACCTGACATTTGAGGACCTGTTTGGAGCTGGAATTACCTTTCTCAGGATCAAGTTGCATTTCCTCCCAACAAGGACTTCAAATGAGCACAACAGGATCTTTGTATTCTGACACAGCAGAGTGTTCCCTCCTTTGCTCTGAACATTTCTGTTTTCTGTGCAGGGCAAGGATGACAATAAATACTTTCTGGTCTTTTTCAGCTCCGATGTTCTGAGACTCACTAGAGGAAATGGAGCTTGAGAGATGTCACAGAAAGGCCTGCTTCTTAACTTTCAGAAATATCTGTATGCCAAGGTGGAGCAGTGAGCTTTGAATACATAGTGGGGGAAGTATTACCCATGAAGAGAGAAGACAAACTATCATCCCAAGTGGAGCAAACCAATCCATGGAGAATATCATTTCTTTTCCAAGCTGCAAGCCCCAAATAGGCATTAATATAATTTCTTCCCAAGGAAGACTGCCTATTCAGGGCCATTAGCCCAGGCTCTCTGAGGGGTTGAATGGAGAAGTGAAGCTGTTACTTGCATTAAAAATTAATTAGTTGTGGTAGGGTAGAGGGGAAAAAAATTGTGAAACAGAGCATGTGCAGAAAGGAGCTTGAGAAGGCTGGTAAGCAGACCAGCCACAGAAAAGACAGGAGTCTCCCAGGCCATCCTTTCCCATATAGGCTCATGCAATAGCCTGAGACCCTCTTTTCAAATGCCCTTTTCCTTCTGCAGTGGGTCTGCACGAGCTGTCCTTTCATTGGGACTTACTGGGCTCCATTTCATGACTCATGTGATAGGTCAGGCTGATGAGCCAGATTTCGACAGACTGTGCTCACATGTAGACACAGGAGGCCAACATAGCAGACCAGAGTGGAGCCCTGGTGAAGTCGATTCAGGTCTCCCTTAGGGTTCTCCAGCTCCTTTCATGACAAAGGCAGCCTCGGGTCCTTAGACAGGCTAGAGGAGGCCTAGCGACCAAACTCTGAGAACTCCAGAGATCTCTGCCTTTCATGCTTAGAAACACCCAGCAGCATTTCCCCAAACTTATGTCTCTTTCAGAGAGAAAACAAAAAAGGACTGGATGATAATTCAGCTTCATGGAAAAAAAGGTCATTTAATACAGCCAAGCCTTTGTTGGGTGGGAAGGTGCAGGTTCTGCTTGTATGTGGCAATGGGGAAATATGTACACATGTTGGGATAAACAGGTTGATGAGGGAATAGTTAAATGATATCTTAAAAAATCCTTGGGGGAGTTGAACAGTAGGCAGCGGGTTAAGCACACGTGATGTAAAGTGCAGGGGTGGCATAAGGATCCCGGTTCAAGCCCCTGGCTACCCACCTGCAGGGGAGTCCCTTCACAGGCAGTGAAGCAGGTCTGCAGGTGTCTTATCTTTCTCTCCCTCTCTCTGTCTTCCCCTCCTCTCTCCATTTCTCTCTCTCCTATCCAACAACAATGACAACAACAGTAACTACAACAATAAAACAACAAAAGGGCAAGGGCAACAAAAGGGAATAAATAAATAATTTAAAAAATCTTTTAAATTTTTTTAAAAAATTAAAAAAGAAATCCTTGGGTGTCAGGTGATACTGGCTGCGTGCACATATTATTAATTAATTTATTTATTATATTTATTTATTGGATGAACAGGCAGAAACCGAGAGGGAAGGGGGAGACAGAGAGGGAGAGAGACTAAGAGACACCTGTAGCACTGCTTCACCACTCACAAAGCTTTCCCTCTGTAGGTAGGGACTAGGGGCTCAAACCTGGGTCCTTTCAAACTGTAACATGTGTGCTTCACGAGGTACACCACCACCTGGCCCCTGAACACACATGTTATAGTGCAGAAAGGCCCAGGTTTAAGCCCCCTCCCCCCAGGGGGGAATAGCTTCAAGAGCAGTTCTGCAGGTGTCTCTCTCTCCATCTTTATACCCTCTTCACTTTGTGTCTCTATCAAAAAGAAATTTAAAAAATATAGAAAAATAAAAAGGGCTGCCCAAACAGTGGATTCATTGTGCAGGCAATGGGCCTAAAGAGAGAGAGAGAGAAGGGTAGGGGGAGAGAGAGAGGGAGAGAGAGAGAAATCTATTGAATTTCGAGAGTAAACAGGAATTGTCTCTACTACTCTACTCAACAGAAAGGCAGAGCTGTGGGTTCCAGATTTGGGACTTGCTCCCGGCCCTAAAAGCAGGAATTTGTTTAAGCAGTTTTGACAGTTGATCAATGATAGGGTCATTTACCTTTAGTTTTATTTAAAATGCTTTTTCAAGAGCCTGGAAGATAGTTCAATGGCAGAGCCCAGGACTTACAAAGCTGAGGGCCCAGGTTCAATCCCAGCATTCCGTATGCCAGAGCTGAGTGAGGCATATTCTCTCACTCACTCATAAAAACAAATAGCATTTTTTAAGGAAAGTAGCAGTGAAGAAATAAATGCTTTTTCAAAGACTTTTTAATTTTTATTTTAATTTTATTTTATTGGAGTGTTCTTGGTTTACAATATAGTCTCTAATATGTAGGCACAGCCTCTCCCCTCTTTTTGATTGGTGTTTAGGAGACACACCAGGATCACAGTGTTCCTTCATCCTGCCTTTTTCTCTCCTTCCCCTGTAGGGAATTGTGAGGATATGGTAGAGTGTGGCGGAACCCCCCATTGAAAGATGGGTGCCTGAGGGGCACGACCATTCTATCAGTCTGTCTCTACTAAGAGGTTGAACAAGGAAGGACATGGCCTCCAGCATCTGACCCGCCTATTAGCCTCCCTGACTCACAAGGATCCCACATTGCCTGACACAGTAGCCCACTCCTTTATTATCTATATATCATTGTTCTGCTCTGTCAAACAGTAAGAAAGGCTATTCCCTCCTTCCCCATCCCTTCTGTTCCTTTGATCATGCCTGATCCATCTTCTCTATGCCCTCAGGACCCCCTATGGCTGCTGGTTACTGATAACCTTGCTTCCTCGTTCCTTTAACCGATTTTGACCCTCGCCCAACCCTTTGCCTCTCCGACCATATATGGAATATACATGTTACTTCCACCTACGACCCCTTAAAAAACCCGCTTTGCTGTTCAATAAACAGACTTTTCCTAAACACTGTCTCTGGGTCATCTTTGTCCCATCACTAGTAGCAGACACTGAGAGAGACCCATAAGGCTCTACCCTGGATGCCTCAGGTCACAGTTTCCTAAGCACCCGCTCCTGGTGTACAACAGGGCGGACATGCCAGGGGATCTATGCATGAGAGAGGCCTCCCCACAAAAGCCCGGCATTCCTCAGAGTCCTTTACTATGGTGCACTATTACATACTTAGTCCAAATTTGACCTTATTCCTCCCTTACTGTCCTTTATTCTTAAGTTCCACCTATAAGTGAGATCTTTCAATATTAATATTTCTCTTTCTGGATGGTCTCACTTAATATGATGCCTTCAGGTATTGGCCACACTATTTCAAAGGAGATGATCTCATTTTTAACAGCTACATAGTATCCCATTGTGTATATATGCACACCTTCATTAGCCATTCATCTGGCATTAGGCATCTGGATAGCTTCCAAGTTTGCACTATTGCTAATGGTGCTACTATTAACATTAGTATACATAGGTCAATTTAGATAGGTGTTTTTGTCTTCCCTGGGTAGATTCCTAGGAGAGGGATTGTTGTGTCATAAGGCATGTCCATTTATACAGTTCTGATAAATCTTCAGATTGTTTCTATAGGGGTTGGATCAACTTACATTCCCACCAACAATGTAGGAGGCTTTCTTCTCCCTCACCCCACTGCCCTGCCCAGCCTCCCCACCAGTTGGTGTTTCTGTCTTTTCTTACTGTGTGGCATTCTCTATTTATTTATTTATTTATTTATTATCTTTATTTGATAGAGACAGCCAGAAATTGAGAGGGAAGGGGGTGATAGAGAGGGAGAGAAACAGAGAGACAACTGCAGCCCTGCTTCACCACTTGCAAAGCTTTCCCCCTTCAGGTGGGGACCAGGGGCTCGAACCCGGGTCCTTGCTCATTGTAGCATGTGCGCTCAACCAGGTGCGCCACCACTCGGTGGCCCCATGTGTGACATTCCCATGAGTGTAATATGGTTTCTCGCTGTTTTTATTTGCATCTCCCTGATCATCTATGACTTGCAGCATTTTGTCATGTGTCTGTTGGCCCCTTGGATCTCTTCCTTGGAGAAGATTCTGTCCATTTCTTCCCCCCAACTTTCCAGTTGGGTTGTTTCTTTTCATTGTCAAGTTTGGTGAGTTCTTTGTGTATTTTGGTTACCAGTCCTTTGTCTGATACATGACACATCAAGATTTTTCTCGCACTCTCAGGGGGTGGAGCTGTCTCTTATCATAGTGATTCCCTTTGCTGTGAGAAACTTCTCAGTTTGATGTTTGCAACTGAATTTAAATCGGTGAAGATGTTGCAAAAGCTTACATGGAAGAAGAGTTTTGTCTACATTTTCTTCTAGGTATTTGATGATTTTATGCCTAACTTCTAAATCTTTAATCCATTTGGAATAAACTTCTGTATATGATGAAATTTGGAGGTCCGATTTCATTCTTCTGTATGTTTCAACTCAATTTTCCTAACACTGTTGAATAAGCTTTCCTCTTTCCGTTTGATATTTTGGACTCCCTTGTTAAAAATATTAGTTGAAGGAGTCAGGCGGTGGCGCAGCGGGTTAAGCGCACGTAGCGCAAAGCACAAGAACCAGCCTAAGGATCCTGGTTCAAGCCCCTGGCTCCCCACCTTCAGGGGAGTCGCTTCACATGCAGTGAAGCAGGTCTGTAGGTGTCTGTCTTTCTCTCCCTCTCTGTCTTCCCCTTCTTTCTCCATTTCTCTCTGTCCTATCCAGTAACAATGTCATCAATAACCACAACAATGTTAAACAAGTGCAACAAAAGGGAAAATAAATATTTTTTAAAATCTTTTAAAAAACTCAGTTGATAGTGGGCGTGGGGGGCCTAATTTCTGGGCCCTCAATTCAGTTCCACTGCTCTGTGTGTCTATTTTGGTTTCAGTAGCAGGCCATTTTGATTATCGTGGCTTTGTAGTATGTTTGAGGGCAGGAAATGTAATGTTTCCATTCTGGCTCTTTTCTGTCAGAATTGCTCAAAACCCATTTTGTAACTAAAACTTTAAAGCACAGCTTGGTATATAAGTGCAATCTAGTTATATGTCAGAGCATCATTGCTACAACTAGAACAGCCATTGGAAGCATTGAGAGAATTTCCATGAGCCTTGTTCAGAACTCATTGTATTGTACCTGGGTCGGTGATATAAAGAAATCCACAAGGCAACAAAGGTGATGTAAAAGCAAAGAGTCTTTATTTCTGGCACCAGGGACAAAAGCCCTGAGTCACTAGCACAGTAGTTATCAGAGATGTTCGACCTCCCCTTCTAAGTTTCAAGCAGTTTAAGTAAGAATCACGCTGCAGGGTCTATGTGACCCAGGTTAGGCCACACATTGCCGATTAAAACTTTATCTTGACAGGTTTTACATCACATAGGATGAACCATACATCCTTTACCGTTATCTTTTTCCTGCCTCCACAGAAGTTTCCCAAGGTCTTACTTCAGTTAATTATCTCTTCCTGCCCAGATGGTCTTTGCAGACTTGGGGGCTCTCAGCCTCTTATCCTTGAAGCCTTTTTCCTGTTCCTCAGCTTGTCCTTTATTTAACCTCTTGGGCTCTGCGTCTTATTCTTATGCTTTCTATATTTCTACATATGGCCTATTCTTATGTTTTCTATATTTCTGCAATCGTGCTCTGAATGTGAGTGCTTTAATTTTACCCTGAGTTTAAAGCTTTGCGTTTTACCTGTAAAAATCCTGATCAAGACCTACTTGATGGATTATTTAAAAAAGAGTTCTTTCTTTTTTTATTTAAGAAAGGATTAATTAACAAAACCATAGGGTAGGAGGGGTACAACTCCACACAATTCCCACCGCCCAATCTCCATATCCCACCCCCTCCCCTGATAGCTTTCCCATTCTCTATCCCTCTGGGAGCATGGACCCAGGGTCATTGAGGGTTGCAGAAGGTAGAAGGTCTGGCTTCTGTAATTGCTTCCTCACTGAACATGGGCGTTGACTTGTCGGTCCATACTCCCAGTCTGCCTCTCTCTTTCCCTAGTAGGACGGGTCTCTGGGGAAGCTGAGCTCCAGGACACATTGGTGGTGTCTTCAATCCAGGGAAGTCTGGCCGGCATCCTGATGACACCTGGAACCTGGTGACTGAAAAGAGAGTTAACATACAAAGCCAAACAAATTGTTGAGCAATCATGGACCCAAAGCTTGGAAAAGTGGAGAGGAAGTATTAGGGAGGTACTCACTGCAAACTCTAGTATACTTCTGCTTTCTTACTTTGGTGCCATACTCCAAACTCAGTCAATTTCTGCTTTGCGTTTCTACTTCTTCTTTTTTTTTTTTTTACATGCATAACATTCCCCAGATTCCCATTTAGCAATACAACCTCCACTATTTCATTCATCATTTTTCATGGACCTGTATTCTCCCCACCCACCCACCCACCCCAGAGTCTTTTACTTTGGTGTAATACTCCAATTCCATTTTAGGTTCGACTTGTGTTTTCTTTTCTAATCTTGTTTTTCAACTTCGGCCTGAGAGTGAGATCATCCCATATTCATCCTTCTGTTTCTGACTTATTTCACTCAACATGATTTTTTCAAGGTCCATCCAAGATCGGCTGAAAACAGTGAAGTCACCATTTTTTACAGCTGAGTAGTATTCCATTGTGTATATAGACCACAACTTGCTCAGCCACTCATCTGTTGTTGGACACCTGGGTTGCTTCCAGGTTTTGGCTATTACAAATTGTGCTGCCAAGAACACAGATCTTTTTGGATGGATGTGTTGGGTTCCTTAGGATATATCCCCAGGAGGGGAATTGCAGGGTCATAGGGTAGGTCCATTTCTAGCCTTCTGAGAGTTCTCCAGACTGTTCTCCACAGAGGTTGGACCAATTGACATTCCCACCAGCAGTGCAGGAGGGTTCCTTTGACCCCACATCCTCTCCAGCATTTGCTGCTGTTACTAAAAAAGAGTTCTTAGTAACATAAAGTCACTTAAAATTCCTTGTAACTCTGTGCATAATAGCTGCAACTATACTTGTCACCATAAGGAAACTATTATTTTGTAGCAATTTTGATGACACAGAGATGACTAAGAGAAGAGGATTTTTCATTCAGTAATTTTATCTGAATCTTTTCATGAGCCTAGAAACTAGTTTTCTTGTGGATTTGGGAGGTGGCACAGTGTATAAATTGTTGGACTCTGAAGCAGGAGGTTCTGGGTTTAGGCTCCAGCATTGAGTGCCAGATTAATGCATTTGTTATCTCAGAAATAAAGGATACAACTGTTGAGGGACAGGAGGTACTGCCCAGAAGATGGGAATGGTGACAGGTATGACTTGGAAAGGTAGAGGTGGGGCTTGGGTTTTAAAAGCTGGATCTGTGAGCTACCTGTTCCTCTCTATCCGGACCATCATGTAAATGGTAACTTGGCTTTTTACTCTCTCTCTCTCTCCCACTCATGTTCTAACATGTGAATGTTTTCAGTTTTCCCAGATAAAATTTAAAATTCCCGAAAATCATGCTATCTCCTCAATTCTTTGTTGAGATAATTCGTAACAAACCTTTTCTTTTTAAATGTTGGGGGAACAAATGCTGGTCCCTTTTCCCCCAATAACAAAAAAATAAAACCAGTTTTCTTAAGCTGCAAGAAGGTGGAGAGTCCATGGTACATGAGTCTTGTTTTTCCTCTGAATTTTCAATTGCTTATGGTTAGTGCCGCAATTTTTAATGTGATTACAGATCTATATTTTAATGAATAATTTCCATGCTAAAGTGAATGAAAGTAGACAAGAGCTTATTGGATTCTAGTCACAAAGAGGAAAGGGCTGAATATAGTATAAATGAGAAATTCATGATTTGAAATAGTGGAAAACTAATTCCATAGGCTAGGGGATATTTTTTCTTAAATCCAAATCAGTAAACTGGATCAATTTTTCCAGTTTAACATCTATATAAAAGATAGATTAAGAGAATGTTAGGAAGTGCCCCTTTAAAACAAATTTATTGAGGTGTAATCCCCATCCAATAAAATTAAATCTCACTAAATGTGTAGTTTTCTGTCTCTTTTTTCATATTTGCAAAGTTGTGAAAACATCTTCAAAATTAAAAAATATATATATTTTAGGAAAAAATATTTTTTGTTATTGATGTAGCTTCACTGATCTGACCCAACATTTTTAGGTAAAGCGAGACAGAGACAGAAACAGAGATAGAGGCCAGGCTGGACCTGGGACTATGTAATTGTTTCACTGAGCTACCCTGCTGCCCCTTTAAAATTTTTCACAACTTTCATTTTATTTATTTTGTAAGATAGAGAAATAGAGAACCAAGGGGGCCTGGCAGTGGCTTCAGACATAGTAAGAAGTGCAAAGACCCACTCAAGAATCCTGGTTTGAGCCCCAAGCTCCCCACCTGCTGGGGGGGGGGGTGCTTCACAAGCAGTGTAGCAGATCTGCAGGTGTCCATCTTTCTCTCTTCCTCTCTATCTTCCCCTATGTTCTCAATTTCTCTTTGTACTATCAAAAAAATTGAAAAAATGGCCACAGGTGAGGGAGGGAGGGAGGGAAAGAGAGGGAGAGGGAGAGAGAGGGGGGAGGGAGGGAGAGAGAGAGAGAGAGAGAGAGAGGGAGAGAGAGAGAGAGAGAGAGAACCACAGCATCCCTCTAGTGTATTTGATACTGGAATTCAACCTCTAGACCTTTTTCTTGCCAGTCCAGTGTTCTACCTACTGCCCTCCCTCCAAAATTCAAGTTTAGTGTGTATCCTTTCTAGCGTTCTGGCGAGTATACTTGCGTATCATAAATTATGATACGTATTATAAATTACCCCAAAAGACTTTAGATCTGAAATAGTAGCAAAGGCTATAGAGATCTGTAAACCATGTCGCATAATATTTTACTGACTCTGTACTAGGTTATGACACACAGAGTAGGTAGCTAGGATAAATGAAAGCACACTAAATTTTTAATTAAATTTCCCAGTTATCAAAACCATTAAGGGGACAGTAGTTGTCCTCTGATGACAAGTTTTTAAATTCATTCAAGAGATGTTTATTGAGTGCCTACTATGTGTTTGAAAATTGTGAATGTTACTAGAGGTAGAAAAATTGGCACAGTCATCCCAGTATCTTAACTTGATGGAATATGAATATATGAAAGGAATAGAAAAGCACTCGGGTTAATTCATGATAAATGTGTCAAGACTGAGTAAAGTAAATGAAAGTGCTAATCTGCCAGTGATGTCAAGGCATATGTTACATGTAGGTATGAAAGAATCCTTTTGAAGTCTTTCAACAGAGCTGTGAGTATAATATTGGGTAGAATGGAGGAGAAAGTATCCCAGAATGATACAGGGCTTGAACATGCTCTACGTATGTGGTAGAACATAGTGACAGCCCCAGAGAGTATGATGATTGACTACATGGACACATACCTAATTACATAGGGAATCCAGGGAACATCTGTTGGGTGATACCAGACACCATTGGAAGCATAAGCTTTAAAAAAAATATATCAAAATCCAGCCAAAGCAGACACTGTGCTCAATCTAGACTTTATAAATAGATCATGATAATAATGGATTGCAGCCCCATGAATCCTGGAGTCCTCACTGACGTGAAAGACTATCAATGAACACAGAAATGAAGGCCAAGAAGAGTTCTTCTTTACAGTACAATATAGATGGGGCACTGGGATGGAAGAAATCAACATCTGGCAACAATTATAATAATAATTCAAGCATAAAACAGCAACTGATGCTAAAATTATTGGGTGGACATTTAAGAAAGCATGAGATCATCTGTAGCCTGAAAGTTTTCAAAGTCATTCTACATTGGAAAAACCTTCCAGCCACTGTTTTATTCCTGTGACTAATCAAGTGACAAAGTCACCACCACTTGTCATAATACCAAGAGATACAGTTTTTTAAAAATATATTTTATTTATTTATTACTGAGAAAGATAGGAGGAGAGAGAAAGAACCAGACATCACTCTGGTACATTTGCTGTTGGGGATCGAACTCTGAACCTCATGCTTGAGAGTTCAGTGCTTTATCCACTGCACTAGTCCCCAGACCACAACTTTTAATTATTTTTTAAAATATTTTTATGTGTCATATATTTTTAAAAATATTTATTTATTCCCTTGTTGTTGCCCTGGTTTTACTGTTGTAGTTATTATTATTGTTGTTATTGATGTCGTTGTTGGATAGGACAGAGAGAAATGGAGGGAGAAGGGGAAGACAGAGAGGAGAGAAAGACAGACACCTGCAGACCTGCTTCACCGCTTGTGAGGCAACTCCCCTCAGGTGGGGAGCCGAGGCTCGAACCGGGATCCTTACGGGGTCCTTGCACTTTGCGCCACCTGCACTTAACCCACTGCACTACTGCCCCACTCCCAAGATACAGTTTTTTGTTTGTTTGTCACTATATGTGCAACTGTAAGAAATGAATATTACGACTGAGACCCCGACTGAAGATGTAGACCCAAGGATGAGGAGACTGTGGGCAAATCCAATTTGAAGGGCATATTACAAAATGGGTGGCATCTGGTCTTTGGCCAGAGAGATAGCCTACTGGGTAGGTCATATGCCTTGCAGTTGCGTGTGATCCGAGTGGAGTCCCAGCACCTCAGGAATTTCTGTGGCGACTGAGGACATGTCAACGCTATGGTATCTCTCCCTGTATATCCATCTCTGTCCCCCCATCTGAAATGGAAAGAATAGAATTGTTGACCCAGGAGTGCTAGAATCCACATTCACAAAGACTCTGGCACAGAGGGAAAAAAATTGAAAGAAAAAGTAAGGAGCAGGGGAGATATAGTACTATAGTTTGCTCACCAGACTATAATGCCTGAGGCCTTAGAAGTCACAGGTTTAACCCCTAGCCCCAGCACAAGTTAGAGCTGAGCCGTGCCTTAGTTTCTCTCTCTCTTTGTATCTCTCACTCATTGTAATAAGTAACACATAGAATTTTAAGCATCCAGGTGATTATATTTGAGGAACCATCAAGAGAAATATGCTGTTTGAGAGCAAAAGAAATGAAAAACTGAGTGCAGTTTGTGAACTTGGAATTCTTTTGACTTAAAGGAGATCACAAGAACAAGTGGTGAACAAGTCTCTGGACAGCTAGTATATGAGTTTGTGAACATTCAGAACCAAGTGGAGGCCAGCCTTGAAAATTCCCTGGATAGACAAAGCCAGTTTTGTCAAACAAAGCTTACCAAAAGTGACTTTTCAAGACTCTTCTTGAGCAGGTTCCATCAATCTGTTAAACAGGAAGCTTGCAGGTGAATGGTTTTAGATTTTCTTTTCTTTTTTAAATATTTATTTAATTTATTTATTCCCTTTTGTTGCCCTTGTTTTATTGTTGTAGTTATTATTGTTGTCGTTGTTGGATAGGACAGAGAAAAATGGAGAGAGGAGGGGAAGACAGAGGGGGAGAGAAAGGTAGACTCCTGCAGACTTGCTTCACTGCTTGTGAAGCGACTCCCCTGCAGGTGGTGAGTCAGGGCTGGAACCAGGATCCTTATGCTGGTCCTTTTGCTTTGCACCATGTGCGCTTCGCCCGCTGCACTACAGCCTAACTCCCGGCTTTGGATTTTCTTTTTTTTTTTTTTTAATTTTTTATTTAAGAAAGGATTAGTGAACAAAAACATAAGGTAGGAGGGGTACAACTCCACACAATTCCCACCACCCAATCCCCATAACCCACCCCTTCCCATGGTAGCTTTCCCATTCTCTAGCCCTCTGGGAGCATGGACCCAGGGTCGTTGAGGGTTGCAGAAGGTAGAAGGTCTGGCTTCTGTAATTGCTTCCCCGCTGAACATGGGCGTTGACTGGTCGGTCCATACTCCCAGTCTGCCTCTCTCTTTCCCTAGTAAGGTGTGTCTCTGGGGAAGCTGAGCTCCAGGACACATTGGTGGGGTCTTCAATTCAGGGAAGCCTAGCCAGCATCCTGGTGGCATCTGGAACCTGGTGATTGAAAAGAGAGTTAACATATGAAGCCAAACAATTTGTTGAGCAATCATGGTTCCCAAGCTTGGAATAGTGGAGAGGAAGTGTTAGGGAGGTACTCACTGCAAACTCTAGTCTAATCCTGCTTTCAGGTATATATTTTGCAGTAGTTTATGGATACATGTGCACATAAGCTCTCTCTCACAGAAACTGGTGTATATCTAGATTATGGGACTTTGTTAGAAAGTGAACTACCTGAGATGAAATTAGAGTGTACTATAAAAGGAAAGGTCTCATCTGAGTAATGAAGTTGAAGGGTTGTCATTCCACACGTGAAGTCTCTGGATACAGTCTGAGGTGAAGCATGTTGAGGTGGCAATCGTTGCTTTGGTTAGGTTGTGATCGGCGGATGCAATATTATTTGGTTTGGATTGGGAGATGCATACGGGAAAGTGGGCCCTATCCAAGGGTTCCGGGACTGGGGGAAGTAGGGGCTCTATAGTGAAGATGTGAGGTTCCTGCTGTCTTAGGGTTCAAAAAGACAATCGATAGTTAATATTATCATCACATTATTTGTTAATTGGGTTAACTTTGAAAAGTCCCTTTGTTATGGTTTGCTGTACAGTTCCCAGTATCTTGTATATAGCTGTGCTATTGGATGCTTCTAATCTACTTGGTCTAGGCTTTTGAGAGAGTCCGCATATCAAATACATAGCCTATATATTAAAAAGATTCAGTTTGTCTTTTGAGAAACTTTGAGACATACAATTGATTTCCCCCTCTCATATTAATTAACTACTGATTTATATGTCTACATTTTGCTAGGAGTGTACATAAACACCATTCCCACCACCAAAGGACTGTGACCCATCCCTCCTGCCCACTCCCACCCCCCACTGGCCCAGGAAGCTACATGTCTACCCCTCACCACTGGGTTTTTACTTTGGTGCCCTACTTACAATTTGATCAGGTCCTGCTTTTAGTTTCCCTTTCAGATCTTCTTAGTCAGCTTCTATTGATGAGTGGGATCATCCCATACTCATCTTTATCTTTCTGACTTAGTTCACTTAACATAATTCCTTCTAGCTCTGTCCAAGATGGGTCAGAGAAGGTGGGTTCATTGTTCTTGATAGCTGATGATGACTCCAGCTCTTAATTTCTGGGCTACAAAAACCACACAGTGATAGTTACAGGAAAAGATTGTGATGGCTTGCACTGGTAACACTGCAAAGAGATGAATGTCACTGCTGTACAAGCAGGGCATAATTTTTAGATGTCCTAAAATGCCCATCTTCCTATGTGTTTTGTCCTTGCCTACACTTGTATAATGCGAAATCGTCTGCCACTTTTCTGTTCACACAATAACCGTGAAGCATCTCCAAGATGGTGATCCCTCTATTCGGGGGAAAAAAAAAACTAAACTGTCAAAAATTCCAGTTCTTCCACTAGACTACTTTGTGTCTCCATGGTCCTTCTCTTGACATCTCTATTGTGTGGGATACTTTCCCCCAAGGGTTAGCCACAAGGTGAAATCCTTGGTATCTTTCAGGATGTAGTCTACATGGCTCAGCCTCTGACCACTAATGAGTCCAATTGTATACACATATATACATGTGTGAAACTACACTCCTAAAGTGTCATAATGTTGTAAACCAATGTTAAATATATAAGAAAAAAATTAAGTTTTCCTTGAAAGAAAGAATTATGAATGGATGTCACCTCTTTTCTGTCTACATTTAGAGGTAATTGGTACCTTCATATATATGAAGGTACCAATTATATATATACATATATATATATTCTTTTTTTTGCTATGTGATACTTCTTTGACTTGTACACTGTACTCTACTATCAAATTAATTTGTTTAGTCAAGAACTATACTTGCCACAGTTTCTCTTTGTGCCCAGAATTAATTTTTCCTCTTCACTGGAGCATTTCCACCAGTATGTAAAAATTCAGTGATGGTTTCCATAATACTTTGACAACTCTGTCCTAAAATCATTTCCCAGTTACTATTAATTTTTTTTGCATAAGTGTTATGCTATCTCTTCATCCCTTCTTTTTAAAGGCTTGTTTTTTCATTATTGATGTCTTTAATTTTTTTATTGCCACCAGGGTTATTGCTGAGGCTCAATACCTGTATGACAAAGCCATTGCTCCCAGCACTGTTTTCCTTCCTTTTTCTCTGTCCTTGATAGAGACAGAGGGGAGTTGAGAGGGAAGGGGGTTAGATAAAGACACCTGCAGCACTGCTTCATGTCTTGTGAAACCTCTCTCCTGCAGGTGGGGATCAGTGACTTGGACCTAGGTTTTGCACATAGTGACGTGTTCACTCTACCAGCTACATGACCACCCAACCCTTTTATGGTTTATTTTACCTGAGACAGAGAAGAGATATTCACATAAGGCAGAGAGGAGAGAGAGAGAGAGAGAGAGAGAGAGAGAGAGAGAGAGCAGAAAAAGGAGGAGGAGGAGTCCCATAAATCAGAGAGGAGAAGCAAGCCAGTAGAAACTCAAGCACCTGTGGTACTGGGGGTTAAGCATCATTCCCCAGTTATTGCTCCACTTCTCTGACCCCTGTTGTGACAAACCATGTGAGATAAGTCAATGCAATTTGCTGTTTCTCTGCTCCTGCTCAACGAGGGTCCCTGTAGTTTGATCAGCACACCCCTGGCCACCAGACACCTTGTTGTCCGTCTGTCATTTCAAGAACATTCTTAGCACAGAATCTTTACACCTATAGTTTGATTTTAGGGAATGGTACCTCTGGAAATAAACTTCCCTATTTCCTTTCGTAGTCTGGTCAGATTTCATCTTCCTGGTAAGGCCTGAATTAATTTTACTTAAAAAACAAACAGCAACAATAGAAAACCACTACCCTCTGAGGCTACAAATATTCTTTAATCTGAATTCTGTGTCCTCATCACCTCCATTTTATTCACTGTAAGTTAACTTGATTCTTTGGTTGTTGTATCTGCCCAATAGAATGTAAGTTCTTTGAAATACAGAGCTTGTTTTGTAAACAATTAGATTTCTAGTCTCTTAAAGTCTTCTATGGCCTACAATAGACTCATAATAAGAACTCATTTGAATTACCTAATTAATTGGTGAATTTATTTATTCACCAATTTATATGATTCCTTGAAGGTTACTAAGTTCCTTATTTTGTTTTCCCTGAAAGTTCTCCCATAAGTAATAATAACATTTCTTATTTTATTGAGTTATTATTGGCTTACATTGCTGAATAAATTGCCAGACTATAGCTTCACGCCTCTGTATGTTTAAGCCCTTCTACTTATATAACCAAAGTTCAAGTACCATCACGTGATCAGAGACCAGTCGTCTCCCCTAACCCTTTCACTCTTATCCCTCTTCTCTTGTGGTAATCATCATATTTTGTCAGAGTCTAAGAGTTTAACTTCTTGTAATTTATCAGTTTCTTTGTTTTAGATCTCTGTATCCCACTACTGAGAGAAGTCTTTTTACTCGTGTCATTTGCTTCCTGACTTTTTCACTTAACATATGAACTTAAGTTCCATTCTTGTTCTCAAAAAGGGCAATGCTGCATCTTTCTAAATACCTGTGAAGTAGTATTTCATGAAGTGTATAATATCTCACAAATTCTTGATACAACCATCTGTGAATGGAGATTTCAGTGACTTCTGTACCTTGGTTAGTGTAATAGTGTGGTTATCAACAGGTACAGGTAGCTTTATGAATTCCTGTATTCATATTCATATTCTTTTTGATCACTTTAGCCGGGGTTAATGGATTACAATACAGTGGTTGACATATGGCTACAACTTCTCAACTCCCCATAATTGGCGACTGCAACATACTCTCCTTCAACCTAGTTTGTTAACACCATCATGCACCAAGACCCGAAAACCCATCTATCCTCTCCCTTCCCCTTCTTCCCCAGAGTCCTCTGCTTCAGTAGGTACCATGAACCACATCCAGTCCAAATTTTACTTCATAGTTTCTCTTTCTGTTCTTTTTTTTTTTTTTTTTATGAATGAGATCATCCAGTATTTGTATGTCTCTTTTTGGCTTAGCTTGTTTAACAGTATTACTTCAGATTCCATCAGAGATGAGACAAAGGAGATGGCTTTATCATTTTAAGCAGCTACATGGTATTCCATTCTATATACATACTACAAATTTCTTATCTACTTCTTGTTGGAGTCTGGGTGGCTTCCAAGATTGGGCTCTTATGAATTGCACTGCTATGAATACAAGTGTACATAGGTCACTCCAAATAGGTGTCTTTGTTTCACTTGGATCTATCCCCAGAAGAGGTATTGCCAGGTCATAGGGTAGGTCAATTTCTAGCATTTTGATGAGTCTTCAGACTATTTTCCACAGGAACTGAACCAATTTACATTCCCACCAGCACTATAAGAGGGTTCCTCCCCCCACCCCGCCGTCTCTCTAACAGTCAATTTTTCTGTCTTTCCTAATGTATAACATTCTCACAGGTATAAAATAGTATCTTGTTGTTGTTTGTATTTTATTTCTTTAATCATCAGTGACTTTGAATATTTTTTTCACAACTTTTGGCCCTTTGGATCTCTTCTATAGTGAATATTTCTGACTGTTTCACCTTATTTTTTTAATTGCTGAGTTTAGTGAGTTTTTTTATGTATTTTGGCTATTAACATTTTGTGTGATCTTTGGCTTATAAAGATCTCCCATTCTGTAGGGAGTCTCTGTTTTAGTGGTGGTTTCTTTTGCTGTGTAGAAGTTTTCCAGTTTGATGTAGTCCCATTGGTTCATTTTTGGTTTTTGTTTTCCTTGCAGTTGGACTTGAGCCATCAAAGATGTTTTTAAATGTTAAATCAGAAAAGTGTTCTGTCAATGTTTTCCTCTAAGTATTTGATGGTTTCTGGGCTAACAAACAAATATTTGATCCTACTTTTCTATGTGGTTAAATGTGGTGGTTCAGTTTCATTCATCTGCATGTTTCAATCCCATTTTCCCATCACCATTTGTTGAAGAGACTCTCCTTCCTCCATTTAATGTTTTGTGTCCCCTTGTCAAAACTTAGATTTCAGTTGGTAGTCTGCTAATATTCTCAGGAAAAATATTTAGGAGTTATATTGCTGAAACATATGGTAGTAGTATTTTTAAAAGTTATCTATTTTTTATTTATCATTGGGTAGAGACAGAGAGAAATTGATAGCAGAAGGGGAGATAGGGAGAGAAGCAGAGAGATAGCAAAGCCCTGCTTCACCACTCGTGCAGCTTTCCCCCTACAGGTGGGGACCAGGGGCTTGAACCTAGGTCTTTAAGCATTGTAGCATATGCTCTTAAACAAGTGTGCCACCACTTGGTCCCTGGCACTAGTATTTTTAACACATATTTTTAAATCAAGGTAATGTTAATTTACAAGGCTGTATCTTTTATGGGTATAGTTTTGCCGGATTAGCTTTGCAGGAGAGAGAGACAACCAGGGACTCATGGCTGAGCTGAGAACACAGTTCAATCTTTATTCACAAGCGGGGATGCAGTTCAACAACAATCTAATCTCTAATTACAGTTTTGTCCTGCCTCTGTCCTACCTCCCTCCTGGGGCAGAAGAGTCAGGAACAAGGAAGTAGGTAGGAAAGGGGACTGGGAGAAGGGAAAAGCGTGAACCAGCCAGGACTAAACCAAATGTCCAGCAGGCGGAGGGGGGGTGGTGGAGGGGGAGACCAAACCAATGTCCCGGAGGCAGGGGGTTGCCCAGCCAACAGTGGACATGCAAACAGAACACATCACAAGCAATACAAAGCAAACCCAATGTGATGATAAAAACAGAAGGTCTCACAAGCAGAATCCAGAAGCATACCAACACAGTTTCATACCTCTTTCTGCTGTATGTCACCCACCCCACACACACCACCAAAGCACAATATGCCTCACTCCTTCCCCTTTCTTGATCTTAGTTGTGCAGTCAGAGCCTAAGGGCTCTTAGCTTACTACTAGTTAGTCACTTTCATCAGTTTAGTTTACCCTTTTAAGAAATCAACTCTTGGTCCCCTTAACCTTTTGTGTAATTTTTTGGGTTTCCATTTCTTTTATTTCTTATTCTGGTTTTGGAGTTCCTTGATTTTTTACTGACCTTTGACTATAATTAAAAATACCAAGGCATTGAATGTAAATAGAGTTAATGCTCAAATGAAACAGAAAACAGAAGGTGGGGGAGGCAAGGGAATTATTTGTCCAAATGTTTTCAGCAATAGAGATTTAATAGCACAGTGTTCTTACTTCTGATTTACCCCACAATAAGCTGACAGATGCTAACCAGCAATTTGGTACTTATGTGACTAAGTACACTCTATGCAAGCAAGAGGGATGAGAAAGCCTTTTGACATGTAGTTGATTACCAAGTTAACAGGATTCATGACTTCCTAAATAAGTTCTCATCACTCTTCAGCAGCTTCTTCCCACAAACCTGGAAAATGTTTTTCAATTGCAAAAAAATAGTTGAAATGAAACAACTTCAAGAATTCTTTCATAATTGCGGATATGAAAATGTAGTTCTTGGGTGGGGATAGATAGCATAATGGTTATGTAAAGAGACTCTCATGCCTGAGGCACCAAATTTCCAGGTTCAGTCCTTTGCATCACCATAAGCCAGACCTAAGCAGTGCTCTGGTGAAGGTAAATAAATAAATAAATAGCGATAAAAATAAAAATAGAAAATAATAATAATAATAAATGAAAATGCAGTTCTGTTGTTAGCTTGCCACATGGATTTGTCACAAACACCACAAGGTAAGGACCAATCCCTGTGTAGACTAGTTTCAATTCCACTGTCACAGATAGGACTAGGGGCTCCCATGCCATGTTAACCTCCACCACCCAGCTACAACTTTAATGAGTTCCCACAATCATTTGAGTTTCAGACATTCATTGGCATAGCTATAGAATTCATTCTTTTTTTCTTCAGTAATTACTGGTACTGTTGCTCTTGGATCAAGGCAACTTAAAGAACAAAGAACTATATATGATAGAGGCATTTATCATCATGGTATAGTGTGCTCTGAATCCCATGCTACCCTTTGTCAGTTGCAGTAGCACATAAAATGGGTCATTAATGTGCATACATTAAAGGAATCTATCTGGAGCTTGGGGGAGAGCATAATGGTTTTGGAAGAAGACATGTTAAATGTTGGGGTACAGTTATCCAAGGAAAAACACCAAGAGACCAGAATGATGTAAAGACAAAGAGCCTTTATTTCTAGCCTGGGCATGGGGCTAGGGCCGAGATCTCATAACTTTTCTAGGTGCTCGACCACGAACCCCAGCACAGGAGGAGATATATAGGGTATGGGTTACATAGTATACATGACAAGCTTAGCCGTGTGGTTATCTTCTTTACAGATCTGGGGGAAATGTGGGGAAATGTTTAACAGTCTCTGTCTCTCCGGAGATGCCTTGGCTCTATCTCTCCAGAGATGCCTTTAATGCTCAGCTTATCTTTGTTCCTGTTGACTCAGGGCCATTGGGTTCAATTTCTAGTAATGGTCCTTAATTCCAGGACCTGTTCTTCTGAAACTGGGGCCCATATCATTTCTGCAGTTTTTGGAGCCTGTCATGGAGTCACTGCAGTCTGCACTCTTCATTAAGGATCTGACTGTCTCAGGTTTAATCCCCAGTACCACTATAAACCAGTAATACTTGGTTTTGTGTACTCACTAGCATTTTTTTTCAGCCTATGGTCTGTGCATTAAAAAGTTTGAGATAGTCAATCAATTTTTCCCCTCTCATATTAATTAAACAGTGATTTATATGACTACAATTTAATAGGAGTCTACATAAACACCATTCCCACCACCAAAAGACTGTTTCCTAGCCCATCCATCCTGCCCCCAGCCCTGTGAAGCCTAACATCCATCCTCACTCACTAGCATTTTAAAGCAACTTCTAAACAATGAGAATCAAGGAATTTGCAAGGAGACTTGAGCACAATAAATGTTTACAAACCTGTCACATATCCATTAGCATTTATTTATGTATTTATTTATGACACCAGTGCTATCACTGAGGCTCAATACCTGTATGAATTCACCATTCTTGGTGGCCATTTTTTCCCTATTTTCTTCCTGTTGTGATAGAGAGAGATGAGACTTGGGGGAGAGGGAGAGGTGAGATACCTGCAGCACTATTCCACCGCTCATGAAGCACCTCCTCCAGGTGGGGACTAGGGACTTGAACTCAGGTCATGGTACATGATAATATATACTCTCTACTGGAGGAGTCCTCAGCTTGCCCCTTTTCTCCAACATTTCATGAAAAAAAAAATGTGCATACCTTAGAACACACTGTTTTAGCAAACAAGTCAGTGGATTTTTCTATGCTCACAAAATTGCAAAGATCATTAGCATGGCCTAGTCATGGAAATTTTTATCCATTCTCCCAAAAACAAAGCCCAGTGACTCAGTAGCTATTCTTCACTCCCTGTCAACAGTTAATCAGCTTTCTGCTCTATGAATTTACCAATTCTAGATATTGCATATGAATGGAATAAAAATATAGGGCCCTTTAAATTTTTTGCCCTGGCTTCTTTTATTCATCATAATGTTTTCAGGACTCAGTCTTGTAGTATTTGTCCTAACTTAATTGATTTGTGATTAGATAACATTCCATTGCTTAAATATGTAAACTTTTTTATGTAGTTATAAACTGATGAGTGGTTTCCAATTTTTTGGCTGTTATGGAAAATGCTTCTGTGAGCAATTGTTACACATTTAAGTGGGGAAGCATCTTTTCCTTTCCCTTAGGCACTAGATAATAGAATGGGTAGTATATGTAGCCGTGTAGACAGAAACTAAGATGGCAGAACCATGTGATAGAAACCAGCATGGTGGAGATAATGTACACTGACTCAGCAAGGAGATCTTTATTGGCTTAAAATGTGATGCAATGACCAACCACTTTCATCAATATGAATCTCAAGGGTAGAGTTGTCTCTAGTTTGTTATCTTTGATTCATGATCGTAAAAAATTAAAGTGTATGACTATGACTTGATATAGAGATAAAAAAAACTACATTTCCCAGAATTCCTGGTACCAAGCAGCAGCAGCAGCAGCAACAACAACAACAAAAATGTGTCCCCAGGAAGAACTAAAGGCAAATGATTAGACAGGGAGGACCTTTGACTTTGGGTTATAAGTAGCAGGAGCAGGGGAAGAAGCAGTAATATTGAGGGAGAGCTAAAGGACGTGCAGTTGTAACTGAGCTGAGCTGAGCTGAGCAGAGGACACCTAAGAGTTGGATCACTAAGGGGCAGAAACCATGATTGGAAGAGAGTGGAGTCATCAGGGACACTTCTTTTCTGAGTGTTTTTCAATCTATAAGGCAATAAAAACCCATTTTTGTTCAACCAATCAATAAATGTTTTGTTGGCTTTATGCTAGCCCTTAAAAGTTATTAACTTTGAACTAGTCATTTGATATGGGGGTCATATGGACTCCCTGTAACAGAACTAGCCTATATATATACCAATTAAGAATGGTGGATTGGTGACGGACGGAGGATTGAAAGAAAACTATAGAAACACAAAGATGTTGATCCGTATCCTGTCTGTTTGTAGTGCTTCTTCAGGAACCCCTTCACCCCCTTGAAGGGCTGTACTCTCTCATAATTAAGTCTTAATAAAATTTCTCTTAACTACATTGAAGCTTTGGCAAAATGGCCATGCTGTGTTCCAAAAACAGAGGCACAGTTCTACATTCTCACTGGTAATTATAATGACGCTGATTTTTCTGCATCCTCAGTAATACATTATGGGCTACCAGTATGAATACAGCTCACCAAGTGGGTGTTGAAGGTGCTTAAACTTGCCTCAAGAAGCTTCTTGACAAAGCTGTTGTTTTCAAGAAGCACCTCTTCGGTATATATTCTATTAGCTGAAGCTAATAGAATTCATTTGCATAGAACCAAAACAAGACCCTGAATTCTTCAGACTGAGCTTCTTTCTCTCCCTTATCAAGGTTAACCACACTTAAGTTATCTTGCTTTTCTTCCCAAAAGAAAGGGTTTGTGGGTTCCCTGTCTATCTCTCTCCTTCACTCCCAGTTCCCCTCCCTACACTTGAAACATACTGAAGACATAATTTTGATCATATATACCCTCACTTATTAGCAATGTGGGCAGAGAAGACAGAGTAATGGTCATGCAAAGAGACTCTCCTGCTTGAGGCTCCAAGGTTCAACCCCTTAGTACCACCAAAAGCCAGAGCTGAGAAGTTCTCTGAAAAGAAAAAAAGAAAGAAAGAAAAAAAAAATAGAAAGGAAGAAAAGAGAGAAAGGGAAACAACAACAACAACAACAACAAAAAAAAAACCAAAAGCACTGTAAAACTTCTGCATGTGATTACTAAAATTTGGTTTTTATTTAACTGACCAGACTAACACTGTTTGGATTATACATCTAGAACCAAAACAGTAATAATGGTGTGTTTCTGTGGCTGTAATTTGTATTTCCTTAATGACTAATGGCATTGTAACACTTTTTTTTTTCCGTGCCTGTTGGTCATTTTGTCACTTTAGCTCTCTTTATCATATGTATTTTTCTCCAAATTTTTTGCACCCATTTTGTACAACTGCCTCTTACAAACAGTATATAAGTGAATCATGTCTTTTGATCCCATCTGACAAATACCTTGCTTTTGAGTGATTAATTCACTTAAATATTTAATGAAATACCGATAAGATAGAATTCATGTCTTCCAAATCTCTATTTAAAAAAACCAACTATATGCCTAAGCTGTATTTTATTCTTCTATTTTCTTTTACTCCCTTCGTGATAAAGATATTTTCCACTGTAAAATTATGATTACCTTGTTTTTTTACCATATCTGTTAAATTATTTTTTTGTGTTTGCACTGAAGATTTCAATTAACATATTGATTGCATGTAGTATAATAACAAACCCTTCTCTTTATGGATTGGTAGCACACAAAGACAACTCCTTGAAGGCTCTGTGCCCTTTTTCCTCCTTGCTCTGTTATTGCCATACAAATTGCATATTTACATATTACAAGCCCACAAGCACAGTTTTATAATTAAGGCTTGATGTCTGTTGTCTTTTACATCACATAAGGGGAAGAATCACAGACAAGAGAAGCATTTAGATGGTCTTTTGTAGATTCCAGTGTTCTTTGTTTTGTTTTTGTTTTGTTTCTTGAATGGATTCAAGCCACTGTCTCCTGTCCATTCATTTTTAGCCTGAACAAGTAGCTACAGCCTCTCTAACTGGGCAAGTCTGCTAAGTGACAAACTTTCTCAGCCATTGTTGATCTCTGAATGTCTCCATTTCTCCTCATCTTACAAATGTGATTGTATAGGGCTGGGTAGTGGTACACTAGGTGTACATTATAAAAGAGGAAGGGAATATCTTTTTCTAAATCATTCATTGATGGGTCAATTTTTATATCTGTGTCAAATAGGTAGGATGCTACTAAATGAATGTCAAGCCTCATTTTTCTATTATGTTTCTACTATGTTCTAATGGTGCTATTATATTCATGTCCACTATATTCTTATCTACAACATGTTTTGTGGGACTAGCGAAGAATAAATGCTATTATGTGCACACAATGTGTGAAATGTTGCACAAAATAGAAATCTGATTGGCTTGATTGTAATTGATAATAATACTAGAGAGGCAGAGTTCAACAGTGATTTGTGTCAGTGGGTTTCAGTGTTGACTTTTACAGGCAGCAAGTCAGCATGGGTATGTAAAAAGTTAGGCAAGAGGTCCTGATCAAATCTTACCTCTATAAAAATTTAATTATTTCCAGGCTTATATTTTTCTCATCTATATGTAAAAGAAATCAAAATGGACCCTACCAAATACAAGTGCTAGCAAATTGGTTAGAATGGTGTCAAGTAATGGTAAGAAGTATAGCCATTTTTACTGCTACAATTGCACTGCTTTTCAGGATCAAGGATCTGATCTACATTTTGATGATACAGATGATAGATACATAGATGGATAGATTCTTATTTAATATTATGTAAAAGAGATTATTCTACCTTTCAAGAGAGTAATTGCTACTTTGTAGTTAGTGTTTTGCTAGGTACTCATAGAGTCACTGGTGCCAAGTAGCTATAAAGACTTTTACTTCAGGGGGCCAGGGGGTGGTGTACCTGATTGAGTGCACATGTTACTGTGTGTAAGGACTTAGGTTTAAGCCTCTGCTCTCCACCTGTAAGGTGGAAGCTTCACCAGTGGTGAAGCCAATCTGCAGGTGTCTTTCTTTCTCACTCTCTATTTCCCTCTGTCCTATTACATAAAATAGAAAGAAACAAAAAAAAAAAAAGAAGAAATAAAAGGGCAGTGGGTAGATAGCTTAATGCTTATGAAAACAGACTCTCATGTCTGAGGCTCCGCAGTCCTAAATTCAGTCCCCTGCACCACCATTAGCGAGAGCTGAGCAGTGCTCTAGTAAAATAAATAAATAAAATAAAAGTTAAAAAATTTAAAAAAGAATAGAAAAGGAAAGGGATGAAAAGAAAAGAGAGGAGAAGAAAAGAAAAGATGGAAGCCAGGTGTAGTGGATTTGTATGGCCAGCACCGAGCCCTGGCAATAACTCTGGGGGCAATTAAACAAAAATTAAATAGACAAACACCTTCCCTTCCACAGCTACAAATTTATGCTGAGAGAAATTTGTAGTCTGAAAAATTGTGAAGATTGCCACAAGGCTCACTGATAGAATAGAGATCAGTGTCTTTCACATGGAATTATGCAATGAATTCTCCAGTTCCGACATTTGTCCTTTAATGAGTGGCCATCTGTTTTGTCCTCAAGCACTTGGTGAGGTTTGAAAAAGTGAAGGAGTTGCCTTCTGTGGGTTTTGCGAGTGCTTTCAAGAGTGTGTCTGATACATCCAATTAGCTGGGGAAGGAACTTCAAATGCTATCAAGTAGGTGACTCCCTGGATTGTAACATTTAGCCTGGTTTGTGAGGAGGCCTCCATCATGACCAGCGACATTGCCTGTACTTTTCATGGCTCTCAAAATATACTAGAAAGTAGAACAGAGAAAACAGTCTTAAGACATTGCTGGGTTCAGAGTTTTTCTGCAATTGTATCAACACTAGACAGGCCCTGTGAGAGGCAATGAAAACATTAGAGACTATTGCATGTTATCCAGATATTATTATCCCTTCCTCTGATCCAGTAAGCAGACACACTAGAGGGAAAGAAGACAATCCCCACTGCTCCAACTAGAAGCACCATACCATTACAGGGCCCACAATCCAGAAGTAATGGTGAATGACCAAGAACCTCAGACAAAACTCCTATATAATGGCACACAGGAAGGATGCAAAAAAAAAAAAAAGGCAGGTATAACCCGATCATAATCAAGGAAAAATAATCTATACTGATTAGTGGGAATGATGGCAAATGCTAGAAGAAGTGGGAATGATCCATTTTGACCAGTGGAAAGTCACAGATGTAAATGAAACTCTCATTATTTTGATATTAAAATTGGAAACATCGATGGAACTACTGGAAGAATTTTATGGCCAGGGGCTAAAGAAAATATACTTATACTGGAAAAATCTTTTTTTTTCCTAATTAATCAGGAAATGTTACCAATCTCCTACTTTGGACAGTTACAGAAAACCGAAAGGAGATAGTTCGCCTGCTTTTATACAGAAGGCCATGAGTTTGAGCCCTGGTACCACAAAGGAGCCCCATGAATGTGACAGGGAGGTTCATGGATGGTGAAGCAAGCAAGGTGTAATCTCTCTCTCTCTCTCTCCCTCTCTCTCTCTTTCTCTCTCTCCTTCTCTCTCTCTCTCTCCCTTCCATTCTCTATTCCTCTCCCCCCTCTCTCCCATTCATTCTCTATTTCTCTCCCCTCTCTGTCTCTCCTTTTCTTCTTTCTCCATCTCTCTCTCTTTCTCTCTTTCCATCTATACATTTTTAAATGGGGGGGGGGTGGGATGGCAGGGAAATGGCTCACCTGGTAAAATACTCATGTTACCATATGTGAGAACCCAGGTTTAAAGTTCCCCAACATTACATGGGAGCACCAGCAGGGAGGAAGCTTCACAAGTACTAGAGCCATACTACAGTGTCTCTCATTTTGTCTATTTGACTCATCCTCTAAGATAAAAAAAAAAAATGGAGGGTCAGCATGCTCAACACTATTAGATATGCACATGGCTCTAGTTTTATCTCACAGAAAAGAAAATGGGCTAGGAATGAGACAGGCTTAGGCAAGTCAAATGATAAAGTGCTCTAAGTCCTTGATTGTCAGAGAAATGCAAATAAAAACAAAAATGAGATGCCATGTCACTCCTGTGAGAATGTCATACATCAGAAAGAATAGTAACAGCAAATGCTGGAGAGGTTGTGGGAACAAAGGAACCCTCCTGCACTGCTGATCAGAATGTCCAGCCCCTGTGGAGAGCAGTCTGGAGAACTCTGAAAAGGCTATAAATAAACTTACCCTATAACCCTGTAATTCCACTCCTGAGGATATATCCTAAGGGACTAAACACACCCATCCAAAAATATTTGTGTCTACCTATGTTCATAGCAACACAATTTGTAATAGCCAAAACCTGGAAGCAACCCAGGTGTCCAACAACGGATGAGTGGCTGAGTAAGTTGTGGTCTATATACATAGTGCAACACTAATTAGCTTTAAAAATGGTGAATTCACCTTCTTCACCTCATCTTGGATGGAGCTTGAAGGAATCATGTGAAGTGAGATAAGGCAGAGAAAAAATTATTGTGGGATAATCTCACTCATGGACAGAAGTTGAAAAATCAGAACAGAAAGGGAAACACAAAGAACTTGGACTGGGCTTAGTGTATTGTACCAAAGCATAGGTCTCTGCAGGAGTTGGGGGACAGTGGCTTTCAGGTCCTGGTACATGATGGTGGAGGACATAGGCGGGGGGTGAGAGTGTTTTGTAGAAAGCTAAGAAATTTTATATATGTATTAGCAGCTGTATTTACTGGAAACCATGAATCGCCATAATAGTAATAGTAATAATAATAATAATTATTATTATTATTATTATGAGCCAGAATAAAAATTTGTGTCAAAAGCCAGAAAGGATAATAACAACCACAAAAACAAAACAACAAAAAATACCTTAAAGGATGCAAATGAGCTATGTGGCCCTCAGTTAAAATGCTATTAATAAATAAAGTATTAGATTCCAGGGCATGGTAGTATACACTCAATTAAGCATACACACTACAGTGCACAATGACTCAGGTTCAAGCTTATGGTTCCCACCTGCAAGGAGTGAAGCAGGGCTTCAGGTCTCTCTCTCTCTCTCTCTCTCTCTCTCTCCCATTTCTCTCTGTCTCTATCCCAAATAAATAACATTAAAAAGTTAGTTTTGGGGGGTTGGGCAGTAGCACAGCGGGTTAAGCGCACGTGGTACAAAGTGCAAGAACTGGCATAAGGATCCGGGTTCGAGCCCCTGGCTCCCCACCTGCAGGGGAATCGCTTCACAGGTGGTGAAACAAGTCTGCAGGTATCTATCTTTCCCCCCTGGCTTCCCCCTCCTCTCTCTATTTCTCTCTGTCCTATTCAATAACAAATGACATCAACATCAACAACAATGATAATAACCACAACAAAACTACAACAATAAGGACAAAAAAAAAAGTTAGTTTTCTTCCTTTCAAAAATAAAGTATTTGATTCTAAAATATCATTATTAACAATTAAGGAATTGAAGCTGTCTAGAATATTGTAATACATAAGGGAATAAAGACCCTTACATGTACAAAATTGTTATTTTAACAAGAGCAATTCCCATCTTTTACCTTAAGAAAGTAATGGATAACATGGACAAATATTTGTTTATAAGGATATATTCTATTACTTGCATGGCATTTCTACACTATCCTCAAAATACTTATAATATTCATGACATTACTGACAGTCTCTATTTTCACATTAAACTGGGGGATGCTATCTAGTGGGTGTCAGTGCAATTTGTTAGAAAATACTGCTTTTTGTTAAGAATCTCCTTTCTTATATTGACCTGTTTTCCCAGAGTAGTTTGGGGTGTGCAAGCCTGACAGATACGATTCTGACAACACCCAAGTGGAACAGTGGCACCAAGGATCTCATAGTGGCCACTGAGGCAATTCTTACCTAATGACTTAATTTTCAATCTGAAATTTTAGTCTAAACTGAACCCGCTGTCTGCAGTTCTGGCGTGTCTTTGAGCTCAGCCTCCTCAATGTCTCTAGAAACAAAAACCTGTTTTCTTTCTTTCCTTTCCTTCCTTGCTTTCTTCTAAATTTATGATTAATAGTAGGTTCTAAGACTGTAAAATTAGTGTTCCACACCATACCCCCCACCAAAGTTCTTAGAAACAGTTTGCTTGCTTCTGTTTGTATTTGTTTGTTTTCGAAAGTTCATGTGTATCAGATCTCTAGAATCCACATATGAGTGTGACCAGTCCTGGGCAAAGCCAAAAGGTCCCCGAGAGGAGGGCAAAATAATGATGACAGAGCCCAGAAGGACCAGATTGATCATTTGATACTTTCCCTTTGCCCGGCTGCAGCCTGCACTAGAGGTCAAAATAACCTTGCCTGCCTGCCAATGATTTCTATACAACCTGAGTGAATGAGTCCATCAGAACCATAAAGATCCTCATGGCAGTAACTATACAGTATTCCCTGGCCCTTAACTACCGGACTGTATAGGCTTCCTTTTCAAATGATCATATGATGTTGCTCAGGCCAATGTCCCCGACAGTGTGAAACCATCTGGTAGTTGTCTATCATCTCTTTACTTATTTTGCTAAGCATAATCACCTCCATTCCACCCATTTTGTTCCAAAGGATACAATAATTTTTTTATCTTAGAATTATATTCCATGGAATATATGTCCCATAACTTCTTTAGCCATACATCTGTTGATGGGCATTTAGGCCTCTTCCACTCATTGGCTACTGTGAAAATGCAGTTATGAACACAGGGGTGCATATGTCCCTTTAAATTAGTGTTTGAGTGTCCTCTGGATAAATGACCAAGAGTGGTATTGCTGGGACATAAGGTACTTCCATTTTGATTTGTTTAAGGACTCTCCATCATTTTCCAACATGGCTGCCCCAATTTGCATCCACACCAACTGTGTAGCAGAGTCCCTTTTTATCCACAACCTCTCCAACATCTGTCATTTCCTGACATGTTGATGCAAGCCATTCTCTCAGATGTGAGATGGAATCTCAGTGTAGGAAAACCACAGTTTTCTTCTCATAGATTTTGGAAGAATGGGGATGGTCTGTCTGCTCCTTAGTATGCACATTTGACCTTGAATAAAGTTTTTACTCCAGCCCACACACTCCTGCTTCTGGTCATACCTGATGCCTCCTCTTTCTTTCTTTCTTTCTTTCTTTCTTTCTTTCTTTCTTTCTTTCTTTCTTTCTTTCTTCCTTCCTTCTTTCCTTCCTTCATATCTTTCTTGCTTTCTCTCTCTCTCCCTTTCTCCCTTCTTCTTCTTCTTCTTCTTCTTCTTCTTCTTCTTCTTCTTCTTCTTCTTCTCCTTCTAGAATTTATTTATTCATTAGAAAGAAAGATAGGAGGAGAGAAAGAACCAGACATCACTCTGGTACATGTGCTGCCAGGGATTCAACTCAGGACCTCATGGTTGAGAATTCAATGCTTTATCCACTGTGCCACCTCAAAGACCACTTTTTCTTAAATAATTTTTTATTTATAAAAAGGAAACACTGACTAAACCATAGGATAAGAGGGGTACAACTTCACACAATTCTCACCACCAGAACTCTGTATCCCATCCCATCCCCTGATAGCTTTCCTATTCTTTAACCCTCTGGGAGTATGATTCCAAGGTCATTGTGGAATGAAGAAAGTGGAAGGTCTGGCTTCTGTAATTGTTTCCCCACTGAACATGGGCATTGACAGGTCTACCCATACTCCCAGCCTGTCTTTCTCTTTCCCTAGTGGGGAAGGGCTCTGGGGAATTGAGCTCCAGGACACACTGGTGGGATTGTCTGTCCAAGGAAGTCTGGTTGGCATCATGTTAGCATCTGGAACCTGGTGGTTGACAACAGAGTTAACATACAAAGCCAAACAAATTGTTGACCAGTCATAGACCTAAAGGCTGGAATAGTGCAGATGAAGAGTTGGGGGGGCTCCGTTTTGTAGATAACTAGTAGGAATATTTTGTTGTGCAGCCCCCCTGTTCTGATGCTGTGGTCTATTTGCATAATCATTGTTTTGACTGAGACCTGCCCTGCCTGCAGGGTATTAGTTAATCCCACTGGTTAGAACCTTTGAGACAGCTGCTATGGAAGCTTTCTACCTTCATACTCTTTTCTCCACCCCCTCTCCTAGCCATTTCCTTTTCCCACTTGCCACTTCTGGTTAAAGATACATATAAAGGCGTTGTCTCTGATCAATAAAGGCATTGCATTGTGTTCCCGCTTTGCCATGAGTTCCCATGAGTTCCTGGTCTCTCTCCCACGTCACTGAGTAAGCAGGAGCCCACGTTGGCTCCGGTCAAGTTCTCTCCAATGAAGAGAGCCTGGGAAGAAACTCTCATGATGTTAGCCCTGCAATATTTTAGTTATATTCCAAAGGGCCTGTGGCTATACTAGTGTTTTGTTTTGTTTGCTTGTTTGTTTTTCCTGAGCTTGAAATCTAATATGCAGGTGGAGCCTAATTATTGTCTGGGGAGGTGGTGTCATGGCTGGCAGAAGGACCAGAAAGCTGGATCAGGGAAGAGAATAGCTCCCAAATATGGGAAAGGTGTATAAATATCGTTGACTGTACACCCCATTGATTTGATGTGATCTGAGGCCCATATTCAGCTTGGGAGCCTATGTGACCTCTGCATCCCTGTAGATCTGAGCTCACATTCTGTGATCATAAGTAGGAACGTTCCAAGCTGCCCCAATATCAGGACCCATCTTCCTCAGGTGTAGCATAGAGTATGTTGTCCAGCCTTCCTTCAGAGGATGGAATATTCTCTACCATTATTGATCCAAGTTGAGGGCAAGGTCCTATGGGGGCCCACAACCAGACCACTTTCTAAGCCTCTCTACAAACAGATATATAGTGCTAGGCAGCTTTTTAAAACAATTTTTATAATTTTTATTTATAAAGTGGAAAAATAACAAGACCATAGAATAAGAGGGATACAATTCCACACAATTCCCACCACCAGAAGTCTGTATTCCATCCCCTCCCTTGATAGTTCCCCTATTCTTTATCCCACTGTGAGTATAGGCCCAGGGTCATTATGGGGTGCAGAAGTTGGAAGGTCTAGCTTCTGTAATTGCTTCCCCGCTGAACATAGGCATTGGCAGGTCGATCCATACTCCCAGCCTGTCTCTTTCCCTAGTAGGGCAAGGCTCTGGGGAAGTGAGGCTCAAGTACACATTGGTGGGATCATCTTCCCAGGGAAGTCCGGTTGCAATCATGATAGCATCTAGCATCTGGTGGCTGAAAAAGATTTAAGATATAAAGCAGAAACAGATTGTTGAATGATCATGAACCTAAAGGCTGTAAAATTGCAGCTGAAGATTTAGGGTCTATAGTTTGGAGAATAGTAGGTCTATTTTAAATATATTCCAAGGGGCCCATGACTTTATTAGTTTTTGCCTGAGCTTGCCATCTGAAATGCAATGGGCCCAAGTTATTTTCTGGGGAGATGGTGTAATAGTTGGAAGATGGATTAGAAAGCTGGATCAGGGAAGAGAGTAGCTCCTAAATTTGGTAAAAGTATATAAATATTATTAACTGTAAACCACACTGGTTTGATCTGGGGCCCATATTCCAAACAGGGGCCTATTTAACCTTTGCATCCCTGTAGGTCTGGCTAGGCAGCTTTTTACAGAATGAAGATGAGGGAAATAAGCAAAAAAAAAAAAAAATGGCAAAGAGACCAATCATTTCCAACTCCTACTTTCACACTTGGGTGTCAAAACAGGGACAAACAGCTTGTTACCTCCCAAACTAGTTGGCATATGGATCAATCCAAGAGGATCCCTTTGAGGGTTGCTGCTGAACAGGGTCTCTTTTATGCTAATTTTGTTATCATTCATCTCTCCATCTTTCAGAGTTTCTAATCATTTATAATTGATAGCATTTTGTCAGCCCTATTCCTAAATTCATATATTTGAAGATTGTTGTTCCTTTATCCAAACTTTATTAGAATCTGGATAGGAACAGAGGTGAACACAGATATTCAGTTTGCAATATTTAACTTCCTAATATAGCTAGAAAAAAATGGATGGTTAGATACAATTTTTAAACACCAAATTTTAATCATTTGTGGTTTAATCATTTGTGGTTTGTCTGATTTATGTCATTCACTACAGTGCCTTAAATTTTCCTGACTAAGTCAGCTTCACTAAGCTTATTTTTTTCTGACTCAGGGAAAGAAGCAGTCAGCAGTATTGACCAGAAGAAAAACATCACCAAGGGCTGTAAAGTTCTTTTTCTTTCTTTATTCAAGTATTTCACAGCAGTTAGATTACAAATTACAGTAATTGCAAAATTCCAGAATTCAAAAAGTAAGTCATTTCTTTTAAATTAAAATGGAGTTAAATGCAAAGCATCTATTTGGCACATTTCTAACTTAAAAGTATAAAACCCCAATAGATCATAGTTGATGGTCTACTTAATCTAAAAAGAATACATACAGAACTGAAACCAAAGAGGACTCCCAAGGTCTAGAGAACTGAATGTGTTAAATATAGAAAATGCAGGTGCAAACTCACCGTGTGATTACAAATTATAAATATAACAACAATGCCATTTAGCTATGGGACATGACGCTGCAGGTACCTACCTAACCAACGTAATCCAATAGATAAATGAAAAGGAAGATATTACCACCTCTCTCCAAAAAAAACAAAAATCCAATAATCCTTCAAGTTCACTGACATAGGAGAAAAATCAAATTATGAATGGACATGCAGAACAAACAAAAAAAATTATAGGTGAGCTTTAAGTCCACAAAGACATTTTAACTCTACAACTATTTGTTTCAACTCTAGTGTGGTTCCATCATATTCAAAAAAACTCTCATGATCCCCAAACTTGGAAACAACCCAGATCTCCAACATCAAATGAATGACTAAGGAAGTTGTAGTACACATACACAATGGAGTGTTATGCTGCTATTAAAAATGATGAGGCCATCTCTTTTGCAATCTCTGACCCTGGGAAAGGATGTGGAATGTGCTTCCTTTATATATTTGGGTTACTCAGACAACTCATGTCTGTTGTTTTGCACTTTAATTCCCTTTCCTTTAGTGGGTTTGTTCTGTTCTGAGTAATAGAACAGAGAACCTTGCACATGAAGGAAATAATAAAAAAAAAAAAAAACGAAGGTAGTCATTATATACAAAATGAAGACTTGTGTTGATAGGATCTGAATCATTAGACAGTTGTTTTTCTAATAGTCAATTTCTCTGTATGGAAGGGGCTCTGGGTAGTCATCCTAAACTTGGGGAGACGTTTTTCAAACATTTATTTTGGTAGGGCAGAAAGAAATTGAGAGAGAAGGGGAGATAAATACACACAGAGAGAAAGACAGAGTCGCCTGCCTGCTGTGCTGTTTACTGTTTGTGAAGCTTCTCCCCTGCAGGTGGGGACCAAGGGTTTGACCTGGGTCCTTGCATATGGTAATATGTACCCTTAACTAAATACAACACCACATGGCCCAGGGAGAAATTTTATAAGAAAAAAATAATCAGCAAGTGCTACCTCATTTAACTTGGGAAACTGAGGCTGAAATGATCCCAGGTTGTAGGGACATGTTAATTCAGGCATTTATTAATGTAAGTCCTCACTTACTGCTAGCCATAGGTTCTCTGTAAACCGCCACTTCCAGCAGAAGAGTGGTTAACAAAAACAGGCCCTAAAATAACTATTCAACATCAAGCAGAATTTCCTCCTTTTTTTTCTCAGCTATTTAGAACTACAAAATATTGGTTGAGACAACTTTATCCAAGCCCCATGCTGTGTGTAAGACAGAGCATCCTGCGAAGTAACTGTCAGTGTCAGAACTGAGTGAATCATGACACAAAGCTGAGTGGGTGTCATTCCTGGATTACAAATGACAGTACTCAGAGAAATGGCAGAAGATGTCAAACTGCCTGTAAGCATGTTATTACTTTTATGAAAATTGACAACTGTATATAATTGTTCTGATTCATAAGACAGCAGTTGAGAAAAAAAAAAAATCCAAACCACGAAAGGTTTTGCTTTTGGCCCAAGGTCACAAGTAGCATAAAGGTAGATGCCAAACCAAAATCCAGGTTCCTCATGTCAATCATTTGATTGTATATGGATAGGTGTGGCACATTCTAAATCACTTTGTAAGCAGAAAGACAGAAATCCCACCCCCACAAGTATCTTTCATAGCTGTATGGAAGTGGGCCTGGCATCATTTAAGCTCAATCATTTGTAAAAAGGGAATGAAAACTAACTGTGTCATGACATTGTGCTGTTAGCTACATGAGATGATACCTATAAAGTAGGTATCAGGAGCAGAAAGTGACTTCTGTCTGCAGTGAAGTTCAGCCCTGATGTCAGCCATATGCTAATTATGTTTGTCAGTCATATGCTAATCAAGCCCCAAAGTCCTATGGGGGGGGCTGTATCACAACAGTCTACCCAGAATTTGTATAACCCAGTGAGAAAGAGGTAATAAGCCATTAACTACTGTGAAAAAACAGACAAACATGGATTTCAGTGATAAGAGAATAAGGATGGGGAGGCATGATGGTGGACATGTAGAGTAGTTAATAAGGGCAAAGTTCAAGTGGTTAAGGATAGTTCTCCACAGGCATGGGTAGTCTAGATTTAAACCATTACAGTTTATAGCTAGAACTACTGTAGTGATATTGAGAATAGACAGTAGAAGTTAGATGTTAGATGTGATTGGTAGATAGAATAAATGTGACTTGTTGATGGACTGAGAATGGCAGTGAGAGTAGTTGAGGAGTAATAGCTGAATTATGAATTTCTCCTCATAGCAATCACTTGGATTTTTGAGATTTCTATAACATGTCCAAGTGGAGACTTTTAGGAAGCCATTTGGTTTTGAATTAGAAACTAAAAGATCAGGATAGAGGGTGCCAGGCAGTGGTGCACCTGGTTAAGCACACATGCTATGGTGAATGGGGATGCAGGTTCAAGGCCCTGGTCCCCTACCTCAGGGGGAAAGCTTAACTAGTGGTGAAGCAGGGATACAGGTCTCTGTGTGTGTGGTGTGTGTATCTCTGTCTTTCTCTCTTCTCTCTTCCTACTCCCTGTCTTTATCTGATAATAAATAAATATTTAAAATTAAAAGAGACAGAGGAAGGGTAGAGATCCCATTAGGCATACTTAGCACTTAGTATCTGAAACAAGGGAAATGGGTACTATTACTTAAACAAAAAGTCTAAAGAGGCTCAGAAAAGAGCCCTGGAATACACTGACCATGAAAGACAGAAAAATCGGCAAAGGAGACTGATGAGGTGATGAACCAAGAGTAATCAGGGAGGTCACTTGGCCAAGAGAAGAGATGACTCCTTGTATATAGAATGTTCCTTGAAAAATTTTATCTTCTGAAATGCTGAAAATAATATTCAAATTTTATGTTTGTTTCCCCTTTTCTCCTCTTTAAATTAGTGATTCCATAGAGTTTTACAAAGTCATAAGATTTCCATTATATGATCTCACAATCATACATAGCTAGTGTAAGTACATCTTCTACCAAGTTCTGTTGCTCCCCAGACCCACCATATTTTTCACAAAATCCAACAGAGACTTTGGTTATTATTCTTTTTTTAAAAAGTTATTGTGTTTGAGTCATCAATTTGAAACCAAAATATGGTAGCCACTTAAATGTCCAATGAGAGGTGACTGGTTAGTGAAGTTATGGTATATAGATCTAGAGCTAGACCTATTACTCTGTAATCCAAAAGGATGAGATTGTATCATTTGGAACTAAATGGACAGAAATAGATGTGATCATGCTAAGTGAAATAAGTAAAAAAAATTAGTGAAGGACAACTACCCGATGGCTTCATTTAAGATATTCTCTTCCTATCAATCTAGTTGGCTAGCTCCCATCCTTGTGGGTCCATTGTGTCTATCTAGTCATTGGTGGAAGATGCAAAAATATAGCCACCAAAGATCCAGAGTGGTTAGTTGTACATCTCTACCCTACCCTTCCTTTTAGAAATAAATTGTGACTTTGGAAAAAAAAAAGATTCAGAGTAGGTAAATGATATGGGAGAAAATCTTCCATTCCTCCATGAAAATGGCTTCTTACACTGCATTTTTTTTCTTTTCTTTTCTTTTATTTCCTTTTCTTTTCTTTCTTTTTTTTTTTACTGTGGCAAAACACATGATATAAATTAGATATTTTAACAATTTCTAGTGCACACTACAAGATTGTTAACCAGAAACTCATTAATGTACAGCACATCTAGAAAAGCCTTTTCATCTTTTGTGGCAGAAACTCTATGCTTATTGAACAATTCTCCATTTCCCTCTCTTCCTAACCCTTGGTAACCACAATTCAACTTTGTTTCTGAGTGAGACTACTTTAGACACTTCATATAAGTTTATTTATATGTTGTTTTTGTATTTGACCTTATATGATTAACTTTTTTCACCTAGCCTTTCTTCTTAATGTACATCTATGTTCTGGGATGGGACAGCATTTACTTTTTTTTTAATCTGAGTAATACCCCAATGTTTGAATATTCCACATTTTTCTCATCTACTCACTTATCTATGAATATTTAGGTGTTTCCTTAGTATTGACTGTTGTGAATAGTACTGCTATCCACACTAATTTTTCTTTAGTGTCCTGATTTCTGCCTCATATGATAATTCGATTTTCAATATCTTGAAGAGCTTCCTTACTTTTCCTATATAGACTGCGTCATTTCATAATCTAACCCGCGGTGTCTCCATTGCTCTACACCCTTACCAATACGTATCCCTTCTTTTCTTTTTCATAATAGACATTCAAATTTGTATTCACTAGACGATATAGCTTATAGTGGTTTTGACTTTTATTTCCCTGATGATCAGTCATGCTAAGCAAATTTTCATATGCTATGAATTTACTTTTGGAGAAATATCTATTAAAATCTGTTGTTCACTTTTAATTGGGTTATTCACTTTTTTCCAGAGGAGAGCATGATTGGCAGTCCCCATTGGTTAATGAAGTTTTTTTTTTTTTACATTTGAGAATACTGTGGGGGCCAGAAATGGACTAGTCTTCTTCTGAGATCACATTATGATCAGAATAAGTAATTGGGTTATTTGATTTTTATTATAGAGTCATAGAAGTTCTTTATATATTGTGGATATATACACATACACATACATTTCCACTAGGGTTATTACTGGGGTTCTGTGCCTGCATGAGGATTCCATCACTCCTGGCTCCCATTGTTTTCTTTTTCTGTTGATAGAGAAAAAAAAATTAGAGGAAAGGGTGGGATGAGGAGACACACACACAGAGAGAGAGAGAGAGAGAGAAAAGAGAGAGAGAGAGAGAGAGAGAGAGAGAGAGAGAGAGAGAGCTGCAGAACTGCTTCTCAGATCTTCAAACCACTCCTCCAGCTGGTGGGACTGGGGGCTTGAGCCCAGGTCCTTGTGCGTGGTGATTGCTCATTCTCCTGGGTGTGCCACTGCCCAGACCCTATCTTCTGGTTATTAACCCCTTATCCAGTATATGGTGGCATAATATTTGCTCCTGTTCATAGGTTGCCTTTTAAGCCTGATCTTTTTCCTATGCTGAAAACATAGTTTAATGCAATCCTATTTGTTTATCTTTGCTGTTGTGGCCTATGCCTTGGTGTTATGTCCAGTAATAATATTTCACTATGTTTTTTGTTATCATATTGACAATGAAGACCCTTTACTTGTCAGTTGGCATGTTGAGTGTCCTTCCTATCTCCACTGTTCAATCACAGTGACATCTATTGTTAAGTTTGTGTTCATTGTGGGGTTTCAGAATTCTCTGGACATGAACCCAGACCTGTCTGACATACTTTAGCATGTCATATGACCTATTTATCTATTTATTTTTGTGTGTGAAAAATTATGGTCTGTTTAATTAATCGCCACTCTATAGTGACATCAGAAGCAACATGTGCTCTACAACTCTGACTTTAGGGAACATCAGCATTCATCTGAGATCAAAGGATCAAGGACATATTAAAATGGAATTATGAAGAATAAGTGTTAGAAATAAAAAAGAGCATCACACACAGATGACAGGCTTTTTATCTTATCAACAAATCTAAAGAACAAACTGAAAAGCTACTAAGACTAACAAAAATGTACATTGAAGTAATGGGCTTTAAAACTGATATACATTTTTTTTTTTATTTAAGAAAGTATTAATTAACAAAACCATAGGGTAGGAGGGGTATAAAACTGATATACAAAAATTAATTGCTATTCTGCAGATAAGAGACAACCAGCTTAAAAATAGAATCAATGTCCAGCAAAGAAGCAATTACAGAAGGCAGACCTCCCACCTTCTGTATCCCATAAAGATCTTTGGCCTATACTCCCAAAGGAATAAAATACAGGAAACCTTCCAGTGGAGAGGATGGGATATGGAACTCTGATGGTGGGAATTATGTGGAATTGTACCCCTCTTATCCCACAATCTTCTCAATCATGATGAAATCACTAATAAAAATCATATATATATATATATATATATATATATATATATTCAGAGGAATTCTCAGTCTCAGCAGTCACAGAATATGAAACACAGAGAAACGGAATCACTAAGAAATACACAGATGCTGGATAGGGAAAGCTATAAAATTTAGGTAAGGGACATAAAGCAGACTTGACTCCAGAGAGAAGCCTGTTTTGCTTTTTGGATAAGAAGATAGCATAGCAACGGTGCCAATTTTTCCAAATTAAAGTATAAATTTTATGCAATAATACTTGATATTTAAACAATTTGGGAACTTGACAACGTGGGAGTAAAATTTATGTGGAAAATAAACATCAGAGATTATCAAGGAAAATTCTGACAAAGGGGAGTAATTAGACTTATAGCTCTCTCAGATATTAAATTTTATATCTTAAAGCTGCAGTAATTAAGGCAGTATGTTACTGGCTCAAGAAGAGAATGGCAGATTAATGTAACTGAAAGATAAGAATAGAAATAGGCTTGCCTATAAGTATGGAAATAGAAAGTGAGGTTTTACCTAAAGCCAAACTTTTTGATGTTGTGCTTTAGGAAGTCTAAACTCTTAGGTAAAAGCCCTAATCTTAAGGCAAATCAATATTAAATAAACTGCATGTTTACCTTTATTTTATTCCCTTCTTTCTTTTTAAAAATTGTAAAAAATACTTTTTAATATTTGCTTTTATTAGAAAGAGATCCAGAGAGAAAGACAAAGAGAGAGAAACCAGAGCACTGCTCAGCTCTGGCTTATGGTGTTATAGGGAACTGAACACAGGATCTCAGAGAGTCTTTTGCAGAAGCATCATGCTATCTCCCAACCCAAACCCCTCCTTTCCAATATGTTTTTGTATTTCTTTGGGTTTACATTTAATTTTCACGCATATGCCATATGTGTGTGTGTGTGTTAGTCTATATATACACATAATACATATCTACAACTTGAAAAGCAATATAGGCAGATGAATAACTATGTTCAAAGCATTATTTAATGAGCATTTTTTCTGCATTTCTATATAACCATAGCAATGAATAATTTAATAGTTCTAATGTCCTCCTGGGAGTGGCTGCCATAATTTATTTTAAAACTTAATATTGTTGTATATGTAATTTTTGTTCAGGTTTTCATTGTATAAACAGCATAGAGCTGTTTATTCCATCATTGCAATTATTCTCCCTTAATATATTTTAGAAAGCACATTTCTGGAGCAAATGTTTTAGCAAATATAAATTGCCTTCTGAAAGGATTGTATAAATGTGCAATGTGATAAATAATTCTGACTGGTTAACTAGGTTTTCATAATGCATTTCTTTTTCCCTATTCCGGAGTGAAAAGATAACTTGAATATATATTAACTTTCATGGTAAAAATTGATAGTGATGCTGAAAATTTTTATTTAATGATTATATTTACACGTACATCATTTTGACTTAATTACCTAAATATTATTCCCTTATTCACACATGCATTTGTTTTTCTTTAGACCAGACATTAACTTAAGTACAAATATCATTCACTATGAGAGCCAAAACTCTGATCATGTTGTGGCTGAGAGAAAAAGTTCTCTTTAACCAGTAGAATCTAAATCTAATTCTTTTTTTTTATTTCTTCCTTTTTGTTGCCTTTGTTGTTTTTTATTGTTGTAGTTATTATTGTTGTTATTGATGTCATTCATTGTTGGATAGGACAGAGAGAAATCGAGAGAGGAGGGGAAGACAGAGAGAGGGAGAGAAAGGCACCTGCAGACCTGCTTCACCGCATGTGAAGCGACTCCCCTGCAGGTGGGGAGCTGGGGGCTCGAACCGGGATCCTTATGCGGGCCCTTGTGCTTTGCACCACCTGCGCTTAACCCACTGCGCTACCACCCAACTCCCTTCTAATTCTGGTTTTAACTTAGATACCATCCTGTAAAGTAAATAGTAATGATAAATACAGGTTTCCAGTGAACATACAAAGGCAATTTATTTGTATCGCGAGTATAAAAAAAAAAAAAAAGCTGAAATACCATTCAATAACAAGAAGGTAGGAGCAAAGTGGGCAGAAGAGACAAATTAATTCGGGAAAGCGAATAATCGTGAGTACTTTGACAATTTGTCCTTAGAACTGAAAGACATCTAGGAAAAAGCAGTCAAGAGAATAGATTGCCTTTGGGGTTGGTTGGTAGTGCACCTGGTTGATTGCACATGTTACAGTGCAGAGGGAAAGCTTCACAACTGGAAGTCTCTCTGTCTCTCTTCCTCTCTATCTCTCCATTCATCTCAATTTCTGGCTGTCTTTATCCAATAAAAATAAAGATAATTAAAAAAAATTAAAAAGAGAGAATAGATTGCTTTCTTTTTTATTTTATTTTATTTATTTATTCCCTTTTGTTGCCCTTGTTGTTTTATTGTTGTAGTTATTATTGATGTCGTTGTTGTGGGATAGGACAGAGAGAAATGGAGAGAGGAGGGGAAGACAGAGAGGGGGAGAGAAAGACAGACACCTGCAGACCTGCTTCACCGCCTTTGAAGGGACCTGCCTGCAGGTGGGGAGCCAGCCGGGGGCTCAAACTGGGATCCTGACGCCGGTCCTTGAGCTTAGCGCCACCTGCGCTTGACCCGCTGCGTTACAGCCTGACTTCCAATAGATTGCTTTCTAGGAGAAAGATGAATTACCAACACTGAGTCAGGGAGAAGTAGAAAACTAAACGATACCCAAAATCATATAAAAATTTTATTAGTTTTCAAAAATGCATCCTATTATTATTGTTAGTAGTAGTAGTAGTAGTAAAGCCTGGGTCTCACACATATATAGAAAGAAGGAGATTGTATTTATATATTTTCTTCAAGGTTGGGAACTACTCTCTGCACTAGTCCAGTTTTCTAGTTCAATTCTCAACTCTGACAACATCTTCCCAGACATTATTTTTAGTCCATCTCCTTGTTAGCTATCAGACTCAAACAAAAATTACTAAAGTCACAGGCCCATAGGAAGATACCTAAAATAGATTTCCTAATTTCTTACCATCCTAAAATTCCTATTTTTGCCTCTTTCTTTTCTTTTTTTTTTCTTTCTTTCTTTGTGGGGGGATTAATGGTTAACAGTTGACAGTAAAATACAGTAGTTTTTACATGTGTAACATTTCTCAGGCTTCCACTTAAAAATGAAACCCCCTCTAGGTCCTCCTCTGCCATGATCCAGGACCTGAACCCTTAACCCCCTACCCCACAGTCATTTACTTTGGTGCATTACACCAAACCCAATCCAAGTTCCGCTTTGTGTTTTCACTTCTGTTCTTATTTATCATTTTCTGTCTACGAGTGGAATCTTCCCATATTCTTCATTCTCTTTCTGGCTGATCTCACTTAACATGACTCCTTCAAGCTCCATCCAAGATGAGGTGAAGAAGGTTAATTCACCATTTTTAAAGCTAATTAGTGTTGCACTATGTATATAGACCACAACTTACTCAGCCACTCACCTGCTGTTGGACACCTGGGTTGCTTCCAGGTTTTGGCTATTACAAATTGTGCTGCTATGAACATAGGTATACAGAAACCTTTTTGGATGGGTGCGTTTGATTTCTTAGGATATATCCCCAGGAAAGGAATTTCAGGATCATAGGCTAGGTTCACTTCTAGCTTTCTGATAGTTCTCCAGACTGCTCTCCACAGGGGTTGGTCCAATTTACATTCAGATCAGCAGTGCAGGAGGGTTCCTTTGTTCCCACAGCCTCTCCAGCACTTGTTGTTATTATTCTTTCTGATGTATGACATTCTCACAGGAGTGAAGTGGTATCTCATTGATGTTTTTATTTGCATTTCTCTGACAATTATGACTTGGACCATTTTTTTCCTATGTGTGTTGGCCTTTTGGGTCTCTTCTATGGAGATTATTCTGTTCATATCTTCTCCCCAGTTTTCTATGGGGTCTTTTTTTGCTGCAGAGTTTGGTGAGATCTTTATATATTTTGGGTTTAGCCTCTTGTCTGATACATGACATGTAAAAATACCCCATTCTGTAAAGGATCTCTTTGTTAGTGTGGTGGTTTCTTTTGCTATAAATAAGCTTTTTATTTTGACTTAGTCCCACTGATTTATTTATGTTTTATTCTTTCTTGTAATTGGATTTGTATCATTGAAGATACCTATAAAATTTAGATGGAAAAGAATTCTGCCAGTATTTTCCTCTAAGTATCTGATAGTTTCTGGTCCAAGATCCAAGGCCTTGATTCATCTGGACCTTACTTTTTGTGTCTGGTGAAATATAGTGGTTCAGTTTTATTCTTCTGCATGTCTACACCAATTTTTTCCAACACCATTTGTTGAAGAGACTCCCCTTCCCCCATTTAATAGTCTGGGCACCCTTGTCAAAGATTAGATGTCCACATGTGTGTGGGCTTAATTCTCGGCCCTCAGTTTGATTCCACTAGTCAGTGTGTCTATTTATGTTCCAGTACCAAGCACTTTTGATTACAATGACCCTGTAGAATGATTTGAGATCTGGGAGTGTGATGCCTCCAGTTCTGTTCTTTCTTCTCAAGATTGTTTTGGCAATTCCAGGTTTTTTTTGGTTCCATATAAACATTTGTAGCATTTGTTCTATTCTCCTAAAGAAAATGGGTAGGATCTTGAAAATGGGTAGGTCCATGAAAAATGATGAATGAAATAGTGGGGGTTGTATTGTTAAATGGGAATCTGGGGAATGTTATGCATGTAAAAAAAAAAAAAAGAAGTAGAAACGCAAAGCAGAAATTGACTGAGTTTGGAGTATGGCACCAAAGTAAGAAAGCAGAAGTACACTAGAGTTTGCAGTGAGTACCTCCCTAATACTTCCTCTCCACTTTTCCAAGCTTTGGGTCCATGATTGCTCAACAATTTGTTTGGCTTTGTATGTTAACTCTCTTTTCAGTCACCAGGTTCCAGGTGTCATCAGGATGCCGGCCAGACTTCCCTAGATTGAAGACCCCACCAATATGTCCTGGAGCTCAGCTTCCCCAGAGACCCACCCTACTAGGGAAAGAGAAAGGCAGACTGGGAGTATGGACCGACCAGTCAACGCCCTTGTTCAGCGGGGAAGCAATTACAGAAGCCAGACCTTCTACCTTCTGCAACCCACAATGACCCTGGGTCCATGCTCCCAGAGGGATAGAGAATGGGAAAGCTATCGGGGGAGGGGGTGGGATATGGAGATTGGGCGGTGGGAATTGTGTGGAGTTGTACCCCTCCTACCTTATGGTTTTGTTAATTAATCCTTTCTTAAATAAAAAAAAATTAAAAAAAAGGATAGCATTAAATTTATATATGGCTCCGGGTAATATATTTCTTTTCATGATGTTAATTCTTCCAAGCAATAACAAGGAATATTTTTCCATTTCTTTGTGTTTTTTTCAATTTCCTTGAATAGTGACTCATAATTTTCAGTATACAAGTCTTTCACTTCTTTGGTTAGGTTTATTCCTAGATATTTTATTGTTTTTTTCTGCTATAGTAAAAGGAATTGGTTTCTGGATTTCATCTTCTTCTAACTTAGTGCTTGCATAGAGGAATGATACTGACTTTTGAATGCTAATTTTGTAGCCTGACACCTTACTGTATTTCCTGATGATTTCCAAAATCTTCTTGCTCAATTCCTTAGGTTTTTCTATGTATACTATCATATCATCTGCAAATAGGGAGAGTTTGGCTTCTTCTCTTCCACTCTATATTCCTTTAATTCCTTGCTACTGCCTGATTGCTATGGCAAGAACTTCCAACACTATGTTGAATAGCAATGGTGATAGTGGGAAGCCCTCTCTAGTACCTGAATTGAGGGGAAATTCTTCCAGTTTTTTGCTATTGAGTATGATGTTGACTGTAGGTTTGTTGTATATGGACTCCACTATCTTCAGGAATTTTCCATCTATTCCCATTTTTATGGCATTTTGATCATGAAAAAATGTTGCATTTTGTCAAAGGCTTGATCTGCTGCTATTGAGATAATTACGTGGTTGTGGTCTTGCTTTTATTGATATGGTGAATCACATTGGTTGATTTAAGTATATTAAACTCACCTTGCATCCCTGTGATAAACCCTATTTGGTCATGATGTACAGTCTTTTTAATATGCTGCCATATCTTGGCTAGAATTTTGTGCAATATTTTAGCATCTATGTTCATCAGAAATACAGGTCTGTAGTTTTCTTTTATGTTGTGTCCTGTTGTTTTAACCGAGCAGGCTTCAGCAGGCTGGGCTAACTTCACGGGCGGGTAACAGAGACTACCAGAGACATACAGCTGGGCCGGGAAGCTGTATTTCTTTATTTAGGATCAATGATTCATAAACTAACTCAAACTAATCACCAAACAGAACTCTCCTGCCTCCTTCCCCTGCAGCAGTGCCAACAACTCTCGAACTCTGTGGGGGTCCCTTGGGGCGGGGACAAGCAGGCCCAAGAAACTAGCAGGACTAAACCAATTTTTCTGGCGTGGGGAGAGCTAGACCAAACCAATGTAAAGCATACAAAAGTGTCCCTGTCTACTTTTGGTATCAGGGTGATGTTGGCTTCATAGAAGCTTTAAGGAAGTATTCCTATGTCTTCAATCTTTTGGAAGACTTAAAAGTAGAAGTATTTACTCTTCCTTCAAGGTTTTGTAGAATTCATTTGTAAAACCATCTGCTTCAGACTTTTATTCTTGGGAAGGTTTCTGATAACTGTTTCAATTTCTCTGGCTGTGGTTGTCCTGCTTATATTTTCTAGTTTCCCTTTGTTTAATTTTGGAAGTTTGTAGGTATCTAGACACTCGCCCATTTCTTCCAGTTTTTCCAGTAGGTGGCATGTATTTTTTCACAGAAGCCTCACATGATACATGATAGCTTGGGTTTCTGTGGTGTTTCTTATGATATTTCCTTTTTCATTTATAATACTATTTATTTGAGACTTCTCCTTTTTTTTTCTTTTTTGTGAGTCTGTCTAAGGATTTGCTAATTTTGTTTACTCCTTTGGAGAACCAATATTTAGCTTCATTGATCTTTTGTATGGTTCTCTTATTTTTTATGTTATTTATTTTTACTCTAATTTTAGTAAATTCAGTTTTTGTTTTTGTTGTTTTTTTGCTTTATGCTGCCTTTGTTCCTCTTCTTAGTCTTTTAGGTGTACAGTCGGGTTGATTACTTGAGCTTTTTCTTGTTTTCTAAAATGTGCTTGCATGGCTAGGAATTTCTCAGTACTGCCTTAACTGTGTCCCAGAAATTTTATTAGCTTATTTCATTTTCATTGATTTCCTGAAACATTTTCATTTCTTCCTTAATATCATCTTTAACCCAGTAGCTCTTAAGTAGTTTAATGTTGAGATTCCATATTTTGGGACTTTTACTAAATTTTTATTTATTGTTAAGTGTTAATTTAATTCCACTTTGGTCTGAGAAGATGCTTGGGATGATTTCAGTTCTTTTGAATTTGTTGACACTGGCTTTGTGGCCTAACATATGGTCTATCCTTGTTATGTTGCAGGTGAATTATCTGTTATTTATGTTCTCTGTATGCTATGGAAGCATGAGGGATTTTCAAATATTGCTGTACTTCTTGTGGGGAGGTCTTTTCTTGGGCTCAGACTCCTGGCATATCCTCTCTGTTGTGCACCTGATGTGGGGCCCTAGGAGAATGTTCTGAGGCAGGAGGAGTGAGCCTATGGGACTGACTCAGTGTCTGGTGCTAGTGCTGCGACAAGAGATAACCCAGGGACTTGTGTCTGATAACAATCCGTTTATTGAACAGCAAAGCAGGATTTATAAGTGTGGGACTATGTGAAAGCTTGGTAGAGCTTAGGGGAGCTCTCCCATCCTTGGATGGAGGTCTGGAAAGACACCAGACTTGTTAGCCTCTCTCCTTATAGAGATGAGCCAAGAGGGAAAAGTCTCCCAGACTCAGTTTCTCCTTGTTAGTCTCTCAAGCTCAGAGAAAGCCTACAGGCCTCTCACACTTAGTTTCCCCTGCTAGCAGCAGGCCAAATGGCTGCCTGCTTGAGAGTTCATTCAAAGTTCACACATCCACTTCACCTTTTGATCATAAAGGAGAACACACTCAATCATACACCCCAGCAGTGAGACCCCATATTCTGTTTCCTTGTGTCCTTTGATATCTGTGATTTACATCAAGTTTTGTTTTTCCTTCTCTGCATCACCTTACTGGTTTAACCCCTGTGCTTCTATCAAATGCCTTTGGATAATTAACTCACCTACATCATGGAGACTAATCATTTTCACCTTTATGTATCGCATCAATTCTTGTTATACCAGCCCCCTACCATAGAGGCACTAGCTGACCTTTAAGAAACCTGTAATTTCTGACATATGTGAAAAATGTTCTTCGTTTAACTCAGTATAAAGATCTGTACTCTTCTCCCAATAAATGAATGGTCATACCAAAATATTCCCCAATTCCTCTTTCTGAGTCACATGGCCTCTAGAGCCGGTGAGGGAGGGTCAGAGGCTTACTCCCTGGTTGGAGCCACTCCACGTGAGCCCCAGCGTATAAGGGGTCATTGGAGGAAGCAAATGGTCTATACCATATTTGGTTTGGGAGAAAAGGGGCAAAGAGAGGTAAAGGTTTGGGAAAATGTCAGAGCATTCCTAGCAAATGTTGAGCAAGGGGTTTGATTGATCAAAGTAGTGAGGAAAATAGAGTTATCAATAACCAGCAGACAGAGAGGGGTCTTAAGGGCAGAGAGAAGATAGATTATGTAAGATTAAAAGGACCGGAGGGGATGGAGGAGTAAGGAGAATGCTCCCAGTTACTGTTTGATGGAGTAGGACAATGATTTATGGGTCATATGTGAGCAAGGAAGATGAACTTCCACTAACCTCTGCGTAAACAAATCATCTGCTTTGGGAACAAGGAAATGGGCTGAGTGCAGAATCTTTGTGAGGCAGGGAGACTGACAAAGGTGACATTTCCTGGTGGTCGTTTTCCTCCATGCTCGATCTCAGGTAGAGAGAGGCTAATAGGAAGGCTTTGCCATCCAGACCCCCCATCTTTCAATGGGAGGTCCCACACTATGCTCATCCATATCCTCACAATTTCCCTACAAACTATAAGTAGAAATTTTAGTTTAATCACTCACTTATGACCATGAGATAAAACAGGATGGAGGACAGATACCTCAGTGGTTATGCAAAGAGACTCCCATATGGAAGGGTCCAATGTCCCGGGCCCATTCCCTCACTCCACCACCAGCCAGAGAAGAGCAGTTCTCTGTCACTTAGGGAGTTTATGAATAATTCCTGGTTTTATTTGGTGAGCTGTGAGGTGATTTTTCATTGCTTTTCCTAGCTTGTCAGAACAATGTGAAAAAGTTCTTACTCTATAGTAACAACTCTGGACCACTAGGAAGGTCAATTTTATTGAATCACACAGTCAGGAATGCACCTTTGCTGTCAACACAGGAGTTCTCTGTTGCTGTTCCAGCCTCTGAGGAGCAACAGCAATAGAGACATTAGGACCCACAGTTGTAAATTGGTGGTAACTAATTGTCTTGACCTTTTGGTATCTCATCAATTCCCGTCATTCTTCAGCCCTCCCCACCATAGGGGTACTGACCTTTTGGAAACCTATGATTACTGAGATATGTGAAAAAAAATGTTCTTTGTTCCACTTTGCTATATAAACCTTGTCTTTTTCTGAATAAAGTAGAAGTTCATACCTGAATTTCTCCTGGCATTCCCTTCTGTATCTCATGCATCCCTTGAATCAGTGATGGGGAAGCCAGTGGCTTGCCTGTGTTGTGAGGCCACCCACGTGAGCACGAGCAATGGGGACATAGAACTCTGGCGATAGGGACAGTATGGAATTATGGCCCTGTTAACCTGTAATTTTGTAAATCAGTGGTAAACCACTAATGAGAGAGAGAGAGAAGAAGGAGGAGGAGGAGGAGAAGGAGAGAGAGAGGTGCCACAGCACAAGAATTATCTCCAGTGCCATAATGCTTCCCACATGGTGTCAGGAATTGACCCTGGTTCTCCTGCATGAAAAGGCATACTCCCTACTGGCGAAGCTATCACTCCATCACCCAATAACTATATTGTTTGTAATGAGCATTCTGAGGACAGATAGACTGTTCTATACAGATTATTTAAGCATGATATTACACACAGAATTCCAAGCACTGTGAGTCTCTGCAATAATCATTGGTATAGAACTTTTGAAAGAAATTGAGATAATGGGTAGAAAAGGCAGGTTAGAGTATTTCTTAGCTTCAGGGGCACATTTCACATCTAAGGCTTAAAAAGTACTTGCAGTTTGGTCTCGCATATCAGATCACTATGACCTACTACCTCTCATTTTCACTTATCTCTCTGGCAACAGACCTCAATATACACATTCAGAACCCCCCCATACCAGCTTCATCTACCAGAAATTTCTCTTTCTCTCCTACTATCCCCCCTTATTATGCTGGCCAAGTTCTAATCTTTACTCTAGCCCTGAACTCTATAACTCTACCCACCACTCCCTATATTAGGCTTGCACATAAGTTATTTCATCATTCTAGGTCAAATTTTTATTAAGTTGAAGAAACAGACAGAGCGACAGAGAGTGAAGGACACCACAACATTGAAGCTTCCCCCTTGTCATGGTGCACCCATGTGCTGCCAGGGTTCTTACCTGGACCAGATGAAAGGCAAGACACACAACCTCTCCCCTGAGCTATTTCTTGGCTTCTTATTCCACTTTTTAAACCTCCAGGTCCTGGAAAAGATAATGGTGCTTACTTTGTCATTGCATCTGTGAACTAAGAAAAATAACTTTCCCATCATCTTTGTTGAAATGAGCATGGTGGAAATTAATGAAAGGAAGCTTAGACACAATCTTGGAGATAATGAAGTCTAAGCAATGTCAAAGGTAAGCTCTTTCAAAGAAATACAGTCTCAAGATCCAGGAAATTGCAAAGTCACTGCAGCACTGATAAGCTAGATTCATTATCAGAAATAATTATATCTTCCTCTCTCAGCATCCAAAGCTAAAACTACTTGCATCCACACACACACGAGAATATCTGGAGTGCATGGGAGCTTTGAAATCTTGCAGTGGAAATACCCACTAAAGCCCTGCTGTGCCATTGGAGAACAAGACTGATCATATATCATCAATAATTGTTTAGGTAATGACCGTGGTTCAAAGTCTCCCAGTGAAAGTTCTCTGTCTGCGGTGTGGATCCCAAAAATACTACTCTATAAAGAATTCCAAAATGGGTGTCCAGGCAGTGGCACACCATAACACATGAAACAGAGTAAGCACAAGGAACCACACAAGGATCTGGGTTTGAGGCCCTGGCTCATCACTTGTAGGGGGGATACTTCACGAGCAGCAAAGCAGGACTGCAGGTGTCTACCTTTCTTCTCTATTTCCCTCCTCTCCTTTCAATTTCTTCCTGTCCTACCCAATAAAATGGAAAAAATGGCTGCCAGAAGCAGTGGGTTTATAGTGCTGACACTAATTCCCAGTGATAACTCTGGAGGCAAAAAAAAAAAATTCCAAACAGCCATGGAACCCTGCACACACACACACACACACACACACACACCCCACTCTTAAGACATCTCAGCTGCACAAGAATTGCTTTGAATATACCTCAGTATAGAGGGTGACATGATAATCATTTTTCAGTTGTATCTTCTGGGCAAAAAAAGTCTGGTCACTCAGCAAAGACTGAAACCAAACTTGCTATTGGACATCCAAATGTAGTATCTTATTGTTTGCAATCAATGACAATTACATACTGTTTGGAATACTATTGTCTCCTTGATGATCTGTGGCTCTGGTTTGACATGGAAGTAAAAGCCTAATGGGACTATTAATCTTCATTACTGTAATGGATCTCCAACTGCTATTTGGATCATGAAGATGGATGCTGTTCCAGGTTCTTCCAGTCCTTATGGTATCGATGACCTAGAAGCTGTGTCAACTTCTGTCCACATTGGTGCTCTCATGTCCAACTCAGAAGTGGAGGTGATTTTCCAAAGACAAGGATTGGTGGCTTAGAAATTAAGACAGATGTCCACTGAAGATGTAACACTTTGGCCCCAAACTTGCAGAAACAAGTCTTGAGCTATATTCACAGTACATGTCCAAAGACCTGAGAGGGATCCCCATCTCCATCCCAAGTGAATTTGCTCATCAGAAGAAACTCCTTGAGAAAGGTTTCAGGTGTCTCTATAAATCTAGTGAATGAGATCCTTTACAGTCAAGCCCAAGATCAGGTTTCTACCTCAGGAGCAAGACTGCAATAATGTGGGCATTCTACAGGGGAAGACATCATCAGTAAAAAATAGTATTGGTATACTAAATTTGAGACTGAGCAGCCCAACTCCAGCATGTCCACATGAGAACTGAGGCCCAGATAAGGGAAGAAATGTCCTTAAATTGAGTGTAAATACTTGACAAAATCCCATAATGTCATCAGGGAATAAGCCAAAACATCTACATCTTCAATATGTCTTTAACAGATTGCCAGGTCACAAAATGTCCCTATGAGAGTCCCAGATTTTAGTACAGATCCTGTCAAAATCTCATGAACCTTTCTCCCACAAATACCTTTTTTTTAAGTTAAGGAAGATTTTATTCAAGGACACTATAAGTAGAGAAGGGAGACGAGATGTCAGGGGAGCTCAGCAACATGCAAATTGTAGGGCTAGCAGATCTCTCATGACCTGGGGGGCAAGGTGGAGATGGAAGGCAGGACATCAGTGCTGTCAGTCTAGTTTATGCATGCAATGAACATTTGCTCATCTCTCTCTGACAGAAGAATAATCAGCATCGAAGCAAAGTAGCCCTTGAAGTTAGCATCCTCCCCTCTCGTAGATCCTGGAAGATCGGTTAATAGCTTTCTTAATGGTTACATTTCAAAGAGATCCACTGCTGTCACCTTTGGCTATCAAAAACATTGATTCACCACAGCCCCTAGAAGCTATTCACTTGCTTCTTCAGAGCCAGAATAATCTGCCTCTTGTGCCCTTCAGAACAAGTCTCAGCTGGTCCCTGAGTAAGGACAGGTGCCATGGCTTCTGAGTTTGGTTACGCATTCATAGTATCTTGAGAGTTTGGAAGAAATAAACAGAATGACTTGATCCACCCCCCAGAGCAATGATGAAAAGCTGGGCTTGAGGTCAGGCCCAGATAGCTGGGAGCATTCTCCAGGTGATGGAAGCATGCAAGTGAGGTAAAGCTCTGTAGTCAAGAATGTTGCACTGTTCTAGCATGTCCGAGCACAATAGTGTGCTCTCAGAATGCCCCCAATCCACCTCCACCCACTCCCGAATCAGAAATCATATCTCTGGAAGAGCATGTTAACACTGGCCAGTGTTTAATTTTTGTGCCACCATTTAGGTTATATGAATCATTAACAGGTGTAGCCAGATCAAGACACAGACTCAAATATGTGGAAGTGCCTGTGCTAGGGCAGATGAGTGTGGAATGAAGCCAAGGTTTCCTGTGAGAGTGACAACTGGGGGAGGATTTGGACTTCATCCAGTGTTGGTTCATACCAAAGGAAGTCGAGGCGCTCACAGATGACACTAAGCCCACACCTCATCTCCAGTGGGTACTCACTGCCAGGGTGAAGTTAGGATGAGATAACTAAGGTGCTTGAGCCAGACACAGAATCCAAAGACACACTAGTCAAGATTATTTAACATGGTATTAAAAAAAAAATCTAAATCAATGAAAAAAAACTACAATGGAACAAAATTCTATTAATTTGGGAGACAACCCTGAACATATATATCATTACCATGCCTAATCCCACCCTGATGTCATCCTACTTCCAGCCTTGGAACAATCTCATTCCTGTCCTGAGCCTCCCTAAAACCAAGAAGGCAAAGACATTCCTATCAGGGAGAACAGTGGGGAAGGGGCTCTCACCATAGCTCTTCATGAGATGGCTAGGTAGGGAGTTAATCACACTTTGAGCTTCTTACCCCATAGCTGGTAAGCAAGCCCCCTTTCCTTTCAAATCCATGTCATGAGATCTCCTCAGGATTTTCCTAATACGAATCAAAGATTTGTGAATTGAGGCAAAAGGACAAGGAAGCCTAGGGAAGGTACTAATATTTCCCAGAGGGCCCTTGTGGAGGGGAGGGGAGTAGAAGGATGAGATGGGATGGAATGGAATACAAAGGAATGAAGGAGGCAGCTCCCTGCCTTTTGCTTGATTCTACACTTGTGCCTCTCCAGAGCTCTGTCCCTAGATCAGTCATCTCTCAAATGATTTTCTAACCCTTACATTTCAGGCCTCCAGCAGCTTTGGGAGAGAGGGAGAAATGGAGAATTTCCAAGTGCTTCCTAGGGGTTACTCATTAAAATAATAGATTTAAGAATGAATAAATGAGTGAATGGATGAATGGGTGGGTACCTGCTGTCTTTGCATTAGAATAAAATCTGTTCTCTATACTCTCAAGGTCACACACACACACACAAATCCATGGCAGAGTCTGCAATAAGAATACTGGCCTGCCAATTCAATGTGGTATTATTGCTCAAAAACATATATATATATATATATATATATATATATATATATATATATATGTATGTATATATGAAACCAAGTACATTTGTAGCATCAAGAAAAATGTGAATGGTAGAAAAATATGGGTAAGAAAGAGTTTTGTTTTCCATATGATTGTTTTCAGAGAGTACATACTGCTTATATACTACTGATACAATATATAGCATATATGATATATTGAATATGTGTTAATGTATACTCCATTGTATATTTATAACAACTGCCATGCCCTATGTCTGTTTGGCACTGAGAATTTAATGGTTAGAAAAAAGGTAACATGTGTGATTATTTTTTATTAGTGATTTAATAATGATTAACAAGACTCTAAGATAACAGGGGTATAAGTCCATACAGCTCCCACCACTGAAGTTCCATGTGCCCTCCCCTCCACTGGAAGATTCCCTATTCTTTTTTTTCCCAATCAGGGTTAGCGTGGATTTTTTCTTTTTCTTTTTTATTTTATTTTTTTACATGCAGATTACCTGTATTTCTTTTTTATTTTTATATTACAGAATTACATATTGACAGGGGTTTGAATCCATACCATTCCCACCACCAGAATTCTGAATCCTCACTCTCCCCACTGCAATCCACCACAGTTACTCTAAAGTTGTAGACATGGGCCAACCATCTTCTCTACAACTATCTGTCCACATTTATACATAGTTGCCCCTTCTTTTTCTGATTCAATCCTCTCTTCCCTTCTAAGCCATGCATAACATTGTAGCTACCTTCATATGTCCCTCTCCTTTTCCTTCTCTCTCTCTGGGTGCTGATGGAGCTGGACTTCAGAGCCCTCTTATCTTCATCTTATCACATCTCCCCCACTGGGAGTATGGATCAAGGTTGTTTATGGGGAGCAGAAGGTAGGAGTTCTGGCTTCTGTAGTTGCTTCTCCACTGAGCATGGGCATTGACAGGACAATCCATACCCCCAGCCTGTTTCTGTCTTTCCCTAGTGGACCAGAGCTCTGGAGATGTGAGGATCAAGGACACATTGGTAAGGTTGTCTGCCGAGAGAAGTCAGGATAGAGTCATGGTAGCATCTGTAATTTAGTGTCTGGAAGATGGCATGACCAACATTGAGACTGTTGGGAAATTGTGAGGATGTGGTAAAACCTGGCAGGGCTTGACCTGAGGAGTGCGTCTATCCTGTCAGTCACTCTCTCTACCAAGAGGTTGAACAAGGAAGGGTAGAAGTAACCCCAAAGGTTTTCCCCCTCTTATCAGACTCCCTGTCTCACAAAGCATCCTGCATTCCTGATACTATGGCCATTAGATAAAAAGAAAGGGGGAGATGTCAGGAAATTGTGAGGATGTGGTTGAGCTTAGCAGGGCTTGACTTGAGGGGGATATCCATCTTCTCTTCTTATCAGACTCTTGCCTCACAAAGCACCCTGCATTCCCGATACTATGGCCTGCTCCCTTATTATCTACATAATAATTGTTTTGCCTGAAAAATCCCCACCCATTCCATTCCTCTGATCTATCTTCTTTCAACCCTCAAGACCCTCCCTGCCTTCAGGGTATTATTGACCCTACCAGTTAAAACCCTCACAACAGTTGCTAAGGAAGTTCCTACAATTTCCAGCCCCTTTTTCCTTTCTCCGCCCCTTTCCTAACCATTTCTGTTTCCACCTTGCCACTTCTGGGTCTGCCTTTTAAAAGCCTTGGCTCTCTGATCAATAAAGAATCAAACTCCCTTGTCGCCATGAAATCTGTTCATGAGTCATCTCCCTGGTGCCCCTGAGTGTCAGTCAAAGTTCAGGACGCCAGTATGCCAGGCTAGCTTCACAGCGGGAGACAGACGGCCAGGGACACAAGGCTGAACAGAGAAGCAGTATTTCTTTATTCACAAGCAAATGATTCAAAAAAGAATAATCTAATCTAATCACAACACAATTTTTGTCTTTCCTCTCTCTCCTCTGGCTGCAGAGTCAGGAACCAAGGAAGTATGTAGGACAGGGGGCAGGGAGAAGCAAGAAGCTCGAAAAGGCAAGGACTAAACCAAAATGTCCCGGAGACAGGGGGAATGAGACCAAACCAATGTAACAGAATGACTATGTAAATAGACCACAATGTCAAGCAATGTAACAGAAGGGATCCCAGAAGCAGAACTAGAAGCATACCAACAATTCCCCCTTTTCTTTTTAACTAATGGTCCCTGTTCAGGTGCCATTATGCCAGACTGAGCTTCACTGATGGGAGACAGACGACCAGGCACTCATGGCTGAGCTGTACGCAGTATCTCTTTATTCATGCAGAATGCAGCACAATCTAAGCCAAGCTAAGCTAAACTAAAACTATATTTAAGCACTATCCTGTCCTTACATATACTGGCCAAGTAGGGTGGAAACAGGATGTGATGTAGAGAGGGTGGAGCGAAATGTGACTGGTGCAAATCAGGGTGTACTACACGAGGGGGTGGAGCAAAAAGACATATTATACCAATGCCCTGCAGGCAGAGCAGTGCTTCGTTAACTGTGGTTATGTAAATAGAATACAGTGTTAAGCAGGGAGGATTAAACCAATGAAATAGAAGGGGTTTTAGAAGCATACCAACAGCTGAGTGAGTAGCAGCCCAGGCTGGCTCTGGTTGCGTTCTCTCCAACCCAGAGAATACGCACCCAGGAAGTAGCACCTCATGCCAGCCCAGCATCTGGTGCCCGAACGTGGGGCTTAGCCCCTTCGGCTTCACACAAACAGCAGAAGTATGAAGGCACCCCAGCCCCAGGTAAGTACAAGGCCACTTGGCTCTCTGCAAGCTCACGTTTACAAAGGCACTGTGGTTCTTTTTCTCCCTCTTCTTATTTTCCCAAAAGTAAGAACAGAACAAATGCAACTAGGTGTATTCATGTGGGAAGTAGCTAGGAAGTCTATTTTCGGAATCTTCCAAGGGGGCCATGACTATTAATTTTTTACTGAGCCTGACAGTGGACACACAGGTGTACTAAATACCATTAACTGTTAACCCCATTGATCTGCCCTAGGGCCCAGGTCTATTCATATTTAGTTTAGGAGCCTATGTAACTTCTGTATCCCTGTCAGTCTGAGCTCTCAGACCATGGGCATAGCTAGATGCATTCTAGTCTGCACTCATTTCAGAACCAGTCTTGGCAATTGATCTTAACATCTATTTGAGGAGATAGCTAATACAAAAATAACTGCAATATTAAAAAAGGGGGATAGATGGCGGTGCACCTGGTTAAGTGCACACATTACAGTGCACAAGGACTTAGGTTTAAGCCCCCCATCCCCACCTGCAGGGGGAAAGCTTCACAAGTGGTGAAGTAGGGGGCAGTGTCTGTCTGTCTGTCTGTCTCTAGTTCTCCCTCCCTTCTCAAGTTCTCTCTGTCTCTATCCAATAATAAATAAAAATATTTTTAAAAGACTATATTTTTCCCTTTGGGACAAAATGGATGGGACTGGCTAGTGATTATATTTACTTATGTAAGGAAACAAGGGGCAACTATGGGATTAATTATCTTGTATGTGGAATATAAAATGGAGTATGAAAGATCTACTTTGGAAGGTAATCCATAGAAATGTTTGATGTACTGAAAGTAATTGGGGAGAGTCGGGTGGTAGTGCAGTGAGTTAACCGGAGGTGGCACAAAGTTCAAGGACTGGTATAAGGATTCATTTTCAAGCCCCTGGCTCCCCACCTGCAGGGGAGTCACTTCAAAAGCGGTGAAACAGGTCTGCAGGTGTCTTTCTCTCCCCCTCTCTGTCTTCCCCTCCTCTCTCCATTTTTCTCTGTCCTATCCAACAACAACATCAATAATAATAACTGCAACAATAAAACAACAAGGGCAACAAAAGGGAATAAATAAATAAATAAATAAATACATAATAAATATAAAAAATAAAGTAGTTGAAGTCAGGTTTGGGGTGGGAAGAATGGACAGAATGCCCTCAGCTATCTTCTCAGTAGCTGTCTGTAGCTTACCTAGGTGATGTAACCCAAACCTTTTTGTTTTTTTAATTTCTATATTGGGGAATTAATGTTTTACATTCGACAGTAAATACAATAGTTTGTACATGCATAACATTTCCCAGTTTTCCATATAACAATACAACCCCTACTAGGTCCTCTGTCTTCTTCCTTGGACTTGTATTCTCCCCCCCCCCCAACCCGTCTACCCCGAAGTCTTTTACTTTGGTGCAATATGCCAATTCCAGTTCAGGTTCTACTTGTGTTTGCTCTTCTGATCTTGTTTTTCAACTTCTGCCTGAGAGTGAGATCATCCCATATTCATCCTTCTGTTTCTGACTTATTTCACTTAACATGAATTTTTCAAGGTCCATCCAAGATCAGCTGAAAACGGTTAAGTCACCATTTTTTTTATAGCTGGGTAGTATTCCATTGTGTATATATACCACAAATTGCTCAGCCACTCATCTGTTGTTGGACACCTGGGTTGCTTACAGGTTTTGACTATTTCAAATTGTGCTGCTAAGAACATAAGGGATGATAGTGTTATGCTACTTTTGGGTTTCTGTGTAGCAATATGAACTGTGATTTATAGTTTCAGAGATACCTTACAATTCCTCACTGCACATTCTCTAAAGTGAATGATCCTAGGTTCTTTGTGGGAAGGGCTTTGGGATTCATAGAATATGCATGCCATGGTGTTTAAGAGATATTTTCTTCCTAGAAACTTGGTTAGCTCTTTAGTCGTGTTGATTCCAGCTATGAAAATTGATTCAGGTCAAAAAGCTGAGCAAGGGATGATGGCTTCTTATTGACTCAAGTACTTTCAGCCACTTGCCTCCTCATCTTGTTTTCATCTCCCCACCCCCCACCCCCAGCAGTTATCAAGTGACACTTTTGCTTTGTGTCTAGTTTGCCTCAAAGGATGTCATGCTCAACAATTTCTCTGGTTGCCTCTCTGATGTGCCTGGTCATTACAGTTTTATCATATCAGGGGTTCCTGGCATTTAAGTGGGACCACCTGTCTCTTATTTTGAGGCCCAGCTGTTCTTACAGATAGTAGTGAGCTCAATTCCACCGCTGACTTTTCCTACCTAAGTCCTAATTTGCAGCAGAAAACAACCACTACACTTGTCAGTTTGCACCACCCACTGGAGCCTCACTGGGATGTCCCATGTCATGGTAAGCATCTTCAAGCCAATAGCTTATCAGCAATCCAGCCTTGTAGTTGGATCTCCTTGATTACGTATCTTTAATATTCAATCCTAACTCCTTCCCCACTGCCCCCAATCTTTGGTTCAAGACATCACATCTAGTCTAAGTTCCACCCTGTGTTTTCCTGTTTTGTACATGTTTCTTAAGTTTTTATAAGTTGTTTCTATGAGATCATATGGTATTTGTTTTTCTCCCTTTGGCTTTTTTTTTCTTTTTCTCCCCCCTTAGCATTATTCTTTTGATATCCATCCAAGTAATGCAAACTGGATGGAGGTGAGAATGTTTTGCAGACACCTCTCATGGGGCATGAGAAATTCTACCCAGGTGTAAATATCTCTACCATAAACCATAACCCCTCTCCTAATAAAATTTTAAAAAGTAGAATACAAATTTAAATCCTAGGAATCTGACCCTGATCCTTGCCAGTACTTATTCGCTAATCATGGTAATGATTTTTAATTTTTATTTGTTTGAATACTGTTGTTAAAATTTGTAGGCTCTTGCCGGGCGGGTAACAGAGATGACCAGAGACATACGGCTGGGCAGGGAAGCTGTATTTCTTTATTCAGGAACAACGATTCATAAACTAAGACAAACTAATCACCAAACAGAACTCTGCTGTCTCTTTGCGGCGACACAAGCACTCTCTTACTCTCGAACTCAGGAACTCTCTTTTCTCTCGAACTCTGCAACTCTGTCACTCTGGAACTCTGGCGGGTTTCCTCGGGGCAGGGCCAAGCGGGCCCGTGAAATTAACTGGACTGATCTAATTCTCTTGGCGGGGGAGGGCTAGAACAAACCAATGTAAAGCATACGACAGAATACTTAGAGCACTTTTGTTTCTTTTTCTGTTGTACACAAAGGTAATAAAGCTTGTGTTATGATTGTATTATCCTTTTCTTTAAATTAGTAATTTAATATTGATTTAAAAAATTACAAGATAAGAGGGGGTACAGTTACACACTCTGCCCACCACTAAAGTCTGTGTCCCCATTCCCTCCACTGGAAATTGCAGTAGTTGTCCCAAAGTCATAGATATGGGTTGACTATTATTTTATAATTATCTATATCTCATCTATCTGTTTGTCTATCTATCTATCAATATTTTTGCCCATATTTTCTATGGTCCTGCCTTGTCTTCCTAGATCATACCTGCACCTATTACTACTTTTTTGCATTTTATTTATTGTTATTTTTTTATTTATAAAAAGGAAACATTGGCAAAACCATAGGATAAGAGTGGTACAACTCCACACAATTCCTACCACCAGAACTCCCTATCCCATCACCTCCCCTGATAGCTTTCCTATTCTTTAACCCTCTGGGAGTATGGACCCAAGGTCATTGTGGGATGCAGAAGGTGGAAGGTCTGGCTTCCGTAATTGCTTCCCCGATGAACACAGGAGTTGACTTGTCGGTCCATACACCCAGCCTGCCTCTCTCTTTCCCTAGTAGGGTGTGGCTCTGGGGAAGCGGAGCTCTAGGACATATTGGTGGTGTTGTCTGTCCAAGGCAGTCTGATCGGCATCATGCTGGCATCTGGAACCTGGTGGCTGAAAAGAGAGTTAACACACAAAGCCAAACAAATTGTTGACCAGTCATGAACCTAAAGGCTGGAATAATGCAGATGAAGAGTTGGGGGAGGGGGGTCTTCCATTTTGTAGATAGCTAGTAAGAATATTTTAGTTATATTCCAAAAGGCCTGTGGCTATACTAGTTTTTTTTCCCCCTGAGCCTGAAATCTGATATGCAGGTGGATCCAAGTTATTATCTGGGGAGATGATGTTATGGCTGACAGAAGGGCCAGAAAGCTGGATCAGGGAAGAGAATAGCTCCCAAATACAGGAAAGGGATATAAATATTGTTGACTATACTATTACTACTTTTGAATGTCTTATTTTTTCCCTCTTCTCTCTTTGTGTCATGATGGAGCTCTCTAGTCATCTTCCCCTAACATTTATCCCCCTCTGGGAGTATGAACTAAAATTCTTTTTGGTGCGCAGACAGTGGGGGTTCTGGCTTCTCTAATTTCTTCTCTGCTGGACAAGGGTGTTGGCAGGTCGATCCCAACCTGTTTCTGTCTTTCTCTAGAAGGGCAGGGCTATGGATAGGTGAGGTACTGGGGCATATTGGTGAGATCATCTGCCCAGGGATTTCAGGATGGAATCATGGAAGCATAGGCAACTTGGTGACTGAAAGTCAGTTAAGATATGAAGCAGGACAAAATGCTTAATGAACAGGAACCAGAAAGTAGGAATAGAGCAGGTGAAAATAGGGATTCTAGAGTGAGAAGAAGCTAAGAAGTCTATTTTAAGTATGTTCCAAGGGGCCCATGACTTTAGTAATTTTTGCCTGAGCAAAAATGACGGACTAAGAATATTGACTGGTAAGATGTAGTCAGTTGAGAATAAAACTAGAAAGCTCGATCAGAACAAAAAGTAGTAGTTAATGTTATTAACTGTTTACCACATCAGTCTGATATAAGGCTCCTGTATATTCAGGTTTTTTAAAAAAAATTTTTGCCTTATTTTAATGAGAGAAACACAGAGAGATAGAGACCAAAGCACTGCTTGGCTGGGTTTATGGTGGCACAGGGGATTGAACCCGGGACCTCAGAGCCTCAGGCATGAAAGCCTTTTGTAGAACCATTATGCTGTCTCTCTAGCCCTTGTTGTAATTTTTTTCTGTTTCCAGATGTTATTTTTTAATTGGGGGATTAATGGTTTACAGGCGACAGTAAAATACAATAGTTAGTACAAGTATAACATTTCTCAGTTTTCCATATAACACTCTTACTCCCCACCATTTTAATCCTTAACATAATGTTCTTTCTCTGTTGTAGGCCTACCACATCCTCAATGGATGATGCTAGGATTTCGATCTCATGAAAGAGCTGAAAGAGGTGGGGCAGATTACCAGAGAGGTGCTGGTGGCCTTGTGAAATTTATAATATGAAAGGAATTCCAGCTCTCTTCAGGGAAGCATGAGCTTTTGTTTTCTTTTCCTGCAAGTGTAGAAGATCTAGGGGAGCAACGTTTCATTTGTAGAACTACCAAATTCTGGGGGCTGGGTGGTAGCCCAATGGCTTAAGTGCACATGCCACACAGCCCTAGGACTGGCATAAGAATCCTTGTTTGAGCCCTGGGCTCCCCATCTGCAGGGTGAGTCACCTCATAAGCGGAGAAGCATGTCTGCAGATGCCTTTCTCTCCCCCTCTGTCTTCCCCTCCTATCTCCATTTTGCTCTATGCTATCCAACAACAACAACAGCAACAACAACAATAGCAACAGCAATGATGTACAAAAGGCAGGGCAACAAAAGGGAAAAGAATAGCCTCCAGGAGCAGTGGGTTAGTAGTGCATGCACAGAGCCCCAGCAATAACCATGGAGGCAAAAAAAAAAAAAAAGAAAGAAAAGAAAAGAAAAGAAAAGAAAAAACTACTAAGTTCTTGGATGTCTCCATCCATGTATCAGGACTCCTGGACTAGGATCTTTGTATAACTGCCTTCTGGATGCATTGGATCGACCTTCTTGTGGTGCATCCCGTGAGTACCCATTCACTGGGGAAACTGACGATCCTTCCTAGCCGACTGAATCCACATGGATCCCAGTCACTTTCAAAGCCAGCAACAAGCAGCTCCTGATAGCTTTCAACCTGACCTGTTGACTGGCTACGGAAGAAGGGCAAACGCTAGAAGAAGAATAACTGCCTTTCCTTGGCTAAACACTGAAATATCTCTGGATCTCCAATGCATTCACTCTTGGGTCTTCCACCTGGCACTTAGCTATGCCTGTTCTTGGTGGTAAGGATCATCTTGGAGAGGGGGTCGTAGGGGAGGAGAAATACTATCACTAGTATTACCTGTCAGATTCTTTCTCACTATAACTTTGTGAGTTGGTTCTTATTAAAGCACCGTCATTTAGCCTTTTGGGGTGGTGGTGATAGTGTTGGTGTTGATGGCTATGTTTGTGTTATGGCTTTATTAAAAATCTTTTATAAATCATTTCAGCGAACTCCTTATTTTTGGAAGAAATTGTTCATGAAAATACATCTGTGTAAAATTCCTATTTTGCTTTGCCAGGCTAATGAGCAGTTTACAGTTCAATCAGAGACTCTTTGCAAATGTGTTGTCTTTCTTTTTTTCTTTTTTCTATTTTTCCCCCATTTTGTCACCCTTGTTTTTTTTTAATCATTGTGGTTATTATTATTATTATTGTTATCAATGTCACTGTTGTTGGATAGGACAGAGAGAAATGGAGAGACGAGGGGAAGATGGGGGGGAGAAAGACAGACACCTGCAGACCTGCTTCACCACTTGTAAAGCGACCCCCCCTTGCAAGTGGGGAACCGAGGGCTTAAACCAGAATCCTTACAACAGTACTTGTGCTTCCTGCCATGTGTGCTTAACCTGGTGCACTACCACCCGACCCCCCAATGTGATCTCTCTTATTAATTCATATATTCTATTGGGGAAGTAATAATTTATAAGATGGTGGTTGTCGCATAGGTACAATTTCTCATCTTTCCCATCACCTGCCTAGGTCCTTCTCCAGTGTAGTGCACTGGGTCCCCAAAGCCCACTTGCTCTGCCCGCCTCCCTTCACTGCCCCCAGTTCTTGTCTTCTATGGAACACACCACTCCTGCTTCACATTTCACCCTGCATTTTGCCTGTGTCTTTCTCTGTTCCTTAAGTTCTATCTGTGAGATCACCTGGTACTCTCATCCTTCTCCTTCTGGCTGGTCTCAATATGTCTCTTCATCTTGGCTACAACAACCATTTATCTTACACATTTCAAGTAAGGAGCACAGCAGCGTCCAGGGACCAGCAACCTTGACTAGCCCAGAACTTGCTCCGATCTCTGCCACAACACCTCCAGAGAACTCTTCTGGTTAAGTATCTGGACTCCTGTGGGCTCCACCCAGTTTTCATATGCTCTGCTTCAGATACCCAACTCTGTCCAGCACATCCAAGGTGGTATCCATGACCTGCAAGCTTTGCAGAATGGTGGTTTGTTCCAGGTGCTTCTCTCTTTCTCTCTCTTAACATTCCCAGCATCCACCCTGCGTGTTCTTCTTCAGGCACACTACCTTTTCTCTGTTGGTATTCACCACACCATTTTATTTCTTTATATTGGCTACAGATTTCTAGAACCACAGAAGCAGAGAAGGTTCTTGTTCATCTCTTCATCCCTCTCCCTTTCATTCTTGCACAGTTGAGGGCATACCAATTTAGACAGCACATAATTAGTATGTACTAAAATGGGGCCAAACAAGTAGAAAACTTGGGTGGAAGTCAATCAATCATTCACACTCTCATTCTTTCTCCATTGATTTCCAATGGGGGGGCATGAATCCAAATCTCTCTCTCTCTCTCTCTACAAGTTCCATCTCTACTTGATTACATCAAGCATTGATCTAAATCTCCTGTGATGGTTCTGAGAACTTGGTGTCTATGTGTGAGGAACGAATGAATGTTGTCTATTCCTTCTTGATTAGGAAGTTTTGTTGGTTGTTTTTTTTCATGATATGAATTGGATTTTGTCAAATGTTAGTTCTACATAAGTTACTATGGTCATGGACTTTCTTTTTCACTTTGTTATTATGGTTCGGTACACAGAATTTTTTTTTCAAATGTTGAATCAGTGTTTTATACCTAGAATAAAGCATGCTTGCTCATGACAATGATTCTCCTTTGCCAAACTTGATTTTTGAATGCTTCCATGAGATATTTTGCATCATTGGAATTATTATCTACAGGTTTTATGCTTTTTCCTTTTCTGACTTTTTTTTTTTTTTTGGTGTCAGAGTAACACCAGCCTCATAGAATGAGTAGAAAAGTATTTCTTTTATTCAAATTTGTGGAAGATCTTGTGTGAATGTAACTTAATTCCGCTTTAAATATTTGGCAGGATTTCGAGTAAACCATCTGGGCCTGGAGACTTCCGTTGCGGGAATTTGTAAATGACAAATTAAATTTCTTTGATGGTTTGGGGACTATTCAAATAGCCTATATCTTCTTGGTTGAATTTTCAATAGTTTGCAATTTGCAAGACATTTTTCTATTCTGTTCCCACTTTTTTTTTTAATTTTTTTTTAATATTTATTTTATTTATTGATTCCTTTTTGTTGCCCTTGTTGTTTTATTGTTGTTGTTGTTGTTGGATAGGACAGAGAGAAATGGAGAGAGGGAGGGGAAGACAGAGAGGAGGAGAGAAAGATAGACACCTGCAGACCTGCTTCACCGCTTGTGAAGCGACTCCCCTGCAGGTGGGGAGCCGGGGTTCGAACAGGGATCCTTATGCCGGTCCTTGTTCTTTGCGCCATCTGCACTTAGCCCGCTGCACTACAGCCCGACTCCCCTATTCTGTTCCCACTTTATGTGTTTCTTATTTTCTGCTTATAGTATGTTAATTATGGTCACAGGATCTGTAGTGCTATGCCTTTTACTTTATTGATAGAATTCTTTTCTTTTTTTAAATTATCAGTGTTTTTTTTGGGGGGTGGTCAATTTTGTTATGTTACAAGAAGCAGATTCTTGTTTCATTGAGCTCTATAGTTTCTGTTTTGTCCTTTCAATAATGTTTACTTCTTCACTTGTGTCTCTCACAGGGGTCTTCTTGCTCTCTAATTTCTTGCTGTAAGAGATTATATTTAAGTGTGTCTTCCTTTTCAGATACGGATTCTGTTGTAGTGTGATAAATTCACTTCCATGTGATGTCTCAGCTGCCTCCCCTGTCGTTTGATGTGTTTCAGCTACCTCCTATGAAACTTGATATTGTTTTCATTGGCTTTGGATTTCTTTTCTTTCTCACGTTTTGATTGGAGATTATTCAGAAGTCTATTACTTAGGGTTCTTTTATTTAATCTTATTTATTTATTATTGGATAAGGACATAGAGAAATTGATAGAGAAGGGAAAGAAAGAGAGAGACCTGAAGCCCTGCTTCACCACTCTTCCTGCAGGTGGGAGTCCTGCTCTTATTTCTGGGCAGTTTCTACCCAAATATATTCTTGTCTCTCATTACTAGTTTAATCGTTCATCCCTAAAAGCCAAATAAATGGACTGACAAGCACTATAGTTACTCTTGCTAGACAGTGTCCAGGGATGAGATGGGACTGGGTCAAAGTCAAGTTCCTTACCTCCCAGGTCATTTCTCTTGGGAACCCAAGGTTGATGTTCCCAGTAACTGAAAATCCAGATATCTGAGTAGCTCCAGGATCCACCTGAACAGCGTTTGCCTCTCTCTGCCTTTCCCCCTTTACATCCCACTCTTCATGAAGAATCAGTTGAATTTGCTCCACACTGCAGGCTCCATTTGATCAATGGATCCACTGCCTTCCCTTCCTTTCCTCCTCCTTTGTTGCTAAAAATAGCTCATTTCTGTGGAGGGCTCTCTCCCTGCAGGGTCATTATATGTGTCACTCTACTTAGTGGGTCTATACAGTAGGTATGATGGAACTTCCTGAACTGGGTCCCAGACAACCATGTGTCTTGTCCAAGGTCACAGAGTCCACAAGCAAAGGGACTTCCCTACAGACTGCAGAGCCTGTGGTCTCCCTGGCTGTTGGTGTCAATCAGTATGTTGATGCAGATACATGGTGTGCCTCACACTGAGTCTGGTTCTGTGATGGCAGTCTCAAGAGAAACCAGAGATAGGATCCAGTACTTAACTTGGAATCCCAACAGGAGAGCACTTGCCTATGTACAGTATAACCTCTATATGTCAACACGATGCACCATTCACCTTGACATGACCTAGTGGGGGTTGTATTGTTATATGGGAAACTGGGGAATGTTATGCATGTACAAACTATTGTATTTACTGTTGAATGTAAAACATTAATTCCCCAATAAAGAAATAAAAAATATATTTATTTATTTTCCCATTAAAAAAAAGAAATTTCCAAATGTTGGGAGTCAGGTGATAGCGCAGCAGGTTAAGTGCACGTGGCATGAAGCAAAAGGGTAAGCATAAGGATCCTGGTTTGAGCCCCAGACTCTCCACCTGCAGGGGAGTCACTTCACAAGCAGAAGCAGGTCTGCAGATGTCTATCTTTCTTTCCTATTCTCTGTCTTCTCCTCCTATCTCCATTTCTCTCTGTCATATCTAACAATGACGACATCAATAACAACAACAATAAGAACTACAACAACAATAAAAAGGGCAACCAAAAGGAAAATAAATAAATATCAATAAATAATAAAATAAGGAAATTTCTGCATGGAGGTTGTGGGGATGTGGTGGAGCCTGGCAGAGCTTGACCTGAGAGGTGAGTTCACCTGGTAAGTCTCTCTCTACAGAAGGGTTGAGCAAAAAGGGGGACACATAAACCTCAAAAGGTTGGCGGCCACATAGGTCTTCCCTCCCCACAAAAACATCCTGCATATTCCTGTTGGAGCCCAACATTCCTTAAAGACTTAAGCCTGCTCCACCCTACATTCCCTGCTACTATGTCCTGTCCCTGTATTATCTACATATCAATCTTCTGTTTTGTCTTACAAATGACTAAAGGTCTCCTTTTTATATCCCTGCAGGGTATTGCTAATCCTGCCAGTTGAACCCCTAGCAACAGTTGCTGAGGAGGTCCATACCGTTGCTGGCCCTTTTCTCCACCCCTTTCCCAACCATATATGGTATTGTCAAGCCACTTCTGTTTCTGTCTTTTGTCTCTTCCGTGTCCTGAGCTGGAGGAGGGCGGGAGTACAGAGAGGCTGATGCCAGCCATTTCGGTTGGTGCCATGTGACTTAACCAGATGTGCTACCACCCAACTCTGGAAAGCTCGGATGAATAAAGATTTGAATTGTCCTGCCGCCACAAGCCACAAGCTTGGTTCCTGGGTCATCTCTCTTGCGCACGACACTAGCCTGACAAATTTCTAAATGTAAAGGTTTGAGTGTGGGGTGATATGTGCTGCCAAGTCTTATACAATGTCTTTTGGGGAAAGACGAGAGAGAGAGAGAGAGAGAGAAAGAGAGAGAGAGAGAGAGAGAGAGAGAGAGAGAGAGAGAGAGAGAGAGAGAGAGAGGCTACTACACTTAAGGTTCATTCAGTGTGGTGGGGAGGTCTTTTTTGTTGTTGTTGTTGTTGTTAAGCATTTTACTCAGGGGATAATGGTTTACAGTATAGTTGTTGGCACATCGGTATAATAATTTTTCGTCTCCCTATAATAGCTGTCTGCAAAACCACTTTCACCTCCCCACTTAAGTCCTTTCCTTCAATTATGCACTGGGGTGGTCTAGATCTTTGTGGGGGAAAATAAACTTGATCAGGCCTTCTTGCATCAGACCACAAGGTTTTCCCTGCCTGGGAAGAAAACAGGGAGTAAACATGTTCTCTGCACTTGAGCTGTCCTCACTACTGTGCCTGTATGTATCTCCCTGTTGTAACCTTGAGAAAGTAGCTTCTGGCTCCTTGCCATTTTTGTTTACCCCACATATAAAAAGGGGGAGGTAGAATAAGAAAAACCCCTTGAGCTTCTGACTAGAGGCAGCCAGTGGAGGAGAGCTGAGCTGCTGTTGAGTAGGGACCCAGGAGAGGGGAGCTAAGTTGAGCTGGATTCCTGCATGTCGGGATAAAGGTGTGTCTCTTCCTTCAGTGCCTCTCTACTTCCAGCTGCCCAATGCCCCTACTCAGAATGAGCAGTGTTTAGTCTCTCTGATGAGAGTCTTTGACTTTCTCACTTCTTTGTAGTCAACATCTACTCACCTTCCACCCTATTCTACTTTGTTATGAGTTCATTGCTCAATTCTGGTGTATGGTGGTTCTGGGGACTGAACCTTGGACCTTGGAGCTTCAGGCATGAAAGTCACTTTGCAGAACCATTATGTTGTCTCCCCAGCTCCTAGTTCATTGCCTTTGTGCATTTGCATTATGATTTTCCTCGTTCTTGGTGTGACACATGAAGCTGGTATTATAACTCTTTTGGGTATTGCTATAAACAATGTTTGTGTTCCTTAAAAATTCACATGAGGAGGGAGTCGGGCAGTAGCACAGCAGGTTAAGTGAAGGTGGGGCAAAGTGCAAGGACCAGCGTAAGGATCCCAGTTTGAGCCCCTGGTTCCCACTTGCAGAGGAGTCACTTCACAGGCTGTGAAGCAGGTCTGCAGGTGTCTGTCTTTCTCTCCCCATCTCTGTCTTCCCTTCCTCCCTCCATTTCTCTCTGCCCTATCCAACAAAGACGACAACAATAACAACTACAACAATAAAAAAAATTCAAATGAGGAACATTGAACTCCCAATGTCATGGTATTTAGAGGTGGGGTCTTTTGGGAGATGATGTGAACAGAGCCCCAAACCCTAGTAAATGGGTTATATGCTCTTTGAGAAAGCCTCTAAGGATTTCACCCCCTTTTCTACAACAGGACATGGCAAAAAGACCATCTGTGGACTAAATGAGTGGGCTCTCATCAGACACCAAATCTGCCAGCACCTTGATCTTGTTGATCTTGGACTTTTCAGCCTCCAGACTGAACAGTAAGAAATTTATATTATTTACATGCCACTTGGAATATGATATTCTGTTATAGTGGTCAAAAAAGACTAAGACTTGTATCAGGATTGTGGACCATATTTGACTCTTGCTCTTAGCAGAGATTTCTATTGTTACAGTACCATGTACTGGTGGGTATGTCTGTGGGGTGTGTGTGTGTGGGGGGAGATACTCATATTTTTTTTGGTGACCACCATGCCTTTCTAGTAAAAGTGCAGTCCTGACTCACACAGCCTTATTGCACATGGGTAGAATGTTGAAGTTCAGTTCATTCCTTGGCACTGCTGACTGTTCCAAGGAACATAGGCATGAACTCACTGGGTCGCATTTCTTCTCTGTGGGTATGAATTCAGCTCCCTGACAGGGAGTTGCTTATTTGTTCTGATGACACAGATTCAGTGATTCTCAGGGCTGCTGGGTGGGTGCGAGTGGAGGTTGAGCTTATTGAATCTTACTGACTAAGCGTCAGCTGATTTCTGAGTGAAGCATGGTAGACCAATTCCTCCTCAATCCCACCTCCACAAACTTCTCTGGATAAGCAGACCACTTTTTGCTTCTGCTGAGTATAGGATGAATAATGGATGCTTAGTGGGTTCTACCAAGGGTACCAGGACACTTGGCTCTTTGTGGGGCTAAAGGGAGGATGTTGGGGGGGGGGACTTCCTGCTCAGGTCAGAGGACTTCTGGGTGAGTGGCTATGGATTAACAGCAGTCCCACAGGCCAGATGAAGTTTTTGCATTTGATGTTTTCCCAGAGAACAGACTTGATATTGTCAAAAAGCCTTGTTGTCCTTTAGTTTGAGGGCAACAGGCTCTTCTGAGGGTGGCTGGGGATGGTGCAGAAGATGACTTTACTTGTGCATCTTGTCAGATTAAGTATAGCAACATTAAGTGTCCTGCTCAGAATTTATGGAAAACAGTAAGGAAACTCAGGGACCACACTGTCACAGCTTTCCTCAAGTCCCAAAGTCCCTACACAGTCTTTCTTTCAAGATTGCCCAATTGGTTGTTATGAGATCTTCCCAAGCTGTAAGGAAAGTGATCTCAAGTGAGAATAGAGAGATGTCATCTTAGTTGGAACCAGAAGAGGAAAACATCCCACTCCCAGTATCTAACAAAGTCCATTTCTTTTCAGGCTGTTACAAACATTGAGGAGTGTCATCCCATGCATGCTAACAGGCAGTGAGGTGGTTTCTCTATCATATTCCTGCAACATGGAATTTCTCCTCCTGCCATTGAGAAGACTTTCCTTGAACATGGAAAAAAGGGCAGTCAGTACTAGCCTCTTCCCCCATAAGCTAGATGAGACGTGATCTCATGTTGCTATGGGAAATTTAAAAACTCAGAAATTTCCACATCCACAGAGTTCCTCCCACCCCACCCACCACCAAATCTTCCATATCCAGGATGGGGCTACCATGCTTTCCCATTGATGGAGTGTCAGGTGATGAATTTCAGCTCAAAAAGTCCATCTAAGTGCTTTCTTTTACTTATCTTGCCCTGGGTTGTCGGGCCTTAGTCAGTCCCCCTCCCCCTGCTCTGCTCCATCCTCCATTGCTGATACTATGGTCTATTTACATAATCATTGTTTTCTTTGAGACCCGCCCTGCCTGCAGGGTGTTAATTATCCCCACCAGTTAAAACCTTCACAACAGTTGCTACAGAAGCTTTCTACCTTTCCGCTCTTTCTTTTCTCCATGCCCTTTCCTAGCCATTTCCTTTTCTGACTTGTCACTTCAGGTTCAAAATATATAAAAGCGTTGTCTCTGATCAATAAAGACACATTGTGTTCCCACTCTGCCAGGAGTTCCTGGTCTCTCTCCCGAGTTTCTGAGTAAGCAGTAGTCCAGGTTGGCTCTGGTCAATTTCTCTCCAGCCCAGAGACCACATGCCTGGGAAGAAACACCCTCATGGTAGCCCGGCACCAGGTCTTTCCAAATTTTCTCCTACCTTAAGTTATCAGCAGTCACATTCAAGCTTCCAGGCTTCTTTTATAAGATTCTGACAACACAAACTAGGCTCATTTGTTGTCAGGCAGCTGGAATGCGCTAGTCTTTTAGTAGCTTCTGGTACTAGATTCTGAAAAACTGGTTATAGTTCCTTATCTTAATCTTTCAAGCAAATGCTATTGAAATGTATTAATCAGGGATTGGGTGGTGGTACACTCATTTAAATTCACATATTAACATATGCAAGGACTTGGGTTTGAGCCCCTGCTCCCCACCTGCAGGGAGGGACATTTCACAAGCAGAGGTGAAACAGTTCTGCAGGTGTCTTTCTCTCTCCTTCCCTTTATCTCTCTCCCTTCTCAATTTCTCTCTGATCTATTCAGTAAAAACAGACAGAAAAAGGGGGGGCTGGGTGGTGGCACATCTGGTTGAGTGCACATGTTAGATTGCACAAGGACCTAGGTTTGAGCCCCTGGTCCCCACCTGTAGGGAGAGAGCTTCACAAGTGATGAAGCAGGGCTGCATGTATCTCTCTGTCTCTCTCCATCTCTATCACCCACTTCCTTCTCTATTTCTGGCTGTCTCTATCCAATAAATAAATAAATAAACAAACAAATAAAGGTACCAAAAATGGCCACCTGGCATAGAGGATTCATAGTGCCTATAACAAGCCCCAGCTAAAATAGAGAAATAAGGAAGGAACGAAAGAAGGAAGGAATAGAGAAAAGACGATAGGATAGGATAGGATAGGATAGGATAGGATAGGATAGGATAGGATAGGATAGGATAGGATAGGATAGTATTTGATACATACTATTGAATTAGTTCTAGGTGTATAATATGAATATATTACAAATTACCACACTTAATATCTATCTATTCCCACACAAGTTTTCTTTTTTCTTTCTTTCTTTTGTAATGAGGACTTTAGATTTACTCACTCAGCAGCTTTCAAATAACTAGTAACTGTCTTGTTAACTGTAGACACCATGTTGACCATTTTTCACTTAGTGAGATCTCCTTCATTTTCACACAGTAGCAGAGGGCAAGATTCTACCTTTCTTTTTCCTGTTTTGTTCTTTATCAAGTCTGTTGTTGTCCTTCAGGGTATTTTGTCATTCTATGTGAATGTTAGGATTGAGGGCTGACAAAATGGCTTACAAGGCAGCGTGTCTGCTTTGCCAAGTGTATGATCCAGCTTTGAGTCCTTGTCTCCACGGCACTGGTGGAAGCTTCCATGCTGTGGTCTCACTCTCTGTTTCTCTTTCTCCCTTTATATCTGAAAAACTTGGCTCATATTGGTGAAGCCTCACAGTGAACAAAAGAAAACTATGATTTATTTCTGTGAAAAATGCCATTAGAATTTTGATCATGATTGTGTAGATTGCTTTGTGTGATGTAGACATTTTATTTTATTGTTATTTCCTTTTTGTTTTAGATATTTTATTAATGGGAGGAGAGAAAGAGGGGAGAGAAGGAGAAAGAGAAATAGAGAGAGAGAGAATGACTGGCACTTGTTATGCAAGGGATCAAACTCAAGACTTTCTCTTTTTTTGCCTCCAGAGTTATCACTGGGGCTTGGTGCCAGCACTACAAATCCACTGCTCCTGGAGGCTATTTTTCCCATTTTGTTGCCCTTGTTGTGGTTGTTAATGCTGTTGGCTAGGACAGAGAGAAATCTAGAGAGGAGGAAAAACAGATACCTGCAGACCTGCTTCACCGCTTGCAAAGCAACCCCCCTGCCTAGCCCCACCCTCCAAACCCAAGACTTTCTATTTGAGAGTTTAATGCTTTCTTTTCCCACTACATCACCTCCCAGGCCACACTGTGGACATTTTAATATCATCCCAAACCTCAAACATGAAATATCTCTCCATTTGTGTCTTCATTTTCTTTTAGCAATGTTTTATAGTTTTCAGTATGTTGTCTTGATGCGTCATTGGTTAAATTTATACTAGTGAACCCTTAATTCTTTTGTTGCTAGTGTAAGTGAGATTGCTTGTCTAATTTATTATAGTTGGTATATAAAATAGATTATTTTATTTTTTAAAGATTTTATTTATTTATTCATGAAGAAGATAGGCAGAGAAACAGAGGGAACCAGATATCACTGGTACCTGTGCTGCTGGGGATGGAACTCAGGACCTTATGCTTGAGTGTGTCCAGTGCTTTCTCTACTGTGCCACCAACCGAACCACTAAAATAGATTTTTTTTTTTGAAAACAGAAATGAGAAAGAGGGAGAGAGAACCAGAACACCACTGGGGTATATGCCATGCCAGGGCTTAAATTTGGAATCTCACAATTTAGAGTTTAATGTTTTATTCACTTTACCACCTCCTGGATCTCCACATAGCTAATAGTTGTAGATTGATTTCTGTATCTTGTAAAGGTCTATTAGTTTGTACTAACAGTGTCTTGGTGTAGTCTTCAGACATTCATTTATTCATTTATTTATTTATTTGAACAGAGACAAATTGAGAGAGGGTAGGGGAGATAGAGATGGGAGAGACAGATAGACGTAGAGGGAGAGAGACCTGCAGCACTGCTTCACTATTTGTGAAGCTTCCTCCCTGAAGGTGGGTGTATGGGACTTGTACCTAAGACTAAGAACATGGTAATGTCTTTGCTCTAATGGTTTGCCACCAGCCCCTGTGGGGAGTGGTCCCTAGGTGACCCTAGGCCTTGAGAGGGTTGAACCCCACGTTTCCTCTGCAAAGAGGTCGGCAGGCGCTTCCCCCCTCGGCTTACAGGAAGCCTAACTTATCACTGTCCCACAATAAAAGAGCCCCCACACACACCCACAGGTTAGAGCTAAGATTAGCCCCACTCACCAGGACCAGCCTGGCCATAAGTTACTTTACTAGCCACCTTGTTCTGCATACCAGCAATATTCCTTATTTGGTCTGATCGTCCCCTGTTGGTCCTCTCCCTTTTTTGCCCGTTTTCTTCCTCTTCTAAATGATATGTAAATCTGTTCTCACCCCAACAAAATTGAGTTGTCTTTCTGAAACACTTCCGCAGGTCCATGTCTTCCCCCGCGCACCCATCTCTGTCCCTCAGGTCTGGACCTCAGCCTGTCTGCCCCACCCTTGCCTCTAGTAGCCAAGGAGGTGGCGGGGTTTTGCAGACTTTCTTTCTTTTTTTTTTTTAAATCATTTGTTCCGGGAGTTGGACAGTAGCGCTGCAGCTTAAGTGCACATGGCGCAAGGACGGCGTAGGGATCCCAGTTTGAGCCCTGGGCTCCCCACCTGCAGGAGGTCACTTCACAAGTGGTGAAGTAGGTCTGCATGTGTTTATTTTCTCTCCTCCTCTCTGCCTTTCCCTTCTTTCTCCATTTATCTCTGTCCTATCCAACAACAACAGCTATGACAAGAATAACAACTACAACAAGCACAACAAGGGCAACAAAATGGGAAAAATAACCTCCAGGAGCAGTGGATTCGTATTGCAGGCACCGAGCCCCAGCAATAACCCTGAAGGGAAAAAAAAATCATTTTTGCCTAGAAACATAGAAGATTTTTATTTTCTTTCTAATTTGGATATCATTTATTATTTTATTTTATTATTATATTTTATTTTTACCTGTTAGTAGACTTCCAGTGCTATGTTGAATATTTCTCAGCCTGCATGATCAGTCATTCTATTCATGTTTACATGCTAGGCATCCTAACACTTGGCTCCAAATTCACTAACAGGTGAAGTGGAGGTTTGGGGGAGGTTTTATGAGGTTGCTATTTAGTACCTTCTCTTGTAAAACAGTAGGTGTTGGGAAGTGGTGTATTTAATAGATGCTGGAGGAAGCCAACCAGAATGCAAGTGTGCAGATTCAAAGACATCCAAAGACGACAAGTAACTCAGTTTGGTCGCCAAATTTTGACAATGTATGCATTCTATAATACTTCAGTGTTTTTATGTGTATCTTGAATCTTTTGAAGGAACAAATTATTTTAGTAGACCACTGTAACACAGCAATATATTAAAAATAATAGTCTAAGTAAGAAAAGAGGCTCCCTAAATATTTTATATTAGTAATTCTCAAAATATTCCTTGGATTTCTTTTAAAAAATATTCTATTTATTGGATACAGAGATAAGTTGATGGGGGAGGGGGGGATAAAGAGGGAAAGACACCTGCAGCATCAATCATGAAACCCCCCCCCCCAATCCCCGAAGGTTAGGAACATAGATTTGTACCCTGGTCTTTCTGCATGGTAATGTGTGTGATCCACCCGGTGCGCTCCCACCAAACACTCTTCTTTGCACCTCTCTACACATTTTTCTTGTTGCCATCAGGGCTTCACTATACTTGATGTACTTTGTCAGAAGGAGAGAAAAACAAAGCTAACCACAGCATTGAATTATCTCCTGGTATGGCTATAAACTAGGTTGCGAACATGACAAAACAGGCACCTTCTCAGGAGAGCTATCTTGCTGACCCAGTCTTCTTCAAGCTCTTAATATAAAATGTTTATACAGATCATAACTTATTAGCATAAGCAGTAGACATTAATACTGGGGATCTCTCTTTTATTTATATTTTTATTTATGAAAAGGAAACACTGACAAAAACCATAGGATAAGAGGGGTACAACTGCACACAATTCTCACCCCCAGAACTCTGTATCCCATCCCTTCCCCTAATAGCTTCCCTATTCTTTATCCCTCTGGGAGCATGGACCCAGGGTAATTATGGGGTGCAGAAGGTGGAAGGTCTGGCTTCTGTAATTGCTTCTCAGCTCAGAACGGGTGTGGGCAAGTCGACCCATACTCCCAGCCTGTCTTTCTCTTTCCCTAGTGGGGCGGGGTTCCAGGGAAGTGGGGCTCCAGGACACATTGGTGGGGCTCCAGGACACATTGGTCTGTCCAGGGAAGTCTGGTTGGCATCATGGTAGCATCAGGAACCTGGTGGCTGAAAAAGAGTTAACATATAAAGCCAAATTGTTTACTAATCATGAATCTAAAGGCTGGAATAGTTCTGATTAAGAGTTGGGGGGTCTCTGTTTTATAGATAGTTAGTAGTCCTATTTTAGTTATATTCCAAAGAGCCCATGACTATACTAGTTTTTTTTTTCCCTGAGCCTGATATCTGATATGTGGGTAGATCCAAGATATTCTCTGGGGAGATGATGTCATAAATGGAAAAAGAATGAGAAAGCTGGATAAGGGAAGACATTTTCAACTCCGACTTAAGGTAGTTCTGGAGATTAAACCTGGGACTACAGACCCTCAGGTATGAGAATCTTTTACATAGTCTCTTGTGCCATTCAACCTTGAGAATCTTTAAAATGCTAACAACTTTTATAAAAAGCCATTGGGGTGTGGCTGGGAAGTTACTCAGCATTCTGACACTAAAGAAGAAGCTAACATGTAACTTTACATTCATTTATTTACACATCTTGTTCCATATTTTATCATCATGCCATTTTTAAAAAATTTATTACTTTTTATTTGTTATTTAGTATTGATTGATACAGTCATGAGGTAATGGAGGTATAATTCCACACTGTTCCCACCACCAGAATTCTGTGTCCCAGTTCCCTCCATTGGAAACTACAGTGGTTCACCCAAGGTCACAGATACAGATTAACTATTACTTCTATATCTGTCTATATTTATATGTATTTGCCGATTTTTCCATGGTTCTGTCTTCTCTTCCTTTCTAAGTCACACCTACATCTATTGCTACTTCTGAATGTCCTTCCTTTTTTCCTCTTCTCTCGCCAGGTCTTGGTGGAATTGTCGTTCAGAGCCCTCTGGTCATTTTCCCCTAACATTTCTCCCTTTCTGTGGGTATGGACCAGAATTCTTTTGGGGATACAGAAGGTGGGCGTTCTGGTTTCTGTAATATTTCTCCACTGGACATAGTTGTTATTGATGCCGTTTTTAATGTACTCATTCAGTGAATCTTCCTGTGGAGACTCCTTCTGTTCTCAGTTGACTAGAGCTATAATGTCTGACTACATGCCTCTTTCCATGGGCAGTCCCTGCCCAAAGAGGGCTGATGCAGTATAATTCCATAGGAATCTTATTCCAAATTGAGGCAAGCAATTCCATCAGGCATGCCTTAGTCTTAAACATCAACACCCAGATAATTGGATTTTAGTGACACAAGAACTTAGATCAGGCTCTTATGAGGCACCCATTATGACACAGGCTTATGCAGTTACCCCACGTAATCAAAACAGGGCCTGCTTTCAGTGCGGTCACCAAGGGTATTGGCGTAACTAATGTCCAGATAAGCTGTGACCACGCCTCCAGTCAGGGCAACCACGCCTCCAGTCAGGGAAACCACGCCTCCAGTCAGGGCAACCACACCTCCAGTCAGGGCACCCCGCCTTCAGTCAGGGAGCCAGAGGCCACGAACACCTTGTCCTAGATGTCAGAAAGGTTTTCATTGGAAGAGAGATTATTGGTCCAAATTTCATAAAGATGGCATGCCCCTGAATGGTACAAATTCAGGGCCTGAGATTTTGTGGACCACTCCTGTTTTAGAATGAGGTCACCCTACTATAACAGTAAGGATTGGCAATATTCCTTTTAAATTTTTTATTGACATGGGGGCAGAAAAGACAATTTTAAGGCAAGCAGAGGTTCCCCAAAATTGGGAACTCCTCCCAGGACCCCGTATTCATGGAGTTGGAGAGATGACCCAAGCCTTTCTCACAAGAGATTCACTCATGTGGGAAGACCCTGAAGGGACTACTGGACACTTCCGCCCTTTTGGTAGCTGATATTAGCACCAACCTACTTGACAGGGATCTTCTGGAATGTCTTGATGTTAGGATATCCACAGATGCCTCTGCAGAGTGTAACACTCACTCCCGCGAGACTAGATCTAATCAGCACCCCCAATACTAACTGCCACTGTTCGTAACCAAACTCCCTGCATAGATTGGGTTTCTAATGAGCCTGTATGGGTGGAACAGTGGCCTTTGCATAGGGATAAGCTAGAAATTTTTAAAAAGCTCGTCCGAGAGCAGTTGTCCTTGGGACACATCTGTCATTCTCGAAGCCCATGGAATACTCCTGTCTTTGTGATTAAAAAGCGCTCAGGAAAATGGTGCCTTCTCCAAGATCTCCGTGCGGTAAATAAAACCATGCAGGTCTGGGGCTCCCCCCAAAAGGGTTTGCCTCTTGCTTCTGCAATTCCCATGGGAATTCCAATCATAGCCATTGATATACAAGATTGTTTTTTCTCTATTCCTTGCATCTGCAAGATTGTAAACATTTTGCCTTCTCTGTTCCTTCTATTAATAATGCTAGCCCTGCCGATAGATTTGAATGGGTGGTGCTGTCCCAGGGCATGGCCAATAGTCCTACAATTTGTCAAGAGGCTGTTAAATCTGACCTTTTTCCATATATTCATAAGGGCCTTAATGTTTTTCACTACATGGATGATGTCTTAATATGGGGAGAATTAGATACAGATCTCTGTGCCCTACGTGATTTCCTCTTCCTGCCTTAAAGAAAAGTGGCATTAATGTAGCTCCTGAAAAGATACAGCTAATTCCTCCAATATCTTTCTTAGGTTCAGAGATTTCTCTAATGCAAATTCATCCCTTAAAACCTAGTGTTACTTTTCCTTCTAACCTCACTCTTGCTTCTTTACAAAGTTTTCTAGAAAATTTAAATTGGCTTAGGCAGTATCTTTATCTGCCTACTAGCTGCCTCCAACCACTGTTTGACCTGTTAAAAGGAAACAAACAGCCCTCCTCAAAATGTATGTTAACTCCCGAGGCCTCCTTGGCACTGGAAAGGGTTAACCAGGCCCTCCAGGACATGCACCTTGTTCGATTCTCCCCCTCCTCTTTGGAAAACCTTCTAATCTTTAACTCCACCCCACAGCAGTGGGGGCATTGTGGCAGAACCACGGGGTTCTCGAGTGGCTTCACATGCCAGTAGGCGAAGCCCCAAGACTCCTCACTGAGATAGACGCATTAGCATTCATGGTTCACCAAGGAAGAAATAGGTCTGTGCAGGTCTTAGGGAAAGAACTGGATTTCATTATTCTTCCCTTTTCTCTCAGAGATACAGAGTGGCTCATATGCCATCATTCCCGTTTTGCCATAAGCTTCATTGGGTTTCCAGGACAAATAGATAACCATTTTCCTTCTAATAAATGGATAGCTTCTTTACCTCTTCTGCCTCTACTGGCACATAAACTTTTCTCTCGGGATCCCATTCCCTCTGCTCCTACAATCTTTACTGATAGTGGAAAAAAGGGAGCTGCTGCCCTTATATATTACCCAGACAAACAATCTCCTAAACCTCTCTTTACTGAGCTTCCTGATAATTCCCCTCAGTACAAAGAACTTTATGCTGTTTTCCTTGCATTAAAAGCTGTACCAGAATCCTTCAACCTTTTTTCTGACAGTGTGTACACTGTTAACTTACTTCCATGGCTTGCTCGTTCTTATGTGAAAATTGATGACAACCCACTTTCCCCTCTCTTGATTCAAATCACCTCTATGCTCTGTTCTCGAACCCAACCACTGTATATTCAACACCTTCATTCCCACAGCCCTCTTCCTGGTTCCCTGTCTGAAGGGAATGCCGCAGTTGACCGCCTTGCCTCCACAGGAACTTTCCCAGTCTCTGTCTCTGATCCTGCTAATTTTCATTCTCTAACCCATGTTAATCTTTTTTTTCTCCTCCAGGGTTATTGCTGGGCTCGGTGACTGCACCATGAATCCACCGCTCCTGGAGGCCATTTTTCCCCCTTTTTTTGCCCTAGTTGTTCCAGCCTCATTGTGGTTATTATTGCCATTGTTGACGTTGCTTTGTTTTTGGATAGGACAGAGAGAAATGGAGAGAGGAGGGGAAGACAGAGAGAGAGGGGAGAGAAAGATAGACACCTGCAGACCTGCTTCACCGCCCGTGAAGCGACTCCCCTGCAGGTGGGGAGCTGGGGGCTCGAACTGGGATCCTTACACCTGTCCCTGCACTTTGTGCCATGTGCGCTTAACCCACTGCACCACCGCCCGACTCCCCCATGTTAATCTTAAAGGCCTTCGAGCTCGATTTCCTGATGTTCCTGTACCACAGTTAAAATATATCCTCGCTATATGCTCTTCTTGTGCAAGTCTCATAAAGACACCTGCTATCCAGACCCTTGGGGTTAACCCCCGAGGTTTAAAAGCTAATGCTATTTGGCAAATTGATGTCACCCACATACCAAACTTTGGCAAACAAAAATATGTGTTTGTCTCAATTGATACCTTTTCTAAATTTATGTGGGCTACAGCTCAGACAGGAGAAAGCTATAAAAAGCTTAAAAGCCATATGCTCTCCTGTTTTGCTGTGATGGGCTTACCTCTTCAACTGAAAACTGACCATGGACCGGCGTTTACCAGCAAGCAATTTAAAGATTTTTGTTCCCTTTGGAACATTACTCATACCACAGACATTCCCTATAATCCACAGGGACAAGGCATTGTCGAGAGGGCCCATCAAACCCTTAAGGCTCAATTAAATAAAGATAAAGGAGGAATGTATCCCCCAAATATCCAGCTAGCAAAAGCCTTAACTACATTAAATCTCTTCAATATTTACAATAACTCGGACTTACCTCCTATTATTCTTCACTGGCAAACACCATCTACCCTCCCATCTATTAAGGTCAAATGGAGAGACCCACTCAATAAAGTTTGGAAAGGGCCTGACCCATTATTGACCATGGGAAGGGGTTTTGCATGCATTTTCCCACAGAATTGCTCTAGACCTGTCTGGGTTCCTGCCCGTCATGTCCGACAATACCCGCATGATGGTGCTGTTATCCCTGAAGAACAAGAAATACTACAAGAGGACTAGATGTAGGATACATCCCAGGATCCATAATATGACATGACAGAATCTGGAAAATCTGGCTCACAGAGCCCTCTCTCCTACCCCGTCTCTGGATGTCTTATGTTATGACTGGCCAATTGTGTTTTGTGAGTGAGTGTGTTGAATGACCAAAAATTTTTGTATGGCCCATCTGCTCAGAATACTCTAAAAGGTAATTGACTTTTGATAAAATGCTGGACGCAGCCAAAGTTTCTGGAGACATCCAGAAACATTCCAAAATTTTTTTTTCTCTCTTTTAATTTTTTTATATAAATCTTGGTATATATGTAAAGTGCTTAGTCTTAAACTGTGTGAGTAAAGATGGATATAAATTTGTTTTTAAAATGATATGTTTTTATAACAAAAGTTTTTTTTCCTCCTGTGTGTTGTAACTAAATGCTTATAGGTATGTTTCAAATTTGGCAAACGTTAACTTAATGGTTAAAAGTGTAACCTTGAAGCTACATTAATACTAGGCAATGTAAAATTAATTTTCTAAGTAACTATTTAAGGTAAAGACTAAATATTTAACGTGACAATATATCCTCAAAACTAAAATGCAAATTCTCTATACAGGGCGCATTTGGAAGGCCCCCAAAAGTGCCCTGTAAACTATCTTGTGCAAATTAATCCACAACAGATCTGGCATCTATCTGGCACTGTAAATGTTAAAACCATTGTCACTAACATGCGTTAACTCTCTAAGTAACCTGAGTCTGTTTATAGTCCAAAGTAAAAATAGTTAAAAAATCAAAATATATATTTTAACCAAAATTGGTCTGAAGATCCTGCTGTAGAGACTACTACAAGAGATAACATTAGATGACCTTTAAGAAAAATCATAAAGATATTTAAACCAATTATAATTATCGAGGTATCAATTATATTAAACCTCTACCTTGTAACAAGTTTTTTTTTTCAAAAGTAAGTGATTGCAGCTATCAAGCCTTCATATGAAGAATCATCTGTTCATATGGTAAGGTATTAAACTATAAGAAGTTGCTCCATATACAACCTATGTGAATTAACAACATTCACATATTCTTATACACTTAACTGGTGTATCTTGTCTTGCCACCATAGGCCTGTCTTTGGCAGCCAACAATTTAAAGATGTTTCCCTTTATAACATCACCCATGCCACAGACATCCTTTACTACCCCAAAAGACAAATGGCTGTTCCCCTGGACATCACATTCACTGACTGCTTCCCTTAGACTTGAGATATGATCCCACCTCTTCATACCAATGGATAAATTTCCCCTTCCTTACCTGGCTACCCTCAGTTGTGGGACCCTTGCTTGTTTTACCCCTGCTTGTTTTACTTATGCTCACAGTAGGTCCTATAATTAACAAGCTCATGGCCTTTTTGTAACAACAGATTGATGCCATAAAGATGCAACCTATACAAGCTCACTATCATAGGATGGACATGGCAGAATATGGAGTTGCTGCGGAGGATCTGCCCCCTCCATCAGAACGTCCACCATGTAGAGGGCTGGCTAGCCAATGACGGGTAAAGGGGAAACTAGTGCTATCCAGTCAACCTAAGACAGGGCACCTGGTACCACTGGGCAAAAATGACCAGGTATTCCAATGACGGGTAAGACGGAAGGCTGATCCCCAACCTAAGACAGGCACAGTCCACCCTGCCACAAAATAAAGTCTGCCAAATATGCACACACATATATATATATGAAAGGGGGCCATGTGGGGAGCCACATGTGCCATCAAGGTTGCTATTGGCATGGACATAGAGTCTTTGTTAAAAGATAAGTTCCTGCTTCCCTACACCTTAGAGTCTTTGTTAAAAGATAAGTTCTTTTTCCCCTTGAATCACCCAGGACCTTCCAGATAATGGCTGATTACCATGACAAATAATATAATAATAATAATAATAATAAATAGGAAAGATACATCCCCCAATACTCAGTTGGCTAAGGCACCAAACCTCTTTTTCTATAAAAAAAGAAAAAAGAAAAAAATTTCAAATCAGATGCCCTGCTAACTATAAGAAGCAGATTGTTTGTGTTTCTTTCACAACAATTCTGGGGAAAAAAAAACCATCTGGACCCCTGCACACTCTGACATCACCAACTACAGTGGCACACCCCCTGAAACCCTAGATGTCACCTGACATGATCTGAAGAACCTGATTCACAGACTCCAAGTACAGAACTTTTTACTGCCTGTCTGCCTTTCCTGCTTCTGCTTTGTCTGTCACATTTTGGCAGTTCCAGCTCACTCTCTACAGAAAAGCGGAATTCCAGTGGCTGACCTTCCTCATGCAGCTTTTCATCCCCTGCCATTTATCCCCTTAGTCACCTACTTTGGACTGAGACTTCTATTGGACTTGCTGGTATACCCTTTGGACACTTTAGACAATTTTACAGCAGCTTCCTTCCCTTCACATTGCTGGTTTTTCATAGACTGACCCTGAGTAGTTCATAGACTTTACAGACTGTTGCCCTGGCCATTAGATAAAATGGAGAGATGCTGGGAAATTTTGCAGATGCAGCCACATCTGCCATGTTGTCCCCTCAGGCTATTGCTAGTTCCTACGAGAGTTGGGACATTCTTGGAGCACCTGTTCCACCATGTTGTGCCCTCAGGGCATTGTCTATTCCCCCGCAATGGTTGTGGTGCTCTGGTTGCTCCTCCCCCTTCCCATTCTCACAAGAGTTGTTATCCTACTCTGGAGTGTTGTGGTTACTCCTTCCCCTTCTCATTCTCGCAAGAGCTACTCCCATAAAATCCCTTCTTCTTCCACACAACTCTCTCTTGCCGGCTAATTCACTTCGGTGTTTAGACGCAGGAAAGGTTACTGCATAAGGCGGCCATTTTTGCTACCTCCACGCGGCCCAACCTGCTTCTCTCTCACCCAACTCTGAGGTGCCAGCGCAAATAAAGATTTGTGTTCCCTCTTCACTCCAGATCTCCTCTCTCTCTTCTCCGCAGTGCAGCCCGACAGTTATGCATGTACAAACTTTTGTATTTACAGTCGAATGTAGAACATTATATCCCCAATAAAGAAATTTAAATAAAAAAGAATAGGAAAGCTTTTAAGAGAGGATGTTCTCACCCAGTTACGTGCACATAGTACTGAGTGCAAATACCTGTGCAAGGTTCTGGGTTTGAGTCCCCAGGTCCCCACTTGCAGGGGAGGATGCTTCATAAGTGGCAAAGCAGGTCTGCAGGTGTCTCTCTTACTCTCTTCTTTCTTTTCCCCCCTCTAAATTTCTCTCTGTCCTATACATAAAATGGAAAAAAAATGACTGCAGGAGTAGTGGATTCTTAGTACTGGCACTGAGCCCCAACGATAATCCTGGGGACACAAACACAAAAAAAGTTAGGATGTTACAAAGTGCATGTGAATAACATGCAATGTCTCAGAAGGTGATTAAAATGGCTTCAAGTATATGAGAAGACCTCATTTATACCAGAGACTATGCATAATATGTGAGGAATGAAAAATGATGAGTTTCAAGTCAGTAAAATAGCTCACTTGGATAGCATTTTGCTTTGCTATGTGTGAAGCTGAAGTTTGAGCCTGGACCCCACTGTGTTGAAGGAAGCTTTGGCACTGTCGTCTCTTTCACACTCTGTATCTATTTTTAAAATACAGTTCCTATTTTCAATTATCTTCAGAGAGTTTACAGTGAATACAGGCCCACTCATTTCTTGGGTAATCCACTGAATCCTGCCTTATGTCTTTCACTTGTGTGCTTTATTTTAACACCATTATAAATATCACAGGATTCCTGTGTCAGGTGCCTGTAAGGTTTTATTCCTATAAATTGTCTTGGACAACATTTATTCAGGCTGCAGCCACTATTAGTCATGGCAATGGAGAGATGACATGACATGAATCAGGTGGTGAAGTCCTGTGTCAATGCAAATGAAGTATTCATTACTATTCACCACTTGTGAAGTAATAGGAAAGCTTAATCTTTACTAGGATATAGTACTAAAGTTGGCAAGAGGTGAGTGATAATAGTGGAGCGGCTGAAGCAGTGCTCTGGAAGTATATGGAGGCATGATGAGACCATATTTCTTAAGTTCTGGAACACCATAACAATGCTCAGAAATTTTGATAAGAAAAAGAAAATGGAAAGACAATCAACATTCACCTTGCAGTTCTGAAGGTGGAGGATTAGATAGTTGGATAGTTCCTTTAATCAAGTGGTTTTCCAAACTGCAGTTCACAGAGTATTTTTCTACTCACTGGTTGCCTGGCAATGCTAATATTTACAAAGTCAGTCTTATCTAGTGTTAAAATGATGTGCATATGGAGCTGACAGTGTTTCATAGCAACACACAAAGCTTGGTAAAAAGAAAAAGGTGGAATAAATTATTCAAAAGGCATAGGAATTAAAAGCTTCTTATACAATTTACGTAAACTTTAATTTTTTAAAAGCATGAAGTGGAGATGTCAAATATTATTTTCATTGTTGCCCCAAGGTATATTCAGAAGAGTTGAGAAGCATTCCTGGTTTAAAGTCTGTGGCAACAGACAAGATTGATATCAAACTGAATAATTCATCAACTAAACTTTGCACAGAGCCATTAGCAGTAATTCTGATGAGGACGCATACGGAGGAGAACCAGTTCAAACTTTGCTTTTATTTTTAGCATTGAACTTGACCTGCTCCTGATTCAAATTTCATGTGTTTGTCAGGAGATTCAGTCTCCTCATTAAAAAAAAAATCTAAGAATTCATAGACTTTAGAAGGCACTGACTATTTGCTTCTTCATATGGAATATACATGGATTGAAGTGTTCTGAGCTATGTTAAATGCAAAGTGCCAATTTAGATCCTTTTTTTATAAAAGCATATCTTGAATCCTAAAATTTTAACACCTACTTTATGACCAGAGGAAGAAACGGAATAAATATATATGTAGTCTAAATTGTCTGTGCACAATATTCCAAAGAAGCCTAAGAATAATTGTTGATTTCATTTCTAGATGTGACTATTAAAGGCCAAAGAGTTTCTTATTATACGCTCATGGATAATTTAATGTTAAAACTAACATAGTATGTGGACTTACTAAATTCAAGTAAAGTGCTCTTATGTCAAATCAGATTATAATGTTTAATTCATATGATCAATTCTTCAAAAATTGTTTAATGCATTGTAATATGGAAGGTACATATTATGATTCTTCTTCACAGCAGAAACAGGAATAAATATAAGAAATACACATAAAATCATGAGGCAATTATTTATTGTGGATCTGACTTCCCTGCAGCAAAACTAAAAGGTACTTAATCAGTACTAGCTGGCAAATAGGAATGTATAGCAAATGCAATTGATAACAACCATGATAGAAACTCACTCAGTGATTTTCAACTGCACTTATCTTTTTTTGAAAGGGAATCTATTTTTTTTTCAACTTTAGTATCGCTTTGGAAAAATCAGAAGAAGGACATGTCTACATTTCCACAAGGTAGGTGTTAGTGCACCTCACCTGCCACCACTTATACTTATCTGCAACTCTGAAGCTTAATTGATCTGAAACAACCGATCACAGCCTACATGGTGCAACAGAACTTGACTCTCATTATTTTTCTAACTTCCTGAGCGATGGCACTTCTCATTAACTGTGCTCTGATCTGCCTGCCTTATGAATGCCACACTTATTAGCAGTATTCACCCAGGTCTTCTGGTTACTAGCTCCATCTTATCTCATTCTCTGGACTTTTTTTTTTTTAAGTATTCAAGTCTCATAGGTCCTCTGAAATGTTCATGTTTATCTTTTTTTTTTTAAACTACTACTCTCCTCTAACTAGCATTAAAATTTCCAAGAGCCAGAAACATCATTTTCTTCAACAAGGACAGAGTCATGAGACATTCTATTATATTTACAGAGATTAATTATGTTCCTCTCTCTCTCTCTCATCGCCACCAGGAGTATCACAAGGGTTGTTTGCTGCACAAAGAATCCACCACTCCCATTAGCTATATTACTATTAATATTGTTAGATAGGACAGAAAAATTGAGAGGGGAGGGAAGATTGATAGGTATAGAGAGAAATAGAGAGAGAGGGAGAGGAAGAGAGACACAGGTGGGGAATGAAGGCTTGAGCCTGTGTCCTTGTATATGGTAACCAGAGCACTCAGCCAGGTGTGCTACTGCCCAGGCTCCACCCCTTGCCCCCAGATGAATTCTATTAAAACTAAGGCAACCTCATAAATTGTTAAAGACTTTAAAAACATACACTCTCTAGAATATGTACAGATGGTCAGTGGGGCCAAGGTAGGGTGGAGAGGGTCCACGGAAGCATGTTGGGGTAAAGCTGCATGATAAATTGTCGGCAAAATAAGAGGCTTTGAAGGAGAATAACAGGAAATCTCTGGGGCGGGGTAGGTCAGGGACCTCAGCAAGATGAGAGTAATAAAATGAAAGTGACAGTAAAGGTTTTTAAGGCAAGTCATGAATAGTGTAAATGCCTGAAAACTATTCATCAATTTCATTTTTCCAAGATGCGATTGAATAGTATAACCTTGGCAAAAGCAAATCCAGCCGAGTGGCAGTGAAGGAAGTCACAGTGAAGTGGATTAACGAGAAAATGTGACATGGAATTTCAACATGAAAAATATATGGCTTGGTTTTATGCTAGATATTTTCAGAATCTCTCCCTCTCTTTCTTTCTCAACTTATCTGATTTGACCACTTCAGGAATCTTAATTTAGCTCTCCTTAAGTGCCTGTCTTAGAGGGACACTGCCTTCTGAAGAGCCATTTAATTGGATACTTGCAAATAAATTAGATTTTTATTCTCACCAGTTAGACTTTTAAATATTTGAATACCTTGCCTATATGTTATATAACTGCAATCTCTCTGGTAAACTAAATATTTATAGCTTCTCCAGCCATTCATTCTTACACCCTGGTTTCAGACAGATGCATGAACTGCATCTCCATTGTCCTTTGACCATTCTCCTTTGACAATGTCATCTTGCAATGGGATTTTTAGAAATATTTAAAGACATCACTTGACTTCCCAGATATTTACCATAGTTTCTCATTTGTGGATCATTCTAACTTTTAAGACCTCCAATGGTGAATTGAGCAATTATTTATAGACATCAACATCTTCCACTTCCTCTAAACTCCTAGGTATTGGACTAAATGGTTTCTTATTCTGTTTCTCAAAATGCCTTAGAAATAACATAAAACTAATCACCAAAATATATAAAGAGCTCAGCAAACTTAGCACCAAAAAAGCAAATGACCCCATCCAAAAATGGGCAGAGGATATGAACAAAACATTCACTACAGAGGAGATCCAAAAGGCTAACAAACATATGAAAAACTGCTCTAGGTCACTGATTGTCAGAGAAATGCAAATTAAGACAACACTAAGATACCACCTCACTCTTGTAAGAATGGCATACATCAAAAAGGACAGCAGCAACAAATGCTGGAGAGGTTGTGGGGACAGAGGAACCCTTTTACATTGCTGGTGGGAATGTAAGTTGGTACAGCCTCTGTGGAGAGCAGTCTGGAAAACTCTCAGAAGGCTAGACATGGACCTTTCATATGATCCAGTAATTCCTCTCCTGGGGTTATACCCCAAGGACTCCATAACACCCAACCAAAAAGAGGTGTGTACTCCTATATTCATAGCAGCACAATTCATAATTGCTAAGCCTGGAAGCAACCCAGGTGCCCAACAACAGATGAGTGGCTGAGAAAGCTGTGGTATATATACACAATGGTATACTATGCAGCTATCAAGAACAATGAACCCACCTTCTCTGACCCATCCTGGACAGAGCTAGAAGGAATTATGTTAACTGAGCAAAGTCAGAAAGATAAAGATGAGTATGGGATGATCCCACTCATCAACAGAAGTTGAGTAAGAAGACCTGAAAGGGAAACTAAAAGCAGGACCTGACCAAATTGTAAGTAGGGCACCAAAGTAAAAACCCTGTGGTGAGGGGTAGACATGCAGCTTCCTGGGCCAGTGGGGGGTGGGAGTGGGTGGGAGGGATGGGTCACAGTCTTTTGGTAGTGGGAATGGTGTTTATGTACACTCCTAGTAAAATGTGGTCATATAAATCACTAGTTAATTAATATGAGAGGGGGGAAATTAATTGTATGTCTCGAAGTTTTTCAAAACACAAACTGAATCTTTTCAATATATAGGCTGTGTAATTGATATGCAGACTCTATCAAAAGCCTAGACCAAGTAGATCAGAAGCAACAAACAGCACAGCTATATACAAGATACTGGATACTGTACAGCAAACCATAACAAAAGGACTTTTCAAAGTTAACCCAATTACCAAATAATGTGATGATAACATTAACTATCGATTGTCTTTTTGAACCCTAAGACAGCAGGAACCTCACATCTAGAGCCCCTACTTCCCCCAGTCCTGGAACCATTGGATAGCGCCCACTTTCCCGTATGCCTCTCCCAATCCATATCAAATAATATTGCATCTGCCGATCACAACCTAACCAACACAATGATTGCCACCTCAACATGCTTCACTTCAGACTGTGTCCAGAGACTTCACATGTGGAATGACAACCCTTCAGCTTCATTACTCGGGTGAGACCTTTCCTTTCATAGTATACTCTAATTTCATCTCAGGTGGTTCACTTTCTAACAAAGTCCCAAAACCTGGATATACACCAGTTTCTGTGAGAGAGAGCATATGTTCACATGTATCTGTAAACTACTGCAAAATATATACCTGAAAGCAGAAGTACACCAGAGTTTGCAGTGAGTACCCCCCTAACACTTTCTCTCCACTATTCCAAGCTTTGGGTCCATGATTGCTCAACACTTCGTTTGGCTTCGTATGTTAACTCACCAGGTTCCAGATGTCATCAGGATGCCGGCCAGGCTTCCCTAGATTGAAGACCCCACCAATGTGTCCTGGAGCTCCACTTCCCCAGAGACCAACCTTACTAGGGAAAGAGAGGCAGACTGGGAGTATGGACTGACCAATCAACACCCATCTTCAGCGGGGAAGCAATTACAGAAGCCAGACCTTCTACCTTCTGCAACCCAAAATGACCCTAGGTCCATGCTCCCAGAGGGATAGAGAATGGGAAAGCTATCAGGGGAGAGCGTGGGAAATGGAGATTGGGTGGTGGGAATTGTGTGGAATTGTACCCCTCCTACCCTATGGTTTTGTTAATTAATCCTTTCTTAAATAAAAAATAAAATAAAATAAAGAAATAACACAAAAGACAATATTCTTACAATAGACATTACACTGATTGGTGGTGGCTGTCTCCAACCACACTGTTTATAAAATGAAAAGCTATAAAGAAACATAAACAATTACCAGGTAGGTTTGGCCCATAAACCAGCTAGCCTACGTCTAGAACACCAGTAGAAGTCTAGATCAATTACTTTGTCACTTCCTGAACATACCTGTATACATTTGTTTTCACTAACAAAATATTGAAAGAATATGACTGTGTATTTTTTTATCCACCTAACTTGGGGCCTGCGTTCCCAGTCTGCCCACATCAGTTCTTCTCTGTGAAGCAAGTTCCTTCATTTAGATTTTTATTGCAGTCTTACCTCTCTCCTGATAGCAATTTGTACACTGGGATAGGGTAGAGAATACCCTAACAATTGCCAGAAGAGTGTGTTGAAGGAAGAAAATGACAAGAAGATACTATGAGAACATCTTTAGAATCCAGAATATCATTCTCTCCCCTGTAATAATCTGTTGTATGACCCCACCCCAGTGCAAGCGGGGCTGGGGAATGCTATGTAACAGTGCACTTAAGAAGGAAACACAGACTGAGGGGCCAGGTGGTGGTGCATCTGCTTGAGCACTCACACTACAATGCACAAGGACCCAAGTTAAGCCCATCCTCCCCTTGCAGGGGGCAAGCTTCATGAGTGGTGAAGCAGGGCTGCAGGTATATGTCTCTCTCTCTTCCTCCCTCTTACACTCCCCACTCAATTTCTCTCGGTCTCTATCCAAATATATATATACCAAAACTAACTTGTGATTGGTGGACATGAATGTATGTATACCAGCTACTCAGATGTTATTTCATAGATGACTTCCTTCCTCATCACACTCCAGTGCATCAGTCTCTCCAGACGTAATTGTGTATATTTCTTGGTACATTGAATATACAAGTTTGTCTACTGGAACTTGTAGTACTGAGGAGACTGGGCTTCATGACTACAAGGATGGGAACTCAGAACTTTTGCCTTTTGCCTGTAATGTAGAAGTCTGGAAATGTGACCTGTGGTCTGATGCCAAGGTACATCAGAAAGGTGGCTTAGTACCAAATAGGTACCTGTGTGGTTAGACTCATCCTTGAGTAATCTCTTTTCTTGGGATATATGTTAATCCTATTTTACTTCCAAAATTTCACTACACTCCTCTGTGGGTAATCATCTGACTTAAGATAATCTTCATGATCATTGAAGGAAAAAAGTTCAGAATAGAGCCTTGCCCTAATGATTAAAATTAACTTCAAATCTGGAGTCAGAGCTGAGAGATCCACAGGCCAAATGACTTTATGGTCATTCAACATCATGGAGACAAAGTTGGAGTATTCTCAGAGTCAAACTAAGTCAATGTCAGATTATCAGGGAGCACCTGCCACTGAAGGTTCACCTGTACCATCATCCCAGGCCTTCCTGAATCATGGCTGTTAAAACATCTCATTAGGAGCTGGGAAGTGGCTCACTCTATTGAGCACACATTAGATTATGCAAGGACCCAGGTTCAAGCCCCTGGTCTCCACTTGCAGGGTGAAAGCTTCAGGAGCGAAGCAGTTCTACAGGTCTCTCTCTCTCTCTTTCTCTTTCTCTCTCCTTATCTCCCCCTTCCATTTCAATTTACCTCTGTTGTCTAGTCAATAAGTAAATAAAAGAAAAATAATGAAATAAAAGAAACATTTCATCACCACCATTACATGCAGGGACTCTGTAGGGGAAGACAGGTGGTGAATGAGAGAGTGGGGACATCCAGGACACTGGGACACTTCCAGCTACCACATTTTCTGTCTTCTTCTTCTTCTTCTTCTTCTTCTTCTCCTCCTCCTCCTCCTCCTCCTCCTCCTTCTACTTCTCCTTCTTCTTTTAATCAGTAATTTAATATTGATTTATAAAATTATCAGATAATAGGGGTATAATTCCACACTGTTCCCACCACCATAGTTCTGTGTGTCCATCCCCATCCAACAGAAACTGCAATAGTTCTCCTCAAAGTCACAAATATGGACTGACTATATATCTATATCTGTATCTACCCATATATCTCTATCTCCATCTCCATATCTATATCTATCTATCCCCCATTTTTATTCACTCTCACTCAGTCCAACCTTTACTTCTTATGTCACACCTACATCTATTACTACTTCTGAGTGTTCTTTTTCCTCCCCTTTTCCTCTCTCAGATAATCAAAGTATTGCCTGACTTCCTCTGCTGTTTCCAGATTCACATGCCTTTCAGAAATGGTATAAAACACAGACTTCTGGTGAAACTGGGGATCAGAGCCCTCTCATAATCTTCTGTTACCATTTCCCGCCTCTTTGAGTATGGACCAAAATTCATTTTGTTGGGGGGGTGTGTGGAAGGTAGAAGGTCTGGCTTCTATATACACTGGACATGGGTTTTGACATGGGTGTTGATAGGTGGACCCATACTCCTAGCCTGTTTATGCCTTGCCCTAGTGGGTTAGGGCTTTAGAGAGGTAAGGTTCTGGGACACATTGGTGAGGTCATCTGCCCAGAGAATTCAGGATGGAAACATTGTAGCATCTGCAACTTGGTGGCTGAAAGGCATTAAGATATGAGGCAGGAGAAAATGTTTTATAAACAGGAACTAAAGAGTAGAAATAGAGTAGATGAGACTAGGAACCCAAGGGTGGAAAGAAGCTAGAATATTTATTTTAGGTATGTTCCTAGGGGCCTATGACTTCAGTAGTCTTTGTTTGAGCTTGATAGCTAACATGCAGGTAGATGAGAAATATTGCCTGGGAAGATCTGCAACCACATTTTCTGTAGCCAGGTAATAAAATGAGAGGAAATGAGGATGTCTGCCTCTCTATTCTTGTGTAACCAGAATCAATCAGGTTACAGGAAGCTGGGTGGATCATGTCTTACTAAGGTTTGGTCATGTCCATGGTTGGATGGCAGGAAATTATGAGCAGTTGGTTAGAGTCTGCGCTGATTAATAGAATTTCTTGTTTCTTTCATCCCATGAATAATCCAAGACAGAGTCAAGGCATCAGATAAACTCCATATTGTACCTGTTTGGGGGAAAACCCAGATCCATCTTTGTACAGCAAGAGATCAGAAAGAGCTACTACAGCATCGGGCTCAGAAACCCAAGCTTTGTGTAAAAGCCTCTTTAAAGAGTAATGTCTCTCATCACCCATTTCAAACTGTCTTTTATATGACTCTAACCTCTAATGGATAAGGAAGTAGGGCAGAGGCCTCCTTCTTAGCACACAAGAAGCACACAGGTCTCGCATACCGGAAGTCCCAGTGTGATGCCCTGGCTTCTCTTTGTTTCATGTAAAACTGTCTATTTCAGAGGAAATATTTTTTAATATTTATTTATTTATTCCATTTTGCTGTCCTTGTTGTTTTATTGTAGTTATTGATGTAATCATTGTTGGATAGGACAGAGAGAAATGGAGAGAGGAAGGGAAGACAGAGATGGGGAGAGAAAGACACCTACAGACCTGCTTCACCGCTTGTGAAGTGACCCCCCTGCAGGTGGGGAGCCGGAGGCTCAATCTGGGATCCTTATGCTGGTCCTTGTGTTTTGCACTACCTGCGTTTAACCTGCTGCACTACTGACTAACTCCCTGAAATATTTTTTTATAGTAGGGCTACAAAACTCACATCAACATAACAGACAAATGAAGTTACACATGGAAAAAATATCACTGAGTGCACAACTTGTCTACCATGCTCTCGTGGATAGACAAAAAGACAGTATTAACTGCCACTTGCTTTATTAAAAGTCACATGGGTTCATTGCAATGTCATATGCCTAAGGAAAATGCTAGGCACCAAGACTGTTAAGTAGTATTTATAATCTCCCTCTTGCTTTTTCTGTATCTCTTTCCCCCACTGTCTGTTGTCTCCTAGGCATGACTGCTTTGAGAGAGGGGTAAAGAAACCACATTACCGAAGACAGAGGGGAACAGGCTTGGACCTGTGCTGCACACCAAGCAAAGCAAGTGAGCTTTTTTTTTTTTTTTTTTTTTTTTTTTTTGTCATCCCTACATGCTTTCGCCATCCTTTTTAAGTGATTTAACATAGTAAGATTTCATGGGTACAATTTCACATCCATATATGTTCTACTGAAAACTCTACATAGAAACACAGATCAATCCTATAGTTTAGTGTCAGAAACTGAATCACAAAGTAACAAGAATCAGTAACAAAATAGCTCTGTTTTATAACTCCAGACTAGAAACTACAAATAAACTACCACAGAGACAACCTCATCATGGCTACCAAGAAGCAATTCATCAAAGAGGTTCTGTTGGAATTCCGTCCAGCCTACATCATGTCTCATATTCATATTATATTTAGATGAAACTCCCCAAATCTCATCATAAATAATTCATAGATGCTGTCAGTACAGTCCAAGAATTTTTTTCCAAGCATGGCAGAAAATTCCAGCAAGGTACCACATGAAATCAGTCCACTTAATTTTGGGGTGAGCAAACAAGTTTCACACAGATTAAAATGTCATGCATGTTCCAGCCACTCAGTAGTAATTGCACAGTCAACACAATGATAAAACACAATCACCTTTAAGGGGCAAAACATGCAAAATGTGGTAAAAGTAACCTAAAGGGGAGAAAAGCTATCAACTACAATTATAAGCACTAGGTACTATTGACAGATCATAGAATTACTCTCATTTCTGTTATGAAACATTCATTACTTTTTTCCACTTTAGTTTACTCTTAAGCTTTTGAATAATGTTTAAACAGTTAATTCAGAGATGATTAGTATGGGAGAAATGGTTTCTATAAGAGCCCACCCCTAAAATAAATACATAGAAAGACTGTTACTTTGAGGTCATGAGAGAATGGGGCCTCTGATTCTCATACTAAAACGGAAAAGAAGATTGAGAACTCGTTTTTTTCCTTCTTCTTTCTTTCTTCTAGCCATATGTCCTACTGCAAACTATTAAACATTAAGATAGTATAAAGTAATGTGACAGATGAAAATAGTGGTGGCAGGCAGTGGTGGCAGGCCTGGTTGAGCACTTAATTGCCTTGCACAAGTATCCAGATTTGATCCCCTGCTTGCTCCACACCTGCGGGGGAGGGGAGAGGAGAGGGGGGAATAAGGAGTGGTGAAGCAGGACTGTAGGTTTCTCTTTCTCTCTCCATTTCTAGCTCCCTCCTTCTAAGTTCTCTCTGTCCTATTTAATAAAGTAAGGGGAAAGGAAAAATAAAGAAAGAAATAAATGGCTTCTAGGAGCAGTGGATTCCTTGTACAAGCACCTAGCCCCAGTGATAATCCTGAGGGCAGTTAAAAAAAATGGGTAAGTGAGATAGCATAATGGATATTCAAAAAGACTTTCATGCCTGAGGCTCCAAAATCTCAAATGCAATCTGCAACACCAACATTTGCCAGAGATGAATAGTGCTCTGGTTTTCTCTCTCTCTCCTATCTCTCTTCTATATGTATATGTACATGTATATATCTCATATAACACATAATATATAACACATAACATATATAACATGTAATATATAATATATACTACTCTCTATCTCATAACTAAAATATGTCAGGCATTAAGCCATCCCCCCCACACTCCATCATGCATTGCTGATACTATGGCCTATTTACATAATTATTGTTTTGCCTGAAAGATCCCCACCCATCCCATTGTTCTATCTTCTTTCTACCTCAAGACCCGCCCTGCCTACAGGGTAATATTAAGCCCCCCAGTTAAAACCCTCACAACAGTTGCTAAGGAAGCTTCTCCCTTCCCAGTGTGCTTTTGCCTTTCTCTGTTGTTTTTGCCGGGCTGGCTTCACAGGTGGGTAACAGATGACCAGGGACTCATGGTTGAGCTGTAGGCAGTATCTCTTTATTCATTCAGGACGCAGCCCAATCTAAGCCAAGCTAAGCTAAACTCAAGGTAAAGTAAAACTCACAATACTGTCTTTATATATACTTGCCAAGTAGGATGTGACATAGAGAGGGTGGAGAGAAAAGTGACTGGTGAAAATCAGAGTGTGACAAGGAAGGGGTGGAGCAGGTGAGAATCCTATCACTGAACCACCAATGCCCTGGAGGGAGGGTGGTACTTGTTAACAGTGGTTATGTAAATAGAATGAAGTGGTTATGTAAATAGAATAGTGTTAAGCAGGGGGGATTTAAACCAAATGAAACAGAAAGGGTCTCATGCATACCAAAATTTCTCTACCCCCTTTTCTAGCCATTTCCTTTTCCAACTTGCCACTTCCAGTTTTATCCTATAAAAGCATTGGCTCTCTGATCAATAGATCCTTATGCATTACCACATTGCCATGAGTTCCTGAGTCATCTATCTCCAGGGTCTCTGAGTGAATAGCAGCCCAGGCTGAGTCCGGTCAAGTTCTCTCCAACCCAGAGAGCACGTGCCCGGGGAAGAGGCACCCCCATGTATATATCTCATATGACATATAATAAATAATACATAACATATATAACATGTAATATATAATATATACTACTCTGTATCTCATAACTAAAATAAGATAAATTAATGCAAGCACCAGAGTTCTCAAATGACTGAGAATATGTAAAGATTTGAAACATAATTATCAAGATAAAATCTTAATGCAGCTGAGAATATAAAGTAGCCCCTGAAATTTCTTTTTCTTTGGGAGTTTTGAAGAGCCTTAGCTTCAATTTATCCAAAAATGGTTCATACATGGAAGGTCTGAAACACAGACAGAAAAGTGCAGAGAATAGTAAATATTTGGGTAAACATAGACTGCATAAAGCAAACTGAAACATACATATATATACATATGCAAATGTATGAATTTGTCAAATTTCGGGATTAAACACTTTTCCACATTACTCATTTTACATTGCTGTTAGAATTCCAAAGTCATGCATTTATATTTTCCCAGATTCTCTAATATTATATTCATAGTCCCAATGGTTTTTCACTTTAATTTCTAAAATGAACAAACAAAAATTGTAATGAAATGTACATGAATGTTGAAAAATCACTAAATTACTAAGTGGGGTTCTCTTTTTCTGGATATGTAAAATACATTTGATAGCAAGAAGGGAAGATAATGAGGGATCTTTGTGTTTAATGCTTCCAAATTTTGCTTAAAATGGTAGAATTCTAACTCTAGGAGAACAGTCAAGAGTTATACCTATATATTGCAGTGCCTAGTGCAGTGAACACAAAGACATAGCAAAAGCTGCTTAAAAATCAAGTATTGAAAATAATGTATGTAGATACTTTGCCAACAAATAAAGGAAACAGAATATTTTATCAGAGCACTGCTGAGTCCTGATTTCTGGTGGTGCTGGGGATTGAACACTGAACCTTGAAGCCTCAAGCATAAGACTTTTTGCATAACCACTATGCTATTTCCCCAGCCCAGAAATCCCTGTTCTCACCTATAAGCTACCCACATGACTTTAGTCCATAGAAATAGGAATGGAACCACAAGAAAAGGAAAGGGATCATTTTACTGCTGAGAACTTGACAAAACACCCTCTAAATTCTCTCTTGTAGGTTAATACAAAGAATTATCCGTCTTGTTAAATCTTGATGTAATGAATGATATCTTACTTCTGTCACATTCTTCCCCCACACTTAGAACTTCAGTTTTTTAATTAATTAATTTATTTTTCATTTATTGGGAGGATTAATGGTTTACAGTTGAAAGTAAAATACAGTCGTTGGTACATGTGTAACATTTCTGTTTTCCAGATAACACTCTTAATTCCCCACCTAGGTGCTCCCCCACTATCATGTTTTAGGACCCAAACAGTCCCCTTCTCCCCAGAGTCCTTTATTTTTGGGTATTGCATCAAACCCAGTCCAAGTTCCACATTGTGTTTCTTCTTTTTGTTCTTATATTTTCAACTTCTGCCCATAAATGGGATCATCTCCTATTTATCCTCCTTTTTCTGTCTTATCTCACTTAACATGGTTCCTTCAAGCTCCATCCAAGATGAGGTGAAGAAGGTGAATTTATCATTTTTAACAGCTGAGTAGTATTCTATTGTGTACATAGACCACAACTTGCTCAGCCACTCATTTGTTGTTGGACACTTGGGTAGCCTCCAGGTTTTGGCTATTAATAATTGTGCTGCTATTAAAACAGGTATACAAAGATCTTTTTGGATGGGTGTGTTTGACTCTTTAGAATATATCCCCAGGAGAGGAATTGAAGGGTTATAGGGTAGGTCCAGTTCTAGCTTTGTGAGAGTTCTCCAGACTGCTCTCCACAGGGGTTGGACCAATTCACATTCCCACCAGCAGTGCAGAAGGGTTCCCTTACCCCCATCAACCTCTCCAACATTTGTTGTTATTATCTTTTATGATATATGACATTCTAACAGGGATTAATGTTGTTGTGCGCGGGCCACGGAGAAGAGAGGGGGGGGGTCCAGAGCGAAGAGGAAACACAAATCTTTATTTGAGCTGGCACCTCAGAGTTGGGTGCTAGAGAGGCAGGTTGGGCCACGTGGAGGTAGCGAAAATGGCCGCCTCATGCAGTAACCTTTCCTGCGTCTGAACACCGGAGTGAAGCACTGGCAAGAGAGCGAGGTGCGGAAGAAGAAGGGCTTTTATAGGAGTAGCTTTCGCAAGAATGGGAAGGGGGAGGAGTAACCATAGCACTCCAGGATAGGATAATAACTCTCGTGAGAATGGAAGGGGGGAGGAGTAACCAAAGCACTCCAAATATCACGGCAATATAGACAATACCCTGAGGGCACAACATGGCTGAACAGGCACTCCGAGAATGTCCCAACTCTCGCAGTAACTAGCAGTAGCCTGAGGGGACAACATGGCAGATGTGACTGCATCGGCACAATTTCCCAGCAGATTAAATGGTTTCTCATTGTTGTCTTTATTTACATTTCTCTGACAATCATGATTTAGAGCATTTTTTTCATGTTTGATGGCCTCATAGATCTCTTCTTTGGTGAATATTCTGTTCATATATCCTCCCCAATTTTGGATGGGGTTATTTGTTTTGTTCTGTTTCTGAGTTTGGTGAGCTGTTTATAAATCTTGATTACTAGCCTTTTGTCTGATGTATGTCATGTAAAGATCTCCTATTCTGCAAGGGAACTCTTTGTTTGGGTGGCAGTGTGATGTCTTTTGCTATACACAAGATTTTCAGTTTGATGTAGTCCCATGGGTTTATTTCTGTTTTAGTCTTCCTTGCAACTTGTTTTGCATCATTGAAGATGCTTATAAAATTTAGATGTAAACAGTTCTGCCAATATTTTCCTGTTAGTATTTGATAGTTTATGGTCTAACATCCAAGTCTTTGATCCATTTGGATTTTACTTATGTGCGGTGAAATGTAGCGGTTCAGTTTCATTCTTCTGCATGTTTCAACTCAATTTTTCCAACACCATTTGTTGAAGAGACTGTTCTTTCTCCATTTAATAGTTTGGGCACCTTTGTCAAAGATTAGATGTCCATAGATGTGGGATAGAACTTCAGTTTTAATCATGAGAAAAACATCAGACAAATCTCTATGATAGAGATTTCAATCTCTTTTACCAGATACATGGTCCTCAAGACTGTCAAGATCATCACTAAGTAGAAAAGTCAGAGAAACTATCAGTAAAAATAAGCCCAAGAAGACCTAATTTTTTAAATTTGACTTGCTAAGAGGGTAGTTAGTTACTGTTCCAAATTATTGACTGCAGAAAGGCTCTACTATTCCTTGTAGGCAACTTTTCCCTTTTACTTTTCTTTCGAAGAGAGTGAGAGACATCAATACAGATGAACAGATTCAAAGGCCAGGTTGTGGCACACCAGTTAACTGTACATAATAGTAAGTACAAGAACCTAGTCTCAAGTCCCCAGCTCCACACTCACATTGGGACTTTTCACAAGTGGTGAAGCAGGTTTGTAGGTGTCTGTCTTTCTCTCTCATTCTCTAATTTCCCCCTCCCATCTCAATTTCTTTCTGTTATATACAATTAAATGGAAAAATGGCTAATGGGAACAGTGGATGTGTAGTCCTGACACTGATCCACCACCACCCCCCCAAAAAAAAGAGATCAAGTGAGAGAGAGGTGGAAAGATGCCTTCAGCACTATACCACCACTCATGAAGCTTCACTCCTACAGATGGTGACCCATAGCTTGAAGACAGATCCTCAGAATATTAAGATATGCACTCTACCAGGTGTTGCACCACCCAGCCCTCTGGAGTGTGGAATCCAAAACAATACCCTGGGCTGGGGAGACAGCTTAATGATTCTCCAAAATATTTTATGCTTAGGGTGCTGAAGTCCCAGATTCAATCCTCAGCACTACCAGAAGGCAGAGCTGAGCAGTGCTCTGGTCTTTCTCTCTGTGTGTACCTTTCTTTCTGTATCACTTTCATTAAATAGAGAAAGAAAAGATTTTTATATTGTCCTGGAAAATGATATTAGACAAGAGTGAAGTGTAGCTAAAGAAAGTCTAGACTTAGTCTTTATGTATCAACATTGGCTCATTAAGTATACCACACTGAGAATACTATAATCAGAACAGAATAGCAAAAACAAATGCTGGAGAGTTTGTGAGGGCAACGGAACCCTCCCGCACTACTGGTGGGAATGTAAATTTGTCCAACTCCTGTGGAGAGAAGTTTAGGAGAACTTTCACAAGGCTAGAACTGGACCTAACCTATGACCCTGCAGTTCCTCATCTGGGGATATATACAGAGGAACCTAACACAACCTTCCAAAAAGATTTGTGTACACCTATATTCATAGCAGCACAATTTGTAATAGCCAAAACCTGGAAGCAGCCCAGGTGTCCAACAACAGATGAGTGGCTGAGCAAGTTGTGGTATATATACAGAGTGGAATACTACTCAGCTATCAATAATGGTGATTTCACTTTTTTCATCCCAACTTGGATAGAGCTTGAAGAAATCATGTTAAGTGAAATAAGTGAGAAACATAAGGATGAATATGGGATGATCTCACTCACAGGCAGAAGTTGAAAAACAAGATCAGAAGAGTAAACACTAAGCAGAACATGGACTGGAGTTGGTATATTGCACCAAAGTAAAGGACTTTTGCTGGGGTCCAGCCTCGGCAGGTTACTAGGGTCCCTAAAGGAGGAGGGGTGTCAGTGCAAATGATGTGAGAGGCAAATCAACTGCTTCAAGAGCAGGAGAGAGCCATTTCTTCTTTCTCTCTGCAGAGCTTTATTTTTATATGTTTTTCCCCCGGATACAACATGCATCAGTTCATTATTTTTGCAGAATTCTTTGCACACCTGTTTACCATAAAATTCATTTCTTTACTTTAGCAGTTAATAATTTCTTATTGTTACCTATTGATCTATGAATTATAACCCATTTTCTGAGCAAGCTTCTTGTAATATCATGAGTTTTCTGTAAAGCATCTTTTTTTTTTTCTAAAAGATCAGTTTTTACAAAGCAAATTATATCTTTTTTATAGCATGTTGAGTAATATCTATGTCTATTTATGAGCTCTTCTGTTTCAAGTAAGTGGTAGATGTCATCCCTGCATTTCATAGTATTTATTAACATGCCTAATGGTAGCAATTTTATGTTCCAGGAAAGCAAACACCAAGGGGGACAGGACCTTCCTAGTCTATTCATAAATGGCAACTTATAACCTCAACCCATTTTCCCTTGATGTTTAACCACATGACCACGGTATTCATCATAGATGCCTGTAAATGGAAGAGCGGGGTCGGCACATAGGGGTAGTTGGTAAGGGCCCTTATACTTTGGGGAAAACCACAGTTTACCACCTATTTCTATCAGCTACCCAACGCAGCCCTTGTGCCATGGGGAAAACCTAGCACTCTCTGTATTTTCCCCTGATCTTTTCTGCCCAGGCTATAAGTACCAGGGTGCCAAAAGGGGCAAGCAATTCTTTCACAGTCATCTTATCTGATAATTGGCCAATTGTCATGTTTTGAACCTCTTTAGTAGAATTACATATCTTGGTACAATTCTCCATATCTGTACTTGGTGAGTCCCTGGGTTTTTGGTGACATCAGTCCTTCACCAGAGAATTTTTCTCAGGGCCCCCAGGTGAAATTTGGAAAGATTCAAGAAATCCAGTGATTAGCAGAAGTACAAGCAAAAACCTGAGTGGCTTCGGTTCAATCTAGGAACACTCACTTTGCAAAGTTCCCCACCATGCTCAGACATTGTCACACAGCAGGTGTGACATCACCTTCACCAGACTCAGGTGGTAGGGTGTGTTTGGGTCCTAGAACATCATAGTGGAGGAGGACTTAGGTGGGGAGTTAGTGTGTTAGGTGGAAAAACTAAGAAATGTTACACATGTACAAACTACTGTAATTTGCTGTTAACTGTAAACCATTAATCCCCCCAGTAAAGAAAAATAAAATCAGCCCAGAGTTTTGAAATACTGGTAATGATAAAAAGGGAATATTTTATAATGAATAAAGTCCGTTTTTCAGGAAAATGTCATCCTGTCATAGAGCTTCAAACTATAGCAGCAGAAAAAAAATGAAGAGGAGTGAAAGAAAAATTAATAGATTAACCACTTTTTGGAGCCTTTTTATTTCTTCCTCAGCACCCAGAAGAAATAGACACACACAGCACCATCCACCAGTGTTACCCAATTGCCATTCCTCAGATGACTTCACTGAACAACACAATATACGTTCTACACAAATGTCCATATAAATTCACCAAGAAGCAGTATATTATGCACTACAAGACAACCCAGCAAAGCAAAAACTATTGAAATAATAAATCAGTCTTCTGAATCAAAGCAGAAATTAAGTAGAAGTCTAACCATATAGAGCTATTTGGAAGCTAGCCTACCATTTGTAGTTTTAATAACTGTTACAGACACATGAGTGGAAAATACATTAGAAGGTAAATTAGGGGCCCAGGCAGTATGTAGCAGTGAAGCAGATCTGCAGGTATCTTTCTCTCCCCTGTCTTTCTTCCCCTCCTCTCTCAATTTCTCTCTGTCCTATCCAACAACAATGGCAGCAATAACAACAATAATAGCAATAATAGCAATAATGATAAACAGCAAGGCAACAAAAGGGAAAAAAATACCCTCCAGGAGCACTGGATTCGCAGTGCAGGCACCAAGCCCCAGCAATAACCCTGGAGGCAATAAAAAGTGAATAAGTAATAAATAATAATTTTTTAAAAAAGGGAAATTAGAGGGAAAAGAGTGTGAAAGTGTTTGTGTGTTAATAAAAACAACCCTGTTTGGAAGTTATTGTGAACATTGAGTGCAGAGTTTATGGAAAAATGAAAAGTTCTGAAACCAATAACCTAAACTTTGACCTCTTTCATTTATGGTGACAATGCAAAATGTTGTAACTGTGGAGTTACAATTCTGGAGAGTGACAGTTTTCTTCAAAAATTAAAAGGCTGGTGTGATAACATAGTAGTTATACAAAAAAATCGTTCATAGCTGACACACTAATTATCCCAAGTACAATGAGCTGCACCACCATAAGCAAGATCTGAGCAGTGCTCTGGGGGAGAGGGGGAATGGGAAAAAAAAAACTTTAGGGTCAACAGTTTAATGTTTTACCATGTGCATGACTGCAGTTAAAATCCTGCCCCCTACCACACTGAAGAAAATGTCAGTGTTGTCTTCTTGCCTAGCAATCATTTTCCAAGCTATCCAAGTGATTCCAAAACTCCCCACCCTCATCAGCCAGTATGGGAGTGTTTATAGTAGTTTTATTCACAGTTGCTGAAAACTGGATGTGACCAAATTGCCCAACAGCCTGAGAATGGATAAAGAAAACTTGGTGACACCCATCACCTGGTTAGTATTAAGCAACGGAAAGGAACAAGCTGTTGATTTATGCCTCAGTACAAGTAAATCTTAACTATCTTTTGCTAAGTGGAAGAAACGTGACACCCCACCCCCATTTCCCTGGTTTTATGGTTCACTCCTAGCGCTGTCAAAATAGGATAGTGATTGGAAAAAATCCGGTGCTTATCAGGGACTGGGGACAGAAGTGGCAGTTTAGAAAGGGGCATCACTAAGCAATAGTTATGTTAAAATGAAAAAATGTTCTTTGGAGTTAGTGCCTTTCTTGAAATCCAAATAATTAAAGGATGGAGAGAGGAGATTTCATAAATGGCAAATTGAAGAGCACAGTCAACCAAGAAACCAGTGCAGGTGGAAGTTCTGCGATGGAGTAGTGGCTATGACACATGTCACTGTACTACAAGATCATAGCATAACTTCTCCAAGGGTGATGGAGAGGAAAAGCAGATGACTGAAATAGAGCTTAAAAAGAGGACTGAGGCTGTGTGCAAATACTGCACTCTACTTGGTCTGATTGCTACTTCTCAGAGGAGTGAAGTTTAACAATTCCAAAGCTGCTTTAGGAGCAAATGACAAATTGATGGTCTATAGTGATAACCAGATCCTGCACCAAGGAGTTACTTATTGATAAAGAAGAAAAAGTGGAATGACTGCTGTGGTGTCAGAAGACAGTAATGTGACATGCTTGTCCATAGAAACACAGATGAGAATTGTGTTTATATGTTCACAACAGATAATTAAGCTGAATGATAGGATTGTCCTGCCAGAAGAGTCAGACAGGTTTCTCCAGTAGGCTTTCTCCAGTGAGTCACACCTTGGTGTGGGGGTGTGTGGGAAATCTAAATGCACCAATAACAGACAAAGAAATCAAAACAGTTATTAAGAATCTCCCCAGCAACAAAAGTCCTGGACCAGATGGTTTTACAAAGGAATTCTACAAAACCTTCAATAAACAATTAATACGTATACTTCTAAAGCTTTTCCACAAGATCGAAGAAACAGGAACACTCCCTTCCACTTCTACGAAGCCAACATCACCCTGATAACAAAAACATATAAGGACACAACAAAAAAGAAAAACTAAAGACCAATATCTCTGATGAACATAGATGCCAAAATATTTAAAAAGATCCTTTCCAACCGGATACAACAGTATATCAAAAAGATTGTTCATTATGACCAAGTGGCATTTATTTCAGGAATTCAAGGCTGGTTCAACATATGTATGTCAATCAATGCCATTCACCACATCAATAAAAGCAAAACCAGACACTACATGATTATCTCAATAGATGCAGAGAAAGCCTTTGACAAAATCCAACACCCATTCATGCTCAAAACACTACAAAAAATGGGAATAGATGGGAAATTCCTCAAGATGGTTGAGTCCATATATAGCAAACCTACAGCCAACATTGTACTCAATGGAGAGAAGCTAAAAGCATTCCCCCTCAGATCAGGGACTAGACAGGGATGTCACTATCACCATTACTCTTCAACACAGTATTGGAAGTTCTTGCCATAGCAATCAGGCAAGAGAAAGAAATCAAAGGAATACAGATTGGAAAGGAAGAAGTTAAGCTCTCACTATTTTCAGATGATATGATAGTATACATAGAAAAACCTAAAGAATCCAGGAGAAAACTACTGGAAGTTATTAGGCAATATAGCAAGGTGTCAGGCTACAAAATCAATGTACAAAAATCAGTGGCATTTTTTTATGAAAACACTAAATCTGAAGAAGAAGACATCCAGAAATCACTCCCATTCACTATTGCAGCAAAATCAATAAAATACCTAGGAATAATGCTGACCAAATAAGTGAAAGACTTGTATACTTAAAACTATGAGTCATTATTCAAGAAAATAGAAAATGATACCAAGAAATGGAAAGACATTCCATGATCCTGGATTAGAAGAATAAATATCATCAAAATAAATATTCTCCCCAGAGCCATATACAAATTCAATGCAATAACCATTAAAGTTCCACCAAGCTTCTTTAAGAGAATAGAATATAAACTACAATCATTTATCTGGAACCAAAACCACCCAGAATTGCCAAAAACATCTTGAGGAAAAGAAACAGAAATGGAGGCATCACACTCCCAGATCTCAAACTATATTATAAGGCCATCATCATCAAAACAGCCTGGTACTGGAACAAATATGCTCTTAATGATGACTAAATTCACATTGTGGCCATGGAAGATAGACTGATATAGGTGAAGATGACTGTAGATGCAGAAATAAATGACATGAAAGGTCTAGTCAGCTTTAGTAACTCAGGTATAAATTAGATATTAAAAACTTCAGAGACTGCAAAAGGGTTGAGGGTCTCAGAAGTTCAAGGGCATGAAAATGAAAATAAATGAATGTTAAGAAAAGATCTAACCACTTGTCTAAAGGTAGATGACCCCCATGTGGAAGGAAATCTCCACTTGAATAAACTTACCTGGGGCTTTGTGTTTCAGAAATGGTAGTCTTAGGAGTTGGGTGGTAGCACAGTGGGTTAAGCCTATGTGGCACAAAGCACAAGGACCAGAGTAAGGATCCTAGTTCACACCCCCAGCTACCCACCTGTTGGTATCTTCTAATTCTGCTTTTAAAACCCCCTTCTGTTTCATTTGGTTTAAATCCCCCCTGCTTAACACTGCATTCTATTTACATAACCACTGTATTCTATTTACATAACCAATGCCGTCTATTTACATAAATCACTTTTACATTTACATAAAGCACCACCTTCCCTCCAGGTGGTTTAGTGGTAGAATTCTCACCTGCTCCACCCCCTCTCCTTGTCACACCCTGATCCTCTCCTTGTCACACCCTGATTTTCACCAGTCACTTTTCTCTCCACCCTCTCTGCATCACATCCTGTTCACACCCTACTTGGGAAGTATATATAAAGAAAACATTGTTCGTTTTAGTTAGTTGTTAGTTTAGTCTAGCTTGGTATAGATTGCGCTGCGTCCCGCATGAATAAAGAGATACTGTGTACAGCTCAACCATGTGTCCCTGGTCGTCTGTTACCCGCCCGTGAAGCCAGCCCTGTGAAAACAACATAACCCGGCGAAAATGACACCCACCTGCAGGGGAGTCGCTTCACAGGCAGTGAAGCAGGTCTGCAGGTGTCTATCTTTTTCTCCCCATCTCTGTCTTCCCCTTCGCTCTTCATTTCTCTCTGTTCTATCTAACAACAACAATGAAAAACAACAAGGGCAACAAAAGGGAAAATAAATAAATAAATAAATAAAACATTTAAAAAAAAGAAATGGTAGTCTTGAAGGAAGAATATGGGATGGTATTTTTCAGTGACAGAAGTTGAAAAGATCAGAAGGGAAAACACTAAGAAGACCTTTGACTGGAGTTGGTGTATTGCACCAAAGTAAAAGACTTTGGGGTTGGGGTGGGGAGGGTTCAGGTCCTGGAACATGATGACAGAGGAGTATGTAGTGGGGATTGTTTTTTTATGTTAAAAACTGGGAAATGTTATGCATATATAAACTATTGTATTTTACTGTCAACTGTAAACCATTAATCCCCCAATAAAGAATTTAAAAAAAAAAAGAAATGCTAGTCTAGTTTCTGTTTATGCCAGAAGTTATAAAGGAGCAATTCTAAAAATAAGTAAGTTCTCAGACTTTTCCAAGTAGAAATTATTTTGTAAAATTCTACATTAAAAACTCAGAAGGGAGGGAAGCATAAGACCTTGATTCAATAGCACAGAATATTTAAACAATTTTTAAAATAGAATATGAAAAAAATAGAATATGAAGATGAATGGCAGGAATGGTCTTCATTCTGGAAAGTGAGACAATAAGACAAAAATGCTGCTGGCCTCCATGATATTGTAATTTCATAGACAGTACATTTTAATGTACAAAAAAGTAATAAAGCAGGGGCCTGGAGGTGGTGTAACCAGTTAAGCATACATAGTACTAAGCGCAAGGACCTGTGTTGTTGTTGTGGTCAGGTGTCGGGCTGCACCGCGAAGAAGAGAGAGGAAGTCCAGAGCAAGTGGGGTACACAAATCTTTATTATAGGATGGGGGTGGCTCAGGCCAAGTGGAGTCAGCCAACAATGGCTGTCCCAACTACCTGACCACGGGGTGAAAGAAGGGAGAGAGATCAGAGAGAGAGCCGAAGGAGCTGAGAGAGAGGGGGAGCCGAGAGCCCAGAGAGAGCGAGGGGGCGTGAGGGGGATTTTACTGGGCGACAACCAGGGGTGACGTGTGGGGCCAGGATTGGTTGAAGGGGGCACTGCTAGGATATCGCTGGGCGTGGTAAAACCTGGGGGCGGAGACTGCATCAGAATAATTCCTCAGTGTCATCTCCTCCTTTCCCTTTATATCTAAATTGACACAGTAAAGAAAAATGGAATGGAGCAGGCTTAAATGTTATTAGAGTGTCGTGCTCAGGTGGGAAGATGTAGGACTTTCTGTGGAGAAGGGAAGGCTTAAATGGCTGCCAACCTTGTGAGATTTATGCATCCTCCTGTGCTCAACCCCTCTTTAGAGAGAGAGAGACTTACCTGGAGGGACTCATCTCATAGGTTTAAGTGCAGCCTGCTCAACCATCTCTTCACAATATCTCTACATCTTTTCTATCTTTCTATCTAGTAATAGCATAAGATGGTTCAAAGTCTGTAAAAGACTATCATGGAGCAGAAACCTTTTGGGCATAAACCTGAATGATATAACAAAACATGAATGGACAAGTAGGTGAGTAGTAAAAACCAGTGTGAAGTGAAGGATTGGTGTGTAAAGGAAAGTTCCCTGTTTGGGGGGGGGGAGGGACAAGGGTACATAATGAGGGGGAGGCGGGATGGCATGACCCACCAAACAGAGGGGCTATTTGGCAGTGTATAGTCCTGAACGCAACAGTCTGTAAAGTCTATGAACTACTCAGGATCAGTCTATGAAAAACCAGCAGCGTGAAAGGAAATAAGCTGCTTTAAAATTGTGTAAAATGTCTATAGGGTATGCCAGAAAGTCCGATACAAGTCTCAGTCCAAAGTAGATGGCTAGGGGAAGAATTGGCAGGGGAAGAGATGCTGCATGAGGAAGGTCAGCCGCTGGAATTCTGCTTTTCTGTAGATAGCCAGCTGGAAGCGCCAACACGTGACAGGCAAATCAGAAGCAGGAAAGGCAAGCAGGCATTAAGAAAGTTCTGTCCTTGGAGTCTGTGTATCAGGTTCTTCAGATCACGTTAAGTGACATATAGGGGTTTGGGAGGTGTGCCACTGTAGTCGTGCCATCTAGTGGGTGACGTCTTGGTGTGCAGGGGTTCAGATGGTTTTTTAGGGATTCCTGTGAAAGAAACACAATCTGCTTCTCGTGGTTAATTTGAACTTGTAACAAGTTACAGGTTTGTTATAGTTGATACCTCAATGATTATAATTGGTTAAAATCTCTTTATGATTTTATTTAAAGGTCTTCTAATGTGACCTCCTGTAGCAGTCTCTACGGCAGGATCTTGAGACCAATTTTAGCTAAAATATGCATTTTAAACAGACTCAAATTGCTTAGAGAGTTAACGCATTTTCGTGACAATGATTTTAACGTTTACAGTGCCAGATTGATGCCAGATCTGTTGTGGATTAATTTCCACAAGATAGTTTACAGGGAAGCTTTGGGGGTCCTTCAAAGGTGTCCTGTATACAAAATTTATATATTTTAGTTTGGGGAATGTATAGTCACGTTAAACATTTAGACTTTTACCTTAAATAGTTAGTTACCTTAACAAATTAATTTTTACCTTGTCTGGTAATAGTGTAGCTGTAGGGTTACACTTTTGACAGTTAAGTTAGTGTTACCAAACTTGAGACATACACATAAACATTTAGTTATAACACACTGGAGGAAAAAGAACTTTTGTTATAAAAATATATCATTTTAAAAACAAATTTATATCTGTCATTAGTCACACAGTTTAAGACTAAACACTTACATATATACCAAAACTATATATAAAAATCAAAAGAGGGAGAAAAACAAAAATCTTGGAATGTTTCTGGACATCTCCAGAAACTTTGGCTGTGTCCAGCATTTTTATATAAAGCCAATTAACTTTTAGAGTACTCCAAGCAGATGGGTCATGCAAAAAAAAAATTTGTCATTCAACACACTCACTCACAAAACACAACTGGCCAGTTATAACATAAGACATTCAGGGAAAGATAGGAGAGAGGTCTCTGTGAGCCAGATTTTGTAGGTACTGCCATGTTGTATTACGGGTCCTGGGATGTATCCTGCATCTGGTCCTCTTGTAGTATTTCTTGTTCTTCAGGGATAACAGCACCATCATGCGGGTATTTTCGGACATGGCGGGCAGGAACCCAGACAGGTTTAGAGAAATTTTGAGGGAAAATGCACGTGAAACCCCTTCCCATGGTCAATAGTGGGTCAGGCCCTTTCCAAATTTTATCGAGTGGGGCTCTCCATTTGACCTTAATGGATAGGAGGGTAGATGGTGTTTGCCAGTGAAGAATGATAGGAGGTAGGTCCGAGTTATTGTAAATATTAAAGAGATTTAATGTAGTTAAGGCTTTTGCTAGCTGGATATTCGGGGGGTACATTCCTCCTTTAATTTTACTTAGTTGAGCCTTAAGGGTTTGATGGGCCCTCTCGACAATGCCTTGTCCCTGTGGATTATAGGGAATGCCTGTGGTATAAGTAATGTTCCAAAGGGAACAAAAATCTTTAAATTGTTTGCTGGTAAATGCCAGTCCATGGTCAGTTTTCAGTTGAAGAGGTAAGCCCATCACAGCAAAACAGGAAAGCATATGGCTTTTAAGCTTTTTATAGCTTTCTCCTGTCTGAGCTGTAGCCCACATAAATTTAGAAAAGGTATCAATTGAGACAAACACATATTTTTGTTTGCCAAAGTTTGGTATGTGGGTGACATCAATTTGCCAAATAGCATTAGCTTTTAAACCTCGGGGGTTAACCCCAAGGGTCTGGATAGCAGGTGTCTTTATGATACTTGCACAAGAAGAGCATGTAGCGAAGATATGTTTTAACTGTGGTACAGGAACATCAGGAAATCGAGCTCGAAGGCCTTTAAGATTAACATGGGGGAGTCGGGCGGTGGCGCAGTGGGTTAAGCGCACGTGGCGCAAAGTGCAGGGACAGGCGTAAGGATCCCGGTTCGAGCCCCCGGCTCCCCACCTGCAGGGGAGTCGCTTCATGGGCGGTGAAGCAGGTCTGCAGGTGTCTATCTTTCTCTCCCCTCTCTCTCTGTCTTCCCCTCCTCTCTCCATTTCTCTCTGTCCTATCCAAAAACAAAGCAACGTCAACAATGGCAATAATAACCACAATGAGGCTGCAACAACTAGGGCAAAAAAAAGGGGGAAAATGGCCTCCAGGAGTGGTGGATTCATGGTGCAGGCACCGAGCCCAGCAATAACCCTGGAGGAGAAAAAAAAAGATTAACATGGGTTAGAGAATGAAAATTAGCAGGATCAGAGACAGAGACTGGGAAAGTTCCTGTGGAGGCAAGGCGGTCAACTGCGGCATTCCCTTTGGACAGGGAACCAGGAAGAGGGCTGTGGGAATGAAGGTGTTGAATATACAGTGGTTGGGTTTGAGAACAGAGCATAGAGGTAATTTGAATCAAGAGAGGGGAAAGTGGGTTGTCATCAATTTTCACATAAGAACGAGCAAGCCATGGAAGTAAGTTAACAGTGTACACACTGTCAGAAAAAAGTTTGAAGGATTCTGGTACAGCTTTTAATGCAAGGAAAACAGCATAAAGTTCTTTGTACTGAGGGGAATTCTCAGGAAGCTCAGTAAAGAGAGGTTTAGGAGATTGTTTGTCTGGGTAATATGTAAGGGCAGCAGCTCCCTTTTTTCCACCATCAGTAAAGATTGTAGGAGCAGAGGGAATGGGATCCCGAGAGAAAAGTTTATGTGCCAGTAGAGGCAGAAGAGGTAAAGAAGCTATCAATTTATTAGAAGGAAAATGGTTATCTATTTGTCCTGGAAACCAGCGCCCAATGTCACACGCCACGCGGTGGAAAGCCGGCTCCTGTGAGCTGGCATTGGGCTCCTGCCAGCTGGCATTGGGCTCATGAGGGCTGGCGTTGGGCTCCTGCGAGCTGGCGTTGGGCAGAAACCACAGAGTGGTCCAGAGATAAATGTTCCAGAAACAGTGAAACAGTCCCATGAAGAAAGGGCAGAGGCCTTTGGAGATCTCTTCACAAGCAGAAGAGAACACCATAGTACATAGGTAGCCAAATTGTCTTCACTTATCTGAGAAATGCGCAGGTCAGCCCCACGTTGGGCGCCATTTGTTGTTAATTCAGTTTCGCCAGCTGGCCAGGCTATCGTCGCGGTGGTAGAGAGACTCGGTGATACACAGCTGGGCTGGGAAGCTGTATATCTTTATTCACGAGCGGGCAAACATGTGCTCTCCTGTCTTTCTACTCTGGCGGCAGAGAGAGACCCTTAAACTAACCACCACACAGAACTCTCCTACATCCTTCTCCTCACGCGGCAGTGCCAAGAACTCTGGAACTCTGTAGGGGTTCCCTTGGGGTAGGGAAAAGCGGGCCCGCAAAACTAGCAGGGGCCAAACCAATTTTTCTGGTGGGGGGAGAGCTAGACCAAACCAATGTAAAGCATACAACAGACCTGTGCATGAAGGGAGCTTCACAAGCATGAAGGGAGCTTCACAAGCAACAAAGCAGGTCTTCAGGTGTCTATCTTCCTCTCTCTCACTCTATCTACCCCTCCCCTCTCCATTTTTCTCTGTCCTATCCAATAAAATAGAAAAAATGGTCACCAGGAGAAATGGATTCATAGTGCCGGCACTGAGCTCTAGAAGCAAATAAAGAAGTAAATATAAAAATTAAAAAATAGTAATATAGCTAACTTTGGTGAATATGTATTGATATGTCTATGTGAATGAGGATGAAAAATAATAGATTTGTAAAATTAATAAAGATTTGTAGAAAGATAATTTGACATTTAATTTTTTTTAAGAAACTGAGGTGGAGCAGGCAGGATGGTTGTGCAGCTGGGATAAGCTTAAAGCACAAGGACCTACTCAAGTATCATGGGTCAAGCCTTCAGGGGAATTTCTTCACAAGCTGTGAAGAAGGTCTGCCGGTATCTATCTTTCTCTCTCCTTCTCTATATTCCTCTCCTCTCTCAATGTCTCTCTGTCCTATCTAATACAAATGGAAAAAATGGCCTCCAGGAGTAGAGGATTTGTAGTGCAGGCACCAAGTCCCAGCAGTAATGATGGAGGCAAACAAAACAAAACAAAACTGAGATGGAAGGGGAAGCTAGAGAATGACTAAGAGCGAGATGCCTGCTGCACTACTTCAACACTCATGAAGCTTCCCCCATGCAGCTGAGGGCTAAGGGCTTGAATCTGGGTCCTTGTGCATAGTACTGTTTGTGTTCTATTGGGTGTACCACTGTGTGGCTCCCATAAACCTTTTAATGCACAAGGCCTAGAGTAAGGGCTCTTTAGTTGATCTTAAACTTAGGGGCTTGAGAAAAAGACTTAATTATTTTCACTTCATTTCCTTTGCCTACAAAGTCAGACCTTATCCACTTAACACACAGAGTTATGCCATGAATGTCACGTAGGAGTAGCTAGCTATCAGTAGCCTAGTGCTTCTTTGTGATTGTTGTTCAGAATAGATAAGCTAGGCCTAAATCTTATGCACACAGTAAATCAGTTGTGGTGCTTTTAAATATGAACAGTTTGCTGTGTGTATTTCACACATTCCAGCAGAGGACAAGTAATGAGAACCACAGTCTCTGCAGAATAAAGTACTGTATTTTCTCTTGTATAACTCTTCCTCATGTTCCATTAAGTGAAATTGATGACTGCATATGGATCGAGCTATCACTGCATTGCAAATTGACTTCACCACATATATGAAACACCCCACTATACTATTTCCACTTTTGAAGATGATTGTAACAGAAATAGCATAAAGTCATGATTTGGACTGGAGTGAATATCAAGTAAACAGTGAATATTTAGATAGAAAAATGTGGTCTACATGTCTGTATAGTTAGACCCACTGTAACTAGCATCAGGGGATATTGATGGGACCTGAGGGAAATGTTCACTTAGGTGACTCCTTATGTGTATTATGAATTCATCAGAAGTAGTAATCCACATTCCATGTAAATCTATCATGGTAAACAGGAGGTACTATAATCATTGTATTTTGGTTTTTGCTGCATCTAGACACACACTGTGCACTTATCGCAACAATGAACTCAAAATGCATAATAGATCTAAATGCAAAGTGCTCTTGATCAAGGACTGTCAAGTTCTGGAAACCTGTATGATCAGGATAGGTAGTTCACAAGATGGAGGCCCATCAGAGTATGTCTGACATCTTTCTTTGCAACAAGTCAAAGGCCATTCTTTACTTTTAAAGGACGTCTTTGATCAAGTGAATGTCAGCTTGATAATTCCTTATTGCATAGCAAGTTTGAGACCTTAATTATATCTGGGAGATGACATTAAGTCTATACCTATTGGTTCTTTTGGATTTGCCAGACTAGCTAAGAATGACCGAGAGGAAGTGTGTCTATAGGATAAGGAATCTTCTAGAGGATGGGACATCTCAGAATTCAGCCTGCTACAGATCATATTAATACACCTCGGTAATTGACATATTGCACATACACAAATCAGAAAAGACAGAGAAGTTTAGAAAAACATAATTATCATGAGCTAGTGCATATCTATGGACATTTGTACCATGAAACCAGATGATGCACGGTATTAGGGAAATGTGGAATATTTACAAAAATCTACACTATGTTATCAAGAAGATAGCTAAAAGCCATGTACATCTCAGCATGTGAATAGCTCCCTAAACAATTTGTAATCATAAACTAGAAAATATTTTAAGTGATAATTAAATTCTACATTAAATATTGTACACTGCAGATAAGAGGTACTGAAATAGAAATTTATAGCTTGAAGCTTTTATAATAGAGAAATATTTGGGAAATTAATTAAACATCTTACATAATATATTAGAGAAAAAGAGAGAACAATATAATTATCCCAAAGTACATAGAGGAAAACAGTAAGAAATAGAAATAGGAGTAAAGACAGTGAGAATCAAGTAAACCAAAGGTTTATTCCATGAAAATATTAACAGCATAGATAAAATTCTGGGAAATGGAGGGGAAAAAAAAGAAAAAGAAGAAGACATAGAAAATGTTGTGGGGCTGGTCAATCAAGCACCCAGTTAAACACACAGTACAAAGCAGAAGGACCCATGCAAGGATCCGAGTTTGAACCCCTGCTCCCCACCTGCAGGGTGGACATTTCACTAGCGGTGAAGCAGGTCTATAGGTGTTTGTCTTCCTCTGTCTCTCTCCTCCCCCAGTCAATTTCTTTCAGTCCTATCCAATAAAATGGATTGACTGTAAGCAAAAGGGGCTATGGGTTATATATATACTTAGCATACACTTGATGTTGTGACCTATAGCAAAGGACATAATTTACAAGGGATTGTGGGTATGGGAGGTTACTTAAACAAGTGTCTGATGAAGTTCAGTGCTTTTTCACCATTCTTGCCTCTTGCCTCTCATCTTTTCACTCCAGTGGCTTGAGCAAAGCCATTTCTCCTGAGGCCCGCATGCCAGGAAGCTGAAAGCTGCTGAACATTTAAAAGACTCCTAGCTCCTATCACATGTTTAGCTTGCCTCTTATCTCCTGAATATTTTTCCATCTTGAAAAATATGGACTTAACAAACCTGTTGCATTTTTATAAACCCCAAACAAAAGCCAGCAGTTTTTTTTCTACCTTTCACTCTTTCTTTTTCTCTCTTCCTTCCTTCTTTCATTTTTGTTATCTATTATTTTTTTCATTTCTTATTCTTTAACTGAGGAGTTAATGGTTTACATTATGGTCTCTTTTTTCTCACCATTCTCATTACCAATGGTCTTACAGATAACCACTTCTTCTTCTTCTAGCATTTGCCCTTCTTCCGTAGCCAGTCAACAGCATCAGGTTGAGCCTGATGTAAAGTTTTGACACCTCCTTTGAATCTGGAGAGGTGGCAGTCGTTGACTATGTGGGTCATAGTCTGTCTGTAGCCGCAGGGGCAGTTCGGGTTGACTCTGGCTCCCCAGCGATGGAACATAGCGGCACACCGGCCATGGCCTGTTCGATAGCGATCATAACGTGCTAGGTCAAAGCCGGGTTGACGCTTGCAGGGGTCTGTGATGAGGTGTTTGTTCTTTACCTCAGCTGACTGCCAACTCTGTTTCCAAGAGACTGGAACAGAGAAGTTCAGTGTAGGCATAGGGGACCAGATTGGGTGACGAGACGTCAAGCGTTGGACAGGGTGGGCGAAGATATCCGCATATATTGGCAGGTCCGGTCGAGCGTAGACATGGGAAATGAACTTAGATGATGCTGCATCCCGATGAATATCTGGCGGGGCGATGTTGCTAAGGACTGGCAGCCATGGAACCGGGGTAACCACTATAGTTCTCTCACAGTCTTAGATGTAGGCTGACTGTTTGTTTCTTTTATATTCATATGCTCAGTTTTCTGTATTCAACATATGAGTGAAACAATTCTGTAATTGTCCTTAACCTCTTTGCTTGCTTCACTAAGCATAGTATTCTCCAGTTCCTTCCACTTTATCCCAAAGGACACAATATCATCCCTTTTCCTGCTACTCTCATGGGGGGCCTTGCAGCATAAAGTAAGCCAGACTGACCTCTCGTGCTAACTCTAGTGGCTAACAACAGGAAGAGACCAGGGCACCATTTACTTGCAAACAATCCAATATACTGTACAGAAGGCAGGGTTTAAACAACAGAAGGGAACAAAGGACATTTTTCACATATGACAATAATGATGGGTTTTTAAAGGTCAGAACCCTCATAGTAAAGGATCTAAGGAATGAAGAGAATTGATAGGGGTAGAGGAGAGTTCAGAGATGGTTAGTGGCTATTGGGTAAGAGAGTTAATTAACTGAAGGTATTTAGAAAAGCGTGTTAATTATACCAGAAAGGGAGAGGTAGACAGAGAAAAGCCTTAAGGCAGAATATTGATATATGGAGTATATGTGATCAAGGAACAAGGAAATGGAGAGTGGGCCTTACTATTATTCTACTATTATTTTACTGACAGGGTAAGATGATGGAGTATAGTTTGTATGTAATCAAAGATGGTGAACTTGTAGTGAACTTTAAGCAGGCAACCATTTGGTTTGTAACAAGGGAATGAGTTAAGTGTTAGGGGATGTAGGTTTTTGTGATGCTTGGGAGACTGACAAAAGGAAACTGAGTCAGGAATGCTTTTCCCTCCATTCTCTGCCCCTGAAAGGGAGAAGCTGATAGGTGGGGTATCTTTTCAGACATCCATCTTTATGATGGGAGATCCCCTATGCTCTTACCATGCTTTCAGAATCACCCCACACTTTTTTATTGCTGTGTAATACTCCATGGAGTTTATGTCCCATATTTTTTTATCCAGTCATCTGTTGAAGGGAATTTTGGTTGGTTCCAAGTGCCGGACTAGCTAGCTTCGTGGGCAGGAGACAGACCAGTGACTCATGTCTAGTACGCAGTTCAGTCTTTATTCATGTCGGACGCAGCACAATCTAAGCTATACTAAGCTATCTCTAATTACAATCCTGTCCTTATATATACTCGCCAAGTAGGGTAGAAACAGGATGTGACATAGAGAGGGTGGAGCGACTAGAGATTGGTGAAAATCAGGGTGTATTAGGAGAGAGGGGGGGGACAAAAAGACATCATGAACCAGTGGGGATTAAACCAATGCCCTGGAGGCGGGGTGGTGCTTAGTTAACACTGGTTTATGTAAATAGAATACAGTGTTAAGCAGGGGGGATTAATCCAATGAAACAGAAGGGGTTTTAGAAGCAGAATTAGAAGCATACCAACACCAAGTTTTTGCTACTGTTAATAAAGCCACTATGAACATGGGGGTGCATATATGCCTCCAAATCAGTGTGGTTATACCTTTTGGCTAAATACTTAGGAGTCAGTCTTTTTCCTCTTTTTTTTTTTTAAATCTGGTGCCCATTGTAGGACATAAACCCATGAACCCGTGATCAATAGTCTTATGCTTTACTGACTGACCTAGCTGAGCCCAGAGTCTTGCCTTTTACAGAATGTCATATACCGGGAATCATGAAATGTGCAGTTTCAGATCATATCATTTCAGACAAGTTACTCTCAATTACAAGAACCTCCAGTGCATATTATTCTCTTTCTTGACCTGGTAGGTCACTTGTTTCTAGCAATTAGCTATATTTCATTATCTGGCTATACCATGGCTTCTTTCTCCATTTTCTACTGATAGACATCTTGGTTGCTCCCACAATATAGCAATTATGATATAGTTGCTCACAGTATCCACCTGCAAGCTTTTGTGTGGGCATTGTTATTCTTTAACTTCTTTAGTTAGAGACCAAGAAAGTGCATGGTATGGTGGAAGAAGCAGCCAGACTGTCAGTCAAACAGACTGCACCATTTTGTATTCCCATTAGCAATATATGAGTTCCTATTGCTTCAAATGGCATTTGGTGGTATCTAAGTTTTGGATTTGGGCCATTCCTTTTTTTTTAGATGTTTTTTAAAAATTTTGTTTGTTTATTTTCCCTTTTGTTGCCCTTGTTGTCTTTTTATTGCTGCTGTAGTAGTTTTTGTTGTTGTTGTTGTTGATGTCATTGTTGTTGGATAGGACAGGGAGAAATGGAGAGAGGAGGGGAAGACAGAGGGGGAGAGAAAGATAGACACCTGCAGACCTGCTTCACTGCCTGTTAAGCTACTTCCCTGAAGGTGGGGAGCTGGGGGCTCCAACCGGGATCCTTCTGCCGGTCCTTGCACTTGGCGCCACATGCACTTAACCCACTGTGCTCCTGATGTAGGCCTGGATCCTGATGTAGGCCATTCTAATAGGTGTGTTGTGGGGTCTCACTGGTCTACTAAGTTATTTTCCACAATCTAACACACTTAAATGGAGTAAGTGAAGATGATGTATTCAAAGTGTTAAGACCACAAATCCCTCAGCCACCTGACCACATAGAGGTTCCTGATGTGTCTTCATTACCCATTGGTTCATGTCAAATTACCAGTTTGGTGGTCTAATTCACAGTTATAGAGATCACACTATGAGGCACAGAGTGTGTGGAGTTTCTGCTCAAGATCTGAAAAGATTGGAATTAATGTTCTGCAGGCTGTGTTCATTCTGAATGTTCTACTGACCAAAGTTTTTGGAGAATTAAGTCTCCTTGGCCTACAGGGTGGAGTCCCTCTTATTTATAATTCCTTCGCTTTTCTCCGACTCCTTCTCCCCTTCACTTTCCTCTTCTCCTTTTTCACCAGAGCACTACTTAGCTCTTGTTTATTATGGTGCTAGGGATTGAACCTGGGATCCCAGAACCTCAGACGTGAAAGTCTTTTGCATAGCCATTGTGCAATCTCTCCAGTCCCCTTTCCCCCTTCCTTCTTCCCTTCCTTTCTTTTCAGTTAAGATCCAGTTCGTTGATTATATTAAGGCCAGGGTCAGGGTTGCTGATTGAATTAAGGTCAGAGTTAAGGTTGTTGACTAAATTAGGCTTAAAATTCTGCTACCTTCAACACTGATGATGACTTTCATCACCAACACCTAAAACTCTGGACATCCATGCTAATGGAAAATTCTGTTTTCTCCTTTCCTTTGCATCCTAAATCTCACATAGGTAGCTCGAAGAAGAAAATAATTCAGAATTCTGGAGTCAAGGCAGTTTCTGGGTAGTAGAAGAAAAAGAAGGGAGTGTTAATTGGCAGAATATGTTTTCATAGACTCAACAAGATTTGATTGATGTTTGGGGCATCTTATACACTTAGGCCCTCCATTAGAAATTGGATATGTCTTACTTGTTCCAATGTGAGGTGGGGTTATTGTTATAATTATGTAGATTGCAACCATGAGAGTTGGGGTTAAGGATGCATGATTAATGATGATTAGAATCCAGTTCTGTCTTGAAAACTCCTATATATTCCAACAAATTACCCAAATTGTATCTAATTAGACAAAAACAACTGACAAATTGCCCAAATTGTCAGCTCCACTACAAAATATTCACATTATATAATGGCTGAAGATACCTTGAACAAGAAGGTGCACATCATTTTTATATACTTTTTCTTGATCACTAGCATGAACATTGAATCTATATAGATGTGAGCTTTACAATCCTGGTGTAAACTGTAAGACTCACGACAACTGTGATGGTTATCTTTGGGAGATGGGAGGGTGGGGATAGAGAACTTTGCTGGGGGTGGTGTGGAACTATACCCTGTAGTCATACAATCTTGTAACATACTATTCACAACAAACAAAAACTCAGTTCTGATTGAGGCAGTCAGCTGACTTCTCCAGAAAATCAGAACCACTTAAGGGTTATCCAGTCCCCTCCTCATTGCCAAATCCTCAATCTCTGTTAGCTTCTCAGAGACTTCCATGATGTTCCATCAATTGGTATAGTTGGATAGTTAGTCAGCTACCAAAAATAGGATTGATTTTAATTGATCAAGTTTGTATTATGACCTCAGTGAAGTGTATGGATGTGTACTTTGTCTGACTAGGTGGAATATACAGGTGGGAAAACACCGTATATTACATGTGATATGGCCACATTATATTAATTAGATTAGTCTGTAGCCCTCTTACTGAATTTTGTTGCATATAGTGGTGACACAAACATGTTTCTTTTGCTGCTTTGGTTTTCAAAATATCAGATTGTTTGCATAACATGATCATTTTGATTATGTAACCTCTTATTTTCTGATAATTTTAATAGTACAGATAACTTTTCATGTCCACTCAAATTATAGAACTCACACCTGAATTTGTCTTTCTTTTTTTTTTTTTTTAGTCAACTTGTGAGTTTTCCATAAAGCCTCCTCATTGTCACAAGATTTGAACTATGGTTATGTTTAGACACCTCAGTAGTTCTTCCAGGCTTTATATTTTTATTATGGCTACCAATTCAACCTTTTATACATATACATAAATATATAAATATAAATATTATATTTTATATAAATATATTTATATAAATTTTATATAAATATATACATAGCCAATTTTAATTAATTATTTAATTGGTTATTTTGTTCCAGAGCATTGCTCAGCTCTAGTTTATAGTGGTGTGAGGGATTGAACCTGGGACTTTGGAGCCTTAGAGATGAGAATCTCATTGCATAACCACTATGCTATCTACCCACATTCAATTCTCTTTACCTAGGATTCATAGATGCCAAGGCTCTGTTCTGGCTCCTACGCTATTTAATATTTACATCAATGACCTTCCAGAAACTTCTTCAAGGAAGTTCATCTATGCCGATGACATCTGCTGTGCAACTCAGGCATCCAAGTTCGACATCCTCGAGGAAACACTCATGAAAGACATGTCTCTGATATCTGATTACTGTAAAAATGGCGACTAATCCCTAGCACTGCAAAAACGGTATCATCTGTTTTCCATCTACACCATGCCTCGGCCTCGTGTGAGCTTAATGTGCAGCTTGGCGATACGAGAATCCGGCATGAAGCCCAGCCAGTCTATCTTCGCATTACTCTCGATCGCACTCTGTCATTTCACAAACATCTCATAAAAACTGCAGCAAAGGTGGGCGTGAGGAATAACATCATTGCAAGACTGGCCAGCTCCTCACGGGGCACGAGCGCTTCCACACTACGATCATCATCTCTGGCATTATGCTATTCCACTGCAGAATACTGTGCCCCAGTATGGTTCCGTAGCCCCCATGTCCACTTGGTCGATTCCAAATTATATTCCTCCATGAGGATAATTTCTGGAACCATCCGTTCCACCCCAGTTCCATGGCTGCCAGTTCTTAGCAACATCGCCCCACCAGATATTCGTTGGGATGCGGCATCATCTAAGTTCATTTCCCACTTCTACGCTCGACCGGACCTGCCAATATACGCAGATATCGTCACCCACCCTGTTCAACGCTTGGCATCTCGTCACCCAATCTGGTCCCCTACGCCTACACTGAACTTCTCTGTTCCAGACTCTTGGAAACAGAGTTAGCAGTCAGCTGAGGTAAAGAACAAACACCTCATCACAGACCCCTGCAAGCATCAACCCGGCTTTGACCTAGCATGTTATGATTGGGCCCTCCTCAATCGCTATCGAACAGGCCATGGCCAGTGCGCCGCTATGTTCCATCGCTGGGGAGCCAGAGAAGACCCGAATTGCCCCTGCGGCTACAGACAGACTATGACCCACATAGTCAATGACTGCCACCTCTCCAGATTCAAAGGAGGTGTCGAAACTTTACATCAGGCTCAACCTGACGCTGTTGACTGGCTACGGAAGAAGGGCAAACGCTAGAAGAAGAATAGATGCCAAATAATCCAAAATTACTTTTTTTTTCCAATGAAGGTTATCATTGTGCTCATTATCTCCATTATATGACAAATTAAATGCTCCTGACAATATATATATATATATGTGTGTGTGTGTGTGTGTGTGTGTGTGTGTGTGTGTGTATATATATATATATATATATAGAGAGAGAGAGAGAGAGGAGAGAAGAAGGAGGAGGAGGAGGGGGAGGACGAGGAGGAGAATAAGAAGAAAAGGAACACCTGAAGCTTCCCTCAACGGGGAATGGGGGCTTAAACCTGCATCTTTGCTCATGGTATTATGTGCACTCTACCAAGTGCAGGATTGCCCAGCCCTGTGAAAATTAATTTTAAGATCTGAAGAGAGACTTGTGGTTAGAGAAATAACTGAATTAAAACAAACAGGAGTTGACATTGAATTAGATTTACTGGCAGAAATATACTAGCTGAGCTGAGAATCTGAGTGGTTATATTCATTTGATTGCAAGGTGTTGGGCTAGTGACTTGAGAGAGACAACCCAGGAACCAAGCTCGTGGTGGCAGGGCAATTCAAATCTATATTCATCCAAGCACCCCATAGTCAGGTGGTAGTAAACCTGGTTAAGCCACGTGCCACAAACCACAATGGCTGGTGGCACGTGCCACAAACCACAATGGCCTCAGCCTCCTGGTCTGCCCACGTGCTCTCCTCTAGTTTGGAACATGGAAGAAGGAAATCAGAAATGAGAAGTAGCTTGACAATACCATACATGGTTATGAAAGGGGCGGAGAAAGGTGAAAAAGGTAGGGACTTCCTTAGCAACTGTTTCTAGGGGTTTAACTGGTAGGATTAATGATACCCTGTGATCTTGAGGGCAGAGAAAGAATATATTAAATGAGCAGAATGGGTCGGGAATAGGGTGGAGACCTTAAGTCATTTGTTAGACAAAGCAGAATATTGATATGTAGATAATAAAAGGATGGGCCATAGTATCAAGGAATGCAGGGTGGAGCAGGGGGGAGCTGGCTTAATGTTTTAAGGAATGCCGGGCACCTGGAGGCAGAAAACTGCAGGGTGCTTTGTGAGGCAGGGAGTCTGATAAGACAAGACAAACATTTGGGGTTCCTGTGTCCCTTTTGCTCAACCTCTCAGTAGAGAGAGAGACTGACAGCATAGACACAACCCTCAGGTCAAGCCCTACCAGGCTATACCACGTCCTCACAATTTCCCTACATCTCCCCCTTTCTTTTTAATCTAATGGCTGTATTTAAATGGGTTAATGTCTGTAAAAGACTCCATTTCTGTCAGAGGAATAGCAGTGTAGGGGTGAACAGAAACCTTTTGGGCAGAAATCTGAATGATATTGTGCAGACATTTTTAAGGAACTTAATAAGACAGGGACCAACAAGTAGGAGAGCATCAAGAGCCAGTGTGAGACCGAGGGGAGGCCTGGTGGGCTGAGGGGGCTGCCTGATAGGCGGAGGAGCAGGGGTCTGAGGGGCGAGAGGGGTAATCAGGCATTGCAGGGTCCCAAGACAGCTGGCTGCAAAGTCCATGGACTGCTGTAGTCAGTCCTCTAGAAGTCCAGCAGTGTAAAGGGAGTGTCTAAGAGCTCCACCAGCAAATCAGATAGAAGTGTCAGTTCAGTGCCAATGACGAGGGAAAGAAACACCACACGTCTTATATTGATGGGGTAAGACAGCCACTGGAATTTTGCTTTTCTGTAGAGAGTGAGCTGAAACTGCCAAAAGGTGACAGGTGAAGCAGAAGCAGGAAGGGCAGATGGCAATGGGCAACAGAAGGGCAGTAGGAAAGTATTTGGGAACTAGGGTGGTGAGAAAGTTTTGTCCTTTGACTCTGGGAATCAGGTTCTTCAGATTATGTCAGGTCACATCATAGGTTTGGGGGGGCATTGTAGTCATGCCATCTTGTGGACAATGTCAGAGGGCAGGGGTTCTTAATGGGTTTCTGGGGATTCCTGTAAAGAAACACATACAAATCTGCTCCCCATGGTTAGCAGGGGGTCTGGTTCTTTTCCAAAGGCCATTGAGGGGGTCCTTCTATCTAACCTTGAGGGCTGGAAGGGAGGGCAGTATCTGCCCATGGAGAATGCTTGGTGGCTGGTTCAATTTTTTATAATTATTAAAAGAGGTTTAATGTAGTTAGTGCCTTAGCCAAATGAATTTTGGGGAGATGTATCCTCCCTTTTTTCTTTATTTAATTGGGCCTTAAGTGTTTGGTGGGCCTACTCAACAATAGTTTGTCCTTGAGGGTTGTAAAGGGATGTCTGTGGTATGGGTAATGTTTTAAAGGGAACAAAAGTCTTTAAATTGTTGGCTGACAAAGGCAAGCCTATAGTGGCAAAACAAGATATACCAGTTAAGTGTAGAAAAATATGTGAATGTTGTTGTTAATTTGCATAAGTTGTATATGGGGGAACTTCTTATATTGTTTAATATCTTACCATATGAGCAGTTGGTTTCTTCATGTGAAGGTTTGTTATGCCTGTAATAATTTACTTGTGAAGAAAAAACTTGTAACAAGCTAGAAATTTGCTAAAATTGATAATTCACATCACTTTAAAGTAACAATTTTAAACCACATAATTTTGTTAAATCAAGTTTTGTCAAACGTCAAATTTTTCAGACTAGAACTACACATACCAACTTAATTTATCAAGAACAAATCTCTGACAGAATCTTAAAACAGACCAGATAGTTTTAAGATGTAGAACTGTAAAGAGGAAAACTAGAGTTAGAAGTCTCAGGCAGGAGAATCATTAGCATAACTATTGTGTGATCTGTCATTCACTCAGTTTGGTTCTACCTTTTTAATTGAGACAGTAGTTGAGAGATTTACATATCAGTAATGCCTTTTCTACCTTTTGTCGCACCCAGTTAAGATGGAGACACACCCTAGGTGTGAAATACCTATTTTGAAAGACTCCGTTTGAATTTTAGAGAAAATAAAATTAAAGGTTATCCTATTTAGCCTCTTGTAGTAGTCTCTGTACAGCAGGATCTTCAGACCAAATTTAGTTAAAGTATATTGATTTTTAACTAATTTTCACTTTAAACTTCAGACAAAACAAACTCCGATTACGTAGAGAGTTAACACATGTTAGTGACAATGTTTCTGTAACATTTATAATGCCAGACTGATGCCAGATTTGTTGTGGATTAATTTCCACAAGTTCAGCTCACAGGGCATTTTTGGGGGCCCTAGAAAAATGTCCTGTATAGAGAATTTGTATTTTAATTTTGGAGATGATGAATTGTTATGTTAAATATTTAGACTTTTAACTTAAATAGCAGGGGAAAAAATCTCATCTCAGGCTGTTGGAGACCTGTCTCCCAGGGTCCCACTCCAAAAAGGGCCTCAAGATCCCAGTTTGGCTGGTTCTGACTGTTTCTGCGGGATTGCTGCAGGCACCCATCCCCGAAAATGGCTTCCTATTGAAGGAAGGGTGGACTTGGGAGGGTAGAACGAACCATATCCCTCCAGTCTTGGGGAGTGCCAAAGTTCTGGAGAAGGCTCTGCAAAATAGATCTGGTCCACGGAACGTGAGCTCCATTCTCTTTAACCATCTGGCAAAGTCCTTTAAACCTTGGATCACAACCTCAAGGCTGCTTTCCAAGGTAGAGTCACCACTGTCCATGGGAGACACGGGAGGGGGAGCTGGAGAAGTCCCGGGGGGAATTTTAATTTTTCTTAGTTTTTATTTTTTTATGCTTTATAAATATGGCATGTTTGCAATATCTCCTTTTTAGATGGATATTCCAGCATGCCTTTACAGTTTAAAAAGTCCAGTAGTGGGGCTGGGTGGTAGTGCAGCTGACAAAGCATACCTGTCAAAATGTGCAAGCATACTGGTTCAGATCTCCAATCTCTACCCATGAGAAGAAAGCTTCACAAGCAATGAAGCAGTGCAGCCAGTCTCTCTTTTTTCTCCCCTTTCCCACCTGATTATGCTGTTTCTTCACAATACATAAATTAAATATTAAAAAAAGAAATATAACAGTGCGATGAGTGTATGTGCTTGTGTGTCAAATTCATGAATGAAGGGAGCTTATCTTAAAACAAGGAACAATCTCATCTAGTTCATCTTATGGAAATGACTTACAGATTCCCGAGGAAGAGCCAGTGATTTCTAAAACATGACAAAGAAACAGAACCAAGTTCCTTGCTATTCTGTGACCTCAACTCCAGTAAAATAACAGGTTTATATTTGGCCTTGACATTTGAAATTCTTACAACTGCTAGTACTTTTAAATATTTATTCACTATAAATACAGTTTTAAAAATCCTTATATAATCATTGGAGAGATACGACACATATGTAATAACAGAATTTATTTAAGAAACTGACGTTCTATTAGTCTGTTTTGACATGAATCATTGTCTCAGTGAAGTCTTCAATCACTGCCTGACAACCTACACCTTGCATTCTCGCCATCAAAGAAAAAAAAAGAATCATTAAGAAATGTTGCATCTTCGTTTTATTTTATATCATTAGTTTGCTAATTCCTGATAGTGTTCACTCTTATTTAAACACCCCCTCCACCATTGATTTCTTCTTCCACAGTTATTCTAATAGGAGACTGTTAGAATCACAGCCCAATCTCCTCAGTTACTTTCCATAATAATCACCACTTATGGGGGTGTGTCAACAAATTTCCTTTATTCTGGCCAAATCTGCAAAATCAGCCTTTACTTTTCATGCATTGTGTGCATTGCACACACTTATAAAGAACACGCAGGGTTCTTTCCTTGTTGCCATTTCTGAACACATTGCGCCTTTTATCAGCTCCAGGTGTTTGGCTTGTCTTTCCTCTTCCACCAGAAGGTTCATCAGCCAGCTCCCTCTCCCCAGATGAACCCTGTCCTCTTAAGTCTTTGCTCAGATGAGACACTCCCAGCGAGACATGCTCTGGGGGTCCTTTTTAATTCTGTAACAGCCCTCTTATCTATAATTATTTTTTATCCTACTCTACTTTTCCACTCCCTCCATCTCTAAAATAATATCCTTAGAAAAACACTGACTTTTGTCCACTTTACTGCTGGTTAGCACCTAAGACAATGCTTGACACATGATCTTTGCCAAAATATCGGTTACTTGATGATTTCTCCTCTAGATAGAAGGTGAAATAGAGAACAAGATAGAGAGGCAGAAGGAGAGGCAACATCTTACTCCAGAGTTCATGTCCTCACTTGTCATAATTTGTACACTCTGTCCAGTAAGCCACCTGCCCTTGGTATCTTTATTTTTAATTGTAGCATTCTGTTAGTTGGAATTATATATTATGTTACAGATATGTTTAAGGAGGAGTGGTGGAGGTGACACACCATTTTGAATGCATATATCACCATGTACGAGGATCCGGGTTCGAGTCCCCACCTCCTACATGCAAATAAATTAGATCTGCATGTGTCTCTTTATCTCTTCCTCTTGGTCTCCCCTTCTGCTTTCAATTTCTCCCTGTCTTATCAAATAAAAAAGAGAAAAAAAGAAAAGGAGTGGGTTGAGGAATAGCCACAGTGGACAATGGATTCGTAGTGCCAGCACCAAGGCCCAGCATTATTCCAGGTGGCAATAGAAAAAAAAATAATCTTTATACCCTGAAATGTATATAATGCAATTACCACATACCATACCCCATGATTAAGAGAGAAGACTAAATATCTTAAAGCTGTCAGTCCTGTTTTGATGATTGTTAGCTCATATATTTTACATGAGCTCAAATTACATATAACGCTTTGCCGGGAACTAGACAACCCGATTCTAATGTCTCTACAGAAAAAAAAAAACAGCTGGGAGTCAGGCAGTAGGGCAGTGAGTTAAGCGCACATGGCACGAAGTGCAAGGACTGGCGTAAGGATCCCGGTTCAACTTCCAGCTCCCCACCTTCAGGGGAGTCGCTTCACAGGTGGTAAAGCAGGTCTGCAGGTGTCTTATCTTTCTCTCCCCCCTCTGTCTTCCCTTCCTCTCTCCATTTCTCTCTATCCTATCCAACAACAACAATATCAATAACAACAAAAAAACAACAATGGCAACAAAAGGGAATAAATAAAGATTTTAAAAAATTCAGCTGAGATGTACAGTGAACTCTGAAAGTGGGGAGCAGCAAGGAGAAATTTACTCTACCAGACAATAAGGCCTCAACAGTGGAAAACAAGAGAGAGCATAAAAACAGAATGGAAGGTCCATCCAGGCGTGCAAAGATATGCTTGGGAATAGCATCATTTATCAGTTTAAAAAGGGGGCCAGGTGGTGGCACACCTGCTTGAGCACACATGTTGCAATGCGGAAGGACCCAGGTTTGAGCCCCTGGTCCCACCTGCAGGGGGAAAGCTTCATGAGTGGTGAAGCAGGGTTGCAAGTGTCTTTCTGTCTCTTTCCCTCCCTTTCCCCCCCCCTCTCGATTTCTGACCATTTCTATCCAATGAATAAATAAAGAGAATTAAAAAAATTTAAGTTTAAAAAGTTAGTAAATGGACTTGAAACAGCTCTTTAGTTATGTAAAGAGAAACTTCTCTCATTAAATGCCAGGATAAAGTCTACATATGCCAACTATTACCAGGAAATAATGAGACTATAAAAGTTCTGGGACATGATGGTAGGAGAGGAGCCTAGTTGGAGGTGAGAGTGTTTTAAAAATGCCTGTCATGGAGATGAGTAGTTGTACCCATGTGTCAACAACTGTACTAGAACTCATTAACACCTTAGCAGAAAACTGTTTAATAAATAAAAATCTAAATAGTAAGATACCCTACCACCCAAAAGGACAAATTTCTTTACAACCTTGGAATAGAAGAAATATTTCCTGATAGGGACATAAATCGATTGGAAAGAGCAGAAGGAGAGAGGGAGAGAGACTTCTGAGCACTGCTTCACCATTTGGGAAGCTTCTGCAGGGGGCTTGAACCAGGGTCCTTGCACACGGTAATGTGTGTGCTCTACCATGTGCACCACTGGCCACCCTCAGTGGAGGAATTTTTTTTCAATGAATGGCTCCAAAGTCAGAAGCCATCAAAGTGAAGAGTGGAGTAGACCGTTTGTAAAGCCCACCAACTTCTGTACTGCAAAGTCTCTCAGTAACAAATGGTGACACTTAAATGTCTGCAAATCAACTGGGTATAATATCCTATATAAAGAACTTCTTTTCTCTCCCTGAATCAAGTAGACCGACACTACAATAAAATGAACAGACAGATCCTCTGTCACCGTTTTCCAATAAAGGAAAAAAATGAACAGATAGGTCATAGACATCACAAACAACCATTCAATGTGAAAAGCTGGTCAAAGCTATATAAAATAAGAAATAAACATTATAAATCAAACTCTGTTGATAGACATTTCACCTGTTTAGTTGGAAAATCAAAGTTTGGAAACTGTTGGCAAGGCTGGAGGGAGCATCCATTTCCACATGTTGCGGATGGAAGAACAATCTGGTCTAATCCCCCTGAAGGGCAAATTGTAGATATCTATTAAAATCCCAAATGCACTTAGCTTCCAGAGCACTCTTTCCTTCGGGAATTTATTCTACAGATATGTGTGCATGGATTCAACAACAGAGAAGCATAAGTTCATTCACCACTGTTTTACAATGTTTTACAATGAGGAAAATGGGTCAACGACCCAAATGTCATTCTACAGTGAATAATTTAACCAACTATCATATAATCAATCATTCAATTTAGAAGAGAAATAGAGAAATGTGGGGAGTGTGCCGTTATACAATGTGAGAATAAAAAAGAATAAATGCTGTTCAATCCTATGTGTAGAATGTCTACTGCCTTTTCTATGAGAGAAAGTGTGCACATTGCTTTGTAAGGCTCTGTAAAAGTCAAAGAGAAACTAATGACAAATATCTACCTGTGTGTGGATGTGAGGAGTGAGACTTTGTATTTATTGAGTTATTTTTATGTTCTTTTTTTTAGCTTTTGCACTTTCTAAAACTACCTTTGCAGTTTTTAATATGAGCATATTATATATTCAAAAGTGAAAAATTTTAAGGAGAAAGAATTTTTAAAATAAGGAGAAATATAGAGTGAAACACTGAGAAAGCATCATGAATTTTGACATATCTACGAATTCAAGAGGGGAGGTAGGATATTGAAAGAGAGTTGGGGACCTCATGGCCATTGGTGAAGGGAGATATCAATTTGGTTGTGGGTAAGATGTTCTGACATCTAGTTTGGAGAGATGTGACAACAGTCTCTCTCTCTCTCTCTCTCTCTCCCTATATATATATATATATATATATATATATATATATATATATATAAAATTTCTCTTTTGTTGCCCTTGTTTTTTAATGTTGTTGTAGTTATTATTGTTGTTGTTGTTGTTGTTGATATCATTGTTGTTAGATAAGACAGAGAGAAATGGAGCAAGTAGGGGAAGACAGAGAGTGGGAGAGAAAGATAGACACCTACAGACCAGCTTCACTGCCTGTGAAGCTACTCCCCTGCAGGTGGGGAGCCGGGGGCTTGAACCGGCATCCTTACATGGGTCCTTGTGCTTCCTGCCATGTGCGCTTAACCCACTGCGCTACCGCCTGACTTCCACAACAACAGTCTTTTAAAACAACAACTTCTCAATAAAATATAACAAAGCCAAATTCCAAGATCTAAATATACAAAGATTTAGCATATAAGAAGTAAAGCATGAAATTAACGATGCTATCCTAAATTTTGCTTAAGATGAAGCTGACAAATCTCAGTTTTTGTTTACAGAAGTTTTTATCATTTGGGTAGGAAAGAAGTCACATTTTTAATATCAGTCTTAGAAACGATGACATTTGAGGTTGACACTGAAAAAGTCAAGACAGAATGCTTGAGGCAAACCTATATATCAAAACTGGCAGATTGAAACAGGAATGATGGTTCTGGAATCAGATTTTAGATTTAACCTGGTTTTCAATTTTGCTTATTGAAAAAAATAATCCAATTTAAAACTTATTTTTATACTTGCTCTTTAGAAGTTGTTCATAAAACATGAGTATACTCAAGTATTGTGCTATTCAAATATCATGGTTTAACTTGAAGTCTAACCAGTTTCCATAAAGGTTCTTTCTAATTGCACCAAACTCTATAAACGAAGAAAATAAACCACCTGTTATTCTTAGTTTCTTTAATTCATTTATTACTGGATAGAAACAGATAGAAATTGAGAAAGGAGGGAGAGATAAAGAGGGAAAGAGACAGAGAGACACCTGCAGCCCTGTTTTACTACTCGCGAAGCTTTCCTCCTGCAGGTATGGACCAGGGGATTGCACCTGGGTCCATGTTACTGTAATGTGCAACACCATATAGCCCCGAACCACAAATTTTCCTATTACTAAGTTAATGGGAGTGCTTATGGTGTTGACAATGGCAGGTTTCCCAGATACCACCTAATTAAGTAAAGGGAGTTGAGATGGTAAAGTATTAGTTACTGATGAATAAGTGCATAGATTTGTTTTGTAGAAGTTATCAAGTTCAAATTCCAGTGCTTTGAGACAAAAACATTTTTCCTTTTTAAAATTTTCTTATTGTCTGTATTTCTTTCTTTGATAGAGACAGCCAGAAATTGAGAGAGAAGGAGGTGATAGGGAGAGAGAGAGAGAGAGAGATAGAGAGAGAGAGAGAGAGCTGCAACACTGCTTCACCACTCACAAAACTTTACCCCTGCAGGTGGGAACCAGGAACTGGAACCCTGTCCCTTGTGCATTGCTCAGCCAGATGCCCCACCACCTGGCCCACAAGATTCTTTTCCTGCTGCTTTCATGGTCCTTAGTAACAGAAAAAAGTCTGCTATCAGACTAAATCATGATTCTGATCTAACTGAACCTAATCTCTTGTTGTTAAGTTTTTGAAGCTACGTGGAACCCCAGGAGAGTGTTTTAGTAGACTTTACCTCTGACTTAGTATGCAACCATTTATATTTCTATAAAAAAATCAAGCCATCCTCTGGAGCCTTCGTAAGGGAGTCTTGGGATTGGGATTCCCAAACAGACATGATGGACCTCGACCTCAAACAGATTCCTCTCTCCATTGTCATTGGTCATCTATGTCAGGAACAGCATAATGGAACCTCATTTGAGGGCCCCCATCGGACCTTCCCTCAATGTGGATCAACAACAGTAGAGAGTGTTCCATGCTCCGAAGGGAGGCTGGATAACATGCTCTATCTACCACCTGAGGAAGATAGGTCCCGAAATTGGGACAGATTGGAACATTCCTATTCCTGACCACAATGTGAACTGAGACCTACAGGGATACAGAGGTTACACAGGCTCCTAAGTTGAATATGGGCCCCAGATCAAATTGATGGGATTTACAGTCAACAATATTTATATACTTTTCCCATATTTGGGAACTACTCTTTTCCCTGATCCAGCTTTCTAGCCCTTTTTCCAGCCATGACATCATCTCCCCAGACAGTAACTTGGGTCCACCTGCATATCAGATGTCAGGCTCAGAAAAAATCTAGTATAGCCATAGGCCTTTTGGAATATACCTAAAATAGACCAACTAGCTATCTTCAAAACGGAGACCCTAAATCTTCATCTGCACTATTCCAGGCTTTAGGTTCACAATTAGTCAACAATTTGTTCAGCTTTACATGTTAACTATTTTTCAGCCACCAGCTTTCAGATGCTACCATGATGCCAACCAGACTTCCCTGGGCAGATGACCCCACCATTGTGTCTTGGAGCTCTGCTTCCCCATAGCCCTGCCCCACTAGGGAAAGAGAGAGACAGGCTGGGAGTATGGATCAAACTACCAACGCCTATGTTCAGTGGGGAAGCAACTACAGAAGCCAGACCTTCCACCTTCTGCACCCCATAATGATCCTGGGTCCATACTCCCAGAGGGATAAAGAATAGGAAAGCTATCATGGTTGAGTATGGGATATGGGGTTCTGGTGGTGGGAACTGTGTGAAATTGTACCCCTCTCATCCTATGGTTTTGTCAGTGTTTCCATTTTATAAATAAAAATAAAAAATGTCAAGTGATATTCTGAGATTAGAACATAAACTTGCTAAGCTTTGCCACTGGCTGTAGCTGTAAATTTTGTTTGTTATTTTATTTTTGTGAAATAACTTATATCTTTTCAATGCCCTTGACCTTTTAGTTTAAATCTAAAACACTTTTACTGTATGTTTGCGACCAAGAACCCTTACAGTGATCATTTTTCTAAGTATGTGATGTACTGCAGATACCTCAGGGAATGGGAAGCTAAAATTAACTTTTTTTTAAAGATATTTTTTAATGTTTATTTATTCCCTTTTGTTGCCCTTGTTGTTTTATTGTTGTTGTTATTACTGTTGTCGTTGTTCGATAGGACAGAGAGAAATGGAGAGAGGTGGGGAAGACAGAGAGAGGGAGAGAAAGACACCTGCAGACTTGCTTAACCGCCTGTGAAGCGACTCCCCTGCAGGTGGGGAGCCGCCAGGGGCTCGAACCAGGATCCTTAAGCTGGTTCTTGTACTTTGCGCTGCGTGAGCTTAACCCAGTGCACTACCGCCGGACTCCCAGTCTTCTTCTTTTTAATTGTTTTTATGCCAGCTAGATGCTGGCACTACAAATTCATTGCTCCTTTCCTTTTTTTCTCCATTTTTTTTAAATTTGATAGGACAAAGAGAAATTGAAAGGTGTGGAGGAGATAGAGAGGGAGAGAGAAAAAGCGACACCTACAGATCTGCTTCATGACTTGTGGAACGTCCCGGATGCAGGTGCTAGTGGAGGTTGGACCTCGGTCCTTGCTCACGGGACTGTGTGCGCTCCACTGGGTAGGTCACTACCGCCTGGACACAGGATTAATCTTTTTCTTGTAGATTGCAGTGAAGATCCCATTAATATTTATGGGTGGTCATGAAGTGGGAATACAGATGTTCACAGCAGGCATCTGGATTCTTCAAGTAAAGTGAAAATTAAAGGTAAAACTTTTGGGGAGTGGTTGGCACTTTCAGGCAATAGGAACATTTTAGGAACCGAGGACTGGATGCTTCCAGAAGTTCTGGACTTATGGGAAAATAGTTTCAAATTCTGAAATTCTAGGACCAATGCAGGAATGTATATGACTGTTACCATGCTAAATGAATCTATTGACTTGTTTATTTAGGGGGTTGAATAAGAAGTAAACCCAATACTAAGTGTGACCCTGTAAGTTGGCAAATCACTATTTCAGTTAAAGCCACAACTCCATCACTTCTATACTGAGAAAGTCATAGTACTGAACAGGAAAATTTGGATATAGAGAATAGGATGGAGGGGCTGGGTGGTGCCACACCTGGCTGAGTGCACATGTTGCAATGCACAAAGACCCAGGTTCAAGCCCTTGGTCTCCACCAGCATGGGGAAAGCTGCATGAGTGATTAAGCTGGACTGCAAGTATCTCTCTGTCTCTCTTCCTTTCTATCTTCCCCTTCTCTCTCAATTTCTAGTTCTCTATCCAAATAAATAAATAAATAAATAAATAAATAAATAATATCAGTTTTTTAAAAGAATAAGACAGATTATAACAAAGGATACAAACATCTGAGTATTCCTAGTCCCAAGTTCCCATGACCCAAATTATTTGTACCTCTTTTAAGGAACAGAAATATTCTGTCTTCTGACTTTCAGACATGAGTACCTTCACTGAGGAGTTATCACCTGAAAATAAACCACCGCCCCTATTGCTGGTAAGTCTATCCATCCTTTTTATAGGATCTAATTATAGTTAGGTTCTGCTGTATTCGGGGGGAGATTTATTAAAAATCCTGGTGCTATAGCAGAAGTGATAGACAGCATAGATTGTCTGACTTTTCTAATTTGTATCCTTTGTGAAACTAAAGATTAACTGTGGAAGATGTTTTCTGAATATTCTAAACCAAGAAGAAAAAACATTTTTAGATTGGGTGAATATAATATCTACATAGATGACTTTTGCAGGTGAACTAATAGAAATTCAAGATGGTGTCGGTTTGCCTAGATGATTAACAACACCTTATTAGTATTAGTACTTGTACTTAATAGTTTATATTGTTTTGCTTATTTTTGTTTAATTTTTTGGTATTATCTTTCTTTATTGGATGGAAAAAGGCAGAAATCCAGAGGGAAAGGGGTGATAGAGAGGGAGAGAGACAGAGAGAGACTTGCAACACTGTTTGACCACTCACAAAGCTTTTCCCCACAAGTAGGGACAGGGGACTTGAACCTGGGTTCTTACCCATTGTAACATGTGTGGTTCAACCAGGTATGCCACAACTCGACCCCTCATTTTGTTTATTTTTTTATTTCTTTTTTATTTATTATTTATTTTTTTAAATTTTCATTTATAGAAAGGAAACACTGACAAAAAACATAGGCTAAGAGTGGTCCAGCTCCACACAATTCCTACCACCAGAACTCTGTATCCCATCCCCTCCTATGATAGCTTTCCTATTCTTTAACCCTCTGGGAGTATGGACCCAGGGTCATTGTGGGTTGCAGAAGGTGGAAGGTCTGGCTTCTGTAATTGCTTCCCCACTGAACATGGGCATTGACAGGTCAATCCGTACTCCCAGCCTGCCTCTCTCTTTCCCTAGTAGGGTGGGGTTTGGGGGAAGGGGAGCTCCAGGGCACATTGGTGTTTATACACCTTTCCCATATTTGTAAGCTACTCTCTTCCCTAATCCAGCTTTCTGGTCCTTTTTTCAGCCATGACATCATCTCCCCAGACAATAACTTAGATCCACCTGCATATCAGATGTCACAATCAGGTAAAACAAAACAAAAAAAGCTAGTATAGTCATAGGCTTTTTTGTTAATTTTTAACTGAGGTGATGTTTTATAAGACTCTAAGTTTTATATTTCAGTTTTTTTAAATAATCGCTTTATTATTTTTTAAAAACTTTTTAAAACTAATTTTTTATTTTTATTGTCTTTATTTATTTATTGGATCGAGACTTTAGTTATTTTTGCATGAGCTTGATAGCTAGCATGGAGGTAGACTAAAAGCATTGTCTTAGGTTAGTGCAGACCTGCTTCACCACCTGTGAAGGGACTTCCCTGCAGTTGGGGAGCTGGGGGCTCGAACCAGGATACCTAGGCCAGTCCTTGCGCTTCACACTACATGCACTTCACCTGCTGCACTACTGCCCAGCTCCCTGTCTTCTCTTTTTTTAAAAAGCCAGAGCTTGAATCCTAATTCTTGCATGGGATTTAAAGCACATTCCTATTTTTTGTTCATTTTATTTTTATTTTTTTAATAGTGATTTATATGAAGAAGATACAGAAAGAGAGATTTAAAGAGAGAGAAAGAGGGAGACCAGAACACTGCTCAGCTCAGTTTTATGATGTTGTTAGAGGTTGAAACTGGGAGCTCAGAGCCTCAAGCAGGAATGTCTTTTGCAGAAACACAGTGCTGCCATCCCTACCCTGTTGTCTTCTTTTTAGAAACCTTATAGAAATTTAAATTTACCCCCAACGGGGCATGAAAGGGCCTCTTTACTAAAATCCCTGCTGGCCCTTGTTTTAACATTTTATTTTGTAGGAGAATTGATGATTTACAGTCAGTGTGTTGATACCTGTGTAAAATTTCTGTTTACTGCAAAACACTATCACTCCCAGCCTAAGCCCTCCTCTACCATCATGTACCAGGACCTCAAAGCCCTTCTTCCCCCAGAGTCCAGGTTTGACTTTGTTTAATGTAAGTGTCCTAAGCACTGCTGATTCTGGTCCAGCCATGGCTGTCTTTCCTGACTCTAGCAGTCCAAGCTATTGCACAATGAACTTTTTTTTTCCTTTTAGAATCTGAGGTCAGGTGTACTTCTGGAATGTGGTCTTAGATGTTCTTCCTCTAAGTTGGAGGCTGAATTTATCTTACCTTACCTCAGGTATGCAGTCTACAAAGACTTGAGTCCTTAGCTTCAAGGCTTGGAGATGGAGAAGAGAGGGGAAAAAAGAAAAGAAAAACAAAACCAAAAAAACCCCTCACAGATCTCCATATCTCCTGTATTTTCCTTCTTTTTCCTCTTCTTAGTTCTGCTGCTCATATATAATACAGGTTTGTTCCTCATTTATTTATTTATTTATTTATTTATTTATTTATTTTAAACCAGAGCACTGCTTAGCTCTGGCTTATGGTGGTGCAGGAGATTGAACCTGGGACTTTGGAGAATCAGACATGAAAGTCCGTTTGCATAACCATTATGTTATCTACCCCTGCCCTTCTTCTTCTGCCAGGCTAGCTTCACTGGAGAGAGAGACAAGGAACTCGTGGCAGTGTGGTGATACAATTCTTTATTGATGCGGACTGCACAGAGTCGGGTGTTAGTACAGCAGGTTTAGGCCACGTGGAGCTAGCAAAATAGCTGCCTCTTGCTATGCATGCCAGCCCTTCTTCAGGTCTTCTCCAGGTTGGGACATGGAAGAGAAAGAGAGCGAAACCAGGAACAGCAGCAGGCTTTATGGGGTAAAAACGGATGTGGCAAGCCAGGAACGGGACTGGCTAGGAAAGAGGGTGGAGAAAACAAGGCACTCTGGGAAGCTAGAAGGCTGGGGGGATTAATGTACCTTGCAGGCATCACTGGGGATCTTTCAGGCAAAACAATGATTATGTAAATAGGCCATAGTGTCAAGCAATGCAGGGGAGCTGGCATAATGGCCAACATCTCCCCCTTTCTTCTTCTCTAATGGCCATAATATCAGGAATGTGGGGTGCTTTGTGAGGCAGGGGGTCTGATAGGACAAAGCACACCACTGGGGTTACTATTGTCCCTCCTTGCTCAACCTCTCCATAGAGAGAGAGACTAATAGGATTGACACACTCCTCAAGTTCAAGCCCTGCCAAGCTCAACCACATCCTCACAACTTCCTGACATCTCCTTCTTTCTAAATGGCCATATATAAATGGGTCAAGGTCTGTAATAGACTCCATTTCTGTCAGAGGAATAGCAGTGTAGGGGTGAACAGAAACCTATATCTTGCAGGCGTTTTTAAAAGAACTGGAATAAGACAGGGAGCAATAAGTAAGAGTAGCAAGTGACAGTGTGAGACTGAACAGAGGCCTGGTAGGCGGAGAGGGGCTGCCTCAGAGGCAGAGAGGGTGGGGCCTAATTGCGAAGGGTCATCTCCTGCCTCTGAGGGGCAGGGCCTGGCAGCAAGGGGGCGTTTCCTGCCTCTGAGGGCAGGGCCTGTAGCAAGGAGGCATGTCCTTGCCAGGAAAAGGGGCTTTTCCTGTCTCTGGAGGCAGGGCCTAGCAGACAAAGGGGCATTTCTGCACTGTAGAGTCCCAAGACAGATGGCTGCAAAGTTCATGGACTGCTGCAGTCAGTCCTTAAGAAGCCCAGCAGTGTAAAGGGAGTGTCTAAAGGTGTACCAGCAAGTCCGATAGAAGCATCAGGCCAATGCCAATGACCAGGGAAAGAAATTCTGCATGTCTATTTCGATAGGGGAGGACAGCCACTTTGTTTCTCTGTAGAGAGTGAGCTGGAACCTCCAAAACGTGCCAGGTGAAGCAGAAGCTAGAAGGGCAGACAGCGATGGGCAAGAGAAAGGTGGTAAGAAAGATCTGTCCTGGGAGTCGGGTGGTAGCACAGCGGGTTAAGCGCATGTGGTGCAAAACGCAAGGACCGGCATAAGGATCCCGGTTCGAGCCCCCGGCTCCCCACCTGCAGGGAAGTTGCTTCACAGGCAGTGAAGCAGGTCTGCAGGTGTCTATCTTTCTCTCCCCCTCTCTGTCTTCCCCTCCTCTCTCCACTTCTCTCTGTCCTAGCCAACAACAATGATGACATCAATAACCACAACAATGTTAAACAACAAGGGCAACATAGGGAAAATAAATAAATAAAATTTTAAAAAAAGAAAGTTCTGTCCTTGGAGTCTGTGAATCAGGTTCTTCAGATCTTGTCAGGTCACATCATGGATTTCAGGGAACATACTGTAGTCGTGCCATCTAGTTGGCGATGTCAAGAGTGTTCAGGGGTTCAGATGGTTTTCCAGGGACTGCTGTGAAGGAAACACAAACAAATCTGCTTCTTATGGTTAACATGGCGTCTGGTTCGAATTTTTATAGATATTAAAAGAGGTTTAATGTAGTTAGTGCATTAGCCAACTGAATATTGGGGGGATGTGTCCCCTTTTTTTTCTTTACTTAATTGGGCCTAGGTGTTTGGTGGGCCTTCTCAACAACCGTTTTGCCGGGATAGCCTGAGGGTGCTTCTTCCCAGGCACGTGCTCTCTGGTCTAGAAAGAACTCGACCAGAGCCAACCTAGGCTGCTGAGCTGGAGAGAGATCAGGAACTCATGCCAGGCTAGCATCACAGGAGAGACTCTGGGACTCACAGAGCAGGAATGCAATCCAATGTTTTTAATCAGAAAAGAAGATTCTTTTATACTTGCCAAGTAGGAAGTGGTAGGGTGGAAAACAGGATGTGACCAGGAGAGAGAGCGGAGTGAAAAGAGTGTGAACCAATGGGGATTAAACCAATGGGGATTAAACCAGGGCAGATCTCAAACAAAACAATGATTATGTAAATAGACCACAGCGTTAAGCAATGCAGGAGAACCTGGATGACACCTATAGAAACAGAAGCAGAACTAGCCAAAGGAGAAATGATGACCAACACCGTTTGTCTTTGGGGGTTGTAAGGGATGTCTGTGGTATGGGTGATGTTATAAAGGGAAAAAAGTCTTTAAATTGTTGTCTGACAAAGGCAGGCCTATAGTGGCAGAACGAGATACACCAGGTAAATGTAGAAAAATATGTGAATGTTGTTGATAATTTACATAAGTTGTATAAGGGGGAACTTCTTATATAGTTTAGTATCTTACCATATGAGCAGATGCTTCTTCATGTGAAGGCTTTGACATAGTTGTAATCAATTACTTGTGAAGAAAAAAAACTTTTAACAAGTTAGAAGTTTACTATAATTGATAACTCGATGATTATAATTGGTTTAAGTATCTTTATAATTCTGTTTAAAGGTCATCTTATGTGACCTCGTGTAGCAGTCTCTGTACAGCAGGATCTTCAGACCAAATTTAGTTAAAATATATTGATTTTTTTAACTATTTTTACCTTGGACTTTAAACAAACTCAGGCTACTTAGAGAGTTAACACATATTAGTGACAATGTCTTTTTTTTTTTTTAGAATATTTACAATGTCAGATTTATGCCAGATTTGTTGTGGATTAATTTCCACAAGATTAGTTTACAGGGCACTTTGGGGGGTCCTCCAAAAATGTCCTGTATAGAGAATTTGTATTTTAATTTTGGAGATGAATTGTCAAGTTAAATATTTAGACTTTTACCTTAAATACTCAGTTACTTTAGCAAATTAATTTAACCTTATGAGAATAATGTTGAAAACTTCTTCATTTAACCCTTCCTGGTAAGAATGTAGCTTCAAAGTTACACTTTTAATGTTAAAGTTAATGTTTACCAAACTTGACACACACACATAACATGTAGTCTATAACACACAGGAGGAGAAAAACTTTTATTACAAGGACATATCATTTCAAACATGAATTTAGATCTGTACTGTCTTAGTTGAACTGTCTTTACTCACACAGTTTAAGACTAAACGTTTCACATTTATACCAAGACTAAAAAAAAAAAAAAAGAAAAGAAAAAAAAACAGATTTTTGAACTGTTTCTGGACATCTCCAGAAACCATGTCTGCATCCAGCATTTTTATATAAGGTTAATTAAGTTTCAGAGTACTCTGAGCAAAATGGGTCATACAAAAATTCAGTCATTCAACTCACTCACTAACAAACCACAATTGGCCAGTCATAGCATAAGATATTCAGAGAAGGCGGGGATGGGGTGGGGAGAGAGCTCTGTGAACCAGATTTTTCAGATCCTGCTATGTGGTATTATGAGTTCCAGAGGACATCCTACTCCAAAAAGGGCCTCAAAATCCCAGTTAGGCTGGTTCTGACTGTTCCTACGGGATTGCTGCAGGCATCCATTCCCAAAAATGTCTTCCCATAGAAGAAAGAAGCTTGTTCTGTGAGGCTCCTTTCTTTCTCTGTGATCTCCTTTCTGGACAGATAGATCTCAGTCTGAAAAATTTTTCTTGAGAAATTTCTGGACACTATCATGCCTCCCTCCTCCTCTTTTTATTCTTTCTTTCCTTCTTTATTTCTCTCTTCCTTTCTCTCTCTCTCTCTCTCTCTTTCCTTTCTTCTTTTAACTATTTATTTTGATAGGACAAAGAGAAATTTAAAGGGAAAGAGGAAGGAGAGTGAGAAACAAAGAAGACACTGGGCCATGGCACACCTGGTTAAGTGTACATAGCACTGAGCACAGGACCGGGGATCTAAGTCCCCACTCCTCTCCTACAGGGGGATGCTTCACAATCAATGAAGCAAGGCTGCAAGTGTATCTCTTTCTCCCTCTTTATCTGCCCCTCCCTTCTCAATTTCTCTCTGTCCTATTCAATAAAATTAAAAGAAAATAATGAAAAAATAGCCTCTAGAAGCAGTGGCTTCATAGTGCTGGCACCAAACCCCATCAATAACCTGGAGGCAAGAGAGAGAGAGAGAGAGAGAGAGAGAGAGAGAGAAAGAAAGAAAGGGGGAGAGAGAGATCTGCAGCACTACTTCACCACTTGTGAAGCTTTCTCCCTGTAGGTGGAGACTAGGAACCTGAAACTGGATTTTTGTGCATGGTAACACATGCATTTAACCAGGTGAACCACCACCCAGCCCCCTCCTTTCATTTTCTAATATCTCAACTTTGTTAAATGTTCTAAATATCCATCCTGGCAATACTGAGCTGGTACAGTCTCCACATTTCCCCTGTCCTTTCTGAGTTGTTTATTCTTATCCTCTGCCATTATTCTAATCAGGTTGTGTTGTTAATTTGTATGTAGCTCTGATAATCCACATATGCAGAATGATTCTCCAGAAGATAAACCCCAAACACCAAATCCACCACACACACATAGGTCCACAGAGGGAGCTGATGATGCTGATCAAGTGTGGTTGCAGAGATTTGGGATTTGATAATGTTTAAACCTAAGGCAAATTGAAATTGGTTCAGAAGCTCTGTGCCTATGTAAAAATTAATTATCGGAGAAGAATTGTGTGATGGAAAATATAATTATGTGACAACAATAGGGGTTCTGCTATCTATATTAGATAGACATGGTCTAGGAAATCAGAAGTTGATGAGTTACAGAAACATGGGGTATACATTTTCCTCCATATGGGAAGAAAATTAAACAGAAAATTACGGAAGGCAGAAGCCTTGAAAGCATAGCAGTTGGAGCCTCTGTTTAGCTCTCCAGTGTCCCGGCACTGATCTCTGCTAGGTTTCCTTGAGTCTTGTCCTGCTCTTGCACAATTTTGGAACAAGTCAACTATATCTCTTCTGAGAAACACTGATTGTGGATTCCCATGCTACAGTCTCGCCTTTCCAGAAAGTGCCCCCCTCCTTCCCCCGTCCACCTCCAGCAGTATCCACTCCCTCTGACAGCCCCAAACTCTGGCTTATTTCTTCTCAATTCAGTGAAACTGCCTCTTGTGCCTAGAAAACCACAAAAGCTGGCTATGCTGGAAGCTGCTGCTATGTGCCTCTCTCTCTTCAGGGGCAGAGTCCTTCAAGAGACTTTCCTCTCCTCCTCTTCCAGAGCAATTTGGTCCCAAAACATTAGAATAGCCAAGTCAACTAGGCTCCTAAGTCTGGAATCTGGAAGAAACAATGGTAGCAAAGAAAAGGGAGGTAGAGCCTCAGTAAAAGGAAGGATGGCCTAGTAAGGGTTTCTGCTACACAAGGCTGCCTAGGACCAGCTGTGAGAGCCTATGTAGAGCAAGGATGGTACCGAGAGCTCATTCTCAGCAGGTCTTGTTTGTGAAGGTCTTTAAAGAGTACAACTCTGGATCTGATTCCTGCCTCCACTGTAAAGGGGAACACTAATCTGTAACCTCCTACAACCCCCAAATATGTCTTTGGCAAAAAGTTAATTTTTCATGGCAGAGGCTCTGAGGGGGTAAATGGAGATGAACTTTGAAATAAAGTCTCTTAAACTAGGGTGGGTTTTGTCCTTGCAAAGGGTAGAACTTGGGAATATATAGCCTTACCTTTTCATTGACCAGTCTGCCTCATGTTTTGTGGTTGTTGTTATTGTTGTTGTTTTCCTTTACCATTTTGTATAACTTCTGAAGATCTCATAGATGAATAGGGTGGTTTCTTTTAGCCCCCAAAGTTGCTTTCTCTATGTCCTTGACAATATAATTACGTTCTTGGCTACTTTACTGAGCCAAATATACTAACCTGACCTATTCCTGATGATTGACAGTATCAATAAGAGCACCTTGAGGATAGTGAATCATATAAATGGTTAATTACCTGTTGGTAAGAATATTGTTTTCTAGAATAACTTAGACACATCTTGTATACCACATCACCACAACCACTTCTAATTTGGCTTCATCAGCTAAGGTTCTGAGTATTTGGCAGATCAGCCTTTGGAATTTGTATTCCAGTTTCATCTTCTACATGATATTAGATTACATAGACAAACTTTGGCTTCAACATAATATATATATGCACAACTTCATGATAAAAAACAAATGGCACCATGCACATACTCCAGAATAAAGGAAAAGTTACTACCAATGTAAGCAAGCTAATACTAATTGCTAACACCTTCCTACCTTAGCTCTACTTGACAATTTAGATACTGACTGATTTTTTTAAATTATTTATTTATTTCCCCTTTTGTTGCCCTTGTTGTCTTTTTTCTATATTGTTGTTATAGTTCTTATTGTTGTTGTTATTGATGTCCTCATTGTTTGATAGGACAGAGAGAAATGGAGAGAGGAGGGGAAGACAGAGAGGGTGAAGGATAAACACCTGAAGACCTGTTTCATCGCCTGTTATGGGACTCCTATGCAGGTGGGGAGCCAGGGGCTCAGACAGGGATCCTTACCCAGTCCTTGAGCTTTGTGCCACGTGCGCTTAACCTGCTGTGCTACTGCCCGACTCCCCGATACCGACTGATTTTTATGGAAGTTCCTAAGATACTAATTGATATGTGTTAATTTATGAATCATGATTATTTGGTTTTTCAATGATCACTCTCTTCAAATCATCTTAAAAAGCTAAAGCATATCATGTCTATAAAGACTGAGACTTCTTAGGAGAATGTAGGAAGAAGAATGCCTCATGACTTATTAATCCCAATGCAAATTAAGTAGAACATATGAGCAGAGCTAAATTAATTGCAAGGAAATAATGTTTTTTATATCTATTTTTCAAATGTTATTTGTGGAAAATAACGAGAGACCAACCACAATTAGTTTGGACCCCTCATCATGTTGGTAACTGCAAGTCTATTCATTTAAAATGTGAGATGCTGACATTTTTAGTCAATAGTTTGAAATGTTAATGTTGTGTTAATCTGGGAGCAAATCATTTCCTATTTAAATGAATTGATTTTGTCCAGGAGAGAGCTGTAATCTCTAATGACGTGGTAAGTCATTTAAAAATAATTTGAATAGCTGTGCAACCAAAGGGCCTGTCACTGAAAGATCAGGCAATAGTTTCAGAAAAATAGGTTTAGTAGAAAATATGTTGGACAGTAAGCATTTGTTGTCCTTGCTTATAAATAATGTCTACTTATGCTAATACCATGATGCAAATTAAATACAAATAGCACCAGCAAGGGAAATAGTATGGATACTTGGCTGAAATTTCAACACAATTCTTTCTTCTCCCAGAAATTGCAAGTACTCTTGGTAAAACCCTCAGAAAAATAGTTCTTACAATAGATGTGTGATTAGTCTATGCTGCAGTCTTTAAACAAATATTTAACATGCCACAGCATCTTTTGATGTGTCTGGTTTTCTGTTATTACATTCATCACTCATAAAAAATATTATGAACCAATCATGCTTAATAAAGCACAGAGAAAACACAAGTTCTAAATAATACTCCACAACACACAAACACACACACACACACACACACACACATATGAGAGAGAGAGAGGGAGAGGGAGAGGGAGAGGGAGAGGGAGAGGGAGAGGGAGAGGGAGAGGGAGAGGGAGAGGGAGAGGGAGATGGAGAGAGACACTACTATACATTTGAATTTGTACCACCAAGGACAGAGTCAAAGACAACTGTCTGTGAACTGACTCAGAACAGGATTGCTATCATAGTGTAAGAGTGTTCCATGGCCGTATCCAAGACTCACTAGTGCACAAAACAAACTGTTTACATTAAATCTAAATTGAGCTGGCCACCCTGTTTTTCTTTTTCTTATTCATTGTCCTTGCTGATTTTGTTATTTTAGCTTGTCTTTTGTCTTAAGTCTACCAAACTTAACTCAGGAACTTCAGTTCTATAGTTGGCACTTGTGCTTATGGGATGATTGGGTTGAATCACTTTACTTCAGACTTTTAAACTCTTCAAAGAAAATCATGATTCCCAGGTCCCATTTTCCATATTAATACTTTGAGGAAAAACATCACATTTGATGAACCACTTCTAGGTTAGCCAAGATGACAGCTAAGCAGTCAATTGATTTTCTTAACAAATGTTACAAATCAGTAACTGAGATTAAAATCGACTTAGACTAACTTTAGTTATTTAGGGAAAAAATGGTGTCAGATTAATCATCAAATTCTGTCTTTGTGATGGGTTTTAAAATGCCCAAATCCATGGTCCGAGAGGTGGTGTCCCGAGTTTGATCCTCAGCAGCACATGAGCTGGAGTGATGTCTGGTTCTTTCTCTCTCCTCCTATCTTTCTCATAAATAAATAAAATATTTATTTATTTATTTATTTAAGAAAGGATAAATTAACAAATCCATAGGGTAGGAGGGGTACCACACAATTCCCACCACCCAATCTCCATATCCCACCCCCTCCCCTGATAGCTTTCCCATTCTCTATCCCTCTGGGAGCATGGACCCAGGGTCATTGTGGGTTGCAGAAGGTGGAAGGTCTGGCTTCTGTAATTGCTTCCCCGCTGAAAATGGGTGTTGACTGGTAGGTCCATACTCCCAGTCTGCCTCTCTCTTTCCCTAGTATGGTGGGTCTCTGGGGAAGCAGAGCTCCAGGACTTATTGGTGGGGTCTTCAGTCCAGGGAAGCCTGGCCAAAATCTTAATAAAATAAAATAAAATGCCCAAATCCTTCCCTACCTATAAAATATTTCAATTTTATTTTCTTCCTTTCCTTCATAAAATTCCTTGCACTGAATATCTTATGATGGAACTAGTATACTACCTGCCCCCCCCCATTTATAGTTATCAATGTTTTTTCCATCATTTATTACAGATTTTTTCTCTTGGTTCATTATTGCCTTAATCCTATTCCAGTTATAATTCCTGATAATCTCATTACCTGAATGGAAAATGTTGCAACCATCTTGAAATTTAACTTCAATTTCTTGTCCCAAATTGTATTATGAACAAATTTTAAAAAAGAAAACTTTTTAAAAATATATATGTATTCCCTTTTGTTGCACTTGTTTTATTGTTGTAGTTATTATTGTAGTTGTTATTGATGTCATCGTTGTTGGATAGGAGAGAGAGAAATGGAGAGAAGAAGGGTAGGCATAGAGGGGGAGAGAAAGATAGACACCTGCAGACCTGCTTCACTGCCTGTGAAGCGACTCCTCTGCAGGTGGGGAGCCGGGGGCTTGAACCAGGATCCTTACACCTATCCTTGCACTTAATGCCACGTGTGCTTAACCCGCTGTGCTACCGTCCAACTCCCAGAAAGAACATTTTTAAGCCATAGTCCTTACTATAATAATAACAACTTTTTAAGACTGTAAAACTGGATTACACCAGAAATACAGGCTTAATACTTATGTTACCATTATTGTACTGAGAATCTTTCCATGTGAACAAACAGTATTTTCCCACATTAGTCTTTGTTGATGTGTGTAGATCAGATTTTAGTGTAGATCGATCCACTGTAATGTCACAGTCTCATCCCAGGTCCCAAAAGCCCTTACACTTATTTTTCTGCCATTTGAATATACATGTGTGTGCATTTTTTGAAACTACTTGGCAAATAGTATAGATGAAATGTTTCACTTGGAGGTTTTCTGCTGTTGCTATTGAATCTGCCTTGTGTATACTTGAATGAGTGTTTGTTGTAGTACTCAGTTTTGTCAGCTGAATAGACTCCTCTTAATGGGACACACTACACTTTGTCAATTGTAACTAATCAGAATTCTTTTGAATTACTTGCTCATGTTGGTCAACTCAGCCTTTTTCTATTTACACAGTTTCGTTATTCTACTGGGGACTGTTGGGAGAGGCCCACTTTCTGGAAAACCTGGCCATTATCTCCATGAGAGTCTGAGAGTGTTGACCCTGAGCCCCCTTCTCACAGGAGGCAGGTAGGCATGTCCCCACTCGACACTATGGCTGGTGATGGAATTTTCCAGGCCTGGACTTTCTTGCACATGCTTTCTCATTTCCTTTGAACAAAGGCCATAAGTTATGGCCAACTGAAACCCACCACAAACATCCTAGTTTTGCTTAACTACTCCCTCCCCCCCTGACCTGAGGTGCTCATGATTTACCTTTACTATATTACCTCTTCCCTTCCCTAACCACTTGAGTATATCTGCTTGCTTGTATACCCAATAAACAAGATGTCTCCCGGAAGCTCTCCCAGAGGTGGTGCTTTACTCCACGCATTCACCCTCATCAGTAGTCTCCCCAGGACCCCTGGGTGGCCCATCTTCCCTTCCTCCACGATCACTGGCAGACACGGAGAGGAGAACAGGCCCCCACAGGAAACAGTATGGCAAGACAATGCCATGAGAACAATATTGACTTTGTGCAAGCTAAGAGAGCTCAGATGCTCTCTGTCCCCTCCCCCCAAAGGTCTGATGTGGGTGAGGGAAAGCATGGATTTGAGTAAAATAACCCCTGTGTAAGAATCAGGAAGACTGGACTCTATTTGTGTTAATGCTTATTTTACTATTTAATTCATATTACAAAGTTTCATATTGAGAAAGTGAAAATACAGAGCACCATTGTAGATCCTGTGGTGTTGAGGCTTGAGTCAGAAACCTCAGACATCAAGTCCTACTCTCTACCATCTGAGCTTACACCCCCCACACACACACACACATACAGTCACTGAACTCCATTTTCACCAGGGTTATTTTCTTATTTATTTATTTTACCAGAGCACTGCTCAGCTCTGGCTTATGGTGGTGTAGAAGATTGAACCTGGGACTTCCAAACCTCAAGGATGAGAGTCTTTTGCATAGCCATTATGCTAGCTTCCTGACTCTGTACTCTATTTTCAACTCTTGTCATTATCTTGCCAGTGGTTTTGGGGTTGAACTTATTGTTTCTCTGTGGACAACTGGCAGTGTCTGGATATATTTTTTATAGGCATGACTGGACTGGGCAGGGGAGTGCTACTTAGAGCTGAATAGTGGGGAGGGGTTCAACATTCAACAATATACATTCTGCTGCTATTGAGGGAACCCCCAACTAAGTCAATCACCACACCCCTCTAGGCTTTGGTATCTTCACCTGTACAAACTGTTGTAGTGTGTCACCATCAGTAGAGCTAACTACACTCATGGACGGTTGGGCCCAAAGATACAACACAGTTCAAGACAATTTAGAAAACAGTTTTTCTTTTCCAAGTCATTTCAGAAGAATCTGGTACACAGTCAGGGTAAATGAGTTGCTTCAGGAAATCTGTCAGAGGAATAGGATGCAGTCTCTGGGGTCCCCAGTAAACTGGACTATGAATTTCATCATCTAGATTCCAGGAGACAACATGACACTGCAAGAAATGCCAGGCTGGAAATATTTGCTGAAGTTTTGGTCATGAATTCTGGCAAAACCTGTTTTTCCTCTTTCTTCTGTATCAAGTGGATAAAGTTTTTCTTTACTTCTTTAGTTTGCCTTTAGAGACCTCAGGCAGTTGAATTCATCAAACAGTCCATTTGATTTTCTTCTGTGTTGCTAACTCAAGTGTTTCTCTCTAAATCCCAAGCCACAGCACCACTAAATAATTGATTGTATATATCTACCTTTTGAGTTTTACAATTCAGTATCAAAAGTTTCCTGTACTACTGAGATCTCTTAAGGAAAATGATAGCATTGGGTAGCATATTTTATTTATCTACTACTTACTAGAGTAATATCTTATTAGGGAATTATCTATAGATTCAGGAGTCTATCAATCATAATAATCATAACTATCCTTTAAGAGGAAGAAAACCAAGTTGACTGCCATTCTCCAATGGTGTAACAGGTCAGTGAAGATGTGATTTACAACACTTAGCTGTCCAAAATGTTTGTTCTGCTATTAAATCCTGTTTCTCTTTTGAGAAACAGATGCAAAAGTTAAGAAGTCTAGTATATCAAGGGAACCACATTCTCAGAGTGCCTTCCAGCTAGTATAGGTTACCAATTATCACCTTAGTCTTTGGAGAATGGCCCTTATCAAACACCACCACTGCCATGGGCAGCTTCAAGAAAGTGATAAGAAAGCACCCCAGAAGGAACTGTATATACCAGGTATTTGCATTTAGTTTAAAAGCTGCTCATTTGACAAAAAGTGTCACCCATGTTCTGGAGGGAATTACAGGCCAAGTTTGCTCCCCAGGTTTAAAGTTTGGTCAAACATAATCCTAACAATTTAAGAAACAACATGATTTTTCAGGAATTTTCAACTTTAAGGAAAATTGACAAAATTCACATATTAGGCCGAGAGAGAGAGACACACACACCCCCACAGATGTAGATTAGAAACATCCAAACACCACCTTCATCTTCTTGCTAAGTCACACCCACACCTGCTACTACTCCCATTTACTTTATTAAAAACCTTTTTAAAAATACATTTCTTTACTTTTTATGAATTTATTATTGGATGGAGACAGAGAGAAACTGAGAAGGCAGGGGGAGATAGGGAGAGAGACATCTACAGCTTCACCTCTTGTGAAGATTTCCCCCCACAGGTGGGGACTAGGGGCTTGAACCTGGGTCCTTATGCACTGTAATGTGAACGGTTAACCAGGTGCACCATCACCAGCCCCCCTCTCATTTCTTGTACAATAATTTTCTTCCCCCAGGCACATGTGTTCTGGCATGATGCAGCAGTGTCTGTGTTCCTCTAAGTACTTCCTATCATTTCTAACCTCTGCAACCCAGTCAGGTAGGTGAGATCATCACTGCTTCAATCCTGCTTTCCTTTTTAGTAGACATTCATTTGAGCTGTTGTGAATAGTGAAAGCAGAGAATATGCTTTTTTAATTCAGACTGAAATCTTGCAGAGAAGCCATATATACACACTACATAGAGTTACAAACACCTCAAGGGAATGATAAGAAACAGAACCTTAACCCCACCCCACCACCTAATATATAAACAAATGGAATCTAATAATTACAATAATAGCATCAGATATACTACTAATAGAAGTGGTTGTAGAAATGATGAAATGCTAATCCAGTTGCCAAGGAGACACCTTAGGAAAAAGAGTCAATGCTTTGCCCTGTCCTGTGGAAGATATCGTTTCGCAATGGAGTTGTAAAACAGAAGTTATGCAAGAATTAAGCACCTCAATTTGAGCTAAGAAATTAAACCATAAAGTGCAAACACATGGCTGCCAGTCCAAAGTGCAATAGATGTAAATTATATGAATACTTGAAACTTATTTTGTTAGATAACAATACTGCTTCCTTTTGTACATGAGCTTCATAACTTCTGAAACATTGCTTTGTCCCAAATATATAACAAACCAGCAGCAACAAAAATATTCCTATTGATGACTGTGAAGATTTAGAATTGAGAGTTCCAACATTTATTAACAGTTTATTTTTTATGTAGCACTAATGAATGAAACTCAGAGCCTCATACATACACAACACTAGTGAGCAGCCTTGTATATTTGATTTCTTTAGAGAGAGAGAGAGAGAGAGAGATCTCAGCGCAGCTCTGCTATCCATAAATGTTTCCCAATCTGGAGCTATTCATTGTGCTCCCATGTGGTTGGTATTTGGACTGGAGCCTAGGGTTTCAATTATGGTAGTGCACATATTCTACCAGGTAAGTGGTCTTCCATCACCGTAAAATGGTGAAGTGACAACTTGAAATTTCTGATAGAATCAGAGCAGATTCATCATTTACTTATATTAATCTTTTATAAAATCAACCAACATCATCTGAACATCAGATAAATTTCACTGATCAGAGAGATATGTTAGCACTAGACATGCTTCATATTAGTGAGGCCTTGAGTGTTATCCCACACAACACATACCAGGAAGAAAAGATAAATGGTGACGCTGTATCCTGATCATGGTTTCCCTACCTTCCATCTCAAAAAGAAAAAATGTACATCAAAATCTTATACTCTGGAAGATACTTGTTAATTTACCAGTAGACAAGGAATAGTCAAATATCCCATGTGTTTATATCCTTCAGATGAAGTTGATGACCCTAACAGAGCATTCCAGATTCCTTGTAAGGTTCCAGCCAACTTAAGAATAATCATTTGTTATCATCAACTAGATTTATGAAAATTTTACAAAGAGTTCAAACCTTCTACACCTTTCTAATTAAGTTTGTATATTCAAAGTTTCCTGAACTGAAATCAACATAAGACTATGATTTGTATTAGGGAGATAATCAGAGATCCCAGTGAGATACCCATGGTTGTGTGTCTTCACACTGCTCTATGGGAAATTGAATTTAAATACCTAGCTTCTTGGTATCACTCATAACTCTGTGATCTTACCTGTTTCTTATCCATTGAAGTTTCCTTCTTTTTCTGGCCATCCTGCTGGTGCATGGAAATTCTTTACAGTCTAAATGGTGTCTTCAGCAGGACAAGATATAGTATTGACTCTTTTCCCCAAGATGTCTCCTTGGCAATTGAATTAGCATTTCATTGTTTCAACAACCACTTCTGTTAGTAGTATATCTGGTGCTATTATTGTAATTACTAGATTCCATCTGTTTATATATTAGATGGGGGGTGGGGTTAAGGTTCTGTTTCTTATTATTTCCATGAGCTGTATATAACTCTATGTAGTGTGTATATATGGCTTCTCTGCAAGATTTCAGTCTGAATTGAAGCCACAGGATTTTGCTACTAAGTGGTAGTTGTAATGGAAGAATTAGGTCTCAGTTTACCATTAGGCCATCAGCTGCCTCCTGTTGCCTTTTAGCTGCTGGATGCTGCAAATATCTGGATGTCTGCCTGAGTTTGGGAAGGCAGACCAGACTAGTCTGGAAAATCCCCTGCTACTGTGGTGTGACACCACTACCAGTTTAGCAGACTCTCACACTCAAAGCCAAAGCTCAAAGGTTCCCCCCTGTCATAGTCAGCACCCTCTGCAGCCTTGAATGCTGTAGCTAAGAGACAAAATGGTTCAAATTTGTTGCCAGAGCTCCCAGCATCCGGGTGCTGTCCACACATATGAACACTTACCTGAGGCCTTGATGACTGTCAATATTTGCTGTTTTGGGAGGAGAGTCTTTGCTAGTCCATACTCATGCCTCCCACAAGTCCTCAGTAGTATATCCGGCATGACAGCCCACAGATCATCTATTCTGTGTTGTCTAGTCTGTTGTGGTCATCACTGCATTGTCAGATCGACCTATCCCTGTTAAATATTTCACCTGAGAAGACTCAGCAAAGGGAGATAGAGAGTGGTATATCCCAAGTCACCAAGTCACTGGACTGTCAACCTTATCATGCTGCTTCTAAGAGGTGATGTGACACTGAGAAAATGCATGGCTGGTGTGTTTTGCTGAAGTTTCGGTCCTGAACTGAAACAAGACCTGTTTTTCTTCTTTCATCTGTACAGCCTGTGGGAAACTCCCTTCCACAAATTAATATTCATTTGGGAGACCTCATGCTCTTTAGTTCATCAAGCAATCCATTTGATACTGTTTCCATGTGGCTAAAACCGGTAGTTTTCCATGGGTCCCAAGCCACAGAAAAGAGCCCTTGTGGGGTTCCCAGAAGATGATGGACTGAGAATCTGCTAGTGGCTTGAGCTCTGACCACATTGTCTGGAAACGGTAGGACTTTCCTGCCTTTAGTAGGCCAGTCAATAAGGGGTCCCTAGCGGTGACACCAAGGAGGTGACTATAACTTAATTTGGGTTAAAAAATAGAATAGAAAAAAAGGGAAAAAATTTTTTCCTTTAAATTATTATTCCCAAAGCGCACCTCCCACCCCCATAACCAGTCCCTGGGGACCAGCTCCTAGCAGGCTCCCCTGCTGAGCTTCTTTCTTTACCGAGATTCCTGTCCCACCAGGGGGTATCATTCATTCTAAGTCTATTCCCTTCTGAAACCTCTGGTCTTTTTTCTTTCTAAGTAGCCAACACCCCTCCACACCCCCTCGCATAGCTAATTAAATAATAATAAATAAATAAATAACTCTTTCCTTTCACCACTCTTTTATTACTGTTCTTTTTCGTATCTTTTTCTTTTTTCTCTCTCTCTTTTTTTTTTCTTTTTCTCATTCTTGTCATCCTTTCTTCCTTAATCCTACAGCTTCCAAAACCACAGGCCCCATCCCCTGCACCACCAAACAGTGTGCTTTCACTGAATTCACTGATACACATTTGGGAATTATTTTGGGGAAGAATTCTGACTCAGAGTGGACTCTCACTGTGAGTATCTCTGCTCAACTTCCCTTCCTTCTTTAGCTACCCCTAGAATATACAGTGGATAGTAGATTTCCATAACTGTCTATTCCAGCTATCCTTGTCTAGTCCTGAGGTTTTTTATTTATTTTTTTTTTTCTCTCTTAACAATCAGCTGCCTCTGCTCATGAAGTTTGAGGTAATCTGGGACAGGATTTTTCTTACCCTGCTCTATTTTATTATTAATATTATATAAAGGCATGTATTCCCCCCCCCTTTAGGTTGATCAGAATTAACTCTTAGGGTATCTTTCATTGCTAGGGTAGTGGGCATCTTATCTATTGTGGGAGGAACTTGTCTCGTTACTCCTACTTCCTCTACAGACTCTCCCCTTCCTAGCTAATTAAAAAAATTAAATTAAATTAAATTAAAAATAAAGTAATCAATAAAAGTTCCTTTCACTGCTCTTTAATTACAGCTCTTTTTATTATCTTTTCTCTTTTCTCTCTCGTTTCTTTTTTTATCTTGTCATACACTTCTTCCTTCCTTCTTCTTTGCCTTTCTGAATTTAGGAATTATTTTGGGGAAGAAATCTGACTCAGAGTAGACTCTCTATGTGTGTATCTCTGCTCTACTTCCCTTTCTCCTCTTGTTACCCCTAGAATATACAGTGGATAGTAGATTTGCATAACTGTCTATTCTTGCTATCCCTTCTTTCTTTACTCTTTCTTCTTCACTGAGATTTGGTTACTATTTTTTCACAGACTGGAGAAATTGTTTGGCTAATTGGTAGTGATTAAACTGCTTCAGTTGCTACTGTAATTCCTGAGGTTGGTGAGTGCAACTGTCATAAAGGTATTTAGTACAGTGTTGCTTGTACTCAAGACACAACAGCTGAGGAACAACAGAGCATAAAAAAAGAAACACATAAATCAAAAAAATGGGTAGATCAAAAACAAATAAAACTGCTACTCCAATGAATGAAAACAAGAGCCCAGAAGAAACTACAAATCAGCCAAAAGTAACCATAGATAAGAAAAGTATGCAAGCAATAATAAACTTATTAATCACAGAAATAAAAACAACATTGGAGGAAAGGAATGACAGTATTAATGTAACAACAGTTGAAACCCCCAAGGAAAATACTGACTATATTGAGGCAATTAGAGAACTGAAAGCTGAAATAGCTGTAATGAAGAAAGAAACTGAGGCAAGGGAAAGCAGACTAACAGAAGCAGAAAACAGAATTACTCAGACAGAGGATGAGTTAGATAAAGCTAAGAAAGAGGTGAAAGAGCTCAAAAAGAGATTGAGAGACACTGAAAACAACAACAGAGGCATATGGGATGATCTCAAAAGAAGTAACATTCATATAATTGTCCTGCCAGAGGAAGAAAGAGAGGCAGGGGAAGCAAACATTCTAGAGGAAATAATAGAAGAAAACTTCCCAGACCTGAATAACAGAAAGGACATCAAGATTCAAGAGGCCCAGAGAGTACCAAACAGAATCAACCCAGACCTGAAGACACCAAGACACATCATAGTCACAATGAGAAGGAGTAAGGATAAAGAAAGGATTATAAAGGCTGCAAGAGAGAAACAAAAAGTCACATACAGGGGAAAACCCATAGATTATCTGTAGACTTCTCCACTCAAACTATAAAAGACAGAAGAGAATGGCAAGATATCTATCGAGCCCAGAATGAAAAAGGGTTTCAACCAAGGATAATATGTCCTGCTAGACTTTCATTCAAACTAGATGGAGGGATCAAAACCTTCTTAGACAAACAACAGTTCAAGGAGGCAACCATCACCAAGCCGGCCCTGAAAGAAGTTCTAAAAGACCTCTTATAAACAAGAACATCACTATAATACTTGCAATATATCAGAGCAAACAATTTTTTTTTTGAACAATGGCACTAAAATGCAATAAATCCATCATATCAATAAATGTCAGTGGCTTAAACTCACCCATCAAAAGGCACAGAGTGGAGGATGGATCAGAAAACATAACCCAACCATATGCTGCTTGCAAGAATCCCATCTGTCACAACAAGATAAACACAGACTTAATGTGAAAGGATGAAAAACTATCATACAGGCTAATGAACCACAAAAATGGGCAGGAACAGCCATTGTCATCTCAGACACGATAGATTTTAAATTAAATAAAGTAATAAAAGATAGGCAAGGACATTACATAATGATTAGAGGATCAATCAGCCAAGCAGACTTAACAATTATTAACATCTATGCACCCAATGAGGGACCATCTAAATACATTAAGCACCTACTGAAAGAATTTCAAAAATACATCAATAGTAATACCATAATAGTGGGAGACTTCAACCCCACTCTCACACTTAGACAGATCAACAAAGCAGAGAACCAACAAAGATACAAGAGAATTGAATGAAGAGATTGACAGACTAGACCTCTTGAACATTTTCAGAGTCCTTCACCCCAAAAAACTGGAATACACCTTCTTTTCAAATCCACATAACACATACTCAAGGATAGACCACATGTTAGGCCACAAAGACAGCATCAATAAATTAAAGAGCATGGAAATCATCCCAAGTATCTTCTTAGACCACAGCGGAGTAAAACTAACTTTTAACAACAAACAGAAAATCATTAAAAGTCACAGAATTTGGAAACTAAACAACATACTCCTTAAGAACCACTGGGTCAGAGATTCACTCAAGCAGGAAATTCGATTGTTCCTGGAAACAAATGAAAATGAAGACACAACCTATCAAAATATTTGGGACACAGCTAAAGCAGTACTGAGAGGGAAACTTATAGCCATACAATCACATATTAAACACCAAGAAGAAGCTCAAATGAACTACCTTACTGCACACCTCAAGGACTTAGAGGAAGAGGAACAAAGGAACCCTAAATCAACCAGAAGTACAGAAATCATTAAAATTAGAGCTGAAAAGAACCCTTGTTCTACAAATTACTTTGAAACCATCCTGTTGCCTACCATGTGTGTTTACACATGCCCACTTTTGTTGCTAACATAGGCCAGTAATCATAAGCCCATTAATTCTCTTATTGAGTGCTTACCTGGTGCCAGACACAGTAAACCTGGGTGGGGAGTAGTAGTTCTGTGACCAAAATACAGAAAACTTATTTCCAGAACTCTCATGCAATTCTTTCAAAGGTACACAGCAAGTAGCAGTCAGGATTCATTCCTAGTTATGAATTGAAAGCTGAGGTCCCTCCATAATGCTGCAAAAGGGAGTGGGTCTCTTGCTGTGTCTTGCTTTGATGACCTGCCTCTTTGTAATCTATTTGTAGCACATCTGCTCAGATGTCCTCATATAGATATTTTACTGGTTTTGAGTCTCAGACTTTGTTATCTTTTCCCACAGCTTTGATCCAATTCTACAAGCTATAATTTTTTCTCCTCTGTAAATCAACATATTATGTGTCTCACAGTGAGACATAGGTCAGGAAAGCAATGAACAATTTTTTCCTGATGCAAGATAACTCCCTTGTGGTAGATTATGCCTTGTTATGCATGAGGCCCTGGGTTCAAGCCCTGGTGCTACATGGGAGCTCCATAGATGGTACAAAGAAAGATCCATGGATAATGGAGTGGTGCTCTGTTCTTTCTCCATTTTCCTCTTATGTTTTGTACTTTCTAAAATAATCAAAAATTGAGGCTGGGGAGGCCATTCAGCTGTGGTATCATGCTTATAAGGCCAGATGCTATATTAAAATCAAATAAGAAGGGAAACAATGTAGGGTCATGAATATGATATATAGAAAGCAGCTTTTAAGACCACAGTGGAGTAAAACTAACATTTAACAACAAACAGAAAATTATTAAAAGACACAGAATTTGGAAACTAAACAACATGCTCCTTAAGAACCACTGGGTCAGAGACTCACTAAAGCAGGAAATTCAAATGTTCCTGGAAACTAATGAAAATGAAGACACAACCTATCAAAACATTTGGGACACAGCTAAAGCACTACTGAGAGGGAAACTTATAGCCATACAATCACATATTAAACACCAAGAAGAAGCTCAAATGAATGACCTTACTGCACACCTCAAGGACTTAGAGGAAGAGGAACAAAGGAACCCTAAAGCAACCAGAAGGAAAGAAATCACTAAAGTTCGAGCAGAAATAAACAACATCGAAAATAAAAGAACCATACAAAAGATCAATGAAGCCAAATGTTGGTTCTTTGAAAGATTAAACGAAATTGACAAACCCCTAGCCAGACTCACCAAACAAAAAAGAGAGATACTCAAATTAATAGAATTGTAAACGATGGAGGAGATATCAAAACTGACACCACAGAAATCCAGAGAAACCTGCGAAACTTCTATAAAGAACTATATGCCACCAAGCTAGAGAATCTGGAAGAAATGGAACAATTCCTAGAAACATATGCCCTTCCAAAACTGAACCAAGAAGAGCTATAAAATCTGAATGCACCAATCACAGACAAAGAAATTGAAACCGTTATTAAGAATCTCCCCACAAACAAAAGTCCTGGACCAGATGGCTTCACAAATGAATTCTACAAAACTTTCAGGAAACAGTTAATACCCATACTTCTTAAGCTATTCCATAAGATTGAAGAAACAGGAATACTCCCTTCCACCTTCTATGAAGCCAACATCACCCTGATACCAAAAGCTGATAGGGACAGAACAAAAAAGGAAAACTACAGACCAATATCTCTGATGAACATTGATGACAAAATATTAAACAAGATCTTGGCCAACCAGATACAGCAACATATCAAAAAGATTGTTCATCACGACCAAGTGGGATTCATCCCAGGAATGCAAGGCTGGTTCAACATCCGTAAGTCAATCAATGTCATTCACCACATCAATAAAAGCAAATCCAAAACCACATGATTATCTCAATAGATGCAGAGAAAGCCTTTGACAAAATCCAACACCCATTCATGCTCAAAACTCTACAAAAAATGGGAATAGATGGGAAATTCCTCAAGATAGTGGAGTCTATATATAGCAAACCTACAGCCAACATCATACTCAATAGACAGAAGCTGAAAGCATTCCCCCTCAGATCGGGGACTAGACAGGGCTGTCCACTGTCACCGTCACTCTTCAACATAGTATTGGAAGTTCTTGCCATAGCAATCAGGCAAGAGAAAGAAATCAAAGGAATACAGATTGGAAGAGAAGAAGTCAAGCTCTCACTATTTGCAGATGATATGATAGTATACATAGAAAGACCCAAAGAATCCAGTAGAAAATTACTGGAAGTTATTAGGCAATATAGCAAGGTATCAGGCTACAAAATCAATGTACAAAAATCAGTGGCATTTCTTTATGGAAACACTAAATCTGAAGAACAAGACATCCAGAAATCACTCCCATTTACTGTTTCAGCAAAATCAATCAAATACCTAGGAAAAAAGTTGACCAAAGAAGTGAAAGACTTGTATGCTGAAAACTATGAGTCGCTACTCAAGGAAATAGAAACTGATACCAAGAAATGGAAAGATATCCCATGCTCATGGATTGGAAGAATAAATATCATCAAAAGGAATATTCTCCCCAGAGCCATATACAAATTTAATGCAATACCCATCAAAGTTCCACCAAGCTTCTTTAAGAGAATAGAACAAACACTACAATCATTTATCTGGAACCTGAAAACACCTAGAATTCCCAAAACCATCTTGAGGAAAAGAAACAGAAATGGAGGCATCACACTTCCAGACCTTAAACTATATTATAAAGCCATCATTATCAAAACAGCATGGTACTGGAACAAAAATAGGCACACAGACCAGTGGAACAGAATTGAAAGCCCAGAAATAAATCCCAACACCTATGGGCATCTAATCTTTGATAAGGGGGCCCAAAGGATTAAATGGAAAAAGGAGGCTCTCTTCAATAAATGGTGCTGGGAAAACTGGGTTGTAACATGCAGAAGAATGAAATTGAACCACTGTATCTCACCAGAAACAAAAATCAACTCCAAATGGATCAAAGACCTAGATGTCAGACCAGAAACAATCAAATACTTAGAGGAAAACATTGGTAAAACACTTTCCCACCTACACCTCAAGGACATCTTTGATGAATCAAACCCAATTGCAAGGAAGACTAAAGCAGAAACAAACCAATGGGACTACATCAAATTGAAAAGCTTCTGCACATCCAAAGACACTATTAAACAAACAGAGAGACCCCTCACAGAATGGGAGAAGATCTTCACATGCCAGACATCAGACAAGAAACTAATCACCAAAATATATAAAGAGCTCAGCAAACTTAGCACCAAAAAAGCAAATGACCCCATCCAAAAATGGGCAGAGGATATGAACAAAACATTCACTACATAGGAGATCCAAAAGGCTAACAAACATATGAAAAACTGCTCTAGGTCACTGATTATCAGAGAAATGCAAATTAAGACAACACTAAGATACCACCTCACTCCTGTAAGAATGGCATACATCAAAAAGGACAGCAGCAATAAATGCTGGAGAGGATGTGGGGACAGAGGAACCCTTTTACATTGCTGGTGGGAATGCAAATTGGTACAGCCTCTGTGGTGAGCAGTCTGGAAAACTCTCAGAAGGCTAGATATGGACCTTCCATATGATCCAGTAATTCCTCTCCTGGGGTTATAGCCCAAGGACTCCATAACACCTAACCAAAAAGAGGTGTGTACTCCTATGTTCATAGCAGCACAATTCATAATAGCTAAAACCTGGAAACAACCCAGGTGCCCAACAACAGATGAGTGGCTGAGAAAGCTGTGGTATATATACACAATGGAATACTATGCAGCTATCAAGAACAATGAACCCATCTTCTCTGACCCATCTTGGACAGAGCTAGAAGGAATTATGTTAAGTGAACTAAGTCAGAAAGATAAAGATGAGTATGGGATGATCCCACTCATCAACAGAAGTTGAGTAAGAAGATCTGAAAGGGAAACTAAAAGCAGGACCTGATCAAATTGTAAGTAGGGCACCAAAGTAAAAACCCTGTGGTGAGGGGTGGACATGCAGCTTCCTGAGACTGTGGGGGGGTGGGAGTGGGTGGGAGGGATGGGTCACAGTCTTTTGGTGGTGGGAATGGTGTTTATGTACACTCCTAGCAAAATGTAGACATATAAATCACTAGTTAATTAATATGAGAGGGGGAAAATCAATTGTATGTCTCAAAGTTTTTCAAAACACAAACTGAATCTTTTTAATATACAGGTTGTGTATTTGATATGCGGACTCTCTCAAAAGCCTAGACCATGTAGATCAGAAGCATCCAATAGCACAGCTATATAGAAGATACTGGGTACTGTACAGCAAAACATAACAAAAGGACTTTTCAAAGTTAACCCAATTACCAAATAATGTGATGATAACATTAACTATCCATTGTCTTTTTGAACCCTAAGACAGCAGGAACCTCACATCTCCACTATAGAGCCCCTACTTCCCCCAGTCCTGGAACCCTTGGATAGGGCCCACTTTCCCGTATGCCTCTCCCAAACCATACCAAATAATATTGCATCCGCCGATCACAACCTAACTAATGCAACGATTGCCACCTCAACATGCTTCACCTCAGACTGTGTCCAGAGACTTCACGTATGGAATTACAACCCTTCAACTTCATTACTTGGGTGAGACCTTTCCTTTCATAGTATTCTCTAATTCCATCCCAGGTGGTTCACTTTCTAACAAAGTCCCAAAACCTAGATATACACCAGTTTCTGTGAGAGAGAGCATATGTTTACACGTATCCATAAATTACTGCAAAATATATTCCTGAAAGCAGAAGTACACTAGAGTTTGCAGTGAGTACCTCCCTAACACTTCCTCTCCATTATTCCAAGCTTTGGGCCCATGATTGCTCAACAATTTGTTTGGCCTCGTATGTTAACTCTCTTTTCAATCACCAGGTTCCAGATGCCACCAGGATGCTGGCCAGGCTTCCCTGGATTGAAGATCCCACCAATGTGTCCTGGAGCTCAGCTTCCCCAGAGACACACCCTACTAGGGAAAGAGAGAGGCAGACTGGGAGTATGGACAGACCAGTCAACGCCCATGTTCAGCGGGGAAGCAATTACAGAAGCCAGACCTTCTACCTTCTGCAACCCTCAATGACCCTTGGTCCATGCTCCCAGAGGGATAGAGAATGGGAAAGCTATCAGGGGAGGGGGTGGGTTATGGAGATTGGGTGGTGGGAATTGTTTGGAGTTGTACCCCTCCTACCTTATGGTTTTGTTAATTAATCCTTTCTTAAATAAAAAAAAAGAAAAATAAAAAAAGAAAGCAGCTTTTAGAATTATTTCTTAATAAAATAAGAAATACTATTTTATCCCTATCTCAAAGTCATTACTTCCCCCCTCTCTTGTCATAGCCATTCATTTACTTCTCTATAAAATTTCCCAGAAGGCAAAAACTATTCTTAACCCATGTCCGGAAGCACCCAACCTCCTGCCTAATATTCAGTACATTTTGATGAAATTTTCCACTTAGCTGCCAGAGAATGCTTTGATTTGCTATAAAGACTCAACTTTTATTCCGAATTTGAGATTATTTGTACCCTGCACAGTATTTGCTGGCTTGCTACTCTATTAGCTAATGGAAAATTTCAAGTTGTGAAGCTCTGACATATCCAACCTACCCCACCAGCCAGTGTATGTTTTTTTCTGACCAGCTCCAGCCACTGCCATCCAGTAGAGGAAAACATGACCTTCTGTGGAGCAGGAGAACTTACATGTGAGTTAACCTTCCTCCCTCCAAGTGTTGGACAGTGTGAGAAGTAAAAGGAGTTGAGAGAAATTGGCCATCGTTGAGTGAATCTTCCTGAGTTTTTCATTTAGAAAACTTGGTGTTAGATTCAAACTTCATCTTGAAATTTGATGTCTATGACACATCCAGCAAAATAAGTCACTTAATCTCTCAAGAAAGAACAGAGGTCCTTCATTTAAACTCATGGAATTATTATGAAGGTCATTTGTGAAGGGCCTATAAATGCTAATGATTATATGAACTCTTTGGGATACATGACTTTTTATGAATAAAAATTTTGATTCTGGAAGATATTTTAATGGGATAAATTAGTATATTCAAATATGTTCATTTACTATTTCCTGGTTATCCCTCAAGTAAAGCCCCTCATATAATCAATTATATGCTAATAAAATTATTCTAGTGATTATCTGTACTAATTTTTAAAAAATGAATCCAAATGTTTACATTTTCAAATATGATTTCCTATGACAGGACTGTTCAGGGGCTTGAGAAAAATTCTGATCTTATACAAACTAATGTAAGAACATGTGTTTCTTAATGTATTTTATAAGCATAGCAAAAATTTCATGAGGAAGGAGAGGAATGCTCTAATGAGCTGTGATTGACAGAAATCTAACTCTCCTGTTTAAAATACTAAAAAGTGGCTTTCTGTAAAGTTTCATAAAAGGGAGGATCATTGTAGAAGATACTCACTGGTCTGTTCTTCTGATATCCTTGTTCTTAGAATCCTCCCCTTTTGATTGTGGGTGGAACTCCTGACTTGCTTCTAACCACAAAAATAAGGTGATAGTAGTGTGTTAACCTCTATGGTTATGTTACATAAGATTATAACTTTTAGCTTTCTAGTAGACTCTGCCTTGCTATTTTTTTTCTTTGATTTTTTGTTTATTTGTTTTTATCAAAGCACTGCTCAACTCTGGTTTGTGGTGGTGCTAGGGGTTGAACCTGGGTCTTTGGAGCCTCAGGCATGAGAGTCTCTTTGTGTCACCATTTTACTGTGTCCCCTCCCCCACCCTTGACAGTATTAATGAAACCAGCTGCCATATTATCAACAGTGTCATGGGAAGGAATTGAACACTAAATTCAGCCATTGTGTTTGTAGCAATAGACCAAACAACAGAGCCAAAAAAGGAATGGGTTGAATCTTGACATTAAAGTTACCAGTAAACTGGGACCTGCATTAGTCCCCACTTGAATCTCAGATGTTACATCACCATGGTTAACATGTTGACTGCAGCATGATGAGAAACCCAATATTAGAGGAGCTGTGCCAGGGTTTATGATCCATAGGAACTGTGAGACAGGTGAGTATCTGATGCTCTGACTTTTCAGTTTGACTTTCTAATGTTACAAAGCAACAGGTAAACATAGTATTAGTAATGACCATAATTACATCAGTAAGTGTCATTTATACATCAGCCACTCTAAGTTATAGTGTAGCTAAGTAGATAACTACTTACAAAGTAGATAGATGATTGATAGATAGATGATAGATGGATAGATGTTTGCTAAATTCTCAAAACAATCCTGCCTCAGAGACTATTATTTTCAAAGAGATGAATAATATAAGTCACAGAAATATTTTATTATAGTTACATAGCTGCTTTTGTCCACAGTCCATATGATAGTCTCTGTGCTATAGATAATATGTATGAGAGTAATAGAAGAAAAATCTGTTACCAGCCTGTACCTCTAAATGTTATTTATTTGGTGAAACATTATCTATGGACAATATTCTGTTATTCTTTGATGCCAGCACCTCCACCTCTCCATCTTAAGACTACACACTTCTGGTCTGAATTATAACAATATTATTAACAAAGGAAAAGCTTTCCTCTTAGCAAAGGTGGGACCTAGCCCAACAAAAAAATAAGAGTTAAAGATATGTAAGTAGGAAATATATAAATGGAAACATGAAATTACAAATATGGTAATTACAGACTTAAGTAAAAAGAAATATGACAAAATGAGAACAAGCAATATTTATAAAAAATTATTCAACTTCCAAGCCTGAGGGACTGCATCAGATCACAGTCTCAAGAAGTACTCTGGTTGCTAAGAAAGGCAAATAAAAAAATAAAATAAAAAATAAACCAAAGATAGTATGAAAAGTTGAAGCAGATATCTGAAGATAGGCTATATACAGGAAATATCTGATCTACTCCTCATATTCTCTTCCATCATTCACATAAGACAACTTTCCAGGAGGCAGGGTTACAGACTAGCAGCAACTGCATCTCTCTCCTCTCCCAGTTAACTAAGAATAACAAAGAAGATCACCAGAGAACACAACAAGACTCAGAATACTTTGGAAACCCACCAAATCACCAGTGAGCTACGGAGAGGTTCATGGGTCTGAAAGCCCTTTTCTACTCGGCAAAGACTGGTAACAGTCCAGCAGTTTTCCAGTTGAGGCACTGCCTCTGCTTTGAATTTTATCAGCAAAGAAACTGCTGAGGGAGGAAAGGATCCCCTAAGGCTCACCAAATTCACCTGTGAGTTTCCATTGCTACTGTCCCTTGGAGGCTGGAGCAGCAGCAGGGAAGCCCTGTGCTGACATCAAGCACAGAGACCAGACCAGGCAACTCAGGAAAAGACACATGCCCAGTGGTCTGGAAGTGGGGCTGTATAGTGGGAGCCTTTACCCATTGTTCTCCCTATGAATTCAGAGATACATTGAATAATTGCCTCAGAATCCATGAAGTATAAACAAGAATATTTTTTAGAAATTCACAGGGCCAAGAAGTTTTTCCCAGCTTGGCTCTTACTGTTGTCAGAGAAGCCAAATTGGGCCTGGGGCTTTGGACTCTTGGGTCATGGGAGTCTCTTTGCATAACCACTGTGCTACCCCCCCACCTCCATTTTATCTCTAGGTTAGGAGTGAGTAATTAAGGTAAAAAAATCTACCTAAAGTTAAAAAGTCTACAGGCTCCCATAGCCTACAGGGAAGATAAAGAACAAAAGAGGCTTTAACAGCCACAGTGCTTCACTTGAAGGATTGAGACAACACTGAAACAACTGTTAATCTCCACAACTGTGAACACTTTAAGTACCTTATTTAGACACAAGTCAATCCAGGCAAATGTTATTAGTGAATTGAATACTACTGAGAGAGGGACCTCATAACATACTATGTAGAATGTTTAAACCAACAAGAAAAAATATTGGAGAAATGAACCAGGACAAGAGTCCAGCTAAAAGTATAGACAATGCTTAAACCAAGAAGAAATGATCCAGGACAAAAGCACAGATAAACCCTCCCTCCTACCAAAGGTAGAATGACACAAGAATGAGGACATCACCCAAATACTAATTGAGGCATTAGTTACAGGAGTGAGGAAAGAGTTTGAAAGTAATATCAGAAATGAGGAAACAGTGAATGAGACTCCAAAAGAAAACTAACTATATCGAGGTCATTAGAGTACTGAAAGCTGAAATAGATGAGCTACAGAAAACAACAGAGGCAAGATCGAATAGAATAAGTGAGGCAGAAAACAGAATTAGCAAGATTGAAGATGAATTAGAGAAAACTAACAAAGAAGTAAGAGATCTCAAAAAGTTTAAGAGATAGTGAAAACAACAAAAGAGACATATGGGATGACTTTAAAAGGTATAATATGTAAATTATTGAATTTCCAGAGGAAGAAAGAGAGGGAGGGGAAGAAAGCATTCTACAGGACATAATAGTTAAGAACGTCCCTACTCTAGACAACATAAAAGACATAAAGGTTCAAGAAGGGTCCCAAGCAGAATTAACCCAGACTTAAAGAATGAAAATTGAGAATGAAAAGGAATGATAAAGAAAGGATCCTGAATACTACAAGAGAAAAACAAAGAGTTACCTACAGAGGAAAACACATAATATTAGCTTCAGATTTTTCCACACAAACACTAAAAGCCAGAAGATATGTAAAGATATATAAATGACAAGATATATATCAAACTCTCAATGAGAAAGTCTTTCAACCAAGCTTACTGTATCCTGCTAGACTTTCATTCAAACTAGATGGGGGCATATAACCTCAAACAAGCAACAGTTGACAGAATCAACTGTCACCAAGTCTGCCTTAAAAGAAGTTCTGAAAGTTCTCTTATAAACACTCACATCATCATAAACATGCCATATATCAGAATACTCTAAAATTTTAGAATAGTGGCATTAAAATATCTTCATTCTATAATATAAATAAATGTCAGGGGCCTAAATTCACCTGTTAAAAGGCAAAGAGTAGAAAAATGGATCAGAAAACACAACACAACCATATGTTGTCTGCAGGAATTCCACTAACTCAACAAGACAAACACAGACTCAATGAGAAAGAATGTAAAATTACCATACAGGCCAAAGGACCACACACAAAAAAAGGGCAGGAACAGCTTTACTCAATCTGACATGAGAGACCTTAAAATAAATAACATTTAAAAAGATAGGGATGGACATTACTTAATGCTCAGAGGATCAGTCAGTCAAGAGGCCTTAATGATTATTAACATCTATGCACCCAATGAGAGCCATCTAAATACATCAAACATCTACTGGAAAAGCTACAGCAATATACTAACAGCAACACAGTAATAGTAGGGGATTTCAGCACCCCTTGGATGTTAGACCAGAAACCATTAAATACTTAAAGGAAAATATTGGCAGAACTATTTTTCATCTAAATTTTAAAGTTGTCTTCAAAGAAACAAATCCAATTTAAAAAAAAGTTGAACAAACACAAAGCAGAAATTGGACTGGGTCTGGTGTTTTGCACCAAAGTAAAGGACTCCGGGTGTAGGGGAGGGTTCAGGTCCTGGAACATGATGGCAGAGGAGGACTTAGAGTGGGGTTGAATTCTTTTCTGGAAAACTGGGAAATGTGAACGGAGTGGATGGCATAATGGTTATGGAAAGAGACCCTTATTCCTGAGGCTCCAAGTTCTCATGTTCATGGTCAATTCACCTTCTTTATCCCATCTTGGATGGACATTGAAGATATCATGTTAAGTGAGATAAGTCAGAAACAAAAGCATCAATATGGGATGATATCACTCATAGAAGTTGAAAGACAAGATCAGAAGGTAAAACTCTAAGCAGAACTTGGATTGGAGTTGGTGTATTGCACCAATGGAAAAGACTGGGGTGGGAGGAGGGTTGAGGTTCTGGAACATGATGGCAGAGAAGGAAATAGTGGAGGTTGTAGTATCATGTAGAAATGTTATACATGTTTTACTGTTCACTGTAAACCATTAATCCCCCAATAAAGAAATTTTAAAAACATATAAAATGGAACAATGTTATGCATGTAAAAACTACTGTATTTTACTATGGACTGTAAACCAGAAATCCTCCAATAAAGAAATTTAAGGGAGTCAGACAGTAGCACAGCAGGTTAAGTACACATGGCTCAAAGTGCAAGACCGGCTCAAGGATCCTGGTTCGAGTCCCTGGCTCCCCACCTGCAGGGAAGTTGCTTCACAAGCGGTGAAGCAGGTCTGCAGGTGTCTATCTTTCTCTGCCCCTCTATGTCATCCCCTCCTCTCTCCATTTCTTTCTGTCCTAACAACAACAATGTCAATAGCAACAATAATAATAACTAAAACAACAATAAAAAACAAGGGCAACAAAAGGGAAAATAAATATTAAAAAGGTTGTTGATAGATACATGTCTTTAAAATTGTTTTTAAATTAAAAATTAGAAAGACAATTTGTCAGAAAAAATATTTAAGTCAGAAACAAGAACATGGAGAAAAGCCTGGAAAACACTGGAAAAATGCATAGAAATCTGAGTATCAGCCAAGCAAAGGCAATAATGAACTCCTCCGGAGTTTGGAAGATTGAGGATGAAACCTGCAGCTATGATGGAAAAGGCTAACTGTGTTAAGAATAAGTTCATAGCAGCATTGAGTTGAGTCAACCCAGTTACTACTGTCAAGAGAGTGGACAACTCAGTTCTACTTAAGTCATTTTGTGACCCCAAGATATGCAAAGATCTAGCTTACTCCTTTTCTTGCTTATGTGACCAGAGAAAATCCTAGATGCATAAGATTGACTGAAAGATGCTGATCACCAATCTACAATTTAAGGATTATCCCCAAAAGTATAAGATTGTAAGTATAGTATTATCCCAAAAGGAAAAGGAACAGATACCAAAGTGGATTTGTGGCTGTGTTAATCCTTTTGAAAAAACAACATAGGTGAGAGAATAGAAACACTATAATTCTAGGGGGGCAGGCAGTGGTGCACCCAGCTAAGAGCACATAGTAGGAAGCAAAAGGGTCTGGGTTTGAGCCTCTGGCTCCCCACCTGCAGGGCGGGCTCATCACAAGTGGTAAAGCAGATCTGCAGGTGTCTATTTTTCCTTCCCTCTCTCTATACCCCCCTAGACTCTCAATTTCTCTCTGTCCTGTTCAATAAAATGGAAAAAAATAGACAAGAGGAGCAGTGGATTCAAAGTACTGGCACTGAGCCCCAGTGACAACACTGGAAGCAAAAAAAAGGAAGGAAGAAAGGAAGGAAGGAAGGAAGGAAGGAAGGAAGGAAGGAAGGAAGGAAGGTAGGGAGGGAAGGAGGAAGGGAGGAAGGAAGGAAAGAAAGAAAGAAAGAAAGAAAGAAAGAAAGAAAGAAAGAAAGAAAGAGAAAAACACACTATAATTCCTAAATGGTTGATAAGATCAGGTATTCATTTCATTGGGGTCACTATCATACATAATTGCTCGTCTTGGAATACGTATTTTCTTTTAGATGGTGGAGACAAGTGCATACAAAGGATGACACCCCAATTTTGGAAAACATTTTAAAGCTTAATTGTAAATGTAATCTTGTTTCAGATGACAGTAAGTTGAAAACACACTGAACCCTTAGCTTAAAATCTTCACGTTTGGCCACGTGACTAGCATTCTGCAAGATGGAAGTAGTATACACATTTCTGTGAAACTACACTGTAGGATCTGACAGCATTGTAAGCCTATGCTAAAGTAATTCAAAAATACAAGAACAAGTAATGGTTTCAATTAAGATTAAGAAGTCAACATAATGAACTAAAAATGTGTACTTTTCACAGAATCATAGTTTTTTCATGTGAATTTCTAAGCTATGTTCTAACAACACATTTGTATTAAAGGTGAATAAGAGAGGCCATGATAATTCAAAAGCCATGTAATGTTAGCAGTCACAAGTTTTCATTTTTTAATGTGTACAATTTTTATTCTGGGACACAGGATTCTTTATGATTTTTCAAAAAGACATAAACACACTTTAGAAGTGGTAAAGATGATGAAATCCAATCCCTGTGCATGTGTAGAAAGATAGGATAAATGCAATGAAAAGCCAAGCTCAGTGAGAAGTAGCAAAAGTAGACTGATGTAAGCAAAAACAGGTGGAAAATTAGACACATATGGGAAAAGATCAAATTAACAATACTGGGCATATCAGCAAGTTAGTTTCATCCCCTGCAAACCCTTGACCACATCATGTGGCTTTGTAAGTAAACAAGCTGGCATTTATTTTGGTCCTAGCACTATTTTGGCATCATGATGCTTTGCTGTTGGTCATAATCAGTTACTAAGGTTTTAATGTGGGTCAGCTTGTTATAAAGATACCAGCATCGCTTCTTTTCAGCATGGATGTTGGAGTTGAGGTGTTGCATCTCCCTATACTCTCGTCTGATTGCTTTATTAATGTCCCAATACTCTTTCGAGTCTGGTGAGAACTTCTCCCTTTGTGACTGTAGTTCAACATACTTTGTAAACAGAGATTGTATCTTGTTCTGCAGGGTCTGGTATTCGTCGTATTCTGCTTTGAATGCCTGATAATAACGGTGCCGCTGTTCATCGTTAACTACGGTGACATAGTCAGTCAAATAATCTGGGGACGTAGATGGTGGGTAAGTCTTCCTCATGGGAGCCTCTTTCCTGGAGTGTGTTTCTACATCCTGACCTTGTTTTCCAGTGTCCTTCTTCCATTTCTCCATGGCCTCAGTTTTGTGCTCCTGGTTATTTTCTTCCACTTTCTCCCATTTGTGTTTCTGCTTGGGCCTCCAGTAACTGTTTTCCCAATGCTTCTGTTGTTCCATTGGAACAGAAGTTGAAGGGACCATTTCCCCAGATGCTTCCTTCTCTTGCTGGTCCTCCATCGTTCTGCTCTTTGGATGAACACTCTCATCAAATGCCTTTTTTATGCCAGGCTTTTCTGTAGCATGACAAGGATAGAAATTGGAGGGCACAGATTGTGGCTGGTCTGCAATGGGCAGGGTGTCTGCTGGCTGTGGTGGATGACTGGGACTAGCAGTGCTAATTCTCTCACTGGTGTTACATGGGGGTTTTCTAGGTCTTATCTGGGCTGCCATTTCCAGGTGAGAGATCCTGATCTTTTTTATCCTTAAAGGGTCAATAGTTGAACTGGGACATTCTTCCTTCATCAGACACGGTGTTTTATCTGCACTAAAATGGATGGAAGCTTCTGGGTGATAGGTGTCTATAGTACCAAAAGGTGAATTGCCTTTCTTGGACAGTATCCAACACAGTAACTGCCTGTCCAGATCACTATACCCAGGCCAGTCATTTTGGATCTCTTTATAGAAATGATCCTTTAAGTAGTATGACAGGTCACTCTTCAGGGTGGCAACTTGAGGAAGGATTTCTCCCAGCATGCTTCTGGCATCTTTGGGGATGCCATCTTTCTGAAGTCGAACTAGGAGCTCAGACATTTTGTAATCCCTCAGTGCCAGCAGGTGAATGACCCTATCCCTGAGTGGTTGTATCTGGACATTGTTGGAAATCCGGGACTTGCGGATGACATATGCAGGACTGACAGGAGCAGTCTTTTTCCTTTGTGGGGCCAAATCTTCAGTGATGGGAGGTGGCCTCCGAATCCGTGTTTTTTTCCTGGCATATGGCTTAATGATGTTGCCTTTGTTGGTGGGGTCCTCCACAGTTGGAGCCCCTCTTACTTCTGTCTGCTCACAAGAGCTGGTTCTTGTACTTGTGGTTGTTTTGTTATCTTGTGTCACTTGCTGGCAGTAGAAATGGAAAGGACTGAAGCTAGGGACAATATTCTGGACTGAGTCTGAATGGTGGTCTCTGCTTGCTTGTGATAGCTGAAAGTTGGTATGGTATTGGTCTGTGGAAATGTTTGGGAGGATTTGGAGAAAGTCCTTGAATCCTTGAGTCTGGAGACCAGCTGAAGGATCTGTTATATTGTCAGGATGCCGATGACGATCAATTGGTTTGGTGTCACCCGCATCCTCTATGGCAGCTTCTCCTGCCTGGTAGACCACACTACCCACTAGTTCACAAGGTGCAGCGTAGTCATATCTGCAAAGACCAAAGTGGACACAATGACTTTGGAACATGAATCCCCTAGTCCAGAGAAGTCATAATGCTATTATGGCGAAGGGTGTCACCTGAAAAAATATTTTGTCCAAAAGAAACAAAGGGGCGAGTACCCGGCTGATGTTAGATCTAGGGAGGGAAAGTTGGATGTAGAGAGGGAAGTTTTCTCAGTTTTAGTTTATCTTCAGGGGAGTCTGTTAATCCTGACCAGAAAGGAGCAAAATGTCCCTCTCAGCAAAATGGGGAAAAAGTATGCTCGCCAAATAAATGCAGCCTCATATAGAGGTACGCACTAGGGAAATCACAAGCTTATGAAGGCTCATAGAGGGTTCTTTCTAATGAGATTAGCACTAAAAACTTGAAGTATGAAGTATGCACTCTGACCATCAAGGGAGGTGGTGAGTCCTTTCTTAAGACCAGAAACTAACCCATTGACAGTGGCTCCGAGTTTTATATCTAAGCATACTATTTTGGATGATTAATGAGTCAAGGTCACCAGTTGAGAGGTTCTCATTTCTTTCTTGTCCTTAAAAATCATCACCAATAAATGTCAGCTATTTTCAGCTCCTGAACTTGTCCCTTAAGTCTACTATTCTGTTTCTTTGTACTCTTCCTCTGGAAGATCACGAACAAATCTGAGAATTATCCAGATAAGTTTACCCATACTGGAAAAAATAACTTTTAGCCCAGCATGCTAGAGCAATTTAATCACAAAAAGGCACAGATTATGGGAACTAGGCTCCTATTGGTTTGATCCCCTGAAATATTTGGCACAATCCTTCCTCCTGAGCCCCTCCATCTCATTCTCTGATTGGCCTAATTTAACTAAACTCATCAGTTCCAATGCCATTGACAAAGTAGAAAGTCTTAGCAGAATCATCAACTATTTCCCCAAACATATTTCTTAGCAATTTCATTCTAATCCTAAAGATGCCTTTCATATGCCACCTGTTCTATCAATAGATACATGGGTATAATGCCATGAACAGAACAGAAACAAAGACCTTGCTCCCAGTACTGTTATCTTTTCACTGTTTCCTTCCCAGTGCACCCTTTCCATTTCCATTTCACAGACATTGCCCTAGTCGAGGCCAAGGACATCTTAGTCAATATCGTGTGTTCTTCCCAGCTTGGTTTCTTGCCACCAGTGTCTCGTTCCCCATCATTTTTCATATGATCACTAGTGACTCTAATAAACTTTGCTTTAAAACAAGCAATGACTCCCATTACTTAAGGGATAAGATTAATTGCAATGTGCCCAACACTAATCAAGGAAATGCAAGTCAAAACTACAGTGAGTCTCATTTCATACAGTGAGTCTCATTTTATAATGTTGATTATTACCAAGACAAGACAAAAGAAATGTTTATGAGGATGTGGAGGAAAGGGAACTTTTGTGTACTACCTACTACTGGTGGGGACATAAATTGGGACAGCCCCACTGGAAAACTGTAGCACTTCCTCTATTTAAATGAGGTAATGTATGTTCCAGTGTTCCCACTTCTGGCTTTACCTTTAATCAGAATGGTACTTCAAAGAGAGATTTCTATTCCACTTTGTTTTCTGAAGCATCATTCTCAACAGAAAACCTGACCACCAATGATAAAAGGGAGTTAGTGTGTGTGTGTGTGTGTGTGTGTGCGCGCGCGCGCGAGAGCGTGTGTGTTTCCGTGACAACAGGGATAAATGCATGGTAAGAACTTTAATAAAATTCTAGGTGAAATGAGTCAGAAAGAAAAAGCGACCTACTACAGCAGATTGCTTATATGTGGAATCTAAAAAAAGAAACCTTTTATTAATATTATTGTTATTTTTTAAATATTTATCTGTTGGATAGAGACAGAAATTGAGAGAGGAGGGGGTGATAGAGAGGGAGAGAGACAGAGAGACACCTGCAGCACTGCTTCACCACTTGTGAAGGTGGGGACCAGGAGCTCTAACCTGAGTCCTTGTGCACTGTAACATGTGTGCTCAACCAGGTGTGCCACCACCTGTCCCCCTAAAAACAAAGCTTTTGGAAACCAATTAGAATGCTGGTTACCAAGGTAGGGGAAGAAGGAATGCTGGTCAAAAAGTACAAACTCCCAATTAAAAGCTAGCTACATTCTCAGCGTCTTATGTACAGTGACTATAGTTAAAGCTGTATTATGTAAATGAAAATAGCTAAGAGTAAATTATAAACGTTCTTGCCACAAGATGGTAATTAGGTGACATGATGCAGGTGTTAGCTAATGCTCTAGTGGTAATTACTCTGCAATTATTGAATATATCAAATCAACACAGCGTGTACATTCAAACTTACATAGTCTTACATGTGACTTAGATGTCACTAAAGGTAGGGAGAACAAGAGAACAAAATCAATCTCTTTGGTTCAGTAGCCAAGGAGACCCTCTTATTGGGGCTATAACTCGCCCCAGGCATGTTCCAGCTGTGGGAATGCTAACTGACCTGTTGGGACCATGTGTAAGCCTAATAGAGCTTAGGGAGAACCACCCCCATCCCTGGATGGAGGTCTGAGAAGATAACCTCTTGGTAAGTCTCTCTCAACCGAGGTGAGCATAAGGGGGGAAACTCAGACTTGGTTCTTTCTTTCTTGAATCTCAGGCCCACAGAAACCCCAGTACTTCCCTCCATTAACTGCAGGACACATGGCCGCAGATTCACTTATTCAAAGTCACATTCTCATCACAGAAGAACACACTTTATCACACACTTCATCATACACCTCAGACCCCAGACAAGAGAAATTCCAAACTATATGGATCTTTGATATCCATCTTCTCTCTGTCTCACCCTATGGGTTTAACCCCTATGCTTCTCTCAAATACATTTGGATAATTAAGTTGCTTATGTCATGGAGAATAAATGTCTTGTATCTCATCAATTCCTGTCATACCAGCCCCCTACCTTAGGGGCATGCTGACCATTAAGAAACCTGTAATTTGATTTCCGGGAAAGATGGCGGACTGAGAAGCTGCTAGGCTTGAGCTCTGATCACATCTTCTGGAAACGGTAGGATTTTTTGCCTTTAGCAAGCCAGTCAATTAGGGGTCCTAGCGGTGACACCAAGGAGGTGACTATAACTTAATTTGGGTTAAGAATTAGAGTAGAGGTGGCACGGACTAGTGGGCAGGCTGCTCCAGACTTCCCAGGCAGCAGCGGGCAAGGCGGGTGCGCCGGGCATTGTCCTCCGCCCAGGAAGGCGGCTCCTCCGCCGGTTGAGCGCTGCTGTGTGGCCGGCAGAGGACCGGGAGGGAGCACTGTAGCTCGGGGGCTTCCTCTTGGGAGTCTCCAGGGACCACCGCGACCCTGAGGGTGGATCCGAGGACATCCTTGAGTACAGCTCTCATTGGATCAAAAGGACTTGGAGCTACTTTTCATCTTTGAGAAATCCTTTAAAAAAGCTTCCGGGGGGGGGGAGGTTTCCCGGAAGATGGCGGACTGAGAAGCTGCTGGTGGCTGAGCTCTGACCACATCTCCTGGAAACAATAGGATTTTCTGCCTTTAGCAGGCCAGCCAATAAGGGGTCCTAGCGGTGACACCAAGGAGGTGACTATAACTTAATTTGGGTTAAGAATTAGAGTAGGGAAAAAAGGGGGAAAAAAAAAAAAGGAAAAAATTTTTTTTCTTCCTTTTAATTTTCAAGCATACCTCCTTCCCGCCCCCCCCCATAACCAGTCCTTTTCTTTACCAAATTCCTGTCCCACCACGGAGTATCATTAATTCTAAGTCTATACCCTTCTGAAACCTCTGGCCTTTTTTCTTTCTAAGTAGCCAACCCCCCCACCTCACCCCGCATAGCTAATTAAATAATTAAAAATAAATACATTAAAAAAACCCTTTCCTTTCACTGCCCTTTTATGACTGTTCTTTTTCTTATCTTTTTCTTTTTCTCTCTCTCTCTTTTTCTTTCTTTTTTTCTTTTTCTCATTCTTGTCATCCCTTCTTTCTTAATACTACAGCTTCCAAAGTCACAGCCCCCAGCCCCCACACCAACAAACAGTGTGCTTTTTTGAATTCACTGATACACATTTGGGAATTTCCTTTCACTGCTCTTTAATTACAGCTCTTTTTCTTATCTTTTCACTTTTCTCTCTCCTGTCTCTCCCTTCATACACTTCTTCCTTCTTCTTTGCCTGTCTGAATTTGTGAATTATTTTGGGGAAGAAATCTGACTCAGAGTGGACTCTCTATGTGTATCTCTGCTCTAGTTCCCTTTGCCCTATTGTTACCCCTAGAATATACAGTGGATAGTAGATTTGCATAACTATCTATTCTTGCTATCCTTTCTTTCTTTTCTCTTTCTTCACTGGGATTTGGTTACTATTTTTTCACGAATTGGAGAAATTGTTTAGCTAACTGGTAACGATTAAACTACTTCAATACTTGCTTCAGTTGCTACTGTAATTCCTGAGGTTGGTGAATGCAATTGTCATAAAGGTATTTAGTACAGGGTTACTTGTACTCAAGACACAACAACTGAGGAACAACAAAGCATAAAAAAAGAAAGAAACACATAAATAAAAAAAATGGGTAGATCAAAAACAAATAAAACTGCTACTCCTTGGGAGTCGGGCTGTAGCACAGCGGGTTAAGTGCAGGTGGCGCAAAGCACAAGGAGGGGCATAAGGATCCAGGTTCGAAGCCCGGCTCCCCAGCTGCAGGGGAGTTGTTTCACAGGTGGTGAAGCAGGTCTTCAGGTGTCTATCTTTCTCTCCTCCTCTCTGTCTTCCCGTCCTCTCTCCATTTCTCTCTGTCCTATCCAACAACGACAACAACAATAATAACTACAACAATAAAACAACAAGGGCAACAAAAGGGAATAAATAAACTAAATAAATTTTTTAAAAAAACTGCTAGTCCAATGAATGAAGACAAGAGCCCAGAAGAAACTACAAATCAGCCAGAAGTAACCATAGATAAGAAAAGTATGCAAGCAATAATAAACTTATTAATCACAGAAATAAAAACAACATTGGAGGAAAGGAATGGCAGTATTAGGGAAACAACAGTTGAGACCTCCAAGGAAAACACTGATTATCTTGAGGCAATTAGAGAACTGAAAGCTGAAATAGCTGTAATGAAGAAAGAAGCTGAGGCAAGGGAAAGCAGACTAACAGAAGCAGAAAACAGAATTAGTCAGACAGAGGATGAGTTAGAGAAAACTAAGAAAGAGGTGAAAGAGCTTAAAAAGAGATTGAGAGACACTGAAAACAACAACAGAGACATATGGGATGATCTCAAAAGAAGTAACATTCGTATAATTGGCCTGCCAGAGGAAGAAAGAGAGGAAGGGGAAGCAAACATTCTAGAGGAAATAATAGAAGAAAACTTTCCAGACCTGGATAACAGAAAGGACATCAAGATTCAAGAGGCGCAGAGAGTACCAAACAGAATCATCCCAGACCTGAAGACACCAGACACATCATAGTCACAATGAGAAGAAGTAAGGATAAAGAAATGATCCTAAAGGCTGCAAGAGAGAAACAAAAAGTCACATACAAGGGAAAACCCATAAGATTATCTGCAGACTTCTCCACTCAAACTCTAAAAGCCAGAAGGGAGTGGCAAGATATCTATCGAGCCATGAATGTAAAAGGGTTTCAACCAAGATAATATACCCTGCTAGACTTTCATTCAAACTAGATGGAGGGATCAAAACCTTCTTAGACAAATAACAGTTCAAGGAGGCAACCATCACCAAACCGGCCCTAAAAGAGGTACTAAAAGACCTCTTATAAACAAGCACATCACTATAATACTTGCAATATATCAGAGCAAACAAATTTTTTTGAACAATGGCACTACAATACATTAAATCCATAATATCAGTAAATGTCAATGGCTTAAACTCACCCATCAAAAGACACAGGGTGGGGGGATGGATCAGAAAACATAACCCAACCATATGCTGCTTGCAAGAATCCCATCTGTCACAACAAGATAAACACAGACTTAAAGTGAAAGGATGTAAGATTATCATACAGGCTAACGGACCACAAAAAAGGGCAGGAAAAGCCATTCTCATCTCAGACACGATAGAATTTAAATTAAATAAAGTAATTAAAGATAGGCAAGGACATTACATAATGACTAGAGGATTAATCAGCCAAGAAGACTTAACAATTATTAACATCTATGCACCCAATGAGGGACCAACTAAATACATTAAGCACCTACTGAAAGAATTTCAAAAATACATCAATAATAATACAATAATAGTGGGAGACTTCAATACCCCACTCTCACACTTAGACAGATCAACAAAGCAGAGAACCAATAAAGATAAAATTGAATAGAATGAAGAGATCGACAGACTAGACCTCTTGGACATTTTCAGATTCCTCCACCCCAAAAAACTGGAATAGACCTTCTTTTCAAATCCACATAACACATACTCAAGGATAGACCACATGTTAGGCCACAAAGACAGCATCAATAAATTCAAGAGCATGGAAATCATCCCAAGTATCTTCTCAGACCACAGTGGAGTAAAACTAACATTTAACAACAAACAGAAAATTATTAAAAGACACAGAATTTGGAAACTCAACAACATGCTCCTTAAGAACCACTGGGTCAGAGACTCACTCAAGCAGGAAATTCAAATGTTCCTGGAAACTAATGAAAATGAAGACACAACCTATCAAAACATTTGGGACACAGCTAAAGCACCACTGAGAGGGAAACTTATAGCCATACAATCACATATTAAACACCAAGAAGAAGCTCAAATGAACAACCTTACTGCACACCTCAGGGACTTAGAGGAAGAGGAACAAAGGAACCCTAAAGCAACCAGAAGGACAGAAATCACTAAAGTTCGAGCAGAAATAAACAACATTGAAAATAAAAGAACCATACAAAAGATCAATGAAGCCAAATGTTGGTTCTTTGAAAGATTAAACAAAATTGACAAACCCCTAGCCAGACTCACCAAACAAAAAAGAGAGAAGACTCAAATTAATAGAATTGTAAACAATGGAGGAGATATCACAACCGACAGCACAGAAATCCAGAGAATCCTGTGAAACTTCTATAAAGAACTATATGCCACCAAGCTAGAGAATCTGGAAGAAATGGAAAAATTCCTAGAAACATATGCCCTTCCAAAACTGAACCAAGAAGAACTACAAAATCTAAATGCACCAATCACAGACAAAGAAATTGAAACCATTATTAACAATCTCCCCACAAACAAAAGTCCTGGACCAGATGGCTTCACAAACGAATTCTACAAAACTTTCAGGAAACAGTTAATACCCATACTTCTTAAGCTATTCCATAAGATTGAAGAAACAGGAATACTCCCTTCCACCTTCTATGAAGCCAACATCACCCTGATACCAAAAGCTGATAGGGACAGAACAAAAAAGGAAAACTACAGACCAATATCTCTGATGAACATTGATGCCAAAATATTAAACAAGATCTTGGCCAACCGGATACAGCAACATATTAAAAACATTGTTCATCACGACCAAGTGGGATTCATCCCAGGAATGCAAGGCTGGTTCAACATCCGTAAGTGAATCAATGTCATTCACCACATTAATAAAAGCAAATCCAAAACCACATGATTATCTCAGTAGATGCAGAGAAAGCCTTTGACAAAATCCAACACCCATTCATGCTCAAAACTCTACAAAAAATGGGAATAGATGGGAAACTCCTCAAGATAGTGGAGTTTATATATAGCAAACCTACAGCCAACATAATACTCAATGGACAGAAGCTGAAAGCATTCCCCCTCAGATCGGGGACTAGACAGGGCTGTCCACTGTCACCGTTACTCTTCAACATAGTATTGGAAGTTCTTGCCATAGCAATCAGACAAGAGAAAGAAATCAAAGGAATAGAGATTGGAAGGGAAGAAGTCAAGCTCTCACTATTTGCAGATGATATGATAGTATACATAGAAAGACCCAAAGAATCCAGTAGAAAATTACTGGAAGTTATTAGGCAATATAGCAAGGTATCAGGCTACAAAATCAATGTACAAAAATCAGTGGCATTTCTTTATGAAAACACTAAATCTGAAGAAGACATCCAGAATTCGCTCCCATTTACTGTTTCAGCAAAATCAATCAAATACCTAGGAAAAAAGTTGACCAAAGAAGTGAAAGACTTGTATGCTGAAAACTATGAGTCGCTACTCAAGGAAATAGAAACTGATACCAAGAAATGGAAAGATATCCCATGCTCATGGATTGGAAGAATAAATATCATCAAAAGGAATATTCTCCCCAGAGCCATATACAAATTTAATGCAATACCCATCAAAGTTCCACCAAGCTTCTTTAAGAGAATAGAACAAACACTACAATCATTTATCTGGAACCTGAAAACACCTAGAATTGCCAAAACCATCTTCAGGAAAAGAAACAGAAATGGAGGCATCACACTTCCAGACCTTAAACTATATTATAAAGCCATCACCATCAAAACAGCATGGTACTGGAACAAAAATAGGCACACAGACCAGTGGAACAGCATTGAAAGCCCAGAAATAAATCCCAACACCTATGGGCATCTAATCTTTGATAAGGGGGCCCAAAGGATTAAATGGAAAAAGGAGGCTCTCTTCAATAAATGGTGCTGGGAAAACTGGGTTGTAACATGCAGAAGAATATAATTGAACCACTTTATCTCACCAGAAACAAAAATCAACTCCAAATGGATCAAAAACCTAGATGTCAGACCAGAAACAATCAAATACTTAGAGGAAAACATTGGTAAAACACTTTCCCACCTACACCTCAAGGACATCTTTGATGAATCAAACCCAATTGCAAGGAAGACTAAAGCAGAAACAAACCAATGGGACTACATCAGATTGAAAAGCTTCTGCACATCCAAAGACACTATTAAACAAACAGAGAGACCCCTCACAGAATGGGAGAAGATCTTCACATGCCAGACATCAGACAAGAAACTAATCACCAAAATATATAAAGAGCTCAGCAAACTTAGCACCAAAAAAGCAAATGACCCCATCCAAAAATGGGCAGAGGATATGAACAAAACATTCACTACATAGGAGATCCAAAAGGCTAACAAACACATGAAAAACTGCTCTAGGTCACTGATTGTCAGAGAAATGCAAATTAAGACAACACTAAGATACCACCTCACTCCTGTAAGAATGGCATACATCAAAAAGGACAGCAGCAATAAACGCTGGAGAGGATGTGGGGACAGAGGAACCCTTTTACATTGCTGGTGGGAATGCAAATTGGTACAGCCTCTGTGGTGAGCAGTCTGGAAAACTCTCAGAAGGCTAGATATGGACCTTCCATATGATCCAGCAATTCCTCTCCTGGGGTTATACCCCAAGGACTCCATAACACCTAACCAAAAAGAGGTGTGTACTCCTATGTTCATAGCAGCACAATTCATAATAGCTAAATCCTGGAAGCAACCCAGGTGCCCAACAACAGATGAGTGGCTGAGAAAGCTGTGGTATATATACACAATGGAATACTATGCAGCTATCAAGAACAATGAACCCACCTTCTCTGACCCATCTTGGACAGAGCTAGAAGGAATTATGTTAAGTGAACTAAGTCAGAAAGATAAAGATGAGTATGGGATGATCCCACTCATCAACAGAAGCTGACTTAGAAGATCTGAAAGGAAAACTAAAAGCAGGACTTGATCAAATTGTAAGTAGGGCACCAAAGTAAAAACCCTGTGGTGAGAGGTAGACATGCAGCTTCCTGGGACAGTGGGGGGTGGGAGTGGGTGGGAGGGATGGGTCACAGTCTTTTGGTGGTGGGAATGGTGTTTATGTACACTCCTAGCAAAATGTAGACATATAAATCACTAGTTAATTAATATGAGAGGGGGAAAATCAATTGTATGTCTCAAAGTTTTTCAAAACACAAACTGAATCTTTTTAATATACAGGTTGTGTATTTGATATGCGGACTCTCTCAAAAGCCTAGACCATGTAGATCAGAAACATCCAATAGCACAGCTATATACAAGTTACTGAGTACTGTACAGCAAACCATAACAAAAGGACTTTTCAAAGTTAACCCAATTACCAAATAATGAGATGATAACATTAACTATTGATTGTCTTTTTGAACCCTAAGACAGCAGGAACCTCACATCTCCACTATAGAGCCCCTACTTTCCCCAGTCCTGGAACCCTTGGATAGGGCCCACTTTCCCGTATGCATCTCCCAAACCATACCAAATAATATTGCATCCGCCAATCACAACCTAACCAACGCAATGATTGCCACCTCAACATGCTTCACCTCAGACTGTGTCCAGAGACTTCACGTGTGGAATGACAATCCTTCAGCTTCATTACTTGGGTGAGACCTTTCCTTTAATAGTATTCTCTAATTCCATCCCAGGTGGTTCACTTTCTAACAAAGTCCCAAAACCTAGATATACACCAATTTCTGCGAGAGAGAGCATATGTTCACATGTATCCATAAACTACTGCAAAATATATACCTGAAAGCAGAAGTACACTAGAGTTTGCAGTGAGTACCACCCTAACACTTCCTCTCCACTATTCCAAGCTTTGGGCCCATGATTGCTCCACAATTTGTTTGGCCTCGTATGTTAACTCTCTTTTCAATCACCAGGTTCCAGATGCCACCAGGATGCTGGCCAGGCTTCCCTGGATTGAAGGCCCCACAAATGTGTCCTGGAGCTCCGCTTCCCCAGAGACCCATCCTACTAGGGAAAGAGAGAGGCAGACTGGGAGTATGGATCGACCAGTCAACGCCCATGTTCAGCGGGGAAGCAATTACAGAAGCCAGACCTTCTACCTTCTGCAACCCTCAATGACCCTGGGTCCATGCTCCCAGAGGGATAGAGAATGGGAAAGATATCAGGGGAGGTGGTGGATTATGGAGATTGGGTGGTGGGAATTGTGTGGAGTTATACCCCTCCTACCTTATGGTTTTGTTAATTAATCCTTTCTTAAATAAAATAATAAAAAAATAAACCTGTAATTTCTGACATATTTCAGTAATGTTCCCTTCCTTTACTTTTCTATTTAACTCCTGTCCACTCTGCAAATAAATGGATTCTACGGATTCTAGGATTCTAGGCACGCTAAGAGTCCCCTGGTGTCTTTTACTTCGTGTCACCACTGTCGTGAGCGATAAAGAACCAGTCCATTACCTTTCCCCTGGAGACCACCCCAACCAGAGAGAGAGAGATACCGAAGTTGACCTGTTCGTGTTCTCTGGCTGTGCTCCAAGCTTATTCTGGTATTGTACTTACAATTGCTACTCCCTTGCCCACCAGTGCTCTTCCCTCACAACTTTGGTGGTCTTGCTCCTTTACTTACTTGGTTCTAAAACTGTGGCAAATTCCACATGCCTATGCCAATTCCTTTTTCTCGCCATCTTGTTTTACTTTACTTCTTTTTTTTTTTTAGAATCTTTTATTATTATTACCTTTATTTATTTACTGGATAGAGACAGCCAGAAATCAAGAGGAAGGGTGTGATAGAGAACAAGAGAGATAGAGAGACACCAGCAACATTGCTTTGCCACTCGCAGATCTTTCCCCCTGCAGGTGGGGACCTGGGGCTTGAACAGGGGCCCTTGCACATTGTAACATGTATGTTCAACCAATTGCACCACTACCACCTGGCCTCTTGTTTTACTTGTCTTTGCAAAATATTTGATATCTAAGAAAGTCAACATATCAAACACTGAGCCTATGGTATGTGCATTAAAAAGTTTGAGAATTCAATTAATTTTTCCCTTCTCACATTAATTAGTGATTTATATGACTACAAATTAATAGGAGTGTACAAAAACACCATTCTCACCACCAAAAGACTGTGTCCTATCCCTCCACATACATGACAACTGCGTTCTATTCAAATTTGCTATTAGTCCCTTAATCTAGAAGTCACAAAAGTATAGCAGAGGGCACTTTCTAAAGGTTTTCCAAAAGCATGAATAATAAGACCTTTGCAATTCTCCCTAAAAAAATACATCACTGTCACCTCAAGGGGTTATATTAAGTTTGTTAGTGTCAGGTGTTCTATTTCACTTTTAAGGGTTTTTATTTATTTTTTCATGCTTCTCTAAACTTTACGGACTATTTGTATTTTTAAACGTGAAATCACTAGGGAGTCTGGTGGTAGCACAGCAGGTTAAGCACATGTGGCACCTGCAGGGGAGTCCCTTCACAGGTGGTGAAGCAGGTCTGCACGTGTCTTTCTCTCCCCTCTCTGTCTTCCCCTCCTCTCTCCATTTCTCTCTGTCCTATCCAACAATGACAACAACAATAATTACAATAATCAAACAACAAGGGCAACAAAAGGGAATAAATAAATAAATATTTATGGCCAACAAAATGGAATAAATAAATATTTTTTAAAAAGTGAAATCACTGTTACAGAGAGAATGGAAACTATTTCTTCAGGAAGCCAATGAGCCAGTGAAGTATACTCAGCAGTATAATGTTATTTTAAAAATATTTTTTATATTTATTTATTTCCTTTTTGTTGCCCTTGTTGTTTTATTGTTGTTGTTGATGATGATTGATAGGATAAAGAGAAATGGAGAGAGGAGGGGAAAACGGGGGGGGGGGAGAAAGACACCAGCAGAACTGCTTCACTGCCTATGAAGTGACTCCCCTGCAGGTGGGGAACCATCAAACCTGGTTCCTCAAGCCGGTCCTTGCACTTTGCACCACGTGCGCTTAAAACGCTGCGCTACCGCCAGACTCCCTGCAGTATAATGTTCTAACATTTGCACACATGCTTTGTTTGAATCTTCCTATAGACTTCTAGTAGAAAAAGGGAAGAAATACTATATCCTTTAGTATCTTTAACTGCTCTTTGGAGAATAAATATTTCTAGACAAGTCCTATTCTCAGTGGAAATAGCAAATAAGCTCCTTAACAAGAGACTGCGAAGGGGATACACATTATGACAAAACAGTATTAATAGACATCTAAGACTTCAAACATGAAGAATGATTTTGTGATTTCTGAGAAGAGAACTTGACAACTCCAAACATTTCCAAATTATTACACACATTGAGAATGATTACTATAAAAATGTGAGAAGGATTTTTTCCCCCTTTATATCTGTCAGAACTGTTCTAACGTTCAACTATGCAATCTCAGAGAATTTCACAAAGGAGACTGGCAGCAGAGCATTATCCTTCCCAATACTAAATCAACCTCCAGTAAATAACAGAGTGAGAAACTGGCAGAGTGAAAGTGAGCAGATAGGAAGTAAAGCCCAGGAATTGAGTAGGTGATTTCAAAGACCATCAGTAACCAATGGAGAAAGTCTTGGTCACTGCTTAAGACCAACTGTAAATGGGAGTCCGGCAGTAGCACAGCAGGTAAAATGCACATGGTGCAAAGCCCAAGGACTGAAGTTAGGATCCCTGTTTGAGCCCCCGGCTCCCCACCTACAGGGCAGTCCCTTCACAGGTGGTGAGGCAGGTCTACAGGTGTCTATCTTTCTCTCCCCCTCTCTGTCTTCCCCTTTTTTCTTCATTTCTCTCTGTCCTAACAACAGCGACATCAGTAACAACAAGAGCAACCAAAGAGAAAATAAATATTTTTTTAAAATTAGAAAAAGACCAACTGTAAGTATAGAAGCAAAAATATCATACTATATTCTCTTCTTATAATATAGAATGAATTCCAGGTACAGCTAAGCTGAAGGTAAAATTGAAACCAAAAGGCATCAAAAGCCATGAAAGTAAAGATTAATATTAATTTAGAGCACAGAGAAGATCATGAATATAATTTATCGTACACAAAATGCTTACCAGCGAAAGGTTCTCATATCAAGTCCCTAAATGGTGTCAAAGTAAGTAGTGTTTGAGGAATAAAAGTATATTTCACTCTTTAGAGGCCCACAGGACAATATCTCATTTGGGAGCCGCTGCCTCGTTCGCACTGCTGAAATGAATCACGGTACTGGCTACTGTCCTAACTTGGTGGTGGAGTATGGGGAAATAACAAACTGCATTGTTACAATGTAAGATTTCACTTTCAGATCATCTAGCTTCCCATGTTAGTACAGCTAAAGAACAGAATGTGAGGGCACAGGGTGAGGGTAATTGAATGTACACTTGTGAACTGACTATACAATGGTTACACAAAAGCATCTGTCTTGAGAGGTCCAATGGCAATTACTATCCCATCAGTCAAACCATTCATTCATAATTTCACCTGGATTTCCAGGAAAACAATACTGACCTAATCAAAATGAAAACAAAATGAAACAGAAGAAGTGTCTTGTGTTAGTCAACTACAGAGTGATACACTTATTTCTCTCTGTGATAGTACTTGAAACCCTGTCTTTGACCACTGTGGCCACCACTATCGAGGCCACTAAACTCCAAGCTCTGCACAGTCCTCCTTGAGTGGGAGACCTGGGCAACTGGCCTTGACCCTTTCTTGTCAGTATCCTGGATATCCCCAGTGATTCATTCTCAGGCCACTTTCTGATTTTGTAGTCAAACAAGGTAGTACCCAATTAAATCAAATTCTAATCATTCTTTCCAGTTAGTAAGCCCCTTGAGATATAGCTGATTTTAGACCCAATTCTATTTCTCACCGATCCATTTTTCTTTGTCATCATCCAGTATCTGCACACTAAGAGGACTCTACTCTCTTATGCATGTATGCTAACACTGATATGAACCCCTTTGCCATGGAACTATTCCACACTCTGACATCACAATTCTGACATCACAAACTGTGTTCTCTAGCCATGTAAAGCGATATTCACCTTCCCCTCAAGGGAAGTTATACATACTGCCCTGTTAAAATGAGCCCATTTGTGGTCCGGGAGGTGGCACAATGGATAAAGCACTGGACTCTCAAGCATGAGGTCCTAAGTTCAATCCCTGGCAGCACATATACCAGAGTGGTGCCTGGTTCTTTCTTTCTCTCTCCTCCTATCTTCCTCATTAATAAATAAATAAATAAATAAATAAATCTTAAAAAATAAACGAGCCCACTTGTTTCCTCTGATGCCTTGTACCTCATGGTTTAGAATGAGAACATTTTCTGTTTGCCTTCCTTGCAGTTTTAGGAGACTAGTCAACCACCGTTCACTCATGAAGCCACTCTTCCTCTGAGGTCCAAAGTTGCAACTTGCCTCTTCTGATCTACCCATTGTGGTGAATTTCATATAATTCTTCCCCACTTTTGGCTTCCCACACACAGATCTATATCTGACCCCTGTAATAGACTAGTTCTGCTCTTGTTTTGAATATTTTGTAGGTGTTAGTCAGACACAAACATCCCTTCACCAGTCTTGCTTTCTGATTCTTTTTTTAAAAATTTATTTATTTATAAAATGGAAATACTGACAAGAACTATAGGATAAGAAGGGTACAGTTTCCACCACCAGAGCTCCGCATCCCATCCACTCTAGAGGGTTAAAGAATAGGAAAGCTATTCTTTAACCCTCTAGAAGTATGGACCCAGGGTCATTATGGGTTGCAGAAGGTGGAAGGTCTGGCTTCTGTAATTGCTTCCTCTCTGAACATGGGCATTGACAGGTGGATCCATACTCCCAGACTGCCTCTCTCTTTCCCTAGTATGGTGGGGCTCTGAGGAAGCAGAGCTCCAGGACATATTGGTGGGGTCATCTGTCCAGGGAAGTCCAGTTGGCATCAGATTATTTCATAAGCTATCTTTTTCTGCCTAGGAGCTCTCACCCCAGACTTTAAATTCAAGCTCTAAATACCAAGATGAGTGTAATTCTTAGAAACTCAGCAAGGCCAGGTGGGTGGCACATCTGTTGAGCTAACATGTTACCATATGAAAAGACCTGGGTTCAAGCCCCCACTCCCCACCTGCAAGGGAAAATCTTCACAAGTGTTAAACTGGTGTTAGAGGTGTCTCTCTGTGTCTCTCCTCTATCTATCCCTTCCCTCTCAATTTACCTCTAATAAATAATAAGTTAAAATAAAACTTTAAGAGACTCAGCAGGAAGCAGATGGAAAATACAAATTTGACAATTAAAGGAAGACTTAACCAAAATATTTAACACAGAGCTGGACACATGTTGGAAAACTTAGACACCCACAGGTCAGTCTTTAATGCCAGAGTATTCTGTGACATTGAAGAGAAAGTTAGCACCACTGTAAATCATAGACTTACCTCCATTTCACTCATGTTTCTGCATATCCCTTTGCATCAATTCTAGATATATTTTATTCTCCCAGTGACTTTGTCATGTTTATTTTGACCCATAATATCTCAGCTTTATGGAATCAGCTTAACTAAATATTGGATTTGTATGCAAATTTCCCATCAGCTTCAGCAGTGCTGTGATCTCTTCCTGAGAATGCGGTGAGGCCAAATGTAAGTCCATAGAGTCCACTGAAAACACTCTCATAGAATGTTAGGCATTAGAAAAGACACAAACACTAACTGCTGGAGAGGCTTGGAGGTAGGAGGACTCTCTTGCATTGTCAGTATGGATATATGTTGGTCCAACCCCTAGAAAACAGATTAGAGATTCATCAGCACTCTAAATATGAACCTGCTTTATGTCCCATCAATTTCTCTCCTAGGGATTTACCCAGGGTGGTGGTGGGGCACCTTTACAAAAGACATATACACATCAACATTTACAAAAGCATAGTTTGTAGTAGCCCAAACTTGGAAGCAACCCAGATGCCCAAAAACAGATGAATGGCTAAGGAAGTTGTGGTACGTATATGCAATGGAGTGCTATGGATCAGTTAAAAATGATAAAGCCATCTCCTTTGCAGTGTTATGGTCAGAAATTGAAGGTATGCTGAATGAGACAAGTTAGAAAGAAATATACTAGTACTGAATGATCTCATATATAGGTGGAACTTAAGAACAAAGAAAACAAGAAGGGAAAACATAAGGTGAAACTTGGACTAGGTATGGCATATTACACCTAAGCAAAAGACTCTAGGAAGGGACAGAAAGGGAAGGGATGAAAGGCCATTGTGGTCCTATTGTGTGTCTTAGACACCAGTCAAGAGGAGATGAGTGGTTGTGCCTGTGTGTTAAAGACTATACTGTAAACCAGTAACCCCCCAATAAAATCTAAACAAAAGGGAGTCGGGCAGTAGCGCAGTGGGTTAAGCACATGTGGCACATAGCGCAAGGACTGGCATAAGGATCCCAGTTCGAGACCCTGGCTCCCCACCTGCAGGGTAGTCACTTCACAAGCGGTGAAGTAGGTCTGCAGGTGTCTATCTTTCCTCTCTGTCTTCCCCTCCTCTCTCCATTTTCTCTGTCCTATCCAACAACAACATCAACAATCATAACTACAACAACAATAAAAACAAGAGCAACAAAAAGGAAATAAATAAGTGAATATTAGAAACAAATAAATAAAATCTTTAAAAAGTCTAAACAAAACATGAATTTTATTTCCAGCAAAATATCTTTTAAGAGTAAGTTAAATACGATAAAATAATTTTATTTTAAGTAAAATAAAGACATTTAATATTAACAACAACTACAAAAATGCCCCCATTAAACCAGTATGCAGAATATAGCAGAATCTATGGGTGTCATTTCATGAGGAGATTCCCTACCTAGATTTCCTAAGGTGGATGTTCTGTTGTCTGTTAGAGGTCTAGGCCCATCATATCTGTGTGAGAATGCCATGGAATTCTCTGACTGGGCCCCAGATGATGGGGTTGTCTGGTAGTGACCACAGGGTCATCATTAAAAAGTGCCGGTCTCTTACCCTTATCCAGATTTTGTAGTCCTTAACTTTATCTGACAGGACTGGGCTTAGAGTGATTGAGGGAAGTGAAATAGGAAGTAGGTGAGGAGGTTATCTAGGTCTAAATAGAAACTATTTAATTAAGTACTTTATGGTGTCTTTTTTTTTTTAGGTCTTTCTACTTGCTTGCTGCACTTATTGAGTCACTTTAGACTATTATGCTATTTTACTTTAAGTTATTTATCTTCTCCTAACTTATGCATACATGTGCATCAATGTCCTATCTCGTATGTCCTGGTCTATATGTAGGTACTATAACTGCCAGGAGGTATGCCACCTGAAATGGAACTTCGGAGTCCTATGAGCTAGGAAAAGGCTCACCTGAGTATTGACTCTGGAGGGATGACATCCCAGGACTGGCGTTTCTGGACACAGTCTGCAGTGAAACATGTCAAAGTGGCACTGGTTGTATTTATTTGATTGATATCAAAAAATACAGTATCAAATAGTATGGATCAAAAGAAGCATGAAGAAAAAGGAGCAAAGCCCCAGAGGTTCCATATAAGACCTTACCATGATTTATGTCATTTCATGCTATTTACAAATAACTATATTTTTTTATACTGACAGGACTGGTTGCTTCTAGTCTCCCTGGTCCTAGATTATAGGTCATTTAATATTAAAAGAAAGAAAGGAAGGAAGGAAGGAAGGAAGGAAGGAAGGAAGGAAGAAGTTATTACTAAAAATGCATTAGCAATTTGAGCCCAGTGTTGAAATTCAGTTTACTAATTTGAAAGCTTAGTTCTTAGATTGAAGGAATATATACTCAGAACTGAAGTCTATGCATTAAAAAGTGTGAGACAGTCAATCTACTTAACCCTTTCATGTTGATTAAATAGAGATTTATGTGGGAGCCAGGCGATGTTAAGCACACATGGCAGGTTAAGCACACATGGCTTGAAGCGCAAGGACCAGCATAACATTTCCAGTTTGTGCCCCTGACTCCCTACCTTCAGGGAAGTCACTCACCTCACAGGCGGTGAAACAGGTCTACAGGTGTCTATCTTTCTCTCCCCCTCTCTGTCTTCCCCTCCTCTCTCCATTTCTCTCTGTCCTATCCAACAACGACAGCAATAACAACAACAACAATAATAACAATGACGATAAACAAGGGCAACAAAAGGGAAAAATAAAAAATAAATAAATAAAAAGAAAGTTTTAAAAATAGTGATTTATAAGACTATAAATTAATAGGATTTTATATTAACACCAGTCCCACCACACAAACAGGTATTTAGTTCCTAGTCTGGTTAATTCTACAGCTGAATATCACACCACAAGTTTTTCATTTTCCTTACACTCACAAAGACACATTTGTAAAGGTAACCCAATGTCTTCTTTTTCAAAACAGCATCAGACAGGTTAGCAAAGGAAAATCAAATAACTGTCCCATGTGGCTATAAATTCTAAATGAAATGGGGCTGATCAGGCTTGTGTATCCTCTGCCAGGGGACCCAGGGCATCAGTAAGATAGAAGGGGAGACTGCTCGTAGCAAAGCAGGATGAGCTCATCTTTTTAAACCATCAAATTCTCCAAAGAGATGTGGTCATTCTCGTCCTTGAAGATACTCCCAAGCTTCAATTTTCTAGGTTATAAAAAGGGGGAATAGTGATGGTGTCTATGATTAGGAAAAGGACAAGGGACTGAGACAAGGACCAGAGCTTCTAGGACCTTCATTGCTCTTAACATGAAGTAATCTGCTTAAAAAAGATTTTTTTTCAAGAGTCAGGACCCTTCACATGAGCAATTTCACTGTCTACTAGCTCTATTCCCCTCAGATAGAAACATAACATCAGAACTTTCCCCTGTGTTATGGTCCCTCAATATGGTGTCAGGGTTTGAATCTGGGATACAGATATGGAAAGGCACACACATTACTTCAGTTATCTTTCCAGAAAAATAATCTGTGGCTTTTAGTGACCCAAAATAATTCAATAGACCTTTAAAAGTTCTAAGGTAGCACTGATTAGAAAAGGCCTGTCCTAGGTATATTGAGAAAAGTTGACTTTTTAGGAGAGTTCATTCCCACAGTGTCACACTTGACTTGTCCATGGAACTGATGGACATTTGTGATGTTTCCAGTTCTTGTTATTAGATATCACAGTCTGATATAAGCTTGAGTATACGTATATAAGTATAAATATAAGCTTGAGTATAAGCTTTTGCGTAAACATGTCTTTGTTCCTCCTTGGCCTGTCCTTAGATCAGATAGTAACTTCACTTTCAACATTGATTTTTAAAAAAATATTTTATTCGTTTGTTTATTTTAATAAGAGAAAGACAGAGAGAGAGAGAGAGAGAAAGAGAGAGAGAGAGACAGAGAAAGAGACCAGAGCACAGTTCAGCTCTGGCTTATGGTAGTGCTTGGGACTGCACCTGTGACCTCAGAGCCTCATGTGTGAAAGTCTTTTTACATAACCATTATTCTATCTTTCCAGGCCAACATTGATATTTTTTCATGTGGTGTTGCTTGTTGAACCCAAGGTCTTCCTCATACACCTGCAGAGCCAACCTCCAGCCCAACTTTTCCCCTAATTTTAGAGTGAGAGAAAGCACATACACATGAGAGAGAAACAGAAGATGGTGAGAAAGTACAGTGCACCACTCCACCATTCATGGAACTCTTGCTGCTCCAATGTGAATCTAACTCTGAGTCTCAGACATAAGAGATGGAACAACACTGAGTCACCATTTTTAACTGGGAGGAAACACTAGTTTGTTATCCATGGAAGTCAAACCATTTTGCATTCTCATTGACAGTGCATGAGAGTTCCTATTTTTCCACATTTTCATTAACATTTAGCATCTTTCATTTTTATTAGAGTAATCCTAATGGGTGTGCAGTGACATTTCAGTGACATACAGAAGTATTTTCCTGATGGCCAGTGATATTAAGCATCTTTTGATCGGCATTAGGCATTTGTATATCCTCTTTGGAAAACATGTATTCAGGGGGCCAAGCAATGGCACACTGGACTAAGTGCACATAGTAGGACCCACACAAGGACCCAGGTTAGAGCCCCTGAATCCCCACTTGCAGGGGAGATGCTTCACAAGCATTGAAGCAGGTCTGCAGGAGGTGTCTATCTTTCTCTCTCCTGTTCTATCTCCTCCATCTCTCTCAATTTCTGTCTCATCCATTAAAAAGGAAAAAAAAAATAGCCACCAGGATCAGTGGATTTGTAGTTCAGGCACCAAGCCCCAGTGATAACCCTGAAAGAGAAAAAAAATGTATTCAGATCCTTTGTTTATATTTCAACTGAGTATTTTACTTTCTATTATTGAGTTGGAGGATTCTTTGTATTCTTTATATTCAAATCTCAAAATATATCCAGTACTTAGAAATTCTCTCTATATATATCTCTCTCTATCTCTCTCTCTCTCTCTGTGTGTGTGTGTGTGTGTGTGTGTTGAAGATATGATGAGCCAGGTTGCTTCACAATAAAATAACACATGCTATTGTACTTGAGTGAACAATTCAGGCTCCATCTTGCTTTCCACTGGTATACTTTTCCTAATACTAAACAAAGTTGAGACTGAAAGCCTGTCACAAACACCTGCAGGAAAATATGAAATTATTATGGAGACTTTATCTCCAAGTTTTACACATCTCTAGATTTCACTAAATCATTCCTCATGACAGAACCTGTTCCAGTCAGACAAACAGCCTATAAAGGAGAACCTTGTGATGAGATCCTTCTTAGCTGAACAAACAGGCCCATAAGAAAACCCCCTCCAGGTGCATGAACAGTCATGTAACTCTACCCTTCCTCCTACACTAACCCAGTACCCTCCATAAGCCCTCCACTCCAACCTCAGAGTAAGATGGTTCTTTGAAAAATGGGTCAATTATCTCCCTAGAGTTTCTAACACCCCATTAAATCTGCATTTCTCTTCCCAGCTCTTTTTTAAATATTTATTTATTTTCCCTTTTGTTGCCCTTGTTTTTTGTTGTTGCTGTAGTTATTATTGTTGTTGTTATTGAAGTCGTCATTGTTAGATAGGACAGAGAGAAATGGAGAAAGGAGGGGAAGACAGAGAGGAGGAGAGAAAGATAGACACCTGCAGACCTGCTTCACCGCCTGTGAAGGGAATCCCCTGCAGGTGGGGAGCCCGGGGCTTGAACCAGGATCCTTAGGCTGGTCCTTGAGCTGCGCTTCGCGCCACGTACGCTTAACCTGCTGTGCTACTGCCGGACTTCCCCCCACCAGCTCTTTTTAAAAATGTTTTATTAGTTATCTAATAGTTATTAACAAGATCATAAGATAACAGGGCTGTAATTCCATACAGTTTCCATCGCCAGAGTTCAGTGTCCCATCCCCTCCATTGGAAAATTACCTGTTTTTAATCCCTCTGGGAGTATGGACCAACATTCTTTATGGGATTCCAAAGCGGGAAAGTCTGCCTTTTGTAATTGCTTCTCTGCTGGACATGGAGGTTGGTGGATCTATCCATACCCCAGTCTGTTTATGTCTTTCCCTATTGGAGTAAGGCTCTGAAGCGGTCAGGTTCCAGGACACATTAGTCTGCCCAGGGAATTCAGGATGGCGTCATGGTAGCATCTGCAACTTGGTGACTGAAAGGTAATAAGATGTAAAGCGGGACACATTTTTTTAAATAAATAGTAACCCAAAGATAGGAAAAGAACAAATGAAATTAGGGGTATTCAGGTGGGAAGAAGCTAGGAAGTCTATTTTAGGTATGTTCCAAGGGGCCAGTGACTTTATTCTTTTTTTGCCTGAGCCTGATAGCTAACATGCAGGTGGACTTAAAAAAAATTATCTGGGAAGGTGGCACACTAACCAGTGAAACAGAATTGAGAGCCCAGAAATAAACCCCCACACCTATGGACATCAACTTTTTGACAAGTGGACCCCAACTATTAAATGGAGAAAAGAGAGTCTCTTCTCAACTCTTATCTCAACTGAGGTTCATTGGCCTTCTGGGCAGTGAGCAAGGGATCTTTAATTAGAACATTCTCAATCAGTTTTCAAATACATTCTTGAAAGATATTTTTAAATATTTAACTTTATAGTTATCAAAGAGACAACAATAAAAAATATAGAGCTTTACACAGGACTCCAAGGCTTTGTTAAATCACACAAAGAAATATGTAATCCAACTGAATGACTGATAGTCAAAGCTTGGGTTCATATTGTTGGTGTTGGTGGGCAGAATTAAACAGTGAACAAATTATCAGAGTTTTCTCAGTATTGGTCCTTGCACCACATTTGTGAAGCACTTGTTAATAAATTGAATGAGTTGCTAATCCAGTAATCAATCATGATTAAAATTACCAAGGGTTTTTGTTCAGCACTAATTAGAATTTGATGTGTGAAACATGCCTATCTAGGGAAGTAACACTACAAATATTATCAAGTAACTTAGCTAGAGCATTTTAGGTACCAAATTATATGTCAAACACTCGAAATTAAATTAAGAATATAAGTACAGCATATTTGCTTAGCAATAACATTAATTTACTTCGCAAATTTCTCAAGCTAAGAATTCAAGAAGTTTTAGAGTTTTTATTTCCACTGCTTACCTTTAACCTTTTGCATCACATGCACAAATTTTGTATGCCTCCTTTCTACCTTTTGTAGAGGAAAAATTAATTTCCCTTTATTCTTCTAGGCTCTTGGTTGAGATGCACACACCACTTGAGCAATGATTTTTATCTACTTGCTTTTAATATCTTTATTTGATAGAACAGATAGAAATTGAGAGGGAAGGGAAACAGAGAGAGGGAAGAGCAAGAAAGAGAGACACCTGCAGATCTGCTTCCCCCTGCAGGTGGGAATACAGAGCCTTGAACCTGGGTCCTTTCACATGGGAGCATGTGCTTAACCTGGATGTGCCAATGCCCAGCACCAGACAATTTTAAAAAGAGGACAAAAAGACATTTAATGCTATATAGATGTACTATTTACTTAGAAGATCCTCAGGAAAAACTAAATTACTCCAGCACAAGCCCTAAGCCATCTCCTTAAAGACCTTCTTCATCTAAAGACAAAGGAAAGATATTGGTAGCTACTGAGAGCCAGTGATGGGAGGTACTCAGGGCAAGCACAATGAACAAGGGCATGGTTGTTATGCAGATTTTATCTAGCCTTCTCTACTAATGAGAGTTTTAAGAATCCTCTTCCTTTTCTAGTTCCAACTGATAGACCCCATCAAATGGAGATCTTCTTGTCCATAATAATGTTCCTTACTAAAAAGGGTAATGTCTACTCAGTTTTCACAACTACCCCTATGTCTCTTGTTTCTTATCAATGCAAATGAGTCCTTATGCCAGAGAAGTATATTGAGGCATCGTATTCTTCTCACCTCCACTTTCTTTCCTCCATCTGAAAGGCAGTTTAAATTACAATGTGATATAGAGCCCAGAGGGGGAGAAACATACACAATGACATCTAGTACCAATGTCAATATGCAACAATATCCTTAGAACCCAGTGAGTTAATTTTTATGTGTGTATGTTTTGTGTTGTTTTTTCCTTTTCTTTACGATGACAACAACAAAAGTCAAATCCTTTAACTTGAATTTGAGTTCCATACACAATACACATGCAACCTTACACAAAATACTTTTCATAAGTAAAATTGCATCTTAAACTCTTGGAAATGAAGTCTGTTCAGATTTGTATCTGGTCTTAATGGAACAAGAACAGAAAAACATTCAATTAGGGAGGGAGATGTTGAAAATGAGGCTTTTAAAGTGAAAATGCTTTCTCCCTTTGTACTTTTTCACAGACTATACAATGTCCAGGGAGAATTCATTATGAGGAAAATGTCATTCACAGCTTTAAGATCTTCCTTTGAAAGGAAATAATGAGAAAGTAAATTAGAAAGTGAGACTTCGTCTGTGGTTTCAAATAAGTTGTCTTCAGTTTTCTTCTTCTAGGAGAAATGTAAGTCAGATTATTACAGGTCTCTGTGAATCGTCAATAGCTGTAGCTTCGGGGTAGAGTCCAGCACATCATTAGGCAAAGTCTGAGAAGAATGTCTGTCTGTGAAGATTGTTGAAGTCGAACATGGGCCCTCTCCAAGTTGCCACAGGAAGCTATCCCACAACTTTAAATCATGGCATCATCCCCACCAGTCCTTCCTCTGTCTATCTTCCTCCCTCTGTCCCAGAGAGCTTCAGTGTTGGACAACATTTTCTGCAACTTCTCCTAATCTTTCTTGGGAATGCAGAATGGGATCAGCTTCAGTCCTACACATACTGAATGAACCCACTGGAGACTTGAAAGGCAAACATGTCAACATTTTCACAGCCTTCAGAATAAGCTCTAAAGCATACAGGTTCTCACTTCTCATCTTCCTGTTTGCGAAGCATCTTGAACTCAAAAGTGGGAAAGGAATTTAAAGGCAAATGAAAAAAAGGCAAAATAAGGATTGTTTTAGTAGTGAGCTAAATATAGTCTATAGTCCTGTTGATTTTCAAGTGCGCACACTTGAAGCACATATAACGGTATAATGCAAGGTTACTTCATTGAACATTATATATATGATGTGCAAAGGGCCAAGGGGCTAAGCCAGTGTTAGAGCACAGGGCTTGCAGGGTTTGTTTGCCCCAGAGCCTCAGGCTCAATCACTGGTAACACATATGATAGAGCTGAATAGTGCTCTGATCTCACTCTTTCTCTCCCATTTTTTAAAATACCTTTTAAAAATAAAACAAGACAGGCAAATATTAGAGTGTTAAAGGGCCCATTTAGATATGTTGTATGCTTTACATTGGGTAGTTCTCCCCCGCCAAGAGAATTGGATCAGTCCAATTAGTTTCGCGGGCCTGCTTGTCCCCGCCCCAAAGGAACCCCACCAGAGTTAGAGATTTCTATAGTTGGAGAGCTGCAGAGTTGGAGAGTTCCTGAGTTCGAGAGTAAGAGAGAGTGCTTGCGCCGCCGCAAAGAGACAGCAGAGTTCTGTTTGGTGATTAGTTTGGTTTAGTTTATGAATCGTTGTTCCTGAATAAAGAAATACAGCTTCCCTGCCCAGCCGTTGTCTCCGCGTCTCTGTTACCCGCCCGTGAAGCTAGCCGGGCCAGCTAGAGCCTCCGAATTTTAACAACATAGATACTTTCAGCATCTTTCAGAATGGCATCAGAAGAGCCTTCAAATTGATGGAATCAGAGTTAAAAGTAAATGGACGGCTTCATCAAGCAAAACAATATGACACAGTCAATACACAGTACAAAAAAAAAGAGAGAGACCCTTGAAGCAAGCACTTGTACACTCTCAGAGCTAAAAAGGTGTTGAGGAAATGGTATATGGTGTTGACTCAGGAAGGAATAGGTGTGTGGGGGGGGCAGGGGTGGGAGGATATAAGTAATCAACATGGGTACTCCAGAAGGAAATGAAACTTCTTGTCCTTGAACTTAAACTTTAAGAAATTTCTCAAAACATGAGAGGATAATCTGATGAAAATGTATCTTAATTTGGACATAATGTAAAGTGTAAGCCTTGGGGGCTGGGCAGTGGTGTACCGGTTAAGCACACATAGCACTAATTACAAGGACCAGTGCAAGGATCCAAGTTTGAGCCCCCAGGTCCCCACCTGCATAGGGGACACTTCATGATCATTGAAGCAAGTCTCTGCCTCTCCCTATCACTCCTTCCCCTCTCAGTTTCTCTCTGTCTGTCCAATAAAATGGAAAAAAAAGGCCACCAAAAGCAGTGGATTGATAGTGCCAGCATCAATCCCCAGAGATAACCCTGGAGGGAAAAAAAGTATAAACCTTTCACAGCCATCACCCTCAGAATCAAACTCCCTAATAATCCACAAATATTCCCCATGTTCTGACCCCTATGTATCATCCTCTCCTCTTTGAACTGGAAGCATTTCCTCCTCTGTAATGCCACATCACTTGCCTTGAGAGAAAAGAATTTGCTATGCAAAAGACATAGCCAGTGAAAAGTATCTCCTGAAGATCTCTTCCAGTCTCCTGTAAGTGTACCATTACTCATGATGTGATGCTAACCCATTTAGATGTTGACATCTTTTTTTCTATGTAACCTAAATCAAGCCCAAGTGGAAACTCTTCATGAGTAAACTGACTTTTCCAGTGGACAAAATAAATTGATATGGTGGCATTATTGGGACAGAAGCCTTGAGGATTCTGACTCACCAATCATAAACCATATTCTATAGAAGTATAGAATAGTTCCAAGTCTTTAGAAAGAGGATTATCAAACTTTATACCTACCCTTATATCAGTTCCATCCCTGTAAGGAACCCTAATAGAGAGGGATGTTGATATAGTTGGGACTTCGGAGCCGTCATTAGTTAACTCTTGCTTTTTTCTGGCATGCTGGTGAAATACTACCTCCTATCAGCAAAATCTTCCTTGCACTCACCAGAAATTGTTTTGAGGTTAGAATTAAGAAGGGACTAGAGCCATGCAGTTGCACACCTGGTTAAGCACACACTAGTGGTGAAGCAGGGCTGCAGGTGTCTCTTTGTCTCTCTCCCTCTCTCTTTTTAAAATTATTTTTAATTAATCAATTTATTATTGGATAGAGACAGAGAAATTGAGAGGAGGGGAGATAGAAAGGGAGAGAGAGACACCTGCAGCCCTGCTTCACCACTCATGAAGCTTCCCCCCTGCAGGTGGGGACTAGGGGCTTGAACCAGGGTCCTTGTGCACTGTATTCTGTGTGCTTAACCAGGTACACCACCACCTGGCCCATTCTCTCTCCTTCCCCCTTTCAATTTCTCTCTGTGTCAATCCAATAAGAAATAAGAAATACTTAAAAGAGAGTTAAGAATATCAGTACATACTCTAGTAGCACATTAGATTTGAGGGAGGAGTTCATGAGTGTGGAATGCCTTGAAAACAGCTAATGTTCTGGTCCTCAGATCGAGCCCGAATCAAAAATGGTCAACTGATAAAAGACTTCGTAACTGCTCCCAAGCTTACTGAGTAATTAAAAGGAGGCTGGCAGTTAAAAGGGGGAGGAGCACAAAAGTGGGTAACATAGCAGTTAAAGTACATGTTCTAGCTAAATCGTGTCAGGGGCCTTATTATCATCCTAACCGAAGACTAAAGCTATAGAGAGTTTCAAAGATGCTAGAATAGAATGTCAATCACTGGACTTAAGTCAGAAAAGGATTGAGGCAAAAGTATGTGTTCAAATTGTGCAAGGACTGTTCTGAACAAGGATCCTTGCTGTACACTTGAAGGTTTCACTTCAGACCTCTAGACAAGTGAACCACTGTGTAAGAACTGGATAGCTGTCACCCAAAAGCTATGGAACAAGATGATATGGAACAAGATAACTTTTTATCAGGTTTCCATCCCCATTCTTTTCATTGTTAGTTTTCCTAGCTATTTTCAGTCTAATGAAACAAGCCCACTTTGACTCTGTTCCTTTGTGTTCCCTTCGCCCATCTCACTATGAGTCCGTGGTGTTAATCATTATAATGTATACATAAACTGGGCAACACACCAAAGAAACGGACATTTTCCTCTGAACACCATTTAGTCTCCCTTGTTACCAGTCCCTTGGAATAAATTGGTTGGTTTCCTGGGTAACTGAAATTAAATGGTGAGTAACTTTGTTGATGACAACCACAAAAACAGGCCAGACATTCAGAAATCCAGAATTTCTCTCACACCACATTTAGAAAGACTGTCTCAGCACAGTTAGTGACAACTCACTTTTGTGACTAAACTCTCAAAGAAACAGAAATGAAGAGAACCGGGGGACCTATGGTATGTATTTGAGACTGTCTCGTGTTCATCTAACTTACAGTTCAGATGTCCCAGTTTCCATACTACTGGTGATATTGACTGACAACAGACTCATTTCAGATGGGCTGCATCAACAATCAACAAGAGTTTGGCAAATCCAGGAGACATTCTGTCAAATAAAACAAACAAACAATTTTTTTTAATTTTTTATTTAAGAAAGGATTAGTGAACAAAAGCATAAGGTAGGAGGGGTACAACTCCACACAATTCCCACCACCCAATCCCCATAACCCACCCCCTCCCATGGTAGCTTTCCCATTCTATAGCCCTCTGGGAGCATGGACCCAGGGTCGTTGAGGGTTGCAGAAGGTAGAAGGTCTGGATTCTGTAATTGCTTCCCCGCTGAACATGGGCGTTGACTGGTCGGTCCATACCCCCAGTCTGCCTCTCTCTTTCCCTAGTAGGGTGTGTCTCTGGGGAAGCTGAGCTCCAGGACACGTTGGTGGGGTCTTCAATCCAGGGAAGCCTAGCCAGCATCCTGGTGGCATCTGGAACCTGGTGATTGAAAAGAGAGTTAACATATGAAGCCAAACAATTTGTTGAGCAATCATGGATCCCAAGCTTGGAATAGTGGAGAGGAAGTGTTAGGGAGGTACTCACTGCAAACTCTAGTGTACTCCTGCTTTCAGGTATATATTTTGCAGTAGTTTATGGATACGTGTGCACATAAGCTCTCTCTCACAGAAACTGGTGTATATCTAGGTTATGGGACTTTGTTAGAAAGTGAACTACCTGAGATGAAATTAGAGTGTACTATTAAAGGAAAGGTCTCACCCGAGTAATGAAGCTGAAGGGTTGTTATTCCACACGTGAAGTCTCTGGATACAGTCTGAGGTGAAGCATGTTGAGATGGCAGTCGTTGCTTTGGTTAGGTTGTGATCGGCGGATGCAATATTATTTGGTTTGGATTCGGAGATGCATACGGGAAAGTGGGCCCTATCCAAGGGTTCCAGGACTGGGGGAAGTAGGGGCTCTATAGTGAAGATGTGAGGTTCCTGCTGTCTTAGGGTTCAAAAAGACAATCAATAGTTAATATTATCATCACATTATTTGTTAATTGGGTTAACTTTGAAAAGTCCCTTTGTTATGTTTTGCTGTACAGTACCCAGTATCTTGTATATAGCTGTGTTATTGGAAGCTTCTAATCTACTTGGTCTAGGCTTTTGAGAGAGTCCGCATATCAAATACATAGCCTATATATTAAAAAGATTCAGTTTGTCTTTTGAGAAACTTTGAGACATACAATTGATTTCCCCCTCTCATATTAATTAACTACTGATTTATATGTCTACATTTTGCTAGGAGTGTACATAAACACCATTCCCACCACCAAAGGACTGTGACCCATCCCTCCCGCCCACTCCCACCCCCCACTGGCCCAGGAAGCTACATGTCTACCCCTCACCACTGGGTTTTTACTTTGGTGCCCTACTTACAATTTGATCAGGTCCTGCTTTTAGTTTCCCTTTCAGATCTTCTAAGTCAGCTTCTGTTGATGAGTGGGATCATCCCATACTCATCTTTATCTTTCTGACTTTGCTCAGTTAACATAATTCCTTCTAGCTCTGTCCAAGATAGGTCAGAGAAGGTGGGTTCATTGTTCTTGATAGCTGCATAGTATTCCATTGTGTATATATACCACAGCTTTCTCAGCCACTCATCTGTTGTTGGGCACCTGGGTTGCTTCCAGGTTTTAGCTATTATGAATTGTGCTGCTATGAACATAGGAGTACACACCTCTTGTTGGTTGGGTGTTATGGAGTCCTTGGGGTATAACCCCAGGAGAGGAATTACTGGATCATATGGAAGGTCCATGTCTAGCCTTCTGAGAGTTTTCCAGACTGCTCTCCACAGAGGCTGTACCAATTTACATTCCCACCAGCAATGTAAAAGGGTTCCTCTGTCCCCACATCCTCTCCATCATTTGTTGCTGCTGTCCTTTTTGATGTATGCCATTCTTAAAAAAGATCATTGGGTGAGTTCCTTCTGTGACTTGGATTTGGAATTTTGGCACAAAAGTTGATTTGGTCCACTCACAACGAAGTAGATAGAAACGTAACTTGGTGAATTGGTGCTTCCCTTCAGAATAGCTCACAGTATAAACTCAGAATTACTTGGATTCATTTTTACCATATGGATAAAAAAAGATAGTGTATATAATCTGAGAAAGAAGGAAAAGGTTAGAAGGAGAAGAAAGACTAGTGACTTCAAACCCCAACTAACAAAAGGTACTTCTGGGGCGATTTACTTTCTTCTCAAGTCTTTTTCTTCACTTTCATGCTTTACAAGAGAAAGGAAACAAGAACTAGTAAAAATTGAGCTGTTAGAGTAAAAACTCCATAGTTTGATTTTTCAAATTCTTTTTTTGTTTGTTTAAACTGTATTTTTATGTATTTAGTACTGGATAGAGACAGAGAAATTGAGAGGGGAGGGGGTGATAGAGAGGGAGAGAGAGACACCTGCACCCCTGCTTCACCACTTGTGAAGCTTTCCTCTGCAGGTGGGGACCAAGGGCTTGAATCTGGGTCCTTGTGCACTGGAATCTGAGCACTTAAGCAGGTGCACCACTGCCTGGCCTCGATTTTTCAAGTTGTTTAAATTACAGGTGAGATCAATTCATTTATTTTAACTTAGGTGCTCTTATTTCCTGACCAAATAGTGGACTTCAAACTCTAATTGTAGTCTTTATTTTAGTATTATTGTGCATTTCACTGTATATATTTCACTGTATTCTTCCTGGTGGGTGGGCTTCTCATTTTTGTCTACTAATGAACTCTGGAATGACAGTGACGGTGATTAAATCAAGTTTAGAATTCCAATATGACACAACATCACTGAGAGGTGAAACAATGTTTATTAAGAAGTGTGGGATGTGGAGGGTGAACTTGAGAGTTTGATAGAATGAAGTTTTTTTCCTCATTATTTTCTTTTCTTTAATACCCAGAAAAAGAAAGAAATATTGCAAGCCATACACTCGTAGACCTTAAGTCTCACAGAGGAGAATTCTCAATCCTGTGGTACCTATTTAAGCTCCTGTTATTTGGTACAGCTCAGGCACCATACAACCTTCTCTACCCCAGTAATACATTGACACAATTTGAACCTCAATTACAAGGCACACAAAAATAATTTCTATGACCCTGGCATGTTAAGGTAATAAAGGCACGGATTATAGGATGTCTCACTGTGGAATACGTATGGGACAACAGAGGTGGGAAAAGCACACTAGTCCATGAGAAACCAATCAAATTTTCAAGCAAGGTAGTTGTGGAATTGCCCTGTCAGAGAGAGATACAAGTGATATTTTAGAAGAAGTATCAGCTGGGCCACTGCCATTTTATTGTTACCTGGATTAAAGTCTTCTTGATAGAGAGTCAACTTTCATCTTTCTGAGGCAACTTCAGTAAAGCATGATACTGTGAGGGACTAGTTCACAATTTGTGTTGAAGCATAAATTGACATTTTCATAGCAGCACAATTAGTACTAGCCAAAATCTGGAAGCAACCCAACTACAGATGAGTGCTCTAAGAAAGTTGTGTTATAAACACAACAGGATACTGTGCAGCTGTTAAAAAAAAGTGATGACATTGTTGTCTGGGAGGTGGTGCAGTGGATAAAGCATCAGACTCTCAAGCATGAGGTCCTGAGTTCAATCCCCGGCAGCATATGTATCAGAGTGATGTCTGGTTCTTTCTCTCTCTCCTCCTATTTTTCTCCTTAATAAGTAAATAAAATAAAATAATTTTAAAATATGATGATATCATCTCCTTTGACACATCTTGGATGGAACTTGAAGGTGTCCTGTTAAGTGAGATAAGCCAAAAAGAAAAGAATGAAAACTAGAAGATCTCACTAATAGGTGGCTCTTGAGAAACAAGGACAGTGAGAGTAAACATAAAAAAGTGAGACTTTGACTGGGTGGGCATATTACACTAGGGCAAAGGACTCTGGGGAATTAGGGGAAGGGATGAGAAGGAGGGGCACTGGGGCCCTGGTGTAGGATGGTGGAAACAGACCTAGGTTAGGGAAGAGAGTGTCTCGAAGCTATCTACCATGAAGTGATGAGAAGTTGTACCTATGTGTCAACAACTATTAACCCCCCAATAAAATAGGGAGGGAAATTTAAAAAAAAAAAAGATCAAAGAGCACAGTACTTGCATGCTTGTGAAGCTTCCCCCTGAAGGTGAGGCCTGGGGACCTGAACCCAGGTCCTTGCACACTGTAACATATTCACTCTAAGGGATCCACCACCCCCAAACCCTCAGCCAATTTATTCATCTCTTTTTCTTGCAGTGGGCCATCTCCCTCTGGCCCCCACCACAGGAAGGGAGGAAATACAAGTTTATGGTTAAAAATTAAATAATTAAACACTTCAAATTTTGGGAATAAATAAAAATTATATCCATGGAAGTATTCACACAATTTCACATGAGTGATTCAAGTTTGGTTCTTTTTCTTAAGGGACATGAATATCCATTTGGAAAGGTTTTGATTTCAATAAAATCAAGGATGAATATTGTCAAACACAATGTTGACTGACATTGAGCCCTTTAGAAATGACAGTGTCAGAATTGTGTGGAGTTGTACCCCTCCTACCCTATGGTTTTGTTAATTAATCCTTTCTTAAATAAAAAAAAAGAAATGACAGTATCCTTTATGATTTTGTTGTTCTGAAAGGGCATTAACTCTCCACACTCCACCCAAATGAAAAAGAAATGTGAAGTTCTGTGTGGAAGGAAACCATCAGTAGACAGAAATAGGACACATCCTGGGTTTGGATCCTAACTCCAGAGTCTCTAGTGAAGGGAGCTCAAGATGTCATTTTTATTCTAAAATCTCTTTTGGACTCAGTCTCCGGTTCTAAAATTCTGAGCAGTGAGCCTCCATGGTCTATATGGGACATTTTAGTTCTGGATGACGATGAATGGTGATAAATATTTAATTGCCATTTCTAAGTCATCCATAAAAATAATTTCAAAAATAAGCTCTGCGGCAGGAAACCTTTCTCTCCCATAGCAACTACCAGGATCACGTTACTTTGTGACACTGTTGAGCTGGAACTTTGTAGCACAGATAAAATCCTTATTATCATTCCACTGACTGCTGTCCAAGATGCAGACGAATGCATTGCAGAGCCAGAGGGAGCCAGTGCAGAAGAATGCATAGAAACCACAGGGAGGGAAACCACACAGTCTTTTTGTTCTACCTGGCCAGAGAGCTGTATGCTTCTGCCACTCAAAATAACTAGAGTCTGTGGAAATTACTCACAGAGTTTAGAATCCCTGGGCCACAGTCAGTGAGAAGTGCCTGCTGCCTTTGAAGTTCTCATAGTCTTGGTAGTTGTGAGCAATAGAAATAAAAATGTTATACTAGGGGAGAGTGTTAGAAATCAACACCAGGGGGCTGGGCGGTAGCAATGTGCAAATGACTCAAAGTGCAAGTATTGTAGAGATCAGAGTTCAAGCCCCTGGCTCCCACCTGTGGGGGGTGGCTTGAAGGTGTCTATGTTTCTCTCCCCCTCTATGTCTTCCCCTCCTCTCTCAATTTATCTGTCTTATCCAACAACAACAACAGCAATAGCAACAATAACAACAACAAGGGCAAGAAAATAGGAAAAATGGCCTCCAGGAACAGAGGATTCATAGTGCAGGCACTGAGCCCCAGCAATAATCCTAGAGGCAAAAAAAAAAAAAAAAAAAAAACCAATACCAGTAGAGTTAGAACACAGCTTCTGTGGAAACAACTTAAGGAGAGAATGAAGCAATCTCCCAATCATCCCCCCACCCCAGCCAAAGGACTGTATTTAGGCTGTCTGATATGACCCTGGGGTCAGGGGGAGGGGTAACTTGAGCTGCTTAGTGAACTCACAATTGAAATTGTGATTTAATCTGGAAACAAAAGGGATGTCCTGGGGTAGTCACCTCTTACTTCCTGTTGCTGCTAGCCTTGTCCTCTGCCCTGGTTCCCTTAATTGGGAGGTTTATCTGTACAATTGTTGACAGGTGGGAAATTTCTCATCTCTTTGTGATAGGTGTTTTCAGAACACTCTCACCCAAACTTATGTCCTTTTCCACCATCATGCACCAGGACTTGAAAAACCTCACACTCTCAGCCCCAGCCCCAACCCCTTCCTTGCCCTCTTTCCTGGAGTCCTTTCTTTTGGTGTCCAAGTTTCTTACGTTTTGCCAAAGAGTGAAATCATCTAGTGTTTGTCCTTCTTATTTTGGCTTATATCATTTGACATGAATCTTCTAAGTTCAATCCAAGGTGAGGCAAAGGAGATGATTTCATCAATTTCAAGAGCTGAGTAATACTCCGTTCTACCCATCCAAAGAAATTTATGCAGAGGACTGGGCTGGGAACAACTGGTTAAGAGCACATAGTAGGAATCACAAAGACCATGCGAGGATCCAGGTTCAAGTCGATGGCTCCTCACCTGCAGGAGAGATACTTCCTAAGTGGTGAAGCAGATCTAAAGGTGTCTACATTTCTCTCTCACTCTTCCCTCTCAAATTTTCTCTGTCCTATCCAATAAAATAGAAAAATTGGCTTCGGAGTCAGGGCTACAGAGTAGCAGCAGCTGTGTTTCTCTCCTCTCCTTCCCTCTCTTCTCTTCTCCTCTCCTCTCCCTGATCAACTAGGAATATCAAAGGAGATAACCTGGGACTGCAACAAGACAGGACTAGAACTACTTTGGGAACCCACCAAATTTCCACAGTGAGTGATTAATTTAAAAGCCTACTTAATAGTTAAGAATCACTGAGGCTTTAACAGTTGTGGTGCTTCAACATGGGGATTGAGATAACATTGAAACAACTGTTAATTTCCACAACTGTGAACTCTTTAAGTACATTACTAAGACACAAGTAATCCAGGCAAGAGTCATCAGTGGACTGAAAGGTACTGAGAGAAGGATCTCATAACACACTATAATAATGGATAAACCAAGGAGAAACACTGGAGAAATGAATGAGGACAAAAGCCCAGATAAAAGTCCTTACAGGTAGAAGCACAGAAGAATAAGGTCAACATCAACATGCTAATTGAGGAATTAGTTCACAGGAGTGAGGAAAGGGTTTGAAAATAAAGTCATCAGAAATGGAGAAACAACAAATGAGACTTTGAAAGAAAACACTACCTTGAGGTAATCAGAGAGCTGAAAGATAAAATAGCTGAGTTAAGAGCACAACTAGCTGAAAAAGTTAATACAGTATCAGAACATGGTAACAATATAGATGAGCTATGGAAAACAACATAGGGAAGAGAGAATAGAATAAATGAGGCAGAAAACAGAATTAGCAAGATCAAAGACGAATTAGAGAAAACTAAGAAAGAAGTAAAAGATCTGAAAAAGAGATTAAGAAATACTGAAAACAACAAAAGGGACATGTGGGATGACTTCAAATGAAATGCTGTAAGCATTATTGGCTTACCAGTGGAAGAAAGAGAGGGAGGGGAAGAAAGCATTCTACAGCACATAATAGATGAGAACTTCTCTAGTCTAGACAACATAAAGACACAAAGGTTCAAGAAGCCCAGAGGTTCCGAACAGAATTAAGCCAGAAATAAAGAGACCAAGACACATCATATTTAGAATAAAAAGAAATAAGGTTAAAGAAAGGATCCTGAAGGCTGCAAGAGAAAAACCAAGAGTCACCTACAGAGGAAAAACCATAAGATTAGCAGCAGATTTCTCCACAAAATCAATAAATGCTAGAAGGGAATGACAAGATATCTATCGAGTGCTCAATGAGAAAGGCTTTCAAATAAGACTACTGTATCCTGTGAGACTGTCATTCAGACTGGAGACATAGACACCTTCTCAGACAAGCAACATTTGAAAGAATCAACTATCACCAAGTCTGCCCTGAAAGAAGTTCTGAAAGGTTTCCTATAAACTGTCAGATCACCATAGACAAGCTACATACCAGTACACACTCTAAAATCTACAATAATGGCATTAAAATATCTTCAATCTATGATATAAACAAATGTCAATGTCCTGAATTCACCCTTTAAAAGGCAAGGAGTAGGAATATGGATCAGAAAACACAACCCAACTGTATGCTGTCTAAAAGAATCCCACTTACCTAAACAAGACAAACACGCCTCAATGTGAAAGAATAGAAAACTATCATAAAAGCCAATGGACCACAAAAAAGGGCAGGAACAACAAGGGAGCTAAATGAGAGCTAGATAAATTAGAACTATTGGACATTTTCAGAGTCATTCACCTCAGAAAACCGGAATATACATTCTATTCAGGTCCACATGTTCATGCTCAAGGATAGACCACATCTTAGGCCACAAATACAGTGTCAGCAAATTCAAGAGCATTGAAAGTATCTCAAGCATCTTCTAAGAAAACAGTGGAATTAAATTAATACTTAACAAGAAACAAAAAATTAATGAAGTCCTAAAATGTGGAAACTCAACATTACACTACTGAACAACTACTGAGTCAAAGAGGGAATTAAGGAAGAAATCAAAAATTTTTGAGAGTTCAATGAAAATGATAACATGAGCTACCAAGATATTTGGGACACAGCTAAGGCATTACTGAGAGGAAAATTCATAGCTATACAAGCACATATTAGGAAACAAGGCAAAGCTCAAATAAATAACCTGATTGCACATCTTAAAGACTTAGAAGAAGACGAGCAAAGAAACCCTAAAGCAACCAGAAGGACTGAAATAATTAAAGATAAGGCAGAAATAAATAACACTGAAAATAAGAGAGCCATACAAAAGATCAATGAAAGTAAATATTGGTTCTTCGAAAGAGTAAACAAAGTTGACAAACCTTTAGCCAGATTCACAAAACAAAAAAGGGATAAATCTCAAATAAACTGGATTCTAAATTAAAGAGGAGATATCACAAGACACTACAGAAATTCAACGTATCATGTGAGGCTTCTATGAACAACTATATGCCACCAAGCTAGTGAACTTGGAAGAAATGCACCAGCTTCTAGATACCTACAATCTTCCAAAATTTAAAAAAGAGTATATGAAAAAAGAACATATGAAAAGGCCAATCACAGCCAGAGAAAGTGAAACCGGTATAAAAAAACCTTCCCAAGAATAAAAGCCCTGAACCATATGGTTTTAAAAATGAAATCTACAAAACCTTTTTAAAATTTTATTCATTTATTTATTTCCTTTTGTTGCCTTTGTGGTTTTTTATTGTCATAGTTATTATTGTTGTTATTGATGTTGTCATTGTTGGATAGGACAGAGAGAAATGGAGAGAGGAGGGGAAGACAGAGTGGGGGAGAGAAAGATAGACACCTACAGACCTGTTTCACCGCTTGTGAAGTGACTCCCCTGCAGGTGGGGAGCCCAGGGCTCAAACTGGGATCCTTACACAGTGCCTTGTGTTTTGCGCCACCTGCGCTTAACCCTCTACACTACTGCCCAACTCCCCTACAAAACCTCTTAAGGAAGACTTAATCCCTCTACTTTTAAAACTCTTCCAAAAAATTGAAGACACAGGAATACTCCCTTCAAGCTTCTATGAAGCCAACATCACTCTGATACCAAAAGCAGACAGGGGTACAAAACAAAAACAAAACAAAAAAGAAAATAAAAAAAGAAAAGAAAAAAGAAAGGAAGAGAAAGAGAGAGAGAAAGAAAACTATAGAGCCTTATCTCTGATGAACATAAACGCTAAAATAATGAACAAAATTCTAGCCAACCGGATACAGCAGTATATTTAAAAGTTTGTCATGACCAAGTGGGTTTTATCCCAGATATGCAAGGTTGGTTTAATATATGTAAATAAATCAAGGTGATCCACCACATCTATAAAAGCAAGACCAAAAAACACATGGTCATATCAATAGATGCAGAGAAAGCCTTTGACGAAATCCAACATCCCTTTATGATCAAAACACTACAAAAAATGGGAATAGATGGAAAATTCCTCAAGATAGTGGAGCCTATATATAGCAAGCCTACAGTCAACATGTGGCAGAGGTTGTGAGGTCAAAGGAACCCTCCTGCACTTCTGCTGGGAATGTAAATTGGTCTAACTTCTGTGGAGAACTCTTCAGAAGGCTAGAACTGGACCTACCCTATGACCCTGCAATGCTTCTCCTGGGATATATCCTAAGGATACAAACACACCCATCCACACAGATATGTTTATATCCATGCTCATAGTAGTACTATTTGTAATAGCCAAAACCTGGAAGCAACCCAGGTGTCCAACAACAGATGAGTGGCTGAGCAATTTGTATTCTATATACACAATGGAATACTACTCAGCTATTAAAAATGGTGACTTCACCATTTTCATCCCATCTTGGATGGAACTTGAAGAAATCATGCTAAGTGAATTAAGTCAGAAACAGAAGGATGAATATGATCTCACTCTCAGGCAGAAGTTGAAAAACAAGATCAGAAGAGAACCTGAACTGGAATTGGTCTATTGCACCAAAGTAAAAGACTCTGGGGTTGGTTGTGGGTGGAAGAGTACAGGTCCAAAAAAGGATGGCAGAGGACCTAGTGGGGCTTGTATTGTTATATTGAAAACTGGGAAATGTTATGCATGTATGAACTACTGTATTTTCTGTCGAATGTAGAACATTAATTCCGCAATAAAGAAATTTTTTTTAAAAAGAAGAGAAAACACTAAGTAGAACTTGGACTGGAGTTGGTGTATTGCACCAAAGTAAAATACTCTGGTGTGGGTGGTGGTCGTGGGGGATTTCAGGTCCTGGAACATGATGGCAAAGACTTAGTAGAGGTTATATATATATATATATATATATATATATATATATATATATATATATATAACATAACAGTATACATTAATATTTATTTCCTTTTGCCCTTATTTTTTATTGTTGTAGTTATTATTGTTGTTTTTATTGATGTCATAGTTGTTAGATAGGACAGAGAGAAATGGAGAGAGGAGGGGAAGACGGAGAAGGGGAGAGAAAGACAGACACCTGCAGACCTGATTCACAGCCTGTGAAGCGACTCCCCCACAGGTGGGGAGCCTGAAGCTCGAACCAAGATCCTCAAGCTAGTACCTTGCGCTTAATGCCACCTGCGCTTAACCCACTGCGCTGCCGCCCGACTACCGGGGTTATATATATATTTTTAAGAATTTATTTATTTATTCATGAGAAAGACAGGCAGAGAGAGAAAGAACCAGATATCTCTCTGGTACATGTGCTCCCAGGGATTGCACTCAGGACCTGATAGTTGTGAATCCAATACTTTATCCACTGCACCACCTCCCAGACCACTGCATTGTTATGTGGACAACTGGGAAATGTTATGCATGTACAAACTATTGTATTTACTGTCTACTGTAAAACATTAACGCTCCAATAATTTTTTTTTTTTAAAGTTGACTGCTAGGAGCTATGGATTCATAGAGCTAGCTCCAAGTCCCAGCCATAATCCTGGAGGCAAGATAGAAAGATATGGAACAGAGAGAGAGAGAGAGAGGGAGAGCGAGAGGGAGAGGGAGAGGGAGAGGGAGAGGGAGAGGGAGAGGGAGAGGGAGAGGGAGAGGGAGAGGGAGAGGGAGAGGGAGAGGGAGAGGGAGATACCTATGCAGATGTTACTATGATGCCAGTCCAAATTCCCTGGGAAGATGACATTACCATTGAGTCCTGGAACCCCATCTCCCTGGAGTCCTACAACCCCTAGGGAAAAATAAAAACAGGCTGGGGTTATAGATCGACCTGCCAATGCCCGTGTCCAGTGGAGAAGCAATTACAGAAGCCATACCTTCCACTTTGTGCTTCCCTTAAAGATCTTTGTTCCATAGTCTGGGAGGGATAAAGAATAGGGAAGCTTTCAATGGAGGGGATGGGATGTGAATCTTTGGTGGTGGGAATTATGTGGAATTGTACCCCTCTTATCCCACAATCTTTTTGACCATTATCAAATCACTAAAAATAATATAAAATAAATTTTTTGCCTTGTCCTTTTGAGAAGAGTTGAGGAGAGCTGGCCCAAATCCAGATCCCACTTCCACTTGATACTGTAAAAGGCAGACATTTTTTGTGGGGATAGAGGCTAGTTTGAGTTAATAGCCTCCAATCCAACCTCCAATGGCAACTTTGAAGGACAATCAAGCAGATTCCTTTTCATGCAAAAGTCAATGTGAAGAGAGTTTGGTTTTCTGGGGCTCCAGGCAGTCAGTCCTAACATAGCTGTGAGAATGCAAACTCCTGACCTGTTGCTCAAGGGGTAGCAGCCTGGGCTAAACCTGGCTCTGGATTTAACTGCAGCTGTTCCAGACACCATGCCTGGTGCTGCCCCTTAATTATGCTGCTGAAGTCTGGGCAGTTTCCCTTTCATCGGGGTTACACGCCATTCCCTTTGCTTGTAATGTCACTGGCATCTCCGACCCTTTTTGAACTACAGTCTAATGCCACCCACCAGCAGCATACCCTGATGTTCTTAGTAGCTCAGCTCTGGAAGCTCTGCACCTCGTATGCAGTACTGTGGGAACATCTGATGCATCTATGTGATGATTTATCTGCGAGCATATGTGCCTCCAGCACATCTGGCCCAAATGCTAGTGAAAAAATGCCACGTTGGGAAATCACCTAGTGACCAGAGAGTTTTGCTGTCAGTTCATTTATTTGTGCTTTTTTTTTTCTTTTTAAATATTCTTTATTATTATTTTTTTTTTACTTCTTTTTACTTTTCATAGGAAAGAGACAAATTAAGAGGGAATGGGCAGATAAAGAGAGAAAGACTCTTGTAGCTCTGCCTCACCATTCTTGAAGCTCCTCCCTTGGTGAGGACCAAGGGCTTGAATCTGGGTGCTTACCCATGATGATATGTCCACTCAACAGGGTGCACCACTGCCCAGTCACCCATATTTGTTTTTCAAAGGTCTCTTTATAATTTAAGATTCTATCACAGGTCAGAACACATTCAGTCATGTGTGGTGCCCAGGATTGAACCCTGGTCTTCACTCAGGCAAATGTGCTCTGCTCACTGAGGGCTCACCTCCCAGCCTATTCAGTCTAGCTTTTCTTCCTGCTGTTGTTGCTTTGTGAAGTGGGACAGAGTGTAAATACTTTGTTTCTTAAATTTTTATTAGTCGTATAATGTTGATTCACAAATTATGAGATAGCCGGTTATAATTTCACTCCTTTCCCACCACTAGAGTTCTGTGCCCCCATTCCCTCCACTGGAAATTGTAGTAGTTCTCTCCAGGTCACAGGTATGGGTTGACTACTATTTCTTTAACTATCTATCTATATTTATATATTCTTCCCTATGATCCTGCCTTTTCTTCCTTTCTAAGTCACACCTACTACTTCTGAATATCTTTTTTCTTCCTTCCTTTCTTTCTTTATTTCTCTTTTTTTCCTTGTTGTTATTTTGTTTTTCCTCTTCTTTCTCCAGGTCCTGATGGAATTGGAGTTCAGAATCCTCTGGTCATCTTCCCCGAACATTTACCCCTCCGGCCCTATGGATCAAAATTCTTTATGGGAGTTGTAGCTTCTGTAATTACTTCTCTGCTGGACATGGGCATTGACAGGTGAACCCATAACCTCAGCCTGCTTCTGTCTTATTCTAGTGGAGTAAGGCTGAGGAGGAGGGGTTCCAGGACACATTGCTGAGGTCCTCTGCTCAGGGTTAACTGATCTTTCTATGTTAAATGGGGAAATGTGCAGATTTGTAAATCATCTGGGGATTAGAATTACCAAGCAGAGCATTGTGGAGAGTAGCATGTTAGGGCCCCAAACTGAAGCCTTGGGTGGGTTTTCCTATGGGGTAAAAGGAGGGAAAGGCCTAGAAATCTGAAAATGTTAAAGCGCAGTGTGGAAGTGATGCAGGACTCATGGCGGAGGCAACTGGGAGAGGAGATTGGAAGGGAAGCTAATAGATGTTTCAGATGCTGAGAAAAGGACACTTGATTTCCAGTTTTCTTTTTCTTCTAGTTTAGTGATTGCAGAGAAGAATATCACTGATTTTTTTTTTTCTTTGCATGTATATTTTATGGCCTGGAATAACATAACAATACTGCTTACTAATATCCAGGATTTTTTAAAATAATGTTTTATTTATTAATGTGAAAAGAGGAGAGAGAAAAATAACCAGATATCTCTCTGGTACATGTGCTGCCAGCAATCAAACTCAGGACCTCATGCCTGAGAAGCCATTGCGCCATCCACCGTGCCACCTCTTGGATCACTCTAGGATTTTTTTAAAATTATTTTAGATTGTCTAGGTATAACATCATCATCTGCAAATAGACATTTTGACTTTTCCTCTTCTAATCTGGATAACTTTAACTCCTTTCTCATGCCTAATTGTGATGGCCTGGACTTCCAAGACTATGTTGAATAGTATTTGACCAAAGAGGGCTGGTTTTCAGTTTCTCACCATTGAGCATGAAGTTGGCTGTAGGTTTGGTGTGCATAGACTCAATAGTTTGAAGGATTTCTAATGTATCCCTGTTCCTGCTAATGTTTTGATCATGAAGGAATGCCAGATCTTGTCAAAGGCTTTCTCTGAACCTACTGAAGTAATCATGTAATTTTTCATTTTATTTGTATTGATAGGGTAGGTCACATGTATTGTTTTTTAATTTTTATTTGTTTATTATTGAATAGAGATATAGGAAAATTGAAGGGAGAAGGAGATAGATAGGGAGAGAGACAGAGAGACATCTGTAGCCCTGCTTCACTACTTGTGAAGCTTTCCCCTGCAGGTAGGGACCAGGAGCTTGAACCCTGGTCCTTACACACTGTAGTGTGAGCCCTTAACCAGGTGTGCCACTGCCTGGCCCCTTGATTTGTTTGTTGAACCAGCCTTGTAGCCCTGAGATAAATTCTACTTGCAAAAACACAAGTGAAACTTGGACTGGGTGTGGTGTGTTGCATCAAAGCAAAGAATTCTGAGGAAGGATAGGAAGGGAGGAGTTATAGAGTCTTGGGTCATGATGTATGCTAGGACTCTCCACTCAGTAGTAAAGCAGGGGGATGCAGCTTCTTTTCAAGAAACCTGAGAGTCAGTCATCAAGGTAGGCTTCTAACAGATCTGACTTGCCAGCATTAAAAGTTTACAACCTACACTAAAAAGTCAAGTGGGCAACTTGAGAACCTAAAGTTTGTTCCTCCATGGACATGGGATCAAAGGTATAATCCCCAAAAGAAGAAAGCCAGTGAACTGAACTTCATCATAACTCAAAACTATCTTTCTGAAAAAGCCCCTGTGAAAGGATTGAAAGAACAGATCACCCTCAGGGAGGAAAGATTTGCAAATCCCATTCCAACAAAGGTCATATATCAGAATATGACAGCTCTGTAAAGGTAATAGTAAGAAAACAGCAAATCCAATTAAATGACTTTGGTGTATAACTCATCACAGGAAATATATGGATGGCATCTAAGAGTGTCATCCTTAACCATTAAAGAGATACAAAACACCAGTTAAAATCATAGTGTGATGCTATAATCATACATCATAATGCAATAAGAACACCAATAGTAGCCAATGTTGGCATAGATGTGGAAGAATTTCATCCCCCATAATTTAAATGGGAAAACCAGTTTAGAAGCCACTCTTCCTACATAGGTGGGTATGTATTGGGTACAGAAAGTCCACAGAAGCTTTGTCATAATGTGAAAACAAGTCTTTCAGTGGGGAGGTGGGGTGATGGACAAGTAAACTCTGGACCATTCATAGGAAAGGACAGGACAGCAATAAAGAAGAAACCAGTGGGCTGGTGAAATAGCTTACTTAGATAGTTTGCTGCTTTGCCATGTGCATGACCCACATTCAAATCTGACCCCCACTACAATGAAGGTAGCTTCGCTACTATGGTCTCTCTGTCTCTCTCTCAAAAAAAAAAAATCTTAAGAAATAGAACCAACAATCGGCAAATCCAGTGGCATGGGAAAATAGGCTCAATACGGTGCTAAATATGCAAAGATCATCCCAGAGGGGTACCTACAGTGTGCTTCCACTCTTGGGACAGTTTCAGCTGACTGGATTCTAGAGAAAGAAGCCAGGCCTGTGACTGCTAGACACTTGGAATTGGGGGAAAGGGTGATGTGGGGCTACGTGTAAGCTTGATAGAGCTTAGGGAGAACTTCCCCCCATCCTTGGATGGAGGTCTGAGAAAGTACCCTCTTGTGAGTCTCTCTCAGCCAAGGTGAGCAAAGGGGAGAAACTCAGACTTAGTTCTTTCCTTCTTGACTCTCAGGCCCACAAAACCTCACTGCCTCTCTTCATTACTACAGGCCACATGGCCGCCTACTTTAAGATTCACTTACTCAAAGTTCACCTCACCTTCTGATCACAGAGGAGAACACACCTTATCACATACTCCTAGCAGTGCCCTTTGATGTCCTCAATTTGCATCAAACCTTGCTTATCTTCTCTCTATCTTGCCTTAACTGGTTCAACCCCTATTCTCCCCTCAAATGTCTTTGGGTAATTAAATGCCTACATCAGGAGACTAATTATCTTGACCTTTATGTATCTGCATCAATTCTTGTCATACCATCCCCCTACCATAGGGGCAAGCTGACCTTTAAGAAACCTGTAACTTCTGACATATTTGAATAATGTTCTTTGTTTGGTTTTCTATTCAAACCTTTGCCCACCTGCTAATAAACAAAATCTGAGATCTGAGCACGCTGCAGTCTCCCCGGTGTCTTTACTTTGTGTCATCCCTTGTGCAAGTGAGAAAGAACCGGTGTGTTACCTTTCTCCTGGAGATCACCCCGCCAGAAAGCTGACAGGGTGACAACTGGAAAATTAGCATGAAAGGAGAGAAGGGTTCTATGACTTTATTGGCAGCTTCTATGTCCACATACGATAAAGTGTCCTACAAGCTTAACCTACCCATACAAAGTACAAAAGCTGATAATTCATTTTTTAATCAATTGTAAATATTTTAATTTCTTTTACTATCATTTTTTAAAAGCTGTATTTATTGATTAATGAGAAAGATAGGAGAACAGAGTGAAATAACCAGACATAACTCTGATATATGTGCTGTAGTGGACTGACCTTTGGACCTCATGCTTGACAGTCCAATGCTTTATTATTATTATTACTATTGATTTAATAATGATGAACAAGACTGTAGGATAGGAAGGGAACAATTCCACACAGTGGGAGTTCTGTATCCCAGTGTATCCCACACCCAGTTCAAGTTTCACTTGTGTTTTTGCAAGTAGGATTTATCTCAGGGCTACAAGGCTGGTTCAACAAACAAATCAAATGGCAAGGCAGTGGCACACCTGATTAAGGGCTTACTCTACAGTGTGCAAGGACCTGGGTTCAAGCCTCTGGTCCCTACCTGCAGGGGGAAAACTTCACAAGTGGAGATGGTGTCAGAGTTGGAACTAGGGCTAGAAAGCTGGATCAGGGCAGAGAGTAGCTCCCAATTATGGGAAAAGTATATAAATACCATTAACTGTAAACCCCATTGATCTGATCTGGGGCCCATGTCTATTCATATTCATTAAGCCAAGGAGCCTGTGTAACCTCTGTATCCCTGTAGGTCTGAGCTCGCATTCCATGGCCATAGCTAGGAATATTCTAGGCTGCACTCATTTCAGGACCTGTCTTCCTCGAGTGGGAAAGTTGATCATTTCTGAATGAAATATATCAAACTGTGTGAATGCTAATGTGTCATTGTTAATATTATGGTTCCTGCCAGTCTACAAGGGCTATATCACCAATACCACAGTACAGAAGATCCAGACTGGCTCTCTTCTGTGCAAATTTACTAGCTGTTGCTCAGTGAACAGCAATTAAAAATGATGGCTACATCCCTTCTCTAGTATTTCAAAACCCTTTCTTTATGTGGACTCTAAAATAATCATTCTGGAATGATGCTCCCCTTGGCAGCCTCTTACAGGACAAAATCTCCTCCCTTATGTCTGTAAATCAAAACAAAGCATTGCAGAATCAATTTTAGTTAAAAAGAGTGATAATAGCTGAGCATACTCCCAATTTAAGAACCTCATCATATCCAATTGTGTGAGATAAATCCAGACAGTATGTTTCTCTCTGAATAAGACAATGGTAGGAATATTTTTTCATTCATTCCTCTATTCATCTTGATGGCTCTCCCTCCACTTACATACTGTGTATCCCTGATATGTCCTTGACAATTTTCTATGGACTGGAGTCACAGCAGTGAACATTTCTGTCCCCGGATCTGTGAGTTTACAATCTAGTAAGGAGAGTCAAGCTGACATGCTGACAGTTGTATCAGAAACTGCAAAACATGAAGTTATATCATTTTTCATTGGTTCACTGAATAAAGGTTTTTGTTTTCTTTATTTCTTCTTTTTTTTTTTTGCCTTTTTAAAAAAATTTAATTGTTATTTATAAAAAGGAGACGCTGACAAAACCATAGGATAGGGGTACAACTCCACACAATTCCCACCTCCAGAACTCCGTATCCCATCCCCTCCCTTGATAGCTTTCCTATGCTTTAACCCTCTGGGAGTATGGACCAAGGGTCATTATAGGATGCAGAAGGTGGAAGGTCTGGCTTCTGTAATTGCTTCCCAAGTGAATGTGAGCATTGACAGGTTGATCTATACTCCCGGCCTGTCTCTCTCTTTCCATAGTGGGGTAGAGCTATGAGGAAGCAGGGCTCCAGGACACACTGGTGGGGTTCTCTGCCCAGGGAAGTCCAGTTGGCATTATGGTAGCATCTAGAACCTAGTGGCTGAAAAAGGAGTTAACAAATAAAGCCATACAAATTGTTGACTAATCATGTACCTAAAGGTTGTAATATTGCAGATGAAGATTTAGGATCTCTGTTTTGGAAAATCTAGTAGGTCTATTTCAGGTATATTCCAAAGGGCCCATGACTTTATTAGTTTTTGCCTGAGCCTGATATCTGATATGCAGTTGGACCCAAGTTACTCTGGGGAGATGATGTCATGGCTGGAAAAGGGGCTAGAAAGCTGGATCAGGGAAGAGAGTAGCTCCTAAATATGGGAAAAGTTTATACATATTGTTGACTGTAAATCACATGGATTTGATCTGGGGCCCATATTCAGCTTAGGAGCCTATGTAACCTCTGCATCCCTGTAGGTCCGATCTCACATTCTGTGGTCATGAGTAGGAACATTCCAAGTTGCACCAATTTCAGACCCATCTTTCTCACATGACTGATGGAACATTCTTTACCATTGTTGATCCATATTGAGGGCAAGGTCCTATGGGGTCCCCTAAAGGGGTCCATTATGTTGTTCCTGATGGAGATGACCAGTGACAATGGAGAGAGGGATCTATTCAATGTCAAGGCCCATCATGTCTGTGTGGGAATCCCAGGACTTCCCAAATAGGACCCCAGCTGATGGGGTGGCCTGATAGTGACTAAATATTCATCATTAAAATATACCAGTCTCTTGTCCTTATTCAACTTTTGTAGTCCTTATTTTGTTAAGGTTAGCTTGGAGTAACTGAGGGAAGTATAGAAGGAAGTAGGTGAGGAGGGTATCTACGTCTAAGTAGAAAATATTTCATTTTAGGAACTTTATGGTGTCTTTTTAGGTCTTTGTACTTGCTTGCTCATTTGTTGGCTCACTGGAAACTATTGTTCAGTTTTGCTTCCAGGTACATATCTTGCCCTAATTTATGGATACATGTGTACATATGTCCTGTTTCATGCGACCTGGTCTATATCTATGTTTTGGGGCTTTGTTAGGAAGTGAACCACCCAAAATGGAATTAGATAATCCTATGAGAAAGGAAAGATCTCACTGGAGTAGTGAGGCTGAAGGGTTGACGTTCCATGCCTGATGTTTCTGGACACATTCCAAAGTGAAGCATGCTGAGGTTGGGATTGAATAGGTTGATTAGGTAGGGATCAGCAGATGCAATATCATTTGGTATGAATTGAGAGAAGCATGCAGGAAAGTGAGCCCCACCCTAGAGGTTCCAGAACTGGGGGAAGTTTGGGCTCTATAGAGGAAGCAGGAGGTTCCTGCTATCTTAGAGTTTAAGAAACCAATAGATAGGGAGTCGGGCGGTAGCGCAGCGGGTTAAGCGCAGGTGGCGCAAAGCACAAGGACCGGCGTAAGGATCCCGGTTCGAACCCCGGCTCCCCACCTGCAGGGGAGTCGCTTCACAGGCCGTGAAGCAGGTCTGCAGGTGTCTGTCTTTCTCTCCTCCTCTCTGTCTTCCCCTCCCTCTCTCCATTTCTCTCTGTCCTATCCAACAACAACGACAACAACAATAACTACAACAATAAAACAACAAGGGCAACAAAAGAGGAAAAATAAATAAAATAAATGTAAAAAAAAAAAATTAAAAAAAAAAAAAAAAGAAACCAATAGATAGTTATTGCTATAATCAGATTATTTGGCAATTGGGTTAACTTTGAAAATCCCATTGTTAGGATTTGCTGTATCATACATGCCCTCACCATAATTTATGTCCTTTGATGCTATATATATATATATATATATATATATATATATATATATTTTATAAAGTAATGCCACTGGTTGCTTCTGTTCTCCTGGTCTAAGCTTTTAGGAGAATCAACATTTAAAGGACTCAGCTTATGGTCTGTGCATTAAAAAGTTTAAGACATTCAATCAATTTTCCCCTCTCATATTAATTAAATAGTGGTTTATATTACTAAAGTTAATAGGAGTGTACATAAACACCATTCCCACCACCCAAAAGACTGTGTCCCATCCTGTTCCTATCCCCTGTCCCCGTCCACATCCCCTGTTCCCCCCCAATGAAACTGAACATCCACCCTCACCCTCCACCCAGAGATTTTTTTACCTACTTCAAACTTAGTCATATCCTGCTTTGAGTTTCCCTTTCTGTCCTTCTTTCTCAACTTCTGTTTATGAGTGGGATCATCCCATAGTCGTCTTTGTCTTTCTGACTTAGCTCACTTAACATAATTCCTTCTAGCTCCATCCAAGATGGGTCAGAGAAGGTGGGTTCAATGTTCTTATTAGCTACATAGTATTCCATTGTGTATATATACCACAACTTTCTCAGCCACTTATCTGTTGTTGGGCACTTGGGTTGCTTCCAGGTTTTAGCTATTATGATTTGTGCTGCTATTAACATAGGTGTACACATCTTTTTGGCTGGGTGTTATGAAGTCCTTGGGGGTGTATCCTAGGAGAGGAATTACTGGGTCATATGGAAGGTCTATTTCTAGCCTTGGTTTTGATATAAAATTTTGAAATCAAGATGATAATGGGGAGAGAGAGAGACAGAAAGAGAGAGAGAGACCTGTAGACCAGCATTACTGTTTGTGAAGCATCCCCTCCTGCAGGTGGGAAATAGGGGCATGAACCTGGGTCATTGCACATGGTAACATGTGCATTTAACTGCTGTGCCACTTTTGTTTTATTTTATGGTACTAGAGTCTCCTCACATCTTTTCTTCCACCACCCCCAGGTTGAATTTTTCTTTCATTTCATTAAAGGAGGAGAGGAGGAGAGACAAGGAGAGACCCAACATCACTGTCCCATCAGCCATGAGGCTTCACCTGGTGCTATGGTTCTCCCATGCGGTGCTGGGATTTGAGCCCATGGTTATCTTTATGGTAAGGTGTATGCTCTACTGGGTGAATTATCTCCTGAGCAAAATTTTCTTATCTCTTAAATGCCAGAGGTTGTGCTTTTGGAACCATGTTTTTTATGAGCCTGACATGTGATATGCAGGTGGATCCAAATTATTGTCTGGGGAGATGATGTCATGGAAAAAATTATGATATCTGGAAAAAGGACCAGAAAGCTGGATCAGGGAAGAGAGTAACCCCCAAATATGGGAAAGGTATATATTCACCATTGAAAATCACCAAGTATAATCTATATACGGTTGTTACTAATTCCAACAAAAGGATATATTGAAAATCTGAATGCTTTCCTTATTCATTTGAGCAAGATAATTCTAACAAAACGCCACCAGAAGCTATTAAAATTCATAACTAGGTTCACTCTCTGTGAATTGTTAACAAAAGTAATCCTCCTACATGAAAAATAAAGTCCATGAGATAATTTTAAATGATCTAATTAAAATAAAAGAACTTTAAATATCATATGTTTTAGTTTAGTAAAATCACTTTTCTTGAGAGTTTGTAGCCAGAAAAATGAAGCCATGTAGTGCATATCGTATTATCTTGCATATATGTTACTTTAATTGTTTCCTTTGATTGTATTATCTATGATTATGTCTACATTTGATATATGTAAAAAAAAAAGTGTTAGGGCACAGATTACAACAAAGTCACAGCGATATAACTGTAACTGCAAGGAAGAGACTTACCTTTTTTTTTTTTTAAGTTTTGTATTTCTGTTTTTGGAAGATGAACATCTATATCACTCCTGAGTTTGGGAGGAGAAGGCTCTGTGACACACATCTCACGGAGATCAGATTTGGACAGCTGCAATATTATTTGGCTCCATGTTTCCTTCTGGGAAAACACTTGAGCAGGGAATAACCCTTTTGAGGACAAGGACTCCATATAGGATAGTAATGCAGAAGTGTGTGTGTTGGGGGTGGGGTGGTGGTTAATGTCCTAGAGTGCACTCACTCCCACATAGGCACTTTGGCAAGATAGGTGTGAAACATTCCCTTAGAGTGTGGGATTAGTGAGCCCTCATTGTGACTGCTAGAGGCTCCCCTTCTAATTTATACACTCAGTTATCTTTGTCACAGCATGGAGTCTTACAGCTAAGCAAGCAGCTTTGACAACAAGTCCAAGGTACTGAGGCAGGGGGCAGGGAGGGTGGGCAGTGGGAATTCAGTTGGCTGGAAGCCTGGGTACCTCAAGGGCATCTAACGCGCAATCAGTTAATTTCCAGCACTTATATAGATGTTAGTAACTTCCTGCCTCTGTTTCTAAATGGGATGGGGGAAATCTTGGCTGCCTGTGAACTTGTCATAGCAACAAAGAAAGATTTCATTCGTCTCGCCCAGGAATAGCTTCTGGTCTATGTGTGTGTATGTGTATAGTGATAGAAACTCGTTCAAGTGAATATTGGTTGGGGAGCTTTGGGGATTCTGAAAAGGGAGCACAGCTGTGATTCCTCACAGCTAGGTGAATGAAGGCAGCCAACTAAGAGGGGTGGAGGAGCCAGCTGGAATGGAAGCAGGAGCAGTAGTGGCAGGAAAGATAAAGATTAAGACCCTGGGAACCAATACACACAAGCTTCCCTCCAGCTCTCTGTTGTGAAGTAGATTTCCATTGGAGGCCATCCAGAAAGGATTCCAGCCTCTTCTATCAGCCCCTTACAGTGGAGTGAATGACTGCAGGGGGGATGGGTGGGTGGGCAGGGATTGGGCAAAGCTGTGACAACACCAGACAAGGACACTTGTCAGCTGTGTAGCAAATAGCAAATTCGTGAGCTTCTTTCAGTTAAGCGTGGATAATAGTTGTGCCTCCATTTATGCTCCTAGGATTCTGAGGATGAAATAAGCGTCTGGAAAACAGTAAGCACTGCAGAAGGAAGCCTTTGTTAAATGAGAGAATGTTGAGGGCATTTGTGAAGAGGGAAGATAGCCCTGCCAGGGAGTTGTACTTTACATCATGAGACAGAACCAGGGGTTGTAAAGGTGACAAAAATCCCCCCAACCCCAATTACAAAAACAGCTCAGTAGAGGTGTGGAGGAAAGGGAAACCCTTTTCTTCTTTACAATTTACTAGTTTTATTTTGTTTGTTTTTAATTCTTGATTGAATATTGCTTTGCAAATGTGTAGGATTTCAGGGGTATGGTTTCACACTGTCACAGGTGTATGTCCAACTCACCACACTCAACAGCAAAATTCCTACAAATTTCCCACCCTGGTAACTACTTTTTTTTTTCTCTCACAAAGTCTAAGAAACAGGTCAATTAGAATTTATTTATTTATTTATTTATTATTTTTTCTTTCTTTTAGTTCTTTTTTTCTCTTTGTCTTCTTTATTATTATGGGAGGTTAATGCTTTACAGTGCAATAATTCTCATATGCATACAATTTCGTTATATAATAGGTCCCCAGAGTTTTCTTCCTATCTGTCCTCTCCATCCCTCCCCAGAGACCTTTGCTTAGGTGCAATACACCATATCCAGTCAATGTTTCTCTTTGTGTTCTCCCTCCTTATCCCTACTTCATTGAGTCCCAATAATAAGTGAAATAATTTGGTATTTCATCTTTCACTTTTTGGTTTATCTCACTTTAACACGGTGTCTTCAAATTTCATCCAAAAGGGTGCAAAGGAGGCAACCTCATTGTTTTTAACAGCTGAGTAGTATTTCATTGTATATGTATGACACAATTTTTCATTGTAATTTATTTATAAAATGGAAATATTGACAAGACTATAGGATACGAGGGATACAATTCCACAAAATTCCCACTGCCAGAACTCCATAGCCCGTTCCCTCCGTAGAAAGCTTTCCTAGTATAACCACTCATACAATATTGTGCATACGGATGGCTTCCATGTTCTTGAAATTACAAACTGTACTGCTATGAACATAGATATACACAGATCTCTTATGATACCTGTTTCTGTCTCCTTTGGGTATATCCCCAGGAGAGGAATTACTGGGTTATAGGATAGGTCCAGCAGGGAAGAAGTGTCCCTTTTTCTCCTCATCATCTCCAACATTTGTCATTTCTGTCCTTCCTTATGTATGGTATTCATACAAGTATAGTGGTATCTCAATGTTGTCTTTATTTGCATTTCTCTGATGACCAATGACTTTGATTACTTTTCATATATCTGTTAGCCCTCTGGAACTCTTCCTAATGAAATACCTGTCCATATCCTGACCCCATTTTCTAGTGGGGCTGCTCATTGTTTTTGTTTGTTTGTTTGTTAGTGGTGGTGGTGCTTAGTTTACTGAGTTCTTTATGTATTTTGGTCATTACTCCTTTGTATGATGTGTGTTGCCATTGAGTGTCTCTCTGTTTCATTAAGTTTGCTATGAAGAAGGCTTTCAGTTTTATGTAGTCCCATTGGTTTATTTTAGCTCTTATTTTCTTTGCTGTTAGACTTGAATCTTTGAAGACTTTTTTGAAGTATAGATCACAAAGTTTCCTGTCAATGTTTTCTAGTATGTATTTGATAGTTTCTGGCCAAATGCCCATGTCCTTGATGCATTTGTAATTGACTTTTGTGCATGGTGATAAGCGAGGGTTCAATTTCATCCACTTGCATGTTTCAATTTAATTTTCCCAACACCATTTGTTGAAGAAACTCTCCATTTGCCATTTAATAGTTTGGGCCCCCTTGTCAAAAAATTAGATGTAGGGCTATAGCTGTAGGGGCTTATTTCTGGATCTTCAAATTTATTCCACTGGTCTGTGTATCGATTTTGATTCCAGTACCAGGCCATTTTGATTACAGCTCTGCAGTATACCTTCAGGTCAGGCAGCATAATGCCTCCAGTCTTGTTTGTTTACTTAAGGTTCTTTTGGCAATCCTGGGCATTTTTGGCTCCAAATAAATGTTTTGAAGCTTTTGTTCAATTACTTAAAAAAAAGTTCATTGGTACTTTAATGGGGATGGCATTAAATCTGTAAATGGCTCTGGGCAGGATGGCCATTTTGAAGATGTTAATCCTACCAGTCTATGACCATGGGACATATTTCCATTTCTTTTTAATCTTTATTTCCTTGAATAATTTCTTGAATGGATTAATGGCTTACAGTAAATACAGTAGTTGACACTTGTATAACATTTCTGTTTTTTCTGCAAAACACTCTCACCTCCAGCCTATGTCCTCCTCCATTATCGTGCACCAAGACTTAAAAGACACCCCCCCGCCCACCCTCCCAACACAAAGTCCTTTGCTTTGGTGTAATACATTAAATCCAGTCCAAATTCTACATTGTGTTTCTACTTTCTGTTCATATTTCTCAACTTTTGTCCATGAGTGAGATCATCCCTTCTGTCCATGAGTGAGATCATCCCTTCTCTTTATGGCTTATCTCACTTAACGTGATTCCTTCAAGCTGCATTCAAAATGTGAAGAAGCTGATGTCATTATTCTTAATAGCTGATTACTATTCCATTGTGTATGTATACCACAACTTTCTCAGCCATTCATCTGTTGTTGGACAAGTAGGTTGCTTCCAGGTTTTGGCTATTACAAATTGTGCTGCCATGAGTATGAGTATACACATATCTTTTTGGATGGTTGGGTTTGGTTCCTTAGGATCTATTCCTAGGAGAGGAATTGCGGAATCATAGGGTAGGTCCACTTCTAGCCTTCAGAGAGTTCTCCATACTGCTCTCCTCAGGAGTTGGACCAATTTACAATCCCTCTAGCAGTGCAAGAGGGTTCCCTTGCCCCACAAACTCTCCAACATTTGTTGTTACTATCCTTTTCTGATGCATAACTTTCTCACAGGAGTAAAGTGTTGTCTTGTTATTCTCTTTATTTGCGTTTTTCCTATAATAAATAACTGGGAGCATTTTTTTCATATGTTTGTTGCCCTTTGGGATTTCTGATTATTACTCTGTTCATATTCTCTCCCCACGAATTGAAAGAAGCGTGCAGGAAAGTGAGCCCCACCCTAGGGGTTCCAGGACTGGGGGAAATATAGGCTCTATAGAGGAAGAAGGAGGTTCCTTCTGTCTTAGGATTTAAGAATGCAATAAACAGATAGATTTTGTTGTAATCAAATTATTTGGCAATTGGGTTAACTATGAAATATTCCTTTGTTAGGATTTGTTATATCATACACATGTCACCATAATTTATGTCCTTTGACGTTATTTGTATATAACTCTGCCACTGGTTGCTTCTGTTCTCCCTGGTCTAAGCTTTTAAGAGAGTCAACCTATCAAAGACTCAGCTTATTGTCTGTGCATTAAAAAGTCACTTTTTCAGCCATGACATCATCTCCTCAGACAATAACTTGGATCCACCTCCATATCAAGTTTAACGCTCAGGCAAAAAACAACAAACAAACAAAAAAAACAAAAAAACAAGACAAAAAACTAGTATAGCCACAGGGCCTTTGAAATATAACTAAAATATGCCTACTAGCTATCTACAAAACGGAGACCCCCCCAATTCTTCATCTGCACTATTCCAGCCTTTAGGTTCATGATTAGTCAACGAGGTGTTTGGCTTTATATGCTAACTCTTTTTTCAGCCACCTGGTTCCAGATGCTAATGATGTATCCTGGAGCTCCAATTCCCCAGAACCCCGCCCCACTAGGGAAACAGAGAGGCAGGCTGGGAGTATGGATCTACCTGTCAACACCCATGTTCAGCAGGGAAGCAATTACAGAAGCCAGATCTTCCACCATCCTACAATGACCTTGGTTTCATACTTCCAGAGGGTTAAAGAATAGGAAAGGTATTAGGGAGGAGATGGGATACAGAGTTCTGGTGGTGGGAATTGTGTGGAGTTGTACCCTTCTTATCCTTTGGCTTTGTCAGTGTTTGCTTTTTATAAATAAAATAAAAAATAATAATATAAAAATTTATATAAATTAAAATGACGCCACCCTTAAAAATATGTGCAGAAGAATGAAATTGACCCACTAAATTTACCAGACAAAAGTAATCTCCAAATAGGTCAAGGGCATGGAAATTAGGCCGGAAACCTTCAAATGCTAAAAGGAAAATATTGGCAGCAATCTTTTCTATCTAAATTTTGTAGGCATATTCAGTGACGCAAGTTCAATTGCAAGGAAGACAAAAGTAAAAATAAACCAACAGCACTATATCAAATTGAAAATTGTCCACACAGCAAAAGAAACCACAATCCAAACAAAGAGACTACTTACAGAATGAGAGATCTTTACATGCCAAACATCAGACAAATGGCTAAAAATCAATATACAGAGAGCTCATCAAACACAGCAACAAAAAACAAATTACCCCTTTTACCATCCATGACATTATCTCCCCAGACTCTAACTTCGATCTGCCTGCATATCAGATTTCATGCACATTTCAACCCAAGTTTCCCAACACCATTTGTTGAAGAGACTATCCTCTCTCCATTTAATAATTTGGACTCCCTTGTTAAAAATTACCTGTCCAGAAATGTGGGGACTTATTTCTGGGCTCTTTTTCATATTCTACTGTTCAGTGTGTCTATTTTTGTTCTAGTACCAGGCAGTTTTTATTACAATAGGCCTGTAATCTAGTTTGAGATCTGGGAATGTAATACTTCCATTTTTTGTCTCAAGAATACTTTGGCAAGTCTAGATATGTGGGCTGCATCTGAAAAACCCCACCACCTCCTCAGCTGTTGGAGGCAAGGGTGGGGCGGACCACTGGAGGTCCAGGGAAGTACTCGAGGGAAGGGAATGGGCACTCAGAGGCAGGAACCATTGGGACTGCTTCAGAGAGACAACTCAGTTTTATTGGGGTAAGAACAGATTTATATATGGTTTTAGAAAAGGAAGAAAAGGGGCACAAAAAGGGAGAGGACCAACAAAGGGAGATCAGTTCAAATAAAGAATATTGGGGAAAGGTCCGTTGCTGGTATGTGGAACAAGGTGGCTAGTAAAGGAATTTATGTCAGGCTGGTCCTGGTGAGTGGGGCTAATCTTTTTCTCCCAGAGCACTGCTCAGCTCTAGCTTATGGTGGTGCTGGGAATTGAACCTAGGATTTCAGGTGCCTCAGGCATGAAAATCTTTTTCAGAACCCATTATGCTGTCTCTCCCCAGAATGGGGCTAATCTTATCTCTGGCTGGGGGGGGGTGTTATTGCGGGGCAGTAATCCATTCAGTTCCCTGTAAGCATAGGGGGGAAGTGTCTGCTGACCTCTTTGTTGAAGGAACCTGGGGTTCAACCCCCTCAAGGCCTGGGGTCACCTAGGGACCATTCCCCACATAGATATTTTCTGATTCCAGATAAACTTTTCTAACTTTTTTTCTATTCTCAAAAAAAATTAGTGGGTCCTTGATGGGGATAAAATTAAATTAAATTTGCATATGGCTCTGTATAGAATATTCGTTTTGATGTTATTAAGTTTTCCAGCCTATGAGCGTATGGTATATCTCTTCACTTTTTTGCATTGTTTTCTATGTTCTTGAATAGTGACTCATAATTTTTCAGTATACAAGACTTTCTTTTCTTAGATTTGTTCCTACATATTTTATTGACTTTGTTGCTATAGTGAATGGGACTGATTTCTGGATTTCTTCTTCTTCTGACTTTGTGTTTGCATAAATAAATGCCACTGAGTTTTGTATATTAATTTTGTAACTGGACACCTTTCTATGTTGGCTGATAGTTTCCAGGAGATTCCTGCTATATTCTTTAGGTTTTTCTATGTTACTTTGTGCAGCTCTATGAACACAGAGATGCATATGACACTTTGTTTTAGTGTGTTCAAGTCTTTTGTATATATGCCTGGGAAGGGTATTGCTGGATCATAGGTATTTCAATTTTCTGTTCTTGGTCAGTCTCCATAACTGTTTTCTTTGGTTTTTTTATATTTATTTATTTATTTATTCCCTTTTGTTGTTATATTGTTGTAATTATTATTGTTGTCGTCATTGTTGGATAGGACAGAGAGGAATGGAGAAAAGAGAGGAAGACAGAGAGGGGGAGAGAAAAGAGACACCTGCAGACCTGCTTCACCGCTTGTGAAGCGACCCCCCTGCAAGTGGGGAGCTGGGAGCTCAAGCAGGGATCCTTATGCCGGTCCTTGCGCTTTGTACCACCTGCACTTAACCTGCTGCACTGATGCCCGATTCCCTCTCCATAACTTTTCCATAAGAGTTTCTCCAGTTTATATTCCCACTAACTCTGTACCTGAGTTCTAATTTCTACACATCTTCACTAGAACTTATAGTTTCCTGTTTTGCTAATGAAGGTCATTCTCACAGGTGTGGAGGGATCTCAATGTGATTTTACCTTGCTTTTCTATAATAATTAGTTATGTGGAACATTTTTTGTGTCTGTGGGCCATCTGAATAATAGTCTATGGCATATCTTCATATAATTTACTTTGTTCACTAGTCCACTAATGCTTACTTTCCATACTTCTTTATCTAGCACATTTTTCTCTCTCCATCTGATTTAATTCAATACCGGAAGGTCTGTCCATACACTTTCAAAAAATAAAATCCCATGATTTTCTTAAAGGTGAGTACTGTTCTCTTGAACATATAAAACATACATTCTTGAGGCTTCTCATCTTTAATACTTAGGCCATTTTCATCTCTTGTCTATTGTGATTAATGCTGCAAGGAGTATTTATCTCTTCAAATTAGTGTTTTCCTATTCTTTAGACAGATACACATAATTGAAATAGATGGGGCATATGTTATTACTAGTATTTATTTCTACTTTTATTTTGGACAGAGGCAGAAAGAAATTGAGATAGAAGGGGAAAATAGAGAATGATAGAGATGAGACACCTGCAGCACTGCTTCACATATCATGAAGCTTACCCTTTTACAGGCAAGGACTGTAGGCTTGAACCCTGACCCTTGTGCACTAATGGCCACAGTTAAATGGGTCAATGTCTGTAAAAGACTTCATTTCTGTCAAGGGAATAGCAGTGTAGGGGTGAACATAAACTTTTTCGGCAGAAACCTGAATGATATCATGTAGGCGTTTTCAAAAGAACTGAGCAAGACAGGGAGAGCAGCAAGAGCCAGTGTGATGGCAGGCCTGGTGGGTTGAGGGGGTTATCTGAAGGGCAGAGAGGGTGGGGCCTAACAGCGAAGGGGCGTTTCCTGCCTCTGAGGGGCAGGGCCTAACGGTGAAGGGGCATCTCCTGCCAACAAAGGGCAGGGCCTAACAGCGAGGGGGTGTTTCCTGCCTCTGAGGAACAGGGCCTGGCAGTGAGGGGGTGTTTCCTGACTCTGAGGGGAAGAGCCTGCAGGCGAGGGGGCATTTGGCCTGCCAGGCAAGGGGTTTGTGGCCTGCCAGGAGAAGGTGTTATTCAGCACTGTAGAGTCCTAAGACAGTACAAAGTGTTAGAGCACAGGATTCAAATGTCCAAGGAAACAGCCATCCCACCCCAGCACCACCATGTGCAAAGGCTGATCAACACACTAGTCTTTCTCTCTCTCATAAAATAAACATTTGTTAAAAACAATTCCCCACACTGATGATATAGCTCAACTGGGAAGGCACTTACTTTGATTGTGTATGGTCTAGATTTAAGGCCCCAGGCCCTCATGGCACAGGGAGAATTTTCAATGTGATATTCTCTTTCTATGAGAAAATGCCAGCTGGAAGGAGTGGAGCCACAGGAAGGAGAATAAAACCATTACCAATGCCAGTATCTTTTTTTGTTTGTTTGTTTTCTTTCGGTACCACTTACAGTTCCACATCTTACATGATAGTCTTTAAGTTCTTTAGAGTTCGTTTTTTGGGGAATAAGATAAAGGGCCAATTTCATTCTTTCCCAAGTGATGCCGTTTCCCCGTTGAGATTGTTGGCACACTTATTAAACATCAGTCCATATATGTGGGTCTGTTACTGAACTGCTTATTCAATTCCACAAATCTATGTGTTGTTGTGGTCTGGTGTCGGGCTGCACTGCGGAGAAGAGAGAGGAAGTCCAGAGCAAGGGGGTACACAAATCTTTATTATAGGATGGGGGCATGGCTCAGGCCACGTGGAATTAGCCGACAATGGCCATCCCCACTGCCTGACCAAGGGGCGAGAGAAGGGAGAGAGATCTGTGAGAGAGGGGAGCCGAGAGCCCAGAGAGGGGGGCGGGGTGAGGGGGCTTTTTATTGGGCGACAACCAGGGGTGACGTGTGGGGCCAGGATTGGTTGAAGGGGGCACTGCTAGGATTTCGCAGGGCTTGGTAAAACCTGGGGGCAGAGACTGCATCAGAATAATTCCTCAGCAACATCTCCTCCTATCCCTTTATATCTAAATGGACACAGTAAAGAAAAATGGAATGGATCAGGCTTAAATGTTTTTAAGGAATGCCGTGCTCAGGTGGTAAGATGTAGGACTTTCTGTGGAGTAGGGAAGGCTTAAATGGCTGCCAACCTTGTGAGATTTATGCGTCCTCCTGTGCTCAACCCCTCTTTAGAGAGAGAGACTTACCTGGAGGGACTCATCTCATAGGTTTAAGCGCAGCCTGCTCAACCATCTCTTCACAATATATCTACATCTTTTCTATCTTTCTATCTAGTAATAGCATAAGATGGTTCAAAGTCTGTAAAAGCCTATCATGGAGCATAAACCTTTTGGGCATAAACCTGAATGATATAACAAAACAGGAAGGGACAAGTAGGTGAGTAGTAAAATCCAGTGTGAAGTGAAGGGAAGGATTGGTGTGTAAAGGAATGTTCCCTGCTTGGGGGGGGGCAAGGGTACATAATGAGGGGGAGGCAGGATGGCATGACCCACCAAACAGAGGGGCTATTTGTCATTGTATAGTCCTCAAGGCAACAGTCTGTAAAGTCTATGAATTACTCAGGATCAGTCTATAAAAAACCAGCAGCGTGAAGGGAAATAAGCTGCTTTGAAATTGTGTAAAATGTCTATAGGGTATGTCAGATAGTCTGATACAAGTCTCAGTCCAAAGTAGATGTCTAGGGGAAGAATTGGCAGGGGATGAGACGCGGCATGAGGGAGGTCAGCCGCTGGAATTGTGCTTTTCTGTAGATAGCCAGCTGGAACCGCCAACACGTGATAGGCAGATCAGAAGCAGGAACAGCGAGCAGGGATTAAGAAAGTGCTGTCCTTGGAGTCATTGTATCAGGTTCTTCAGATCACGTGACATCTAGGGTTTGGGAGGCGTGCCACTGTAGTCATGCTGTCTAGTGGGTGACGTCTTGGTGTGCAGGGGTTCAGATGGTTTTTCCGGGATTCCTGTGAAAGAAACACAAACAATCTGCTTCTCATGGTTAATTTGAACTTGTAACAAGTTATAGGTTTGTTATAGTTGATACCTCAATGATTACAATTGGTTAAAATCTCTTTATGATTTTATTTAAAGGTAATCTAATGTGACTTCCTGTAGCAGTCTCTACCGCAGGATCTTGAGACCAATTTTAGCTAAAATATGTATTTTAAACAGACTCAAATTGCTTAGAGAGTTAACGCATTTTCGTGATAATGATTTTAACGTTTACAGTGCCAGATTGATGCCAGATCTGTTGTGGATTAATTTCCACAAGATAGTTTACAGGGCACCTTTGGGGGCCCTTCAAAGGTGTCCTGTATACAAAATTTATATATTTTAGTTTTGGGAATGTATAGTCACGTTAAACATTTAGACTTTTACCTAAATAGTTAGTTACCTTAACAAATTAATATTTACCTTGTCTGGTAATAGTGTAGCTGTAGGGTTACACTTTTGACCGTTAAGTTAGTGTTACCAAACTTGCGACATACCCATAAACATTTAGTTATAACACACTGGAGGAAAAAGAACTTTTGTTATAAAAACGTATTATTTTTAAAAACAAATTTATATTCATCATTAGTCACACAGTTTAAGACTAAACACTTACATATATACCAAAACTATATATAAAAATCAAAAGAGGGAGAAAAACAAAAATTTGGAATGTTTCTGGACATCTACAGAAACTTTGGCTGCGTCCAGCATTTTTATATAAAGCCAATTACCTTTTAGAGTACTCTGAGCAGATGGGTCATGCAAAAAAATTTTTTTTTGTCATTCAACACACTCACTCACAAAAACAACTGGCCAGTTATAACATAAGACATTCAGGGAAAGGGTGAGAGAGAGGTCTTTGTGAGCCAGATTTTGTAGGTACTGCCATGTAGTATTATGGGTCCTGGGATGTATCCTGCATCTGGTCTTCTTGTAATATTTCTTGTTCTTCAGGGATAACAGCGCCTGTGGGTATTGTCAGACATCGCGGGCAGGAACCCAGACAGGTTTAGAGAAATTTTGAGGGAAAACGCATGTGAAACCCCTTCCCATGGTGAATAGTGGGTCAGGTCCTTTCCAAATTTTATCGAGTGCATCTCTCCATTTGACCTTAATAGATGGGAGGGTAGATGGTGTTTGCCAGTGAAGAATGATAGGAGGTAGGTCTGAGTTATTGTAAATATTAAAGACATTTAACGTAGTTAAGGCTTTTGCTAGCTGGATATTTGGGGGATACATTCCTCCTTTAATTTTATTTAGTTGAGCCTTAAGGGTTTGATGGGCCCTCTCGACAATGCCTTGTCCCTGTGGATTATAGGGAATGCCTGTGGTAAGAGTAATGTTCCAGAGGGAACAAAAATCTTTAAATTGTTTGCTGGTAAACGCCGGTCCACAGTCAGTTTTCAGTTGAAGAGGTAAACCCATCACAGCAAAACAGGAGAGCATATGGCTTTTAAGCTTTTTATAGCTTTCTCCTGTCTGAGCTGTAGCTCACATAAATTTAGAAAAGGTATCAACTGAGACAAACACATATTTTTGTTTGCCAAAGTTTGGTATGTGGGTGACATCAATTTGCCAAATAGCATTAGCTTTTAAACCTCGGGGGTTAACCCCAAGGGTCTGGATAGCAGGTGTCTTTATGAGACTTGCACAAGAAGAGCATGTAGCGAGGATATGTTTTAACTGTGGTACAGGAACATCAGGAAATCGAGCTCGAAGGCCTTTAAGATTAACATGGGTTAGAGAATGAAAATTAGCAGGATCAGAGACAGAGACTGGGAAAGTTCCTGTGGAGGCAAGGCGGTCAACTGTGACATTCCCTTCAGACAGGGAACCAGGAAGAGGGCTGTGGGAATGAAGGTGTTGAATATACAGTGGTTGGGTTCGAGAACAGAGCATAGAAGTGATTTGAATCAAGAGAGGGGAAAGTGGGTTGTCATCAATTTTCACATAAGAATGAGCAAGCCATGGAAGTAAGTTAACAGTGTACACACTGTCAGAAAAAAAGGTAGAAGGATTCTGGTACAGCTTTTAATGCAAGGAAAACAGCATAAAGTTCTTTGTACTGAGGGGAATTCTCAGGAAGCTCAGTAAAGAGAGGTTTAGGAGATTTTTTTGTCTGGTTAATATATAAGGGCAGCAGCTCCCTTTTTGCCACCATCAGTAAAGATTGTAGGAGCAGAAGGAATGGGATCCCGAGAGAAAAGTTTAGGTGCTAGTAGAGGCAAAAGAGGTAAAGAAGCTATCAATTTATTAGAAGGAAAACGGTTATCTATTTGTCCTGGAAACCCAATGAAGCTTATGGCAAAGTGGGAATGATGGCGTATAAGCCACTCTGTATCTGTAAGAGAAAAGGGCAGAATAATTAAATCTGGTTCTTTCCCTAAGACCTGCACAGACCTATTTCTCCCTTGGCAAACCATGAATGCTAATGCGTCTATCTCAGTGAGGAGTCTTGGAGCTCCTCCTACTGGCGTGTGAAGCCACTCGAGAACCCCATGGTCTTGCCACAATGCCCCTACTACTGTGGAGGTGGAATTGAAGATTAAAAGTTTTACCGGAGAGGAGGGGGAGAATCGAACAAGGTGCATGTCCTGGAGGGCCTGGTTAAACCTCTCCAATGCCGAGGAGTCCTCTGGAGTTAACTTATGTTTTGAAGAGGGCTGTTTGTTTCCTTTCAACAGGTCAAACAGTGGTTGGAGGCAGCTTGTAGGCAGATAGAGATACTGCCTAAGCCAATTTAAATTTCCTAGAAAACTTTGTAAAGAAGCAAGAGTAAGGTTAGAATGGAAGATGACATTAGGTTTTAAGGGATGAATTTGCGTTAGAGAAATCTCTGAACCTAGGAAGGATATTGGAGGGATTAGCTGTATCTTCTCAGGGACTACATTAAGGCCACTTTTCTTTAATGCAGGAATGAGAAAATCACGTAAGGCATAGAGATCTGTATCTGATTTTCCCCATATTAAAATATCATCTGTATAATGAAAAACATGAAGGCCCTTATGAATATATGGGAAAAGGGCAGATTTAACAGCCTCCTGACAAATTGTAAGACTATTGGCCATACCCTGGGGTAGGACCACCCATTCAAATCTATCAGCAGTGCTAGCGTTATTAATAGAAGGAACAGAGAAGGCAAAACATTTACAATCTTGCGGATGCAAGGGAATAGAGAAAAAACAATCTTGTATATCAATAGCTATGATTGGAATTCCCGTGGGAATTGCAGAAGCAAGAGGCAAACCCCTTTGGGGGGAGCCCCAGACCTGCATGGTTTTATTTACTGCACAGAGATCTTGAAGGAGGCGCCATTTTCCCGAGCACTTTTTAATCACAAACACAGGAGTATTCCATGGGCTTCGAGAATGACGAATGTGTCCCAAGGACAACTGCTCTTGGACAAGCTCTTTTAAAATTTCTAGTTTATCCCTAGGTAAAGGCCACTGTTCCACATGTTCTAATGAGACAGGCTCATTAGAAAGCCAGCTTAAGTGGGGTGTTTGGCTACGAACAGTGGCATTTAGTATTGGGGGTGCTGATTAGACCTGGTCTCACAGGAGCAAGTGTTACGCTCTGCAGAAGCATCTGTGGATATCCTAACATCAAGACATTCCAGAAGATCCCTGCCCAGTAGGTTGGTGCTATTAACTACCAAAGGGCAGAAGTGTCCGGTAGAGCCTTCTGGGTCTTCCCACATCAGCGAATCTCGTGTGCGAAATGATGGGGTCATCCCTCCTACTCCATGTATACTGGGTCCAGGAAGGAGTTCCCAATCTTGGGGAACCTCTTCTTGCCTTAAAATCGTCTTTGCTGCCCCCGTGTCAATCAAAAATTTAAAAGGAATATTGCCAGTCTTTACTGTCATAGAAGGGTGACCCCGTTCTAAAACAGGAGTGGTCCACAAAATCTCGGGCCCCGAATTTGAACCATTCAGGGGCGAACCATCTTTATGAAATTGGGACCAACAATCTTTCTTCCAATGAAACCCCTTACAACATTTTGGACAAACAGTACGTGGCCTCTGGCTCCCTGACTGAAAGCGGGGTTGCTCTGACTGGAGGCGTGGTAGCTCTACCTGGAGGTGTGGCTTCCCTGACTGGAGGCGTGGTCGCAGCTTATCAGGACATTGGTTACACCAATGTCCTTGGCGACCGCACTGAAAGCAGGCCCTGTTTTGATTACGTGGGGTAAATGCATAAACCTGTGTCATAGCGGGTGCCCCATAATTGCCTGATATAAGTTCCGGTGTCACTAAAATCCAATTATCTGGGTGTAGGTGTTTAAGATTAAGTCATGCCTGACGGAATTGTGGTGTCATGCCTTCCCAGACAATAGAGCGCAGGAGTAGTGAGCGGACGTCAGGATTATAAACCTTTCTCTCTAAACTTGTCTTCACCCTTGAGATGAAGCTCGCTAATGATTCATCAGTGCCTTGGTGAAGAGAGTTAATGGGAACTGACGAATCTACATTGGGTGGGGTCACCCTTTCTCATGCTTGTGTTGCGCAGATGCGTACGTGTTCAAAATAACCGGTTGGAAACCTGGTTTCTGCCTGCTGAGCTCCAGATTTTTAAGCTCCTGCTCCAAACAAAGCATCAGAATTCCATTCTACCTGTTTTTTACTATTTTCCTGCGACTGTCTAGAGCATTCATCGCGGAAGCATGCCTTCCACTGTAGGTAGAGGGCGTCTGGGACTGCAGCATGAGCCAGGTCCTACCAATCCTGGGGCGTGTTAAGATGCTGGTAAAAACTCCTTAAAACGGACTTGGTCCATGGAGCATGAAAGCCGTCCTCCTTGACTGCTTGTCTAAGTTCTCTGACTTCTTTCGAGGTGTATGGCTGCCACGGCTGAGGGTTTTGTTTAGAAGGGGCCACGTTTACCAGGAAGGTGTGGATTTGGTCCAATGGTGTGGGAGAGGGAGCTACAGAAGTGGAAGGTGCCATGGAAACTGCTGTAGTGGCCTCAGGGGAAACTGAACACATATCTACAGGGACGGAGCTCTTGGGGTGGACTGTACATAGTTTAAGGTCCTTAAATGTTAAAAAAATTTCCTTTAACTCTTGTATCTCAGCCACAAGGTCCCTTAATGATGACGTATCAGCAGGGGGCGGGGTCAGAGCCTCAGGAGAAGCTGAATCAGGGGTGGCAGGGGGCGGGGTCAGAGGAGGAGCGTCCGAACATGTGTACGTGTCTGTGGGAATGGAATTTTTGGGTCTAACCGCTGATCGCTTAGGGCATCTAAGTCTTAAGCACATGTGCTTTAACTCTCATATCTCAGCCTCAAGGTCGCATATCCTCAAGGCAGACCACATTGTACATATCTTGTAAGTCACGGCTATAGCTATGAGAACCCATGGTGTAGCGAAAATTAAACCATCTCTGAGAGTGTCAATCTGTCCCAGGACAGAAGGAGATAATGACTCGGACACCTCCTCATAAAACGAAAAATTTCCCATGGTGGAGGGAAACGTGGGGCCACAGAGGTGGGCAGATGCCACTTACCTGTGTCTGGGCGGCTTTCAGGGACCTCAGGTCTGGCCGTCTAGTGGGGCGTGGGTGCGGAACACGATGGACACCAGATGTTGTTGTGGTCCGGTGTCGGGCTGCACGGCGGAGAAGAGAGAGGAAGTCCGGAGCAAGGTGGTACACAATCTTTATTATAGGATGGGGGGGTGGTTCAGGCCAAGTGGAGTTAGCTGAAAATGGCCATCCCCACTACCTGACCACAGGGCGAAAGAAGGGAGAGAGATCTGCGAGAGAGGGGAGCTGAGAGCCGGGGGGGGGGGGGGAGTGAGGGGGCTTTTTATTGGGCGACAACCAGGGGTAACGTGTGGGGCCAGGATTGGTTGAAGGGGGCACTGCTAGGATTTCGCAGGGTGTGGCAAAACCTGGGGGCGGAGACTGTATCAGAATAATTCCTCAGCAACATCTATGTATCTGTGTTTGGTCTACTCTTCTTTTATTTCCATAGCTTTTCATGTAGTTTGAAAATAGGAACAACTGGATGCCTCCAGTTGTTTTTCTTTCTCAATATTGCTTTGATTTTTCAGAGTCTTTTGTGGTTCAAAGTGGATATATGTAAAAAAAAAGAAGTCATCAGGGTTTTTACTAGGGATTGTACTGAATATATAGGTGCCTTTGGGTGGTATAAACATTTTTGTGATTATAACCATGAGCACAAACTATATGTCCATTAATTTATGCTTTCAGTAATTCATTTTATCACTGTTTTCTAGTTTTAAATGCTATTGTAATTAAAAATTTAAAAAGCTTCACCAGCTTTGTCTGGGGTTTAAAGGAACAGGAGCTTTATTACATCGCAGTATAGCAAGATAGTCAAAGGGACAAAGATCAGCTAGTTATGATGGCCTGGAGCCAGAAGTCCATGTTCTGAGGCATTGGCTACATGTGTTTATCTCCTGAGGGAAGCGGTATGGTGGTGGGTCCAAGGAGAAGGAGAACAGGCAAAGAGCAGCAGGAACGGAGAGATCCTTCAGCCGGATACTCACTTAACTAACTTTCTCTCTCCCGACAATCCCTTGTGGGTTTGTCTCAGTCCACAGTATGATCCACAGGCTGATGTCAGCCATTATGCTAAAATTAAGTTCATATCCCAACAAAGCACATAATTTTAATATTGGTGAAAATTTTTTAAAGTAATTTAATATTTTCTGATGTTCTTATATGTGGGTATATTTCTTACTTCATCACCACGAATAGCTTTTTCTGTACATAGAAATGATACTTATATCTCTGTGCTAATTTTATACCCTGTAATTTTACTAGATTTACTTGTTAAATCTAACAATCTCTTGGTGGATTGTGAGTAAATTTTTATATCTGAACTGCCATCTGCAGAGAGAGTTTTAATTCTTCCTTTCTGAATGAATTCTTCCTTTTATTTGTTTGTCTTCCCTAATTGCTACTAAATGTGAATGAAAACAGCATACCTTATTAAGGTGGGGAAGTCTAAACAAATTTAAAAGTGAGATTTAAAACTGGAAACCATGTATTTAAAAAATGCTCAGATCACTACCATAATGTTGTCCAGTAGGAAACTAGAAAACTAAGAGCAAGCTCAGCATAGATCAGCCAGAAGAAAGGCAGTGATACAGCCTACAGTGAAAAACAAGTAGATAGCTGAAGATCAGTAGAGGAAAAACAAACAATCTAAAGTTTGTTCTTTGGAAGTATCAAAAAGTTGAAAAAAGTTTGGCTATATTGGTGAGAAAGAGAACTTTCACAGAAAATTCAAAAATCAGGAATTAAAGAGGAAGCATCATCATAGGACTTATAGAAGTAAATGGACACTGGGGGGCAGGCAGTAGAGAACCTGATTAAGGGCACACATTACAGTGTTCAAGGACCAGGGTTCAAATTCCTGGTCCCCACATGCAGGGGGAAAGCTTCCAAAGTAGTGAAGCAGAGTTGCTGGTATCTCTCTCCCTCTCTGTCTCCCCCTCCCCTCTCAATTTCTCTCTGTTTCTAGCCAATAATAAATGAGTAAAAAAATTTAAAGGACACTTGGGGGATATAAACTATTACATATCACCAATAAGAGATGGAATGGAAAAATTACTTGAAGAGCCAACCTATCAAAATATACAGAAGGAGTAGAAATCTGAATAGACAAAATATGAGCACGGCAAGGTCAGGAATAATAATTTCATTTCTCAAACCTGTACCGGCAATTTCTTCCATTGTCTGAAGAAAAATTAATAGTTCTTTAATTCTTTAGGTGGCGGTGATAATGATGATACTCTTGATACTGACACCAGGCCATGACACAGCAAGAAACATACACACACACCACTACCTCTTACGAATGTAAATTCAAAAACTCTTCTAAAATGCTGACAAACCAAATCTTAAAGAAAAGATTATATTCTGCAATCAATAATTCATATTAGATGTCTCCATAAAGCAAGGTAAATTTAATATCTGAAAATCAATTAATGTAACACAACGTATCACAAAATACAGAATAAAAACTGCATAACTAATATCTCCATAGAGGCAGAGGTATAACTGGGCAGAAGCCAGTGTTTCATAATAAGAGCACAAAACAAGTCAAGAACAAAAGAAACTTCCTCAGCTTGTTAATTCTGGCTATAGCACACAGCTAGTATCACACATGCGATATAAATAGGGAAAAGATTGCCTCTGTGCATTGACCTCTTTGTTGTTTAGAGCATGTTAGGAAGCCCACTAACATCAAATTCAATTTTTTTACACATCCAATTTCTCTAAATGTAGTACCTAAAATGAGTCTTTTTAGTCATGTAGAGCCTGCCTGCTTTGCATCTCTGCAAAATTGTACCTACCATCTGCTAGCCATTGATAAAAAAAATAGCACACTGTGTCTATAAATTATTCCAAACCACTGCTAACCTTTGAATCTCTCCAAGAGACTCCTCACCATGCTGCTGAGTCTTATAAAGTCCCTTTCCAATTACCACTTGTGTTAGTTTGTTTAGACTCCCATGACTAAGTACTACTGTACACTGAGTGACTAAACAAAAGAGCATTTTTCACTCAGTGATAGAGAATGGAAATCCTAGGTCAAGGTCACAGTGGAATTGGCTTTTCTGAGGGCCATGAGGGAGAAATCTAGTCTATATCTTTTTGGATTATAGATGGTCTTCTTCTAAATATTATTTTCACATTATTCTTATCTACCTAAGTCTGCAAACAAATGTCCTCTTATTATAAGGATGCAGTCTTTGGGATTAGGATTCAACATGATAACATCATTTTAACTGAGGTAATTATATACTAACCCTATCTCCAAATACAGTCACATTTTGAAGTACTGGGGATCAGAAAACTACACTTAACTCATGAATTTATTGGAAATAGGAACACAGTTCAGCCCAATACACCAATTCCATTCAACATGTATTGGAACTTTTTAGTCAGGAAATTAGACAAGAAAGGGAAATAAGAGGCAGGCCAGCAAAATCATAGTGGATAGAGTACTTCTTTACCATGCATGTGACCCAGGTTCAAGCCTGGCCCCCACTCCATTGAAGGAAGCTTTAGTGCTGTGGTCTCTTTCCCCAGCCCCACCCTCTCTCTCCTTCCTCTTTCCCTCTCCATTTTCTCTTCTTCCCTGTCTCTATCCAAAAGATTGAAAAAAAAAAGGCACTCAAATTGGAAAAAAAATCTCTACTTAGAAATTAGCATCATCTTTCACGTAGAAAATCCTAAATAGTACATAAGCACACACTCATACAGAATAATCTAATTCAGTAAGATTACAGAATGCAACATCAGTATAAGAATAAGTTGTATTTCTATTTAGTAAAAAATGACCAGTGCAAAAATAAAGCAAAATCACTTAATATCTTTAAAAGGAATAAATTGTATTAAGATAAATTAATCGAAGTAAGCATAAAATTTGCACACTGAAAACTACAAAAAATGTTTGACCTTAAGACCTGCATAATCATGAACAGAGAGATAGGAAAATTGCTTCCTGGCCATACATTACTGGTCCCCATATTAATGGACAGATTCACTGCAATTCCTACCAATATCCCAATAGACTTTTTCACCCCAAATTAGGAAGTTGATGCTGAACCTAGAATAACCAAATCAGTCTTGAATTGGTAGAATTACATTGCAATTCTTACATTTCACAATTCAAAATTTACTAAATAAGGAAAGAGGTTAAGACAATACATACTACTGATGTCAGGACAATGGCAATGACCAGAGTCCAGAACTATATTTTTGCACACTGATTAAATTTCTTTTTGACAAATGCTCCAAGATTAAACTGTGAGGGGGTAAAAATATATCCTTTTGATAAAATGTCCTATCATTATGTAAAAGAATAAAGTTGAACCCTTTCTGTATACCACATACAAAAGTTAACTCAAGAACTGGGTGGTAGTTCACCTAGTTGAGCACAAATGTTCATGCATAAAGACCTGGTTCAAGCTTCTTCCATCTCTTTTCCTCTTCTCTCTCTCTCTCTCTCTCTCTCTCTCTCTCTCTCTCTCTCAAAATAAAAGGCTTCCAGGAACTGTGTAGGTACTCAACCCCAGTGATAGTCCTGGTGACCAAAAAAAAAAAAAAGTTAATTGAAATGTATCAGAGACAAAATTTCCGACTAGAATTACAAAATCTTTAGAAGAAGAAAACAGATTTGAATTTGTGTAACCTTGGATTGAGAACTGGTATCTTTTTTTTAAGATGTGTTGTTTTTTAAAATAATTTTGGTTATCTTTATTTATTTATTGGATAGACAGTAAGAAATTGAGAGGGGAAGAGAGATAGAGAGGAAGAGAGACAGAGAGACACCTGCAGCACTGCTTCACCACTCGCAAAGTTTCCCCCCTGCATGTGGGGACTGTGGGCTCAAATCTGGGTCCTTGTGCGTTATAACCTGTGCACTCAGCCAGGTACACCAACACCCAGCCCTTAAGAATTGGTTTCTTGAGTCTACAGGCTATACTATCCTGAACACACCCAATCTTGTCTGATCTCAGAAGCTAAGAAAGGTTGGGCCTGTTTAGTACTTGGGTGTGAAAATTGGTTTCTTGAACATAACAACAAAGAACTAGTGAAAAGAAGGTTGACACATCATACTTTCTTCCAATTATAAACTATCATGCTTCAAATGATACCAGTAATAAAGTGAAAAGAACATGCAGAATGGAAAAATAATCTGTCCACAAATCATGCACTGGATCATGGTATCCAGCACTAGTGCAAAACTCAATTCAAAACCAGAAACAGGTGAAAGGATTTCACTTGCGTTTCTTGAATGGAGACATATGACAGATAAACACATGAAATTCTCAGCATTATTAGTCATTGGACAAATGAAAGTTCAACCACATTAAAATAAGACTTCACACATGCACTGTGATTGCTATATTTAAGATAGCCTAACAATATGAAGTCCAGATGAGCATGAAGAGAAATTAGAGCCCTTTAAGCCCCACTTGTGAGGATGTATTTATAGAAAAGTGCTACCACTTTGCAAACAGTCTGACAATCCCTCAAAATGTTCAACAGTCTTACCATATGATACATAAATGACATGTCTACATTCCAAACTTCACCTCAAAGGAAACAAAAGAACATATCCAAAGAGATATATGAGCAGTTCATAGCAGTGCAGTTCATAATACTCAAAATTTGAAAGCAACCTAGATGTCCAACTAAGGGAGTTGGGAGATATAAGTGAATGCTGTTACGATTATGAAGTCATCTTATTTGCTTCATCTTCAGTAGAACATGATGGAATCGAGTTAAGCGAAGCCAAAAAGAGAAGGGAAATTAATAAATGATCTCAGTCATAGGCAGAACTCAAGAAAAAAGGACAGGGAGTGAAACCACAATGCAAAATTTGGTGAGGCATGATGTACTGCACCAAAACAAAGAGCTGGGGAAGGAAGGGGTGAGAGGGGGTGAGGAGAATTTGGGGGTCTTGGTGCATGGTGTTAGGAAAAGACATAAATTGTAAATGAGAGTATTCTGCAAAGAACTTCCACAGGGAAATGCGAGATTGTACCCAGCTATCAACAGCTGCACTGTTAATCAGTAACCTCTAAATGAAAATGATAAAGAAAAGGCTATCTAAATAAGTCCTGATAAGATAAAGGCCTATTGTGACTGACAGTATTCTAACAGAGTGTCAAAGTCATTGTAGGAACCCCCCCAAAAAAACCTATCCTGATGATTCCTCTACCTGCACCCTTCCTGCACAGTCCTTTCTAACTGTGTAGCAGCTGGCCTGAATTCTGGTGTTCAGTTTATGACTGGTGAGCTCCACTTTTGGTATTTTGGCCTGAGCATTTGAAAATAAGGGCTGCTTCTAACCATTTTAAAGTCTTGAACATCTCAGGACATATGAATGTTTGAGCTAAAGTTTTATCGGTATGCCATAAATGAACAGCTACTCAGTTGGGAAAAACTGTTCAGCAGTATAGATTTAGCTTTGCTAAAATAGTTGCTGAGGTGACAATAAAGACAATTATTCCAGAATTCACTGGTGACAACAAAACCATCTCTTTTACATTGAGAACAAACATTATTTATTTAGAAAGAATGGCATTACACACTTTAGCAGAACCGAAATTAAGGTGATTTACATTATATTTTGTGCCAGTTGTTAAAAATGCAATAAGATGATATTAATAATTAATTTCACACCAGGAACTAATTGCCTGTCACAGGGTGATAAGTAGTAGGAGTGCTAGATGGAACAAAGTGAATATTGTGTTAGTGATATAAACATCCACTTAATTCTCTTGCACCAAGACACACACACACACACACACACACACATACACGAAAGAAAACATATGAAAATATTCTTAATCCAAATATATGATTGTTAGCTTTGAATTCAGGAAAAGCCCAGAAAGAAGATGACTACCAAATGATTTCACCCATAGGTGGGACTTCAGCAACAAGGACAATTAGGGAAAAACAGAAGGTGAAACTTGGACTGGGCATGGTGTATCACAAGAAAGAAAAGGACTCTGGGAAAGGAGTGAAAGGGATGAGATAAAGGGACACTGGGGTCCTATGTTAGATAAGCAAGAGTCTTCCAGACTCTAGACACCTATCATGGGGGTGTGTGAGAGGTTCATTTATGTGTCAACAACTGTACTTTAAGCCATTAAGGCCCCCATAAACTATACTTTATAAAAGGAAAAAGAAAAATAATAAAATTAGAAAAAGATGGCACTGGCAGCTCAGCTCTATTACTTGGAAAACAAACTACAACCCATACAGATCTTAATATGTGAACAGTATAACAGCCACCGGGTAAAGAAAAAATTAAAGGCACCGAAGTTGGGGGGCAGGGGACAGGTGGTGGCAGACCTGGTTGAGCATCTACATTACAGTGCTCAAGGACCTGGGTTCACACCCCCTAGAAGCAGGTCTGCAGGTGTCTCTCTATCCCTTTCCCTCTCCCTCTCTATCTTCCCATTCCTTCTCAATTTCTCTCTCTCTATCCAAAATAAGTAAGTAAATAACATTCTTTTTCAAAAAGACACCAAAGTGAGATCACTGTGACATTGATTTGAACATATTTTTTTTCTTTTTCATTAATTACCACAGCATTGCTCAGCTATGGTTTATGGTGGTGCAGGTGATTGAATTTGGGTCCGCTGGTGCCTGAGGCATGAAAGTCTTTTGCAGAACCTTCATGCTAGATTCCCTGCCCTTTGAGCACAAGCTCTTGAGAGAGGAATATAAGGAATATAAGGACAATGGAATCCAGTACAGTACCCCCAAGCAGACAAGAAAAGCATGAGTGCTACTACCTCTGGCATCAGCAGGAAGTCCAAACCTCCTGGTCTTACTTAAGCCCACTAGTGGGAATCCACACCCCAGCCCCACCTTCAAATTGTAGTAGAAACCAAACCCAGTTGTCCTACCTAATGGTTCAAGTCATTTTCTGACTTGTTTGGGAGTCCCCAGAACCCACAGAAAGCTTCAGAATGTCAGCCACTAAGTCGCTCCACATATTCTCAGTACATATTGGCATTTGCTGCCTCCAGAAAGGGCCGTGAGTGGGATCCAACCCTCCACTGTGAGACGAATCTAACAAAAGGGAGATGCTCCATAGATAATGGAGTGGAGCTATGGTGGTCTCTCTCTCCCACTCCCTCTCCCACTTCCTCTCCCGCTCCTGCTCCCTCTCCAGCTCCAGCTCCCACTCCCACGCCCGTGCCCGCTCCCACTCCCTCTCCCGCTCCCTTTCCCGCTCCCTCTCTTTCTTTTCTGACTTTCAAAAAAACTAATAAGAAATTTGGATCAGGGAGGCCAGTCAGCAGTAACATGGGGCCTTGGATTCATTCCCTGGCACTATATTTTTTAAATGTAAATGAATAAATGCACATGCCTCAAATCAAGCAAGCGAAAAAAAAAATACCCAAATGCTGTCAAGAAAAAGATCCTCTTGTGCTTCTTTTTTTTAATATTTATTTATTTATTTACTTATTCCCTTTTTGTTGTCCTTGTTGTTTTCATTGTTGTAGTTATTATTGCTGTTGTTATTGATGTCATCATTGTTGGATAGGACAGAGAGAAATGGAGAGAGGAGGGGAAGACAGACACCTGGAGACCTGCTTCACCACTTGTGAAGCGACTCCCCTGCTGGTGGGGAGCCAGGGCTGGAACCAGGATCCTTAAGCTGGTCCTTGCGCTTTGTGCCAAGTGCGCTTAACCTGTTATGCCACAGATAGGGTTTGACTACTATTTCTGTAACTAGCTAGCTACATATATATATATATTTGCTCATTTTTCTGTGGTCCTACCTTCTCTTCGTTTCTAAGTTACACGTCTGCCTATTACTACTTCCAAGTGTCCTTTCTTATTTTCCCTCTTTTCTCTCAGGGTCTTGATGGAGTTGGGAGTTCAGAGCCTTCTGGTTATCTTCCGCCTATCATTTCTCCCCCTCTGGGAGTATGGACCAAAATTCTTTACTAAGTGCAAAAGGTGGAAGGTCTGGCTTCTGTAATTGCTTCTCCACTAGAGATGGACATTGGCAGGTCAGTCCATATCCCCAGCCTGTTTCTATTGCTCCCTAGTTGGGAAGGGGTATGGAGAGGTGAGGTTCCAGGACACATCTGTGAGGTGGTCTGCCCAGGGAGGTCAGGATGGAATCACAGTAACATCTTCAACTTGGTGGGAGATGATTGGAGCTGGAAGGTTGACATCCCAAGCTTGGTATTTTGGATACAATGCAGAATGAAAAGGCAGTGGCAATATTGGTTGCATTAGTTTAGATGAAGTCAGCAGAGGCATTTAATAGCTAGAGTCAAGAAGAGAGGCATCAAGAAATACAGGCAAACTCCCAGACCTTGTAGGACTGAGAGAAATACAGACTTTAAAGAGAATGGAGGAAGGTTCCTTGTAGTCTTAGAGTTTAAGAAGGCAAGGGATAGTTGATAATTATTATATCAGCTCTGTTCTGAAACCATCAGCCAGGAGACAGTGGCAGAGCCTAGCTTTAAGGAGGATGAGTCCCAGTAGTCTTCCTGCTCTCATATATTGGCCAACAATCAAAAGGCCAAGTTGTTACCTGTGCTTATAAATCAGAGGCCACAGTTTAACTAATTATGACAGCAACTCACAGGACAGTTGACTAACAAGATCAGCAACATATTACCAAATGACCGAAAGCTATAAAAGGAGATTATCTGGGAATCTGTCGGTAGCACAGCGGGTTAAGCACAGGTGGCGCAAAACGCAAGGACCAGCATAAGGATCCCGGTTTGAACCCCTGGCTCCTCACCTGCGGGGGCATAGCTTCACAGGCAGTGAAGCAGGTCTGCAGGTGTCTATCTGTCTCTCCCCCTCTCTTTCCTCCCCTCCTCTCTCCAGTTCTCTGTCCTCTCCAACAACATCGACATCAATAACAACAATAAGAAGTACAACAATATCCTTTTACTTATCCTTTTACTGTATTAAATTATTTAGTTAGCATAACTCATAAAACCCAGTAACTCATTGTGAATTAAGTGCTATTAGACATTTTATTTTAATTGTATAAGGATGTTCTTTAAAAATTTATTAGTAATTTAAAATAACAAGGGTGCAATTCTATACAGTTCCCACCATCAGAGTTCTGTGTTCCATTATCTCTAATGGAAGCTTCCATATTCTTTATCCCTCTCTGGGATTATGGACCAAAATTCTTTTTGGCCTACAGAAAGTGGAAGACCTGACTTCTGTAATTGCTTTTCTGTTGGACATGGATGTTGGCAGGTTGATCCATAACCCTATCCTGTTTCTGTCTTTCCCTAGTGGAGAAATCAGAGGAGGGGATGGAATACGGAGTTCTGGTGGTGGGAATTGTGTGGAGTTGTACCCCTCTTATCCTATGGTTTTGTCAGTGTTTCCTTTTTATAAATAATAATCCCATCCCCTTCTCTGATAGCTTTCCTATTCTTTATCCCTTTGGGAGTATGGACCAAGGTCATTGTGAGTTGCAGAAGGCTGAAGGTCTGGCTTCTGTAATTGCTTCCCCACTGAACATGGGTGTTGACAGGTCGATCCATACTCCCAGGCTGTCTCTCCCTTTCCCTAGTTGGGAAGGGCTCTGGGGAAGCAGAGCTACAGGACACATTGTTGGGGTTGTCTGTCCAGGGATGTCTGGTTGGCATCATGCTAGCATCTGGAACCTGGTGGTTGAAAAGAGAGTTAACATACAAAGTCAAACAAATTGTGGACCAATCATGGACCTAAAGTCTGGAATAGTGCAGATGAAGAGTTGGGGGGGTCTCCGTTTTGTAGATAGCTAGTAGGCTAGTAGGCATATTTTAGTTATATTCCAAAGGGCCTATGGCTATACTAGTGTTTGTTTGTTTGTTTGTTTGTTTTTGCCTGAGCCTGAAATCTGATATGCAGGTGGATCCTAATTATTGTCTGGGAAGATGATGTCATGGCTGGCAGAAGGACCAGAAAGCTGCATCAGGGAAAATAGTAGCCCCCAAATATGGGAAAGGTATATAAACATTGTTTACTGTAAACCCCATCAATTTAATGTGGTCTGGGGCCCATATTCAGTTTAGGAACCTATGTGACCTCTGCATCCCTGTAGATGTGAGCTCACATTCTGTGGTCATAAGCAGGAACATTCCAAGCTGCCCCAGTATCAGGACCCATCTTCCTCAGGTGTATCTTAGAGTATATTGTCCAACTTTCCTTCAGAGGATGGAACATTCTCTACCATTGTTGATCCAACTTGAGGGCAAGGTCCAATGGGGGCCCACAACGGGGTCTACTGTGTTGTTCCTGATAGAAATGACCGGTACCAATGGAGAGAGGGATTCATTCGAGGTCTAGGCCCATCATGTCTGTTTGGGAATCTCAGGACTCACCAATTAGGGCCCCAGCTGATGGGGTGGCCTGATAGTAACTAAAGAGTCATTGTTAAAGTATGCCAATCTCTTGTCCTTATTCAACTGTTCCAGTCCTTGCTTTGATAAGGTTAGCTTTGGAGTGAGTGAGAGAACTGTAATAGGAAGTAGGTGAGTCTAAGTAGACACTATTTCATTTTGAACTTTATACTGATTCACTACAGACTATTGTGTATTTTTGCTTTCAGGTATATATTTTGCCCTAATTTATGGATACATGTGAACATATGCTCTATCTTACAGAACCTGGTCTATATATATATGTTTTGGGACTTTGTTAGGAAGTGAACCTCCTGGAATGGAATTAGAGAATACTATGAAGGGAAAGGTCTCACCCGAGTAAATAGGGTGAAGGGTTGACATTCTAAACCTCACATCTCTGGACACAGTCTGACGTGAAGCATGCTGACATGGTACTGGTTGCGTTGATTAGGTTGGGATCAGAGGATGTAATATTATTTGGTATGAATTGAGAGAAGAATGCAGGAAAATGAGCCCCGTCCTAGAGGTTCCAGGACTGGGGGAAATATAGGCTCTATAGAGGAAGCAGGAGGTTCTTGCTCTGTTAGGGTTAAAGAAGACAATAGAAACTTATTGCTTTAATCACATTATTTGGCAACTGGGTTAACTTTGAATTATCCCTTTGTTAGGATTTGCTTTATCATAGACAACATCACCACAATTTATGTCCTTTGACTTTATTTGTATATAGCTGTGCCACCGGTTGCTTCTCTTCTCCCTGGTCTAAGCTTTTGAGAGAGTCAACATATCAAAGACTCAGCCTATGTATTTTAAAGACTCAGTCTGTGATTTAACAAGGTTGAGACATTCAATCAATTTTACCCTCTCATATAAATTAAACAGTGATTTATATGACTGCAAATTGATAATAGTATACAGAAACACCATTCCCACCAAAAGACTGTGTCCCATCCCATTTCCCCTTCCCTACCCCCACCACCCTGCCCCATGAACCCTCACCCTCAATCCAGGGTTTTTACTTTGGTGCCTTACTCAAATTCAGTTGAATCCTGCTTTGAGTTTACCTTTCTATTATTTCTCAAGTTCTGTTTATGAGTGGGATCATCCCATAGTTGTCTTTGTCTTTCTGACTTAGCTCACTTAACATGATTCCTTCTAGCTCCATCCAAGATGGGTCAGAGAAGGTGGGTTCATTGTTCTTAATAGCTGTATAGTATTCCATTGTGTATATATACCACAGCTTTCTCAGCCACTCATCTGTTGCTGGGCACCTGGATTGCTTCCAAGTTTTAGCTATTATGAATTGTGCTGCTATTAAAATAGGTGTACACATTTCTTTTTGGTTGGGTATTATGGAGTCCATAAGGTATAGCCCTAGAAGAGGGATTACTGGGTCATATGGAAGGTCCATATGGAGGTTTCCCACCAGCCTTGTGAGAGTTCCACAGAGGCTGGACCAATTTACATTCCCACCAGCAGTGCAGAAGGGTTACTCTGTCCCCACAGCCTCTCCAGCATTTGTTGCTGCTGTCCTTTTTGATGTATGCCACTCTCACAGGGGTGAAGTGGTATCTCAGTATTGTCTTTATTTTAATTTCTCTGACAATCAGTGACGTGAATCAATTTTTCATGTGTTTGTTAGCCTTTTGGTTCTCTTCTCTTGTGAATATTCTATTCATATCCTCTACCCATTTTTTGGATGGGGTCATTTGCTTTTTTGTTGCTAAGTTTGATGAGCTTTTTGTATATTTTGTTTACTAGTCCCTTGTGTGATGTATGGTATATGAATATCTCCTCCCAATCTGTGAGGGGTCTCTTTGTTTGTGTGATAGTTTTCGTTGCTGTACAAAAGCTATTCAATTCCATGTAGTCCCATTAGTTTGTTTCTGCTTTAGTCTTCCTTGCAGTTGGGTTTGTTTCATCAAAAATGTCATTGAGATTTAGGTGGGAAACCATTCTAACAATGTTTTCCTCTAAGTATTTGATGGTTTCTGGTCTAACATCCAGGTCCTTGATCAATTTGTAGTTGATTTTTGTTTCTGTTGAGATAAGATGGTTTAGTTTCATTCTTCTGCATATTTCAACCCAGTTTTCCCAGCACCATTTATTGAAGAGAATCTCCTTCCTCCAGTTAATATTTTGGGCCCCCTTATCAAAAATTAGTTGTTCATAGGTGTGGGGGTTTAGTTCTGGGCTTTTAGTTCTGTTCCACTGCTCTGTGTACCTATTTTTGTTCCAGTACCAGGCTGTTTTGATGATGATGGCCTTATAATATAGTTTGAGATCTGGAAGTGTGATGCCTCCATTTCTGTTTCTTTTCCTCAAGATGGTTTTCACAGTTCTAGGTGTTTTCTGGTTCCAGATAAATGATTGTAGTTTTTGTTCTACTCTCTTAAAGAAGCTTGGGGGAATTTTGATGGGTATCACGTTAAATTTGTATATGGCTCTGGGGAGAAGGTTTATTTTGATTACATTTATTCTTCCAATCTATGAGCATGGGATGTCTTTCCATTTCTGGGTATAATTTTCTATTTCCTTGAATTGTGACTCATAGTTTTCAGTATACAAGTCTTTCACTTTTTTGGTCAGCTTTATTCCTATGTATTTTATTTATTTTGCTGCAACAGTGAATAGGAGTGAGTTCTGGATATTTTCTTCTTTGGATTTAGTGTTTGCCTAAAGAAATGCCACTGATTTTTGTACATTGGTTTTGTAGCCTGACACCTTGCTATATTGCCTAATATCTTCCAGTAATTTTCTGCTGGATTCTTTAGGTTTTTCTATGTATAATAGTATATCATCTGAAAATAGTGAGAGCTTGACTTCTTCCCTTCCAATCTATACCCCTTTGATTTATTTCTCTTGCCTGATTGTTATGGCAAGAACTTCCAATACTATATTTAAGAGTAATGGTGATAGTGGACAACCCTATCTAGTCCCCGATCTGAGGGGGAATGCTTTAAGCTGCTGTCCATTGAGTAGGATGTTGGCTATAGGTCTGTTATATACGGACTCAACTATCCTGAGGAATTTCCCATCTATTCCCATTTATTGTAGTGTTTTGAGCATGCATGGATGTTGGATTTTGTCAAAGGCTTTCTCTGCATCTATTGAGATAATTTGGTTTTGTTTTTATTGATGTGGTGAATGACATTGATTGACCTACATATGTTGAACCAGCCTTGCATTTCTGGGATAAATCCCACTTGGTTGTGATGAACAGTATGAACAATATTTTTAATATACTGCTGTATCCCATTGGCAAGGATCTTGTTCAGTATTTTAGTGTCTATGTTTATGAGAGACACTGGTCTGTCATTTAACTTTTTTGTTGTGTCCCTGTCTGCTTTTGGTATTAGGGTGGTGTTGGCTTCATTGAAGGTGGAAGGGAATGTTCTTGTTTCTTTGATCTTTTGGAAGAGCTTTAAAAGTAGAGGTATTAATTGTTTCCTGAAGGTTTTGTAGAATTCGTTTGTGAAGCCATATGGTCCAGGACTTTTGTTGTTGGGGAAATTCTTAATAATTTTCGATTTCTTTGTCTGTGTTTGGTGCATTTAGGTTTTGTAGTTCTTCTTAAATCAGTTTTGGAAGGGCATATGTTTCTAGGAATTCTTCCATTTCTGTCAGATTCTCTAACTTGGTGGCATATAGTTATTCATAGATGTTTCACATGATTTTCTGGATTTCTGAGATGTCTCTTATGATCATTCCTCTATTGTTTACAATTCTGTTTATTTTCTGTTTATTTGAGTCTTCTTCTTTTTTTTTTTTTCTAGTGAGTCTGGCTTGGGGTTTGTTAATCTTGTTTAATTTTTCAAAGACCCAAACTTTGGCTTCATTGACCTTTTGTATGGTTCTCTTATTTTCAATGTTGTTTATTTGTGCTTTAATTTTAGTGATTTCCATCCTTCCGGTTGCTTTAGGGTTCCTTTGTTCCTCTTATAAGTCCTTAAGGCATGCAGTAAGGTCATTTATTTGAGCTTTTTCTTGTTCTCTAATATGGGTTTGTATGGCTATGAGTTTCCCTCTCAGTACTTCTTTAGCTTCTACCAAATATTTTGATAGCTTGTGTCTTCATTTTCATTTATTTCCAGGAACATATGAATTTCATGCTTGAGTGTCTCTCTGACCTAGCAGTTTTTAAGCAGCATGTTGTTGATTTTCCAAATTCTGTGACTGTTAGCAATTTTCTATTTGTTGTTAAATGTTAGCTTTACTCCACTGTGATATGAGAAGATACTTGGGATGACTTCAATGCTCTTGAAATTGTTGATACTGTCTTTGTGGCCTAACATGTGTTCTGTCCTTGAAAATGTGCTGTGTGGATTTGAAAAGAATGTGTATTCCAGTTTTTTGGGGTAAAGAACTCTGAAAATGTCCAGGAAGTCTAGTCTCTCCATCTCTTCATTTAACTATCTTGTTTCTTTGTTGATTCTCTGCTTTGTTGATCTGTCTAAGTGTGAGAGTGGGATGTTAAAGTCTACCACTATTATTGTATTACTATTGATGTATTTTTGTAGTTCTTTCAGTAGGTCTTTGATATATTTGGATGGTCCCTTATTGGGTTCATAGATGTTAATAATTGTTAAATCTTCTTGGCTGATTGATCCTCTAATCACTATGTAATGGACTTGCCTATCTCTTATTACTTTATTTAATTTAAAGTCTATGGTGTCAGTGATGAGAATGGCTGTTCCTGCCTTTTTTGTGTGTTCCATTAGCCTGTAGGACCCTCTTTTCCATCCCTTCATTTTAAGCCTGTGTTTGTCTTGTTGGGTCAGATGAGATTCTTGCAAGCAGTATATGGTTGGGTTGTGTTTTCTGATACATCCTTCCACTCTGTGCCTTTTAATGGGTGAATTTAAGCCATTGACATTTATTGATATTATAGACTGAACATATGATAGTGCCATTATTCTACAAATTTTTATTTTCTCTGATATAAGGCAAGTATTATGGTGATTTCTTGTTTATAAGAGATCTTTTAGAACCTCTTTCAGGGAAGGCTTGGTGATTGTTGCCTCCTTTAACTGTTGTCTGTCTGAGAATATTTTGATCCCTCTGTCTAGTTTGAATGAAAGTCTAGTAGGATATATTATCCTTGATCGAATCACTTTTTCATTAAGGGCTCAATTGATATCTTGCCATTGTCTTCTGGGTTTTAGAGTTTGAGTGGAGAAATATGCTGATAGTCTTATGGGTTTTCCCCTGTATGTGACTTTTTGTTTTTCTCTTGCAGCATATGGGATCCTTTCTTTATCCTTACTTCTTTTCATTGTTACTATGATGTGTCTTGGTGTCTTCAGTTCTGAGTTGATTCTGTTTGGGACTCTCTCGACCTGTTGAATCTTAATGTCCTTTCTGTTGTTTAGGTCTGAGAATTTTTCTTTTATTATTTCCTCTAGAATGTTTACTTCCCCTTCCTCTCTTTCTTCCTCTTGTAGGCCAATGATGTTGAGGCTATGTGTAATCTTGATAGTGCTTAGGGAGAACTCCCCATCCTTGGATGGAGGTCTGAGAAGACACCCTCTTGGTTAGTCTCTCTCAACCGAGGTGAGCAAAGGGAATAAACTCAGACTTAGTTCTTTCCTTCTTGACTCTCAGGCCCACAGAAACCCCAATACTTCTCTCCATTAACTGCAAGCCACATGGCCGCCTACTTTAAGATTCACTTACTCAAAGTCACCTTGCCTTCTGATCACAGAGAACACACCTTATCTCACATTCCACCATACACCTCAGACCCCAGACAAGAGAAATTCCAAACTATATAGCCTTTTGATATCCATCTCTCTCTGTCTCACCCTACTGCTTTAACCCCTATGCTTCTCTCAAATACCTTTGGATAATTAAGTTGCTTGCGTCATGGAGAATAACTGTCTTGTATCTCATCAATTCCTGTCATACCAGCCCCCTACCATAAGGGCAAGCTGACCTTTAAGAAACCTGTAATTTCTGACATATTTCAATAATTCCCTTTGTTTGGTTTTCTATTTAACTCATGTCCACCTGCTAGTAAACAAGATCTGAGCATGCTGCAGGTCTCCCCAATGTCTTTTACTTCGTGTCGTCCCCTGTCATGAGCGAGAAAGAACCAGTCCGTTACCTTTCCCTTGGAGATCACCCCGCCAGAGACCCCAACACAATGATATGAATGTTACTTCTTTTGATATCATCCCATATGCCTCTGTTATTGTTTTCAGTGTCTCTCAATCTCTTTTTGACTCTTTTACCTCTTTCTTAGTTTTCTCTAACTCATCCTCTGTCTGGATAATTCTGTTTTCTGCTTCTGTTAGCCTGCTTTCCCTTCCCTCAGCTTCTTTCTTCAGTTCAGTTATAGTATTAGCTTTTTTCTGCTAATTGTCTTTTAGTTCAGCTCTTTCAGCTCTCAGTTCTCTAATTACTTCGAGGTAGCTAGTATTTTCATTGAGGGTCCCATCTGTTGTTTCCCTAATTCTGGTAGCCCTTTCCTCCATAGTTGTCTTCATTTCTGTGATTATTAGGTTTATTACTGCTTGCATACTTTTCTTATCTATGGTTATTTCTGACTGATTTGGAGTTTCTTCTGGGCTCCTGTCTTGATTCACTGTGGTAGCAGTTTTATTTGCTGTTGATTTAACCATTTTTTTTAATTGATGTATTTTTTTTATTTTTCTGTTCTGCCATTCTTCAGTTGTGTTTTGAGTACAAGCCATGCCTTTATGAGAAATGTTGTCACCCAACCTCAGAAATTACAACAATAGTAAGTGAAGCAAGGGTTGATGCAGTTCAACCAATACCAGTTAGCCAAACTACACCTCCAGTCCAACAAAAATAGCAACCAAATCCAATAGAAAAAGAAAGAGAAAGGAAAAAAGGGAAAGCAATAATTAGATAATTATGCAAATCTGCTCGTCTACTGTAATTTCTAGGGATAGCAAGAGGAGAAAGGGAAGTAGAGAAGAGAGAGAGACACACGCACACACAAAGTCCACTCTGAGTCAGATTCCATCCTCAAAATAATTAACAAATGGGTATCAGTTAGTTCAGAAAGCAAAAGAAGGAGGAAGGAAGAAAGGAAGACAAGAACAAGAAAATAAAAAGAACAGCAAAAGGAAAAAGTTTTTTTTTTAATTTGCTAGGAGGAGGGAAAAAGGAGAGTGGAGGGAAGAGGTAGAGATAAATAGTTCCTCTCACACTAGATAAGACACTGAGTCACCTAGCTATGGAGAAGACAACAACAGTTAATTTTGGTCTACATGAAGAAGGGGGGGAAGGACACATGTATATAATAATAGTAATAATAAAATAAAATAGAGTAAAAAACTCTGTCATTCTGCAGCTTAGACTGCTCCAGTTTGGCTGAACACAGCCTGAGCAAAGACAGTGAATTGGAAGAAGTATCCAAAACAACAACAACAACAACAACAAAAAACCTCTAGATAGTATTTTCCAGGCCGCAGTGAGGCTCTGATTGGTCAGATATTTTGTCACTCAAATAGAGCTCCAGCCACTTAAAAAAATGAGAGAGAGAAGTAAAACAAAAAGTAAAAGGATTTGAATGACAAGCTAGTAAGCCAGGAATCTTCTTAAAGAAAATAGCTCAGCAGGAAGCCTGATAAGAGCAGGTGTCCAGTCCATGGGGGCTGGTTCTAGGGTGGAGGATGGGATGAGCTTCAGAAATAATAAAAAGATTTCCTTTTTTTTTCCTCCTGGCCTCCATTTTCGAACTCAGGAGTGGTGTCACCCTTAGAACCCCTTATTCACCCTCCTGCTGATGATCCAGTATCCTACACTATCCAAAGAATCCCAGGTCACAAGATTCTGCTTGTTGGAACTCATGCCAGCCACGGCTTCCATGTCATCATCTTGGCTCCATCTCCCAAAACTCTTTTTCATTGAGGGTTCAATAGATATCTTGCCATTCTCTTCTGGCTTTTAGAGTTTGAGTGGAGAAGTCTGCTGACAGTCTTATAGGTTTTCTCCTGTATGTGACTTTTTGTTTTTCTCTTGCAGCCTTTAGGATCCTTTCTTTACACTTACTTCTTTTCATTGTAACTATGATGTGCCATAAAATGTCTGTCTTTGGGAGTCGGGCAGTGGCGCAGTGGATTAAGAGCAGGTGGCACAAAGCACAAGGACATGCATAGGGATCCGGGTTCGAACCCCTGGCTCCCCACCTGCAGGGGAGTCGCTTCACAGGCGGTGAAGCCGGTCTGCAGGTGTCTATCTTTCTCTCCCCCTGTGTCTTCTCCTCCTCTCTCCATTTCTCTCTGTCCTATCCAACAACAGTGACATCAATAACCCCAACAATGTTAAACAACAAGGTCTACGAAAGGGAAAATAAATAAATAGTCTGTCTTTTGTCTCTGACCCATTGTTTGATACTTTCTCAGTATGTAATCTCTGTGTAATACAAGTTTTTTTTCTGAAGCCACTCTCTAAATACTGTAAATATATTTTTTTAAAAAAACACATCTTTAAAGAGCTGAAGATGCTAGTTATTCACCGACTAGATCAAGTTGAAAATACTGATGAAATATTGTTTTACTGCAGCAGGAAGGAGATAGATTGAAGGTGTATCTTTGCCAACTTCAACATTATATAGTAAATCTGTATGCTGTACATGGTTTCAAAAGTATGAAAATTTATTATTCAAAGTGGTGGTCAGGTAGGTTTAAAAACAATTTAATGAAATATTTTCTAAGTACCTTTGAACTGGTCATCTTCCCTTTGGCACTGAATCAGTATCCATCCTCTTGACATCCAGAATGATCTTTCAGGGACATTATTTCACTGATTTCCCTCTGCTTAAGGGAAAACTGAACTGCAATATGAATAATCATTATCATTAAATTATACTTAGCAGGCATCTCAAAGAGGGCAGAAAATGTCACATTTTTCTCTCACCTCAACAGACATGTTTTAAAATATTTTTATTGAGGGAATTAATGGTTTACTGTAGGTACAGTTGTTGGTACATGCATAGAGTTTCTCAGTTTTCTGAAAAATACTCTCACCTCCAGCCTAGGTCTACTTATAGCACTAAGTACCAGGACCTGAACATCACCCCAACCCCAGCATCCTTTACATTAGTGAAATATACCAATTCCAGTCCAACTTCTACTTTGTGGTTCCCCTTTTGGTTCTTATTTCTCAGAGTCTTTTCATGAAGGAGATCATCCCATATTCACCCTTCTCTTTATAGTTTATGTCACTTATCTTGATTCCTTCAAGCTCCATTTGAATAGGGTGAAGAGGGTGACTTCATCATTCTTTTTTAATTTTTTATTTCAAAATGTAGATATTGACAAAACTATAGGATAAGAGGGGTACATTTCCACACTTGCCCACCCCCAGAGCTCCATATCCAATACCCTCCACTGATAACTTTCCTATTATTTATCCTTCTGGGAGTATGGACCCAGCATCTTTGTTAGATGCAGAAGATGAAAGGCCTGGCTTCTGTAATTGCTTCTCTGCTTAACATGGGAATTAGCAGGTTGATCCATATTCCCAGTCTGTTTCTATCTTTCCCTAGTAGGGCAGAGGTCTGGGTAGGTGGAGCTCTAAGATACATGGTGGAGTTGTCTGATCAGGGAAGTCAGGTTGGCATCATGGTAGCATCTAGAACTGGTGGCAGAAAAAAAAAGTTAAGATATAAATCCAAACAAATTGTTGACTAATCATGAACCTAAAGGCAAGAATATTGCAGATGCAAAATTTAGGTGTCTCTTTTAGAAAAAGCTAGTAGGTCTATTTTAGGTGTATTCCAGGGGGCCCATGATTTGCTTGAAACTGACAGCTAATATGCAGGTGGACCCAGGTTATTGTCTGCGGAGATGGTGCCATGATTGGAAAAAGGACTAGAAAGCTGGTTCGGGGAGAAGAGTAACTCCCAAATATGGTAAAAATATATATTGTTAACTGCAATCCCTGTTGATTTGATCTAGGGCCTATATTCAGCACAGGTGCCTATGTAACCTCTGCATCCCTATAGATCTGAGCTCTCATTCTGTGGTCATGGCTAGGAGCATTTCAGGCTGCACTAATTTCAGGAGCCATCTTCCTCGGGTGGTAGGTAGAGTATGTTATCCAATCTCCCTTCAGAGGATGGAACATTCTCTCTCTCCCTCTCTCTTTCTCTTTTTTGTTTCTTCTTTATTTAATCATTTAATTTTTTATATTTTTATATTAGAGAATTACATTTTGACAGGGGTTTGAATCCACACCATTCCCACCACCAGAGTTCTGAATCTTAACTCTCTACACTGCAATCCACCACAGATCTCCTAAAGTTTTAGACATGGGCCAACCAGATGGAACATTCTCTACCGTTATTGATCTACACTGAGGGAAAGGTCTTATAGGAGCCCACAGAGGGGTTCATTATGTTGTTCCTGAAAGAGGTGTCCAGTGACAGGGGCAAGAGGGATCTGTTAGAGGTCTAGGCCCATCATGTCTATGTGGGAACCCCAGGATCCCCTGACTAGGGCCCCAGGTGATGGGGTGGCCTGATAGTGACTATCAAGTATGCCAGTCTCTTGCTCTTATTCAGCTTCCCCCCCCCCCACAAGTGAAGCCGAACATCTACCATCACCCTCCACCCAGATATTTTTACTTTTGGTCTTCTACTCCAAATTCAGTCAGATTCTGCTTTGAGAATCCCTTTCTGCTCTTTCTCAACTTCTTTTTATGAGTGGGATAATTTTATACTCATCTTTATCTTTCTGACTTGGCTCACTTAACATAATTCCTTCTTGCTCCATCCAAGATGGGTCAGGGAAGGTAGGTTCATTGTTCTTAATAGATACATAGTATTGCATTGTGTAAATATACCACAGCTTTCTCATTCTCAGCCATTCATCTGTTGTTGGGCACCTGGGTTGCTTCCAGGTTTTAGCTATTACAAATTGTGCTGCTATGAATATAGGTGTACACATATCTTTTTGGTTGAGTGTTATGGAGTCCTTAGGATATATCCTTAGGAGAAAAATTACTGGGTCATATGGGAGGTCTATTTCTATCCTTGTGAGAGTTCTCCAGACTGCTTTCCACCAGAGGTTGGACCAAGTTACATTTCTACCAGTAGTGTAGGAGGGTTCCATTGTACCCACAACCTCTTTAGCACTTGTTGCTGCTGTCATTTTTGATATATGCCATTATTACAGGGGTGAGGTGGTATCTAAGTGTTGTCTTTCTTTGTATTTCTCTGACAATCAGTGATCTGGAGCAATTTGTCATGTTCGTTAGCCTTTTGGATCTCTTCTGTAGTGAATATTCTGTTCATATTCTCTGCCCATTTTTGGATGGGGTCATTTGCTTTTTTGTTGCTAAGTTTGGTGAGCTCTTTATATATTTTGGTTATTAGTCTCTTGTCTGATGTATAGCATGTGAAGATCTCCAATTCTGTGAGGGGGTCTCTTTGTTTGTGTGATATTTTCTTTGGACGTGCAGAAGCTTTTCAATTTGATGTACTCCCATTGATTTGTTTTTGTTTTATTCTTCCTTGCAGTTGGGTTTGCTTCAGCAAAGATGTCCTTGAGGTTTAGGCGGGAAAGTGTAAATTACAGTAGTTTGTACATGTGTAAAACAAATTTCTTAGTTTTCCACATAACACTCTAACTCCCCACCTAGGTCCTCCTCCACCATCATGTTCTAGGACCCAAACACTTCCCACCACCCCAGAGTCCTTTACTTTGGTGCAATACACCAACTCCAGTCCAAGTTCTGCTTTGTGTTTCCCCTTCTGTTCTTATTTTTCAACTTCTGTCTATCAGTGAGATAATCCCATACTCTTCCTTCCTTTATGTCTTATCTCACTCAATACGATTCTTTCAAGCTCCATCCAAGATGAGGTGAAGAAGGTGGATTTATCATTCTTAACAGCTGAGCAGTATTCCATTGTGTATGTATGCCACAACATCCTCAGCCACTCATCTGTTGTTGAACAACCATGCTGCTTCCAGATTTTGTCTATTACATATAGTGCTGCTATGAGCACGGATCAATTGACATTACGACCAGGAGTGTAGGAGGGTTCCTTTGTCCCCAGAACCTCTCCAACATTTGTTGCTACTATCCTTTCTGATGAATGATTTTCTCACAGGAGTGAAGTGATATCTCATTGTTGTCTTTATTTGTATTTCTCTGACCATCAGTGAGCATTTTTTGATATATCTGTTGACCTTTAGATCTCTTCTTTGGTAAGTATTCTGTTCATATACTCTCCCCAATTATGGGTAGGGTCATTTGTTTTTTTGTTGCTGAGTTTGATGTATTCTTTATATATTTTGGTTATTAGCCTTTGTCTGATGTTTGGTATGTAAAGAACTCCTATTCTATAAGGACTCTCTTTGTTTGGGTTGTGGTTTCTTTTGCTGTGCAAATGATTTTCAATTTGATGTAGTCCCATTGGTTTATTTTTGCTTTTGTCTTCCTTGCAATTGGACTTGTGTAACTGAATATGCCTATAAAATTTAGATGGAAAAGATTGCTGCCAATATTTTCCTTTCATTTTTTTTATCCAAGCCCTTTACCTATTTGGAGATTACTTTTGTCTGTGGTAAAATGTAATGAGTAAGTTTCATTCTTCTTCATATTTCAACCCAAGTGTCCCGACACCATTTGTTGAAGGGGCTCTCCTCTCTCCACTTAATAATTTGGGTTCCCTTGTTAAAAATTACATATCCGGGAGTCGGGCTGTAGCGCAGCGGGTTAAGCGCATGTGGCGCAAAGCACAAGGACCAGCATAAGGATCCCGGTTCAATCCCCAGCTCCCCACCTGCAGGGGAGTTGCTTCATATGCGGTGAAGCAGGTCTGCAGGTGTCTATCTTTCTGTCCTCCTCTCTGTCTCCCCCTCCTCTCTCCATTTCTCTCTGTCCTATCCAACAACGATAATAACTACAACAATAAAACAACAGGGATAACAAAAGGGAATAAATAAAATAAAAATATTTAAAAAAAATGAAAAAAATACATATCCATAGGTGTGGAGGCTTAATTCTAGGCTCTCAATTCTATTCCACTGGTAAGTTTGTCTATTTTTGTTCTAGTACCAGGCAGTTTTGATTACAAGAGCTTAAGTATAATTTAAGATCTTGGAGCATTATGCCTCTATTTCTTTTCTTTCTTTTCTCAATTTACTTTGGTAGTTCTAGATATTTTCTGGTTCCAGATAAATATTTGTAGTTTTTGTTCTATTTTCTTTTTAAAAAATGGTAGTACCTTGGTGGGGATTGTATTAAATTTTTATATGACTCTGGGTAGAATATTCATTTTGATGATATTAATTCTTACAATTCATGAACTAGGGATATCTTTCTACCTTTTGGTATCATTTTCTATTTTCTTGAATAGTTACTCATAATTTTCAGTATATAAAACTTTCATTTTTTGTGAGGTTTATTCCTAGATATACTATTTGTTTCTCTGCTTTAGTGAATAGGACTGATTTCTGGATTTGTTCTTCTTCTGATTTAATGTTTGCATAAAGATATGCCACCAACTTTTGTATGTTAATTTTTCAGCCTGACATCTTACTACGCTGTTTGATAGTTTCCAGGAGCTTCCTGCTGAATTCTTTAGTTTTTCCCTTGTATACTATCATATTGCCTGTAAATAGTGCCAGTTTAACTTTTTCTCTTCAAATTTGTATCCATTTAATTTATTTTTCTTATCTGATTGCTATCACAAGAACTCACAACACCATGTTGAACAGTAACAGTGATAGTGGCAGCCCTATCTAGTACCTGATCTCAGTGGGAATACTTTCAGTTTCTCACCATTGTATATGATGTTGTTTGTAAGTTTGCTGTATATGGACTTGACTAGGTTAAGGAATTTTCTATCTATTCCCATTTTTGTAGTGTTTGATCATGAAGGGATATTGGAATTTCTCAGGCTATCTCTGCATCTATTGAGATAATCATGTGGTTTGTCATTTTTGTTTTATTGATGTGGTGGATCACATTTATTGATTTATGTATACTGACTGAGTCTTTCATCCCAAGGGTGAACCCTACTTGGTCATCATATACAGTCTTTGTAGTATACTCTAGTATTCAGTTAGCTATAATATTCTTCAATATCTTAGCATCTATATTAATCAGAGATAATGGTCTATAATTTTGAATGCATGAGTATGGGATGTCACTCTATTTCTTTGTAGCTATTTCATTATTATTATTATTATTATTATTATTATTATTATTGGATAGAGACAGTCAGAAATTGAGAGGGAAGGGAGGGTTAGGAGGGTGAGAGACAGAGAGACACACCTGCAGAATTGCTTCACCAGTTGTGAAGCTTTCCCCCTGCAGGTGGGAACTGGTGGCTCGAACCTAGGTCCTTGCACACTGTAACATGTGCGCTCAACCAGGTGCACCACTGGGGAATCGGAGCTCCAGGACACATTGGTGGAATCATCTGTCCAGGGAAATCTGGTTGGCATCGTGCTAGCATCTGGAACCTGGTGGCTGAAAAAAGAGTTAACGTATAAAGCCAAACAAGTTGTTGAATAATTATGAACCTAAAGGCTGGAGTAGTGCAGATGAAGAGTGTGTGTGTGTGTGTGTGTGTGAGAGGGGGTCTCCATTATGTAGGTAGCTAGTAGGCATGTTTTAGTTATATTCCAAAGGGCCTGTGGCTATACTAGTTTTTTTTTTTTCCTGAGCCTGAAATCTGGGGAGATGATGTCATGCTGGAAAAGGAACAGAAAGCTGGATCAGGGAAGAGAGTAGCTCCCCAAAATGGGAAAAGTGTGTAAATGTTGTTGACTGTAAACCCCATAGATTTGATATGATCTGGGTCCCATATTCATCTTAGGAGCCTATGTGACCTCAGCATCCCTGTAGATCCAATCTGACATTCTGTGATCATCAGTAGGAACATTCCAAGCTGCCTCAATATCAGGACCCATCTTCCTCCAGTGTAGCATAGAGTATGTTGTCCAGCCTCCCTTCAGAGGACGGAACATTCTCTACTGTTGTTGATCCAAGTTGAGGGCAAGGTCCTATGGGGGCTAAGAAGAGGCGGGGTTCTATTGTTGTTCCATATGACCAGTGAGATCATTTCCACAGGGAAGTCTGGATGGTATCATATTAGTGTCTACAACTTGATGTCCTCCATTGGAAGCTTTCCTATTCCTTATCCCTCTTATCCTATAGTCTTGTCAATATTTCCATTTTTAAATAAAATTTCAGAGAGATAGAAAGAGAGAGACATATATAGAGGGAAAGATGCCACATCAGGGGAGATTTGCCCAGTAAAATGGCACCTCCCATGTGGTGCTAGGGGAGGTGCCAGGGTTTCAACCTGGCTGCACATATGGCAAGGCATGTGTTCCACTGAGCTGGCTATCTCAAGAGGATATCTTCAGAATATTATATTTGCTTCTATAGCTGAGTTATATGCTAAACTCATAATAAAAAGTAGATATGAATATTTTAATTCAAATATGGTGGTTTTATAAAGCATCTTAGATTTACTTTCATGCTTTGACTGGTTGGTAATCAAACTCAAAATGTATTTCTTCACAGAAGATTAAACAAGGTAGGGCTGAATCTAACAGCACCCTAAAAGGATAACATTGTATGATATTCTGAAATGCCCCAGTGTTGAATCATTAAGGGGCAGCAAACGTTTGAATTGAGCATCATTAGCTGAAAGAAAATGCAATAAAATGGTTTCTCAGCTGCAAATGCAAATAGACACAACACTTGCTTTTCCCAAGGGAAGAAATCCATTTAAGAAACACGGAGAGGTCTAGAAGTTGTGTTCAACTTAGCAAACAATTCACAGAATCAATTTTTCTATCATTAACATTATATAATGAAAATCATTCAAAAATATGCATTGATCTGAGTTTTCCATGGGCCAGTGTGATGTCAAGAGTATCCTCACAGCCACACACACACAGAGAAGTCATGCTGACTCAGGCTCTGTGGAAGGCTGCTGGGATAAGGAACCTGCTTTAGTACTTTGTGTGTTTGGCAAAGGCCCAAATAACAGGCTAACAGTGTCTGGCCTTTCTTGCACAGTAGGTGGGCCTAAGATACATTCAGTAGCTCCTTGAACCTGCTCCCTCAACTCCTGGCTGTATCTGTTGCCTCAGTTTTGATATATCTTTGGTGTGTGTGTGTGCGTGTGCGTGTGCGTGTGAGTGTGCATGTGTTTTTTAGAGCCAAGACCTCACATATCCTGGGTTAAGCTTTTCAGTCTTCTAAGAGATCACAGCCTGGCACAAGGTGTTCAGGTTCAAACCTAATGGCACTACGAGTGAGCTGAGAAGTTGACCCAAGTGAGGTAATAAAATCACCAATATTTAAATCCTAACTATTTAGTCAAGGTTCAAGACTAAGTACAGGGAGACAACATAATGGTTGTGCAAAGATCTTTCACGTCTGAGGCTCTAAATTTCTAGGTTAAATTCCTAGCACCACTACAAGCCAGAGTTGAGCAATGCCTTGGTGAAGCAAATAAAAATAGACATAAAACCAAATGAATGTGACAAAGGCCGAGTAGAGTGAAAATGAATGGTAATGGGTCACAACGGAGTGCAATGTGCATTTTCTAAACTCACAGAGAAATGTGACAGTCTTGGATCAGATGTTGTGTTTCTGTGTTCATGGACAGGTCATTTGAAGAAGCCAGAAAAGTGAAGGTGAATATTTGATGTCTGATTCAATGGAAGAAGTAATAGTAGAGAAGATTGAAAGAAACTATGTCATCATTTCATGTCCCTGAGTTCTTCCAATGAGTTATTAAATATACTTATTTTCCCCAATAGGAATATATATGAAAAGAGAAAGAATCTACTATAATCTGTTGTTTATCTTCAGTTATATGTCAACAGAAAGTTGACATAACCAAAGCCATGTGTCAGCTGCTTTGGGGAATTTCAGGAAATACTGACCCCAATTCATGCTCTGAACACCTTATATTCCTACACTGGGAATGAAGTGTGCACATGCCAATAAATAATCAACAAGCAAATGTCTCTTCCAGGGCAGAGAGGCATTAAATGTTCCCTTCTCTGGAAGTGGAGATGACTCCTTCCAAAAGGTACATCTGACACAATTATAGGGCTGACAAGTATTTCTGGTTGGTTGGACTACATGTAGAAAAAGTAGGAATGCAGATATGAAAACACTTTGTGTTTAGGAATCTAGTTGTAGGAATTCTGTTCATGAGGAGATGGAGAGAAGACTTGGAAGACAGGTGGGGAACAGACTATAGATAACTGTGAAAGCAAGAGTTAGGAAGTTACTTTATTGGTCACCTGTAACCAGTGAGGAGTCATTGGAGTCTTGGGGAAAGGAGAGTCATGGCAATGTGGCTACCTGAGAGTGCTAACTTAGCGAGTGGAGGAGTGATGAGTGGACTTCGGATTATACAGACTAATACACTAACAAGTTGCTGTGTTATCTGTGAATCAAATGATAAGAAATAGCCTGCATGTAGACAGTAGTAGTGGGGATTGATAACCATCATAAAAGGCCACAGTGTAAGGGGGGATTGGTGGGAGACTTGCTAGGTTACAAAGAAAGGCACTTTTGATATTTACTGACAGCTTCCAGGAAGCATCAGTGTGATTAGTCCCTCCAGTTGGTGACAAAACAAATATACTTTATCTAAGATATATTTGTTTTACCTCAGATATGTTTTACCTCATATATAAGGCAAGAATCAAAATTTCAGGAAGCAGGGATCAAAGTCTGCATGAGAAAGAAGATGCTGAGCTGTCACTGAAAGGGGCAGACATTCAGTAGCATGTAAGGCTACAAGGCCTTCTCCAGTAGTTTTAAGAAAAGAGGTTGTGTATATGTTGACACACACGACACAGCCCATCTTACTCCTACTCTGAATGGGGCAAATCAAGTGACTTTAACTTGATGACATCTTGAGGAAATTTCTAGTGTATGCTTTCTGCATATCCTATCTGTTTAATTAAAAAATGATTCACCATGCACATAAGATATTACAAAGGGTGTTAATATTAAAATAAAGAAAATTGTAGAGTCATTTTAAAATCATTATCAAACATTTAAATTTCCATTAAGGAAAATGGAACAATGAATCTTTAAAGACTCCTAAAGGGGTGACACTCCACATTGTAGATCCCAATAATTATGAATAGCCAATTGTAAGTAATCCAAATTTCAAAAGACAACTGGCCTGGGGAGGTGTATACAAGTGATTAGAATTTCAAAGAGCTCAGAATAAATACAAGCTCTTTGAGAGAATAATTTATGCATAAAGTGGCAGGAAGAGGTGTCTGAGTTGTTCTTGGAAAGTTCACACAGAGCTATATTAGGAGTTTAAAGCGACCTTTGGTGATTTTTTCTGTATAATGAAGCTCTCTCTAGACGGGACACTTTCTCACACTGAGGTGGCATTGAGCAATGATGTGTGACAACATGCATCAGCTGGTCATACTGCCTTACCATAAAATGCTGAACTGTAGAATCTGGGTGGGGGGAAAGAACCTCCGTTGTGACATGTTTGCTAGGCGAAATCATTTAATGGGATGAGTATCATCAAAACCAGTCCCAAAGAGATCCAAGATGAATTCCCAATTCAGAGGAAATATCTCTCTCTCTCTCTCTCTCTCTCTCTCTCTCTCTGTGTGTGTGTGTGTGTGTGTGTGTGTGTGTGTGTGTGTGTGTGTGTGTGTGTACAAAGACACAGGAAACTCTAAGTCCTTGAATGTATAGAGAGCTATTTAGTAATTCATGGCCCTTTGGGAAGAAGGGGGGTGGGAAGAAGAAAATGGCCATTGTATTTTGTCTGTAAGTGGAGGATTTACACAGGTAATGTTAAATAGGGTTGTCAGTCTCGTGAACGTCCCCCCCCCAGGGGAAATATAAGGGGAATATAAGAAAGGGGGGAGTAAAGGAGGGGTTCCATTGAGAAGAAAGAACCACAGTGATTTTGAATGTACAGGAGATTTATGGTCCAGGACACTTAGCAGCATGACCCTCTGGTTGTGAATGCTTGCATTTCATTTGTTCCTAATGGGTATGCTGGAGAGAATCTATTCTGTCTTGGGGAATAAAACTCTTCAATGTGTCCAATGCCGATTGCTAAATTCACAAAAAATCTCCCGATTTCAAAGCTGCCTGGTGGGGGTAGCACATTCTCAGGAGACCTATGGGCTAGCCCTGTGAACTGTTTTCAGGCCCCCAGCCCATGTGGTTCACAGTCCAGCGTGATTTGATGTTTGTGTTGGATGTCCTAGCATCCCCGCCTGGGAGCTGCTGTCAGGCCTGTCTCTCCTCCACCTCCCCCCTTCAATCCCCCAGAGCTAATGCTTACATTACAGGGCCACCGAGCCTGTTGGGAACATGCAACTGAGGACCTTTTGAATGTTGGAGTGAAGCCAGCAAAGCCTTATTAAAAATCCTTGGGAAGAACTGTCCTCAGTCTGGATGGTGCGCCCTGCAAACTAATCGTGCTCTCTTTGCTCTGACCAATAATCTGAGGACAAAGCATCCCCTTCAAAGAAGTGAAAGATACTAGCTGCTCACAGCGAGTGGGAAGAAGATTGCATATTTCATCCAGACAAGGATTGATGGGGGCTGAGATGTGAATGATGAAAAGGGAAGAGGGACGGTTCTTTAATGGGCAGGCCAGGGGAGTGGGAGTTGAGAGACCAGGTCTGACAGCAGAATGTGCTAGCAACGACTTTGTGCTTTTATTGTCTTCTCATTTCGGAAAGCGGAGAGGAAGCACTAACTAGCTACCTAGAATCCTAGGTTCCGATAAGGGGTGTCTGAAAACTGCCGCCTCCCTCTCACACTCCAGTCACCTGGTGCAATGCAAGGAGCATGCCCTTAACTCATGGAAGTTTTGAACAACTCTGTCCCTTTCCTCCATGTCAAAACTGAGATGGGGGAGGGGGGACAGCTCACTAGGGTGGTCTCAGCCCAGGATCAAGCCCCCAGTGCACTATATAGCAGCACCGAGGCACTGGCAGAAGCTTGTATGCTGTGCTATCTCTGCCTCTAGCCATTTCTTTATCTCTTCCTATCTGAAAAAGTTAGGCCTCTCTTGACTTTGATGGGACCTAGATGGAGCCTTTGTACTGAACTGGATCCCAGGGCCCAAGCTTGACAGAAGAATGCAGTGGAGTCTGTTTAGTGGAGCCCTCCTCACTCTACAGTCTCTTTGCTCACCATTACCATACTAAAAACATATACCATGAGGAGATTTCTCTACCATTTTCTCTACCTTTGTACGTTCTTGTGCAGTTCCCGCATTGTGTAAAGTCAGGCTCTCTCTTCCCCTTTCCGGAAATTTACTCTTCAACCCATGCTAGCCAGACATGTTACACAACTGATTAATTATCTTCTCATCAGTAAGTCATTTATTTTCTATTCAACCAATCGTTTGCTTTTTTGATGACATTAGGACCCTATAAAAATGGAAGATGGAGCGTGGGCAGGGTAGGATCCACCCACTTTCACATAGTTCTGAAGAGCGTTTGAAATCTTGAAAACTTTCCACTTGAAACCTTACTTAAAATGCTTCCTTTGGGGACTCCTTGAAGAGTTTGATACTAGTCAGACCTCTTAACTGGGATTCCTATGCTGAGAGATTTGTATACTGGCCTAAGAAAACCAGACTACCAAGGGGAAAAACATATTTTAAAGCTATAGAGCTCCAACTCATGCTGGAATAATCCATCTCTGCCTCTCTCTAGTGTGAGATTAATGTACTCCAAAGTGGTTTTCATGGGAAGTAGAGCCCAAATATGGTTTAAGAACCACATATCCTAAAGTTCGTATTTGATGTTTATTGCAAATTTGACTCAGCACTCATTTTGTATTTTATCCAGAAACACGAATGCGATTCTTTGCAGTACCAAACAAACCACAAATTCACCTGTTACTCTAAACCCATTTTTATTATAATAACCACAGATAAAATTTACGTAGCAATTACTATTCAGCAATCGCTGTGCTAAGTGCATATTCTCACAGTATCATTTCATATCCACAACCCTCTGAAATACATCTTGATTCGGGGATTAATGGTTTACAATCAACAGTAAGTACAGTTGTTGGTACATGTGTAAAATTTCTCTATTTTCTGCAAAACACTCTAACCCCCACCTAAGTTTTCCTCTGCCATCAGGCACCAGGACCTGAACCCCCCATCCCACCCCAAGAACCTTGACTTTGGTGCAATACACCAAACCAGTCCAGGTTCTGATTTGTCTTTCCCCTTTCTGTTATTTCTTTTTTTAAAATATTTTATTTTAATTATTTATTCCCTTTTGTTGCCCTTGTTGTTTTATTGTTGTAGTTATTATTGTTGTTGTCGTTGTTGTTGGATAGGACAGAGAAAAATGGAGAGAGGAGGGGAAGACAAAGAGGAGGAGAGAAAGACAGACACCTGTAGACCTGCTTCACCGCCTGTGAAGTGACTCCCCTGCAGGTGGGGAGCCGGGGTTCGAGCAGGGATCCTTATGCTGGTCCTTGTGCTTTGCGCCACCTGTGCTTAACCCGCTGCGCTACAGCCCGACTCCCTCTGTTATTTCTTAACTTCTGTTCAGGAATGAGATTATCCCACATTCATCCTTCTTTTTCTTTTTCTTTTTTCCCATTTTGTTGCCCTTGTTGTCCTTATTGTTATTTTTGCATTGATGTTGTTGTTGGATAGGACAGAGAGAAATGGAGAGAGGAGGGGAGACAGAGAGGGGGAGAGAAAGAAAGATAGACACCTGCAGACCTGTTTCACCTCTTGTGAAGCGACCCCCCTGCAGGTGGGGAGCCGGGGGCTCGAACTGGGATCCCTAGGCCGGTCCTTGTGCTTTGCGCCATTTGCTCTTAACCCGCTGCGCTACCAACCAACCCCCCCATCCTTCTTTTTCTAGCTTATCTTATTTAATATGATTCCTTTAAGCTCCAATCCAAGATGAAGTAAAGAAGGTGAATTCATCATGTTTCATAGTTGAGTTGTATTCCACTGTATGTATATAGACCACAACTTTCTTAGCCACTAATCTGTTGTTGGACACCTGGATTGCTTCCAGGTTTGGACTATCATAAATTGTGCTGCTATGAGCATAGATGTTTGGACTATCACAAATTGTGCTATGAACATAGGCGTACACAGATCTTTTTGGATGGGTATGTTTGGTTCCTTAGGATATATCCCCCAGGAGAGGAATTGCAGGGTCATAGGGCAGGCCCATTTCTAGCCTTCTGAAACACTTAACTAAGAATTCCTTTTAAGGGGCTGGGTGCATACATTGTAGTGCACAAAGATACAAGTTCAAGCCCCTGGTGTCCACCTGTAATGGGAAGCTTTCTGAGCAGTCAGACACTGCTACAGGTGTGAGAAACTTCTGTCTATATCCAAAATAAATGTAAAATATTATTTTAAATCTACTCTTTTTTTTAGTGCCAACTAGTGGAAAATTGGGATTGCAATCTGAGTCTCACTCCATCTCTCTCTTTCTCTCTCTAACAAAACTAGTGCTTTTGGCCAGGTGGTGGCACATCTGGTAAAGCGCTCATATTGTGGTGCGCAAGGACCTGGGTTCAAGCCCCTGGCCCCCACCTGCAGGGGGAAAGCTTCATGAGTGGTGAAGGAGAACTGCAGGTATCTCTCTGTCTCTCTCCCTCTCTATCTCCCCTCCCCCTCTCAATTTCCCTCTGTCTCTATCCAATAATAAATAAAAATTTAAAAAATAATAATTAAAATAAATAGTGCTTTCAACAATTACAGTATGTTACTTCTTCTGGGAAGGAAAAAAATTATTAACTTCCTGCATCAAAATACCATGAAATATTTGCTATATGCAAATCATTAAGCCAATCACTAATCTCATGGTTTTTGGTGTCTCATTGGCAAAGAAGAGATTAAATAAAACCCTTTATATATGAAGTACAAAGATGAGATCCCTCTTGGGGGATAAGATAATAGTTAGTTGATCATTGATGAATTAGCAGAATGTCCATAAATTGTTACAAGGGCAGAACATCATCCAATAAGTAAGTCATTTCTTTTCTTTTTTTTTTTTTTTTTTGCCTCCAGGGTTATATCTGGGGCTCAGTGCCCGCACCATGAATCCATTGCTCCTGGAAACTATTTTTACCCTTTTGTTATCCTTGTTGTTTTATCATTGCTATGGTTATTATTATTGGTGTTGTTGATGTTGTTGTTGGATAGGACAGAGAGAAATGGAGAGAGTAGGTAAAGACAGAGAGAGGGAGAGAAAGACACCTGCAGACCTGCTTCATAGCCTGTGATGCGACCCCCCTGCAGGTGGGGAGCCAGGGGCTCCAACCGGGATCCTTAGGCTGGTCCTTGTGCTTTGCACTGTGTGTGCTTAAACCGCTGTGCTACTGCCCAACCCCCCCCCCCATTTATTTTCTGTTCAACCAGTAGAACTGTTCTAGAGCCAGACAATAGCCAGTGGATCATATCTGTGGGCAATACCACACTGAAGACTGCCTGAGCCCTATTACTGGGACACGTCAACATCACAAAGCCCAGAGCCTATGGTCAACTCCATGCTGTTATGTTCACAGACCTGGTTTTACAAAAAGTGACCTTCGGGAGTTGGGCTGTATTTAACAGCCAAATTTAACATGTCAGAAACAAAATCAATGCCACCTTACCATAATCAATATTTCTAATAATGACAATCTTTCTCTTGGTGACAGTCATTTCCTCAAATCAAAAACTGAAAACATTTTACTGACTTTGTGAGAGGAAGAGAATACCTTATACCCAAACTGTCAGAAAAAAAATCTTATGAACTTTACCTTTAAAATATATCTAGATCACCTGGTAAGGTTCATGGTCTAACAGGCTTAGGATGAAGGTTCAAGCCTGACTCTCCCCCTCCAGGGAGGAGGGCACTTTGGTGCTTTAGTGGCTTTCTCACTCTCCATCTTTCTTATTTATTTATTTATTTATTTATTTATTTATTTATTTATAGCCACCAGGGTTATTGATGGGGCTCAATACCTACACAACAAATCCACTATTCCTGGTGACTATTTCTCCCTTTATTTTTTTGTCTTTTATTTAATAGCACAGAGAGAAATTGAGGTAAAGGGAGAGGACACAGGGAGTGAGAGACACCTGCAGTTCCATTCCACTACTTGTAAAGCTTCCCTCCTACGGGTGGGGACCAGGGACTTGAACCTGGGTTCTTGTGCATGATGATGTAAGCATGTAACCAACTGTACAACTGCTTAGCCTCTCTATATATATCCTTCATTCAATCTTTTAAAAGACTGGACTGATGGGGGCATGGGTCAACCTGCCAACATCCAAGTGCAGCACAGGAGCAATTACAGAATTCGGAACTCTCACTTTCTGCACCTGCATAAAGAATTTTGATCCATACTCCCAGAGATGGAGACATGTTAGTATAAGATGACCAGAGGGCTTTGAACCCCAATTCCATCAGGAACCAGGCAGAGAAGAGGAAAAAAGGAAGCACACTAGAACATAGTAATAGGTGTAAGTGTGACTTAGAAAGGAAGAGAAGGCAGGACCATAGAAAAGTGAACATATAAATGTAAATAGTAGTCAACCCATATCTATGACCATGGGAGAACTACTGCAGTTTCCAATGGAGTGAATAGGGACACAAATTTCTGGTAGTGAGAATGGTGTAAATTATATTAATTATCTTATGATTTTGTAAATCAGTGTTAAATCATTAATGAACAAAAATTAGCCTTAGGTGGGGAAGTCCTAGTGATAGGAAGAAAAGGAAAAATTATATCAAGATCATGGCTTCTTGCCTTTAATTTGTCCTTAGTGACTTTCATTGCCTGCAAAAGCATCCTGAAGAGACTCCATGCTTCTGTTTTTCCCGTTAGTCTGCATCACCACATCAGAAAAGAAGCCTTGTTAAAATACAACAGAACTTCCCAGTGGCTTCAGATATCTTTTAGGTAATAAATAAATAAATAAATAAATAAATAAATAAGCCAAACACACACACACACACACACACAAAAGTCATCTCATGGCCAACGAAGACCTTTTCATCTTTATATTTTAATAACTGTCTCAACTAGTTGGCAGCAATCATCAAGAGAGGTTACAAATATTTAGCTGGGGGGGTTGGGGTGGGGTGGTGCACCTGATTGAACGAACATGTTGCAATGAACAGAGACCTAGTTTCAAGCTCCCAGTTCCCACCTGTAGGGGCAAAGCTTCATGAGTGATGAAGCAGTGCTGCAGGTGTCTCTCTGTCTCCTCCCCCCTCTAGCTCCCCTTTCCTCTTGATTTCTGTCTGTCTCTATCCAGTAAATAAATAAAGAGAATAATAAAAAAATTAGAAGTACAAAAAAGCACAAATATTTAGCTAATAATGCACTACTGATAGAGCTAATAATAGCTCAACTTTTAATTTTTTGAAGTACTGCCATACTGATGATGATGATGATGATGATGATGATTATAACTACATTCAGCAAAATTTACCCAATTCCCTTCTCTCCACACTTGTCTGCACTTAGTTTCTTTTGGGTGTTTTTATTTGTTTGGTTGTTTTTTTGGGTTTTTTTTTTGGATACTAGTCATAGTAGCAGGTGTGAGGTGATAATCTCATTGTAATTTTGATTGCCCTTGGCAATCAGTGAACACCTTTAACAGACCTGTTAGCATTTATGTCTTCTTTAAAGAAAGGCCTGAGTAAGAATCCCTGTTAGAGACCCTGGCTCCCCACCTGCAGGCGGGTCGCTTCACAAGCAGCAGTGAAGCAGGTCTTCTATCTTTCTCCCCCCCCCCCCCCGCGTCTTTCCCTCCTCTATCCATTTCTCTCTGTCCTATCCAACAATGATGACATCCATAACAAGAATAATAATAATAACCACAAATACAATAAAACAACAAGGGCAATAAAAAGGGGGGGGTGATGAACAGTGGATTCATGGTGCAGGCACTGAGCCCCACCAATAACCCTGGAGGCAAAAAAAAAAAGCGCCCACCCAGATTCTTTCTCTATTTTTAACTCAGGTAGTTTAGGTATTACTATTCAATCATTTGAATTCCTTATATTTTTAATATCAATCCATTATCTGAAATATGCTTTGCAAATATTTTTTTACTACTCTGTAGGGTTTCTCAGCATTTTGCTAATTGTTTTCTTTGCTGGGCAGAATATTTTTGGTTTAAGAAAAATTAATTTACCAACCTTTGTTTTTGTTGCCTGGCATTTTAGAAACATTAACCCCCCAAAAAATTTAGGTACCTTTTCCATTTTTCTTGAATGTTTTTACATTTTCAAATCTGAGGTTTAATTAGAATATTGATAAAGACTAAAATTCAATGTATAAATGGCTTCTGTTAGTCTGGACATTTCAATAATATTGTGGATAGTAACAGTGCTTAATAATATTTCTTTTAGTTCATGAACACAGTATATCTTTCCATTTAAATGTGTCTCCTTCAATATACTTAATCAACACTTTATATGTTGCACTTTATATGTCTTTATCACCTTGGTTAAATTTATGTTCCTAAGCACTTACTTTTAATACAATCATAAATGCAATTATTTCCCTAATTGCTTTTTTGGATAGATCACTGTCAGCATATACAAATGTCACTACTCTTTGTAGTTTATTTTTGTATCCTGTGCTGAAGTTTACTGACATCTTGACGACTTCTAAATGTTTCTAAATGAGTCTCTGGAGTTTTCTATAGATAAACAGCATGGCCTCATTAAAGTATGCATACTCTAATGATGACTCTTTAGTCACTATCAGGCCACCCCACCAGCTAGGGCCCTATTTGGGGAGTCCTGAGATTCCAAAACAGACATGATGAGCCTAGACCTCAAATAAATCCCTCTCTCCATTGTTACCAGTCATCACTAACAGGAACAACACAATAGACCCCTTTGTAGGCCCCCCATAGGACCTTGCCCTCAACTTGGATCAACAATGGTAGAGAATGTTCCATCCTCTGAAGGGAGGATGGACAACATACTCTATGCTACACCTAAGGAAGATGGGTCCTGAAATTGGGGCAGCTTGGAATATTCCTACTCATGACCACAGAATGTGAGTTCAGATCTAAAGGGATGCAGAGGTCCCAAACTGAATATGGGCTATAGATCACATCAAATCGATGGGGTTTACAGTCAACAATATTTATGCCCTTTTCCCATATTTGGGAGCTACTATCTTCCCTTATCCAGCTTTCTGGTTCTTTTCCAGCCATGACATCATCTCCCCAGACAATAACTTAGATCCACCTGTATATCAGATTGAAGGCTCAGGGAAAAAAAAAAACTAGTATACTAGTATAGCCATAGGCCCTTTGGAATATAACTAAAATATGCCTACTAGCTACCTACGAAATAGAGTAATCACCAACTCTTCATCTGCACTATTCCAGCCTTTTGGTTCATGATTGTTCAACAATTTGTTTGGCTTTGTATGTTAACTCTCTTTTCAGCCATCAGGTTCCAGATACCGACCAGACTTCCCTGGACAGACAACTTCACCAATATGTCCCGGAGCTCTGCTTCCCCAGAGCCCAACCTTTCTAGGGAAATGAAAGACAGGCTGGGAGTATGGATCAACCTGTCAATGCCCATATTCAGCGGGGAAGCAGTTACAGAAGCCAAACCTTCCACCTTCTGCACCCCATAATGACCCTGGGTCCATATTCCCAGAGGGATAAAGAATAAGAAAGCTGTCAGGGAGGGGATGGGATACAGAGTTCTGGTGGTGGGAATTGTGTGGAGTTGTACCCATCTTGTCCTATGGTTTTCTCAATGTTTCCTTTTTATAAATAAAATAATAATATTTTTAAAAGCATGGCCTCAGCAAACACAGATAAATTTAATATAATCTTTTCCTGTATGGATCCTGCTATTTAGTGTTCTTGCTACTTATCTTAGCCGACTGGGCTTCAGCGAATGACCTCTCCCTATTATATGATCCCAAACAGCCAGGCTCTTTTCACAGTGCTAGATGGAATAAAGTCTCATCACCCGACCTGTGCTGGATTAGCACAGTCAACGGCCAAGCCTTTCCTGCTACGAGACAAGTTCTCAAGACCTTCCCGCACAGTCATCACCGCCCAGCTATCATCCACATTGGTCTCCAGCTCTCACTGATTCTGTGCTCGGAGAAACTAAGATGGAACTTTCGGAAAGCAAACTGGCGTCTGTTCAGTGATCTTACCAACAAATCTATTCCTGCAATTCCAATTAACTCTATCCCCTCTGAAGATTCCTACAGGCGCTTCCGCCAAGCCATCTTCAAAGCAGCTTCCCAAGCCATTCCTCATGGGAGACGTGCTAACTATACGCCTTGTCTTAATGCTGAATGCGAGCAACTACTAAAGCAGTATGATGAGTTGGGCGACCCAGATGTGGCTGACCATCTCATTGCCTCCCTGGATGCAGCACGCCAAGCCCGCTGGCAACAACTCACGGAAAGTCTGAACTTCACCCACTCAAGTAGGAAGGCCTGGAAGCTTCTTCATAGTCTGGGTGCTGGTAGCCAACCCCCTCCCGTCTCCCATCCTCCCGTATCTCCAAACTCAGTGGCCAGTCACCTAACTCAAGTTGGACGTGCTAAGATCGACCCAGTCTGGAAAAGAGAAATTTCCCATGAGTGGTCATCCCACTTCCCTTTATCTTGTCCATCTCCAAAACTCTCTCCCTTTACACTGTCTGAACTGGAAGACGCTTTGAAGAGGGTTAAACCAGGAACGGCTGCTGGCTATGATAACATCATCCCAGAACTCATTCTTAACTTGGGCCCCGTGGCAAAGAAGTGGCTCACTACATTCCTGTCCCACATCTTGGAATCCGAATCTACGCCCAAAATTTGACGTCGTGCGAAGATAATAGCAGTTTTGAAACCAAAGAAAGACCCAACACTGGCCGCCAGCTATAGACCAATTTTTCTCCTCTCCGTGTGTTACAAATTCCTTGAGAGGCTGCTTCTGTCACGCATTTCTCCTCTTACAGAGAAATTCCTATCACCCGCCCAAGCTGGTTTCCGCCCAGGAAGATCTACCTGCGAACAAGTCCTGGCCCTCTCAACTTACATTGAAAATGGATTCCAGAAGAATTTAAAGATGGGTGCTGCCTTTGTTGATCTCACAGCAGCCTATGACACGGTCTGGCACCGTGGTCTCCTAGTCAAGATCTCAAGATGCCTGCCTCCATGGGTGGCCAACACTATATCATTTCTTCTCCAAAACAGAAGATTCCGGGTGCATCTGGGTGACAAGTCTAGCAGATGGAGACTTGTCTCAAGTGGCCTCCCCCAGGGCTCTGTTCTGGCTCCTATGCTATTTAATATTTACATCAATGACCTCCCAGAAACTTCTTCAAGGAAGTTCATCTACGCCAATGACATTTGCTGTGCAACTCAGGCATCCAAGTTTGACATCCTTGGGGAAACACTCACGAAAGACATGTCTCTGATATCTGATTACTGTAAAAAGTGGCAACTAATCCCTAGCACTGCAAAAATGGTATCATCTGTTTTCCATCTACACCATGCCTAGGCCTCCTGTGAGCTTAATGTGCAGCTTGACAATGCGAGAATCCGGCATGAAGCCCAGCCAGTCTATCTTGGCGTTACTCTCGATCTCACCCTGTCATTTCACGAACATCTCATAAAAACTGCAGCAAAGGTGGGCGCGAGGAATAACATCATTGCAAGACTGGCCAGCTCCTCATGGGGCGCGAGCGCTTCCACACTACGATCATCCTCTCTGGCATTATGCTATTCCACTGCAGAATACTGTGCCCCAGTATGGTTCCGTAGCCCCCATGTCCACTTGGTCGATTCCAAATTATATTCCTCCATGAGGATAATTTCTGGAACCATCCGTTCCACCCCGGTTCCATGGCTGCCAGTTCCTAGCAACATCGCCCTGCCAGATATTCATCGGGATGCAGCATCATCTAAGTTCATTTCCCACGTCTACGCTCGACCGGACCTGCCAATATACGCGGATATCTTCGCCCACCCTGTCCAACGCTTGACGTCTCTTCATCCAATCTGGTCTCCTACGCCTACACTGAACTTCTCTGTTCCAGACTCTTGGAAACAGAGTTGGCAGTCAGCTGAGGTAAAGAACAAACACCTCATCATAGACCCCTGCAAGCGTCAACCCGGCTTTGACCTAGCACGTTATGATTGGGCCCTCCTCAATCACTATCGAACAGGCCATGGCCGGTGCGCCGCTATGTTCCATCGCTGGGGAGCCAGAGACGACCCGAACTGCCCCTGTGGCTACAGACAGACTATGACCCACATAGTCAACGACTGCCACCTCTCCAGATTCAAAGGAGGTCTCGAAACTTTACATCAGGCTCAACCTGACGCTGTTGACTGGCTACGGAAGAAGGGCAAATGCTAGAAGAAGAAGAAGAATCTAGCTGAAGAGTTCTTTGTATGTATACATTTCAGTTTACACTAAGAAACACTATTTAATAACTTTTCTTTATTTTTAAATTTACTTTTTAGATGACTGTGATTATTTATCTATACTATATATCCCTGGAGTAAATGAAAAATAACCGAACTGGTTTTGATAACGTAATCTTGAGATTAGTCAGAGAGTAAGAGCATAGGTGGGGGTTTGGTGAGAGGAAATTAGTTTCAGACAATATGGAAGTTTCACTGTAAAACACTTCCTTTCTCTGCAAGGACAGAGAATCTTTACTTGCAGAACAAGATACTTGACATATACAAACACACACAAGAGGGACATATAGCTGATACTGATGTAACTTATGTCCCTGCTGAATTGTGTTGAATTATATAGTTAAAAATCATAAGTTTTTCAAAGGATACATAGGGAGATAATTTCTCCTATGAAAGAAAAAGTATTTCAACAAACAAGTTCACTCTCCTGAAGGTTTATGTGGTCTTTATTCTCTAGTACCCTTCAAATGAACATTTTTTTAATTAGAAGGTTAATGGGTTATAGTAAAGTTGTTGGCACATTATAGGTGTCTGTAAAATGTTCTCACCCTCAGTATAGTTCCTTTTTCATCATGGGCTAAGAACTGAAATCCCTTCACTCCACCCCTCTCCCTGTCCTCCTGTTCTGTGCAGTATGTCAAACCCATTCCAAATTTTACTTTGAATTTCCCCTTTCTTTTCTTGTTTCTTAAGTTCTGTTATCTCTCTCTTCGTGAGATAACCCAAAACAACATTGTTGTTTTTAACCAAAACCTTCCCCCAAGTGGTCACTGTTGACTCTCGTTTGTCTCTGTAGAAATTATTCCAGCTAGGAAAATGGCAAATGATTTAGTCACAGAGTAAGAAATCATGATGGGAGCAGGTGTTCATCTGGTAGAAAGCTGAATTTTATATTAGCCCAGGGAGAACTGAAGCACCAATAAGAATGATGCTTGTGTCCCTTGGTGTCTTCAGTGTTTAACCAGAGGTTGATCATCTCTGGGAAGATCAATACTTCCCAATCCAGGGGTGAGTAAAGCCTCCTCCAGACTTTCAACTATACCCCGTAGTTGAAATTAAATAGAGTAATTCTCTGAGACCCAAAGGCAGGAGAGAAGAGAAAGTTCCTTTCAGACAGGGATGGGGAACATCTGGCCTTTGGACCATAAAAGGCCACAAAATTATTTGGTCTGGTCCTGCCAAGGCAACCACAGGTGAAATTCAAAATTCAGTAAACATTGAAGATCTGTTCCTATTGACATTAAGTACTGATTTTTAAGCTGCTAGTTTTGTATGGTCTGTGAATGATAGGTAGAAATTAAGAAGTGAGGACAGTAAGGGAAAATAAGGGGAAACTTGGGCTATGAGTGGAATATCGAACCAGAGTAAAAAACTCTGGGAAGGAAGGAAAGGGATGGGATGGAGGGGCTGTGGAATACTTCTTACTGCTGTATGATAGTGGAAAGAGACCTCTATTGAGGGAGAGAGTATCTTGTAGATATATCATGAGAAATGAGAGGTCGCACCTATGTGTCACCTACTGTTAGGTAAACTACACCCCCCAATCAAATGGTCCTTGGCAGAAGGACCCCACCCTGCTCTAAGGTTCTGAGATGATTATGTTCAAGGGGAAAGGGAAGGCAGCATTTGTTCCCCCAATACTAAAAGGTCCGTCACATATTATCTCAACAAAGAACTGAGAAGAGGGCATGACTATTCAGGCACTTTAAACTTTTATTCGGGAAACTTGAGAACATTCACATGTTAGGGGAGAAGAGGAAGAGAAAGAGAGAGAGTCAGGGGTTGGAACAACTTACATTTGCACCTGCAGTGCAGGAGTTTTCTCTGGGGTATTATTGACAATCAGAAGAATCCCAAAAAATAGACTTCCAGCTATCAGTGGTGACTTTCCCCTTTCTCATTTCTTAAATCATTGCTGAACTAACACGGGTCTTTGCACATGCCTGACACCACTGCGGAATGGCCTGCCTAGGATGGCTTTTGTCATTCTGTATGTTAGAGAGACAGGAGAGGACTACCACAGCACTGCTCCACCATCCATGGAACTCTCGTAGTGTCTCCAAGGTGATCCCATGTAGTGCTGGGACTGGAATCCAGAGCTTCACGCTCAAGTATGTGTACACATTAGACCTAGCATTGCCTCTTCTCATCTGAATTCATTACTGTCTGCGGGAAGAATTTTTCTCCATTTTTTATGCTACTACAGTATCCTTTAGATGCAGTGTTACAGATGAGAAGTAACTCTCATGTGAGGAGTATGTGGAATTGTTGGGAAATGTCTCCAGGCAGTTCCAATATAAAAGAATGGAAGTGAAACAATGTAAATACATATTAAGGTGTTCTTAGTTCTACCTTATTCATAAATAGTTCAAATAGGCTTGTTTGAGATCCTGTTTTGAGTTGGATTTCTAGTTTAAAATGTTGAAAGAAAGAACAGTATACCCACTTTGCTCGGTGCAGAAAAGGTCTATAAATGGCTAGAGAGATAAAATAACAGGTACACAGACAATGCCAAAGTTTATTTTTTAAAAACCAGCAGTTAACATGCAGGTGGGCTAAAGGTATTGTCTGCAGAGATGGTGTCAGAGTTGGAAATCAAACTAGGAAAGATAGAAACAGGCTGGTAGTGTGGGTCACCCATGCTTTGCTTTGCAAGTCCATGTCTATCAGTTCTCTAGATGCCAAATATGCCTGAAACCATCCAGTAGCTGGTTTTCATCCCCATACTTATCTCACTAAGCATAATGGAATGAGTTCTTAATACCATCTATGTTGTCTCCTTGCTTGTGGGAGACTGCCTAGCATTGGCTAAAGTGACAACTACCCCATTTGAGAATATAAACATCCTAGACACTGTGCTAGGAACTTAGCACTCACATGAGCATCACAAAGTAAGTCCTTGTGCCACTACTGCATCCCAGTGAATGGAGACTTACAAGTCTTGGGCAAATTCAGATCCAGGACTCTGGGTTTCCGGTTTTCTTGTTCTTATATTCAGATACTCCATTTCCTTTTTCTTTTTTTAAGAGAATCTTTTTAAAAATATATATATTGATTTTTAAAGTATGCACTTATTTTATTTGATAGGGCAAAGAGAAATTAAGAGGGGAGAGGGAGATAGAGAGGGAGAGAGACAGAGAAACACCTGCAGCCTTGCTTCACCACTTGTGAAACTCCCCCCCCCTGCAGGTGGGGATCAGGGGCTCAAGCCAGGGTCCTAGTGCACTGTAATGTGTGCGCTCAACCAGGTGTGCCGCCACCTGTGACCCCACACCCTAGGATGCCTCTGCTTGTGCTCTTGATGGCTTCTATAGAACTGCTACGTTTTCCAGTAGGCCATTCCTTGCCTCTGGGGCTGTTCAGGGTTGCTCACTCTCTTGAGCTAGAGAACTTGCCCTCAGGAGGAAAGTGATGACTTTTGTGAGCACTGGTGAATTGTCAGCCCTTCCTGCTGTGACTTCTCTAATTTCCTAGTCATTTCCTGTCCCCTGGGAGCTGCCATCTTCACTGTAATTTCCAAGTCTCAAAATCACTGTCAGGTACATAATAAGTAATGCCAATTTTACCCGGGAAGAAGTGTGATGGAGCTCACTGTAGCAGAGTTTACGCTGCTGAATATCACTGTTTAATTTAGAGAAGGGGAGAGAGAGGCAGAGAGGGAGAGGGAGAGGGGGAGAGAGAGAGAGAGAGAGAGAGAGAGAGAGAGAGAGAGAGGCAGCGGTTCTATTAAATACTGATGATATAATCCCAACCTCAGAATGCCTTGGGAGCAATTTGCTAGAGGCTGAAAATTCCCTCCCCAGGATGAATATGTTTGTATTCAGTACCACCTAATTTCCACTTGGAATGATTTCCTGTCAGCTTTACTTGGAAATCAACTCATGCCTGTTCACATTCTTTAATCAAGAGTGGGTTATCTCCCTTTATTTGCCATCTGAGTCTGGGGAAAGTTCATCTCCATGCTTCTCGGGTTTCTCAAAGGCCCCACTCTCTAAATTGGTATTATTTTTGCCTCCTTCCCAGCTCTTGACTCTTGTCAAATTCTGACACTCTTCCCATTAAGACTAGCACCCCAAACAGTAGCAGAGTTTGTTGTGGCAAGTCTGATGGGGGAAGAAACATCAAAATATTGAATTCAACATCCTTTCTCACTAGACATCAGTTCTTGTTTCTTGAAGTATGATTGATGTGCATTATATTAGTTTCAGGTGAACAACAGTCCTGTGACATTCGTATCCATGTGACATGATCACTTTATCATTTTTCAAATGTGTGATGCATTATTGACAATAGGGTCCACTCTGTTCACAGCATCTCTGTGACTTGCTTCCTGTAACTGAGATTTTTTTTTAATCTGTACATACCTCAAGTAAGTAAAATCAGGCAGTGTTTTTCTCTGGATTACTATACATCACAGAAACAACCTCAGAGTCCATCCATGTCACAAATACTGTTATTTCATTCTGTTATCTGACCAACTAGCGTTCCATTGTGTATTTATATTATGTCTTTATTTGTTCTTCCATTGACAGATACTTTAGTCACTTGTGTCTATATCCTGCTAGCTATAAAAAAAAATCAGTGAACACAGGGGTGCAAATTAGTTGGAAGATAAAATACCCAAAATGGGATTTTTCCAAACTGTATGGCAGTTCTGTTTTCGTTTTTTAAGGCACCTCCATACTGTTTTCCATAGGGGCTACTATTTGCTTTCCCAATGATGGTGGACAGTTTCCCTTTTCCCTAGGTGCTTGCAAGGACTTTTTTTTTTTTTTTTTGCCTCCAGGGTGATCACTGGAGCTTGATGCCAGCACTATGAGTCCATTGCTCCTTGTGGCCACTTTTTTCCCATTTTATTGGGTAGGACAGACAGAAATTGAGAAGAGAGGGGGAGAGAATGATACACACCTGCAGACCTGCTTCACCACTTGTGAAGTATCCTCCATGTAGGTGGGGAGCCAGCAGAGGCTCAAACCTAAAAGCTTGCATGGGGCCATGTGCTTCATACTATGTACGCTTAACTGTCTGCACTACCACCTGGACGCCTAAAGTATTCTCTTTTCAAATATTTTATTTACTTTATTATTTATTAGATGGAAGCTTCACCACCACTTGTGAAGCTTCCCTCCTGAAAGTTGGGACCGGGGGCTTGAACCCAGGTCCTCGCACACTGTAATGTGAACGCTCAACTACTCAAACAAGTGTGCCAACACCTATCCCCAGAACTTGTTATTTATTTTTTCTTTCTTTCATTCTTTTTTCTTTTCTTTTCTTTTTTTAACTTTCTTTATTGGGGAGGGGCAGTTAATGGTTTATGATCGACAGTAAAATACAATAGTTTGTACACATTCTGACAGGTGTGAGGTGATTTCTCATTGTGGCTGTGATTTCTATTTCCCTGAAGATTTGTCAAGGTGAACATCCTTTCCTGTACCCACTGGCTAGACATCTATGTTTTCCTTGGAGAAAATATGTAGTATTTAGATCCACTGCCCATTTTTAGTTCCATTCTTATGTTTTATTGTGAGAGTATATATTATAAATATCAACCCTTTGCCAAATATATGGCTTGTGAATATTTTCTCCTGTGAAGTAGGCTGCCTTTCTGTTTTGGTAATGGTTTATTTTTTCTGTGTAAAAGCTTGTAATTCTCATGCAGTCCCATGTGCTTGCATACTTTCCCCTTTATTGTCCTTGTATTGGGGAGGAGGGAGGTCATAGTTTTTAAAATGCAGCTAAGACTGATGTTTTCTTTTCCTGGATATTTGTGGTTTCACCTGCTGTATTTAAGTCATTAACCCATTCTGAGTTCACTTTTGTGCACTGAATTAAGAAAATGATGCCATTTCGTTATTTTGCATGTGTTAGGCAGTTTTCCCAGTAGTATCGATTGAAAAGCCTGTCCCTTCCTCTTGGTATGTTTTTGCCCTTTTTGTTATAAACTAGTTACCATGGGGCCAGAAAAATAGTTCACTTGGATAATGCACTGCTCTACCCTCAGCCTGACCAAGGTTCAAGCTTGGCCTCACTGCATTGAAGGAAGTCTTGGCATTGTAATTGCTTTCTCTATTTCTCTCTTTCTCAAAGGCATCCCGGAGTCATGAAATCCCAGCAAATGACAACAACAACAACATATTAATTGCCATGTATTTTTGGACTCGTGCCTGGGCTCTCAATTCTGTTCCTTTGATCTCTGTATGTGTTTTGTCTGGTTTTTTGCTTTATAGCTTCAAAAGACTCTAGTTTGAAGTTATGGAGCCCGATGTCTCCAACAGTTTCTCCCTCTAGAGTGTGCTGGCTGTTTAGGAGCCTTGCAGTTCTCTTATCATTTTCAGAATTGCTCTTTCTGTGTGGGCTGTCATTGTGATTGTCCATATTGCACCTTTGGGTAATATGGACATTCTAACAATATCCATTCATCTCTTCCAAGAAAAGACACTATCTTTCCACTTCTTTTTGTTTTCAGTTTCTGTCTTCACTGTCCTACAGTGTTCAGCATATAGTTTTTGTTGTTTGTTACCTCATAGATGGAATTATTCTGAGGACTCTTCTTTGCGCTGCAGTTGTATGTGGAATTGTTCAGTGTCTCTTGCTGATAGTTTGTTGTCAGTATATTCAAATTTTCTGTATTGATTTTTTTTTGCAGTGTACAAATTTACTGAGTTCATTTATTAAGGCAGAATGTTCTTGGCACTGATGTTGTCAACTCTTTAGGGTTTTCTCTTTACAAGATCATATTGGACTCAAATAGTAATGGTTTTACTTTTTCCTCCCCAACTAGGATGTCCTTTCTTTTCCAGGCCTGTTTGTTCTGACTGGGACCTCCAGTACTTTGTGAAATGAACAGTGAGAGTGAGCACCTTCATCTCGATTCCAACCTTAAAGGAAATTAGTTCAGTTTTTCAGCTTTGGATTATGATGTTAGTCATATGTTTAGCACACCTGGCTTTTATTGTGTTGAGGCAGGGTTTGTTTTTATTATTATTTGTTATGGTTTGTTACAAGATTGTAAGATTACAATGTGTAGTTCTCTACCACATTCATCACTAAAGTTCTGTGTCCCCACCTTCACACCTCCCAAGGATAAACACCAGAGTTTTCACAAGTCTTACAAATAGTTTGCTTGCTTCTGTTTGTTGTCTTTTTAATATTTTATTTATTTTTTGGCAAGTTCATGTGAATCAAAGCTCTAGAATCTACATACGCATGAAACCATCTGGTAGTTGTCTTTCATCTCTTTACTTATTTCTCTAAGCATAATTACCTCCAGTTCCAACCACTTTGTCCTAAATGATACAATATCATCTTTTTGATTGCAGAGTAGTACTCCATGGAATATATATCGCATAACTTCTTTAGCCAGTCATCTGTTGATGAGCATTTAGGCTGGGAAGTAGGTTCATTTTATAAGCACTTTGGAAGTCTTCCTCATAAATTGGTATTAGTTTGTCAAGTGATTTTTATGAGTCTACTGAGATGATCACATGACTGATTTGCAGATGTTGAAACACCCCTGCTTCCCTGGAATGAACCCCTCTTGATCACTGTTAATTATCCTTTTTTTGTGAATTGGTGGGGAGTATTGTGTCTATTTCTAAACAGGTTTTATTTATTTAGTATAGTGGCACAAAGAAATTAAAAGGGGGAGGGGAAACAGAGAGAGACACCTGCAGCACTGTTTCACCACTTATAAAGCTTTCCTCCCTGCAAGTGGGGACCAGAAGCTTGAACCTGGATCACTGTGCACTGTAATCTGTATTCTATGAGATGTGACCTGGCCAGATCCTGCAATTATGATTCTTTTTTTTTCTTTTTTTTTTCAACCAGGGATACATTCTATAGATGCAGCCTATGTCAAATTATGTCAGATTAACAGTAGGCAGTTACACATTGTGCCTCTATGCATTTAATCCAGCTACCCCACGCCCTCACTGCAGACTACTATGTGAAATAGGGGTAAGAGGTCTTAAGAGAAAGAAGAAATGACGATGAATAAAAGTAAAGTTGGGCAGGTCAACAGAATCTTCTTCTTCCAGAGCTGAAATCAAGGTTTGGGGTTTGTGCCAGAACTTTTCTTCTTCTCTTTCAGACTTGAAACTGAACTTGCTCTTTGAATCTATCCCCCAATTCTTTTTGTTCTTGCTAAGACATTCTCTGGGAAAATTGGAAAAGCGCCTAATAACATTTTGTGACTTGAAGATGATAATGGCATATGATGTGAGGTTCATAATCCATGGTAAAGCCAGTGTGTGCAGTTTCTTTATTCAAAAGTAGCATTGATTGACAGAAATGTATCTTCACAAAGACTTTAGGGAAATTGGAAGGAAGCAATGAAGAAGCAGGGCAATTATCACATTTCTTCATTATTTCCAGTCAGCTTTTGACTAGTTTTAAACATCTTACATCCATGGTGCTGTTCTGTGGGGCAAGATATCAAATCCAGGACCTTGAGCATCACAAGATATATGCTCTACTCAGTGAGCTATCTCTCAGCCCTGAGATTCCATCATATATATATATATATATATATATATATATATATATATATATATATGACTATTCTCTTATACATTTAGACTACATCTTTATCCAATCATCTGTCAATAAGTGCTTAGGTCAGTTTGCATCTTTTCTCCATTTTGCTGTTCTTTCTTAGAATTCCCTTGGATATTTGGGGTCCTTCGTCATACCATACAATTTGTTTTAGAATTTTTTTGTCCCATTTCTTTGAAAATATGTCACTGGAACTTTGATAAGGATTGCAGTGAATTTTTATATTTTTTAGGTAAAATGGCCATTTTCACAATGTTGATTCTTAAAAATCCATGTCCATGGATTATCTTTCCATTTTTGTGTGTCTTCTTCGGTGACTTATAATTTTCATTGTATAAATAATTTACTTCTGGGGCCCAGTGGTGGTGCACGTGGTGGAGTGTACATGCTTTAGTACACAAGGACCGAGGTTCGCGCTCCCAGTTCCTCATCTTGCAGGGGAAAGCTTTGCAAGTGGTGAAGCAGGTGCTGTGGGTATCTCTCTTTTAATCTCCCTCTCTGTCTCTTCCTTTTGTCTCTATTTCTAGCTATCTCTATACAATAAATAAATAAAGATAATAAAAACAAAAAAGGTAGTCTAAAATGTATCATTTACTTCTCTTGTTAAATTATGACCAGGCATTTAATTATTTTCAACTCAATCTTAGATGGTAGGCTTAAGTTCCCATTCTGCTAGTTCTTTCCATATTGATTTTTTTTTCTCCAGGGTTATCACTGGTGCTTGGTGCTTGCACTATGAATCCATTGCTCCTGGAGGCTACTTTTTCCCATTTTGTTGCCCTTGTTGTTTATCGTCATTGTAGTTATTATTGCTGTTGTTATTGCTGCCATTGCCATTGGATAGGACATAGAGAAATGGAGAGAGGCAGGGAAGACAGGGGTGGGCAGGTGGGAAGATAGATGCCTGCAGACCTGCTTCACCGCCTGTGAGACAACCCTCCTGCAGGTGGGAGCGGGGGACTGGAACCCAGATCTGTAAGCTGGTTCTTGCTTTGTGCCATGTGTCCTTAACCTGCTGCACTGCCGCCCAGCCCCCTCCATATTGATTTTTGTACCCTGACACATGATTCACCTTTTCTTTTTCTTTCTTCTTTCTTTCTTTCTTTCTTTCTTTCTTTCTTTCTTTCTTTCTTTCTTTCCCTCCAGGGATCTTCAGTGCCTGCACCACGAATCCACTGCTACTAGAGGCTACATTTTCCATTTTGTTGCCCTTGTTGTTTTATCGTTGTTGTGGTTATTATTATTGTTGTTGGATAGGATAGAGAGAAATGGAGATAGGAGGGGAAGACGGGGGGCGGGGGGAGAAAGATAGACACTTGCAGACCTGCTTCACAGCCTGTGAAGCGACTCCTCTGCAGGTGGGGAGCCAGGGGCTGGAACCGGGATTCTTATGCTGGTCCTTGCCCTTGGGCACCACATGCGCTTAACCCACTGCGCTACAGCCTGACTCCCCATGATTCACCTTTTCTAAGAGCGTATTTAGTAGAGTTGTAGTGTTTTCTGTCTACATTCTCTCATTTGCAAATAAAGATAGCTTTACTTTTCTAATTTGGATTCCTTTTATTCCTATTTCCTGCCAACATGCTTTAACTAAGATTTCCAGTGCCATGTTGAATAATAATTATAAGAATTAATATTTCAAAGGAACCAGGTACTTGAGTCTTTATTTGGAAATAATTCTGGGAAGGCAGTTCAAGATGGCAGCATGTCTTCCCATAGAGGCTATAAATGTACAACTCATGACTGAGAAATTCCTTCAGGAAAAGAATCAGAAAGCAGCTGAATAAACCTTCCACATCAAAAGCTACCAGGACCACATTGACAAGGGAGGAGAGACAGGCCCTTTCAAATAATCCCACCCTAATACATTAACCCATAATCAAGAGGGAGATCACAAATATGCAATGGGGGAGGGGAGCTGCTCTACAGAAGGGACCCCAACTGTTTTCACCTGCACCAGAGAGATTAGCTCTGAAAAATATAACAGTGAAATACAGTGGTGTTTATGTTTATGAGATCCTTAGAGCTGTAGGGAATGGAGATTCCACCCCTAAGTGGCTCTAGTGTGGGGTCACTTGTTCTGGTAAACAGTACAATTTCAATTCCAAAAGTATTTAGTCTGTATATAAGACAAATTCACTGCCCAAAAGAACAAAAATTATAGGAAATCTCTCCAGATGTTTCCATTATATATATATATATATATATATATATATATATATATATATATATATATATATATATATATGCCAGCATGAACTGTTGAGCCAGCCGACCTAACCTGTCTACTATAGATTCAACTAATCTGGGTGGTGTTACAAGGACCTGCAGTCACTGGTGAAAAAAATCCGTGGTACCCTCAACTTCTGCAGGCTTAAGGGAGCATCTGAAATTTCTAGGACAGAAGCAAAATCTCAACATTTGGCTCTGGGAAGAGCATAAACTGGTAGGGACAGGGCAGGACAGGAACCCGGTTTAAGAGATTCCCTGCATATCTTTGGTCTCTTCCTTGCATTGGAAAGCAACCCAGGGTCAGAGTAGCAGTAGATAGGTGTGGTAGGAAGAAGACTGCATAGTCAGTACCTTAAGTAGTTAAAAAAAAAATCACTGGGGGTCGGTGGTAGTGCAGCGGGTTAAGTACACATGGCACAAAGTGCAAGGACTGGTGTAAGGATGCTGGTTTGAGTCCCCCACTCCCCACCTGCAGGGGAGTCGATTCATAAGCAGTGAAGCAGGTCCGCAGGTGTCTATCTTTCTCTCCCCCTCTCTGTCTTCTCCTCCTCTCTCCATTTCTCTCTGTCCTATCCAACAACGAACGACATCAACAACAACAACAACAACAATAACCACAATAAGGCTGCAACAATAAGGGCAACAAAAGGGGGGAAAAACCATTTTTTCCCAGATGACTTTCTCCATAGTTAAGACCACAAATAGCATGCCTTGCAAAAACATGAACATTTATTTGTGCTTACATAATGCCAGAGACCGGAAATTTTCTTCTGTCCTCTTTAGTCCCCAAGCAGAAAATCAATCCTTTTCTTTGTGTTGCTTTTTTGACTGCAATTACCATGATTAGTAGTCAAGAGTCTTTGGGGAGCAAATGCCCAATCAACCCGACCTGCATCAGTCTGGGGGAGGTGTGTGTGTGTGGGGGGGTTACTCTGGTTTATGAAAGCAGATAGAAAGGAAGTGTTTTTGCAAGAGTTGGTGGCCCATCACATTTGTGGGCGTTTGCAGATCTACTTTTGGAGTCCACCTTTACTTGTAAGTACAAAGGCAACTCTAACTGCCAGGGTAACCTGACATTCTGCTTAATGCCACAGCAGTCCTCCCCCTGAAATAATAAAAGTAAATGGAGCTACGTGAGATATTCACACGCGAGAACTATTTCATTTGGGATTCATGGGAGCAGCAGTAAAATAAACTAGTACAGCTGCCATTCTATGCTTTCTGAAATTATTATAATCGCTCATTTCAGCTGTGTTTGGCCAATTTGTTCCATTCCAATTTAATATAATGCTGTGTTTCTGACTAGGTGTAGGTATTTTAAACCATGGATGGCAATCCCTCCCACACACATCCATACCTCTTCAAACATTTATTCATTCTTGAATGATTGCATCAATTAACTGGGAACAGGCTGAAGTTGACGTGAATAGGAAACAAGAAAATACAGATGCTTTGCTCAAAACAGATGCTGCAGAGGAGAGAGATGAAATAAATGAGATGATCACAACAAACCCAGGAAGGAAAAGGTTGTAGGCTGCTAGAGCAGAGGAGACCCATTCAGGCTCCATTTGAGCCACACAGCATCTTGTTTCTGGAAGAATATTCAGCTGTAGGTTAGGGGGAGACTCGAGTAATAACCCTTATCCCTAACCTGCTTATTTTCAGAAGTGAAATTTCCATTAACATGCTCTATCTCACTGCTATCAGCCCAAAGTTATGAGCCAAGTGGCCAGGAATCTCTTTGGAACCTCACTAGAGAATAATGCTGTTTTTTGGGGGGTGGTAGGTGGCAGGCAGGTGGTGGTGCACCCAGTTAAGCACACATAGTACTAAACATAAGGATCTGGGTTGGAACCCTGGCTTCCTACCTGCGGGGGGGGGGGATGCTTCACAAGCAGTAAAGCAGGTCTGCAATTGTCTGTTTTTCACTCTCCCTCTCTATCTCCCTGTCCTTTCTCAATTTCTCTCTGTCCTGTCTAATAAATTGGGGAGGGTGAGTAATGGCCACCAGGAACAGTGCATTCATAGTGCAGGTACTAAGTTCCAGCAATAACCCTGGAAGCAAGGGGGAGGGAGGAAGGGAGGGCGAAAGAGAGAGATGTTTCATTCTGGAAAGTTCGAGAATGCAAGAAACAACAAATAACAAACATCCACACATCCACTGAAATGGAACAAATGTTTATTAACTCTTTGACTGTTTACTTCAGGTATTTCTGGGGGTGTGGAAGAGAATGACAGTTGGTACCCACTATTTTTCTGACCTTTTTCTATAGTAGATTCCCTGAGTTTTTCAGGACATGAAGGCTCCCGGCAAAGAAAGTGGCATGTGTCAGCTACCTTTCAGTGATGGCATAAGTTTTAGTCAATGGGACAAAATGCCTTTTATCTGTGACAAATAACAAGACACCAAAATGAATGGAAGGAAACAGGGAAGACGTAAGTGGTAGAATATGAGGGAAGGAGGCAGATAGAGCAGAGCTCTGTGGGATATTTTTTCTTTTTAAGAAATATTTTATTTATTTAAATGACAGATATATAGACAGAAAGATACAGAAACCAAATTATCTGCTCTAACTTATGGTGGTGTAAAGGACTGAACCTAGGACATCAGATTCTCAGGCATGAAAGTCTGTTACAGAACCACTATGTTGTCTCCCCAGTCTTTGAATCAATTCTTCATCCCCACTAGAAGATACTGAAAATATGACCTTAGATGCAGCCTCCAGGATCCATTGATTGCTTACAACTAACTGGTTGTTGTGTGATTCTAAAGCAGAATTCACAAAAAAAAAAAAAGTGTGCTAGGGATATTTGTTTAAGCTGCCATCTCCCAAAATGTGAAGATGTAATCTCTCTTTTTCATATCTATCTATCTACCTACCTATCTATCTATCCTGTAAATTTTTACTAGGATAATGATTTACAGTAAATATTGAAAGCCCCACCCAGGTCCTTTACTTTGGTGTAATACACCAAATTCAGGCCAACTTCTGCTTTGTCTTTCCTTTTCTGTTCTGCTCATGAGTGGATCATCCCATATTCATTCTTCTCTTTCTGGCTTATCTCACTTTACATGAGATCCATGAGATCAGGTTCCAGGAAAAATAAATAAATAAATAGACAAACAAACAGGTACAGTGGGAGGTTTGAGACAATTGGGTGAAAGTCAAGGGTTAGCTGACTTCCCACACACCCAAGAGTGAAGGAGGTCTGACCTCATGGAGTGGAAACCAATTCACTCCGACCTGACTGAACAGAGGACACAATTCCTTTGATCCTTTCTGCTCTGGGATTGTCTTCTTCAGATTCAAGTGTCATTAGCTGTTTGTGTGGTGTGCTTAACTGGCTTCTGGATAAAGGATCAGCCAGTCAACTGGAAATGGTTCTGTGACAAGTAACATAATGCTCACATAGCCCGACACTCTCCTCCTATTAACTACTAAAACCAGCCACTCCGCAAACCTCTTCCCACAGCACTCCCTCAAAGAAATGTCTTTTCCACTCTCCTGGACTGGGAAACAACTTCTTATTGTTGTTGTTGTTGTTACTGATGTCATTGTTGTTGGATAGGACAGAGAGAAATGGAGATAAGAGGGGAAGACAGAGAGAGGGAGAGAAAGATAGACAACTGCAGACCTGCTTCACTGGCTGTGAAGCGACTCCCCTGCAGGTGGGGAGCCAGGGGCTCGAACCCAAATCCTAATGCTGGTTCTTGCATTTTGTGCCACATGCACTTAACCCACTGCACTACCGCCCGACTCCCAGAAATAACTTTTAAGTGGGTTTTTCCTCAACCTTCTGCTTTACAAGGATAAGACTAATGTCTTTGATATACTTTCCCCAGACTTGGGAACTACGCTCTTCCCTGATCCAGCTTTCTACTCCTAGTTCTAACCCTAACACTATCTCCCCAGATAATACCTTTGGTCCACCTGCATGTTAGCTGTCAGGCTCAGGCAAAAATTAGTAAGATTATGGGCCCTTTGGAATATACCTAAAATAGACCTACTAAGTTTTCCAAAATGGAGACCCCAGATTTCATCTGCTATGTTCTTGCCTTTAAGTTCAAGATTGTTAAACAGTCTGTTCTGCTTTATATCTTAATGCTTTTTCAGACACCAAGTTGTAGATGTTACCATGACACAAACCTTACTCCCCCAGGCAAAAGACCTCACCAATGTACCTTGGAACCCCATCTCTCGAAGTATGGATTGACTTGCCAATGCCCATGTTCAGTGGAGAAGCAATTACAGAAACCAGACCTTCCACCTTCTGCACCCCACAATGATCCATACTCCAAGATAGAGATAAACAATAGTAAAGCTTCCAATGGAGGAGATGAGATATGAAACTCTGGTAGTAGGAAATGTGTGGGATTTTACCCCTCATATCCTATGGTTTTGTCAATATTTTCTATGTTTTTAATTTTATAAATAAATTTAATTTAAAAAAAGACTCATGCCTTTGATTAGTCAGTACTCATGCTACTTTGTGAACTCTAGGTCCAATTCTTTATTATTATTATTACTTATAAAAAGGAAACACTGACAAAACCAAAGGATAAGAGGGGTACAATTCCACACAGTTCCCATCACCAAAACACCATATCCCATCCCCTCCCTTGATAGCCTTCCTACTCTTTAACCCTCTGGGAGTATGCAATTCTTTTTTTTCTTTTATTTAAGAAAGGATTAATTAACAAAACCATAGGGTAGGAGGGGTACAAATCCACACAATTCCCACCACCCAATCTCCATATCCCACCCCCTCCCCTGATAGCTTTCCCACTCTCTATCCCTCTGGGAGCATGGACCCAAGGGCATTGTGGGTTGTAGAAGGTGGAAGGTCTGGCTTCTGTAATTGCTTCCCTGCTGAACATGGGTGTTGACTGGTCGGTCCATACTCCCAGTCTGCCTCTCTCTTTCCCTAGTAGGGTGGGTCTCTGGGGAAGCGGAGCTCCAGGACACATTGGTGGGGTATTCAGTCCAGGGAAGCCTGGCCGGCATCCTGATGACATCTGGAACCTGGTGACTGAAAAGAGAGTTAACATACAAAGCCAAACAAATTGTTAAGCAATCATGGACCCAAAGCTTGGAATAGTGGAGAGAAAGTGTTAGGGGGATACTCACTGCATACTCTAGTGTACTTCTGCTTTCAGGTATATATTTTGCAGTAGTTTATGGATACGTGTGAACATATGCTATCTCTCACAGAAACTGGTCTATATCTAGGTTTTAGGACTTTGTTAGAAAGTGAACCACCTGAGATGGAATTAGAGTATACTATGAAAGGAAAGGTCTCACCTGAGTAATGAAGCTGAAGGGTTGTCATTCCACACGTGAAGTCTCTGGACACAGTCTGAAGTGAAGCATGTTGAGGTGGCAATCGTTGTGTTGATTAGGTTGTGATCGGCAGATGCAATATTATTTGATATGGATTGGGAGAGGCATACGGGAAAGTGGGCCCTATCCAAGGGTTCCAGGACTGGGGGAAGTAGAGGCTCTATAGTGGAGATGTGAGGTTCCTGCTGTCTTAGGGTTCAAAAAGACAATGGATAGTTAATGTTATCATCACATTATTTGGTAATTGGGTTAACTTTGAAAAGTCCTTTTGTTATGGTTTGCTGTATAGTACCCAGTATCTTGTATATAGCTGTGCTATTGGTTGGAGTATGCAGTTCTTAGACTTAACCTGCCCCAGCCCCACCAGCTGGAATCCTCACTTGGAAGTAATCAGTGTAATCTTGACTTTGGTTAACTCAGCTGGAAGCTCTCACAACAGCAGTGCCTTAGCAAAGAAAGAAAAGCTCATAGCAGAGCCTACATAGGCTACCGACATCTCAGCTGTCCCAAATCACCCAGCATCCCTTCATTCCTCATGGTACTGCTTGTCATATTAGTTACAGATCATTCCAGAAAGCTTTGACAATCAAATTTTCTGATATTATTTATATATCATAATCTAGTCTTCTAGTAGATACTGTTTTATAGCCATAGTCAGCATTAATTTTTTATTTATTATAGTTATTACCTTTGGCTCCTACTTATGATGTTACCTTATAGTTCTGTGTTTTGGCTAATTTACTGACAGTGACAGTTACTGGTTGAGACTTCTAACTGTTGATCGTTATGGCTGCTAGGTACTGCTCCTAATTATGTTTTACAGGTGTTATTTTGACTGTTAGTGGTAATCGATTAGTTATCAATGGGACTACTACTAGCTGTGTTTGGAATTATAGTTAGTTTTGTTTAGGCTACAGTTGCAGAATGAAAGGATTAAGGTAATTGTAACTATAGCTTTTTTGTGTAAAGGTTTTTTATTTATTTTTAACTTTATTTATTTATTATTCGATAGAGAAAGAGAGAAATTGAGAGAGAAGGGGAAGATAGAGAGGAAGAGAGACAGAGAGACACCTGCAGACCTGCTTCACCACTTGTGAAGTGACTCTCCTGTAGGTGGGGAGCTGGGGGTTTGAACCGGGATGCTGACTGGGAGTTGCGCTTTGCACCACGTGCATTTAACCCACTACACTACCACCTGACTCCCATAACTATAGTTTTATAAAGATATATATTTCTGTCCTCATGAGAGTTTCACCACTCCAGGATGACTTTTGCAGATGAAGCACATGCAAGAGAGAGCCATGCCATTGTACCATAAAAAAAAGAAAAGAGGGGGTCGGCGGTAGGACAGCGGGTTGGGTGCACATGGCACAAAGCGCAAGGACTAGCTCAAAGATCCCAGTTCAAGCCCCCGGCTCCCCACCTGCAGAGGAGGGGGGTCTCTTCACAAGTGCTGAAGCAGGTCTGCAGGTGTCTATCTTTCTCTCCCACCTCTGTCTTCCCTTCCTCTCTCAGTTTCTCTCTGTCCTCTCCAACAACAATGAAGCAATGACAACAATAACAATCACAACAACCATAAAACAAGGACAACAAAAGGGGAAAAATAGCCTCCAGGAGCAGTGGAATCTGTGGTGCAGGCACGGAGCCCCAGCGACAATCCTGGAGGCAAAATAAATAAATTAAAATAAAAAAAGAAAAGATTAATCCAGGAGATGGTGCAGTGGATAAGGTGTTGGACTCTCAATCATGAGATCTTGAGTTCAATCCCCGGCAGCACATATATGAGTGATATCTGGTGCTTTCTCTCCTCCTGTCCCTCTCATAAATAGAAATAAAAAGAAAAAGCAATATATAATCTCAACCATTCTGATAGAGAGCCTAAAAATAGAAGCCTCGCTTCTGTGGTGCTAGGGACTGTCTCCCAAGGAAAAGAGTTGTCCTTCATGGTAGACCAGAACAGGTAGCTCACCAAGGTGTGCTTTTCCAAAAGAGTGGACTTGTGAGAAAAATGGTTTCAATCTCTGTTATCCCATAGCAGAAGGAATCTCTCTCCCTGTGGAAAGATTTATTCTAAGCATAAAGGAAGCTATCCATCCCCAAAAGAGAAGGAATACACAGTCACGGCCAAGTAGGATTTGATGGTCTTGAAGAAGGCCAGGGCCATCTTCCAATGCTTCAGTTTCTATAATCATCCATTAACAGGGCTAATGCCACGCGATGAGTTCCACAAATAATTGAAGCAGTGGTTACACCATTATTTAACCTCTCATGGTCAACAGCCTCTTACAAGTGATATATATAGTTGTTGTTTAACCACCATTTTGTAATAATGTCATGGTATCATCAAGCTTTGTACCAAATCAAGCATGCGCTCATTGTTGATTTCATGCCAACTGCCTAACAGCCCCATAATATAATACAGGCAGGAGAGGAAAAAACTGACTTATAGAGTAAGGAACTGGCACTGTGAGAATAGAGATACTCAGGCACATGAAACTAATAAATGGGAGAGCCACAATTCAGTTCAATCCAGAGCACAGCAAGCCATGTCCTGAGTGCTGGTGGGGAGTAGAAAGAATAGAAAGCAGATTAAAAATGGAGAATTCATATTCTTCACCTCATCTTGGATGAAGCTTGAAGGAATCATATGAAGTGAGATGAACCAGGAAGAGCATAAATATGGGATGATCTCACTCACAGACAAAAGTTGAGAAATAAGAACAGAAAGGGAAAGAAAAAGCAGAACTTGGACTGGATTTGGTGTATTGCACCAAACTAAAGGCCTCTGGGGCAATGGGAAGTGTTCATGTCCTGGAACGTGATGGTGGAGGAGGACTAGTCAGGGAGTTAGAGTGTTACGTGGAAAACTGAGAATTGTTACACATGTACCAATGACTGTATTTTACTGTCAACTATACACCATTAATCCCTCCAATAAATAATTTTAAAAAGGATAGAAAGCAAGCAGTAGAGTCCCAAGGACCTCACCCACTGGTAGTACCCATGTAATGTTTTAAAGGCTCATATGAAAATACATATTTTAATACATAGGCTGTCATTGATATGTTGTCTCTCCCAAAAGCCTAGACCAGGGATAACAGAAGCAACTGGTAGCACAGATATACAAGATGCTGGGTATTATACCCCAAACCCTATCAAAGGGACTTTCCAAAGTTAAGCCTATCACCAAATAATGTGACGATAACAATAACTATCTATTGTCTTCTTGAACCCTAAGACAACAGGAACCTCATATTTCCACTATAGAGACTATATTTCCCCCAGTCCTGGAACCTTAGGATGGGGCCCACTTTTCTGCATGCTGCTCTCAATTCAAATCAAATAATATTGCATCCGCAGATCGCAACCTAATCAATGCAATGAGTGCCACCCCAGCATGCTTCACTTCAGACTGTGACCAGAGACTTCAGGTGTGGAATGACAACCCTTGAGCTTCATCACTCAGGTGAGACCTTTCCTTTCATAGTATTCTCTAATTCCATTCCAGGTGTTCCACTCCCCAATAAAGTCCCCAAACCTAGATATAGTCCAGGTCCCCTGAGATAGAGCATAGGTTCACCCATGCCCATAAACTAGGGGAAAAATATATACCTGAAAGCAGAAGTACACAAGAGCATGCAGGGAATACCCCCAACACTTCATCTGCACTATTCCAGTCTTTAGGTCCATGATTGTTCAACAATTTTTTGGCTTTGTATATTAACTCTCTTTTCAGCCACCAGGTTCCAGATGCCAGCAAGATGCTGACCAGACTTCCCTGGACAGATGACCCCATCAATGTGTACCGGAGCTCCACTTCCTCAGAGCCCCACCCTACTAGGGAAAGAGAGAGGCAGACTGGGAGTATGGATCGACCAGTCAATGCCCATGTTCAGCGGGGAAGCAATTACAGAAGCCAGACCTTCCACCCTCTGCAACCCACAATGACCCTGGATCCATACTCCCAGAGAGATAGAGAATGGGAAGGCTATCAGGGGAGGGGATGGGATATGGAGATCGGGTTATGAGAATTGTGCGGAATTGTACCCCTCTCATTCTATGGTTTTGTTAATGTCTCCTTTCTTAAAAAAAAAAGGCAACAAAAGGGAAAATAAATAAATAAATAAATAAAAAGAAAGTTCATTTAAAATTAAAAAAAAAAGAAAATCCTCTGGAAGCACAAAGAGGCGGTGTATCTCGGAAAGCTTTCAGGAGGCGATGGTACCTGAACCAAGTTGGGGAGGTCATCAGCACAGGTAACTTCTAGAAGTGCAAATCTACTGTGAGAATCATAATGGCATGCTGAGCAATTGTGGTTAAGTGTACCTCTGCCTGTCAGAGGAATAAGCAGAGCTGAGGACCTGGTATATGGAGGCTCAGGGCAAACAAATATACAGGAAAGATCTTGCCCATGTCTTTCTAAAAATTCTCTATGGAATTGTAACATGCAGCCAGGTCTAAGCTATCCCAATGGAGAGCCTCTCAAATTCATGATTCTTGGGTTTCCTGTGCAAAATATCATTGAAGAGAGTATTATAAATGGGAATCTTAGGGCAAGATGGTTGTACACTAGATCGAGTGCACATTACCATGCAGAGTCAAGGGTTCAAGGTCCAAGTCCCCACCTGCAGGGGAGAAGCTTCAAGATTAGTGAGGCAGTGTTGCACGTGTCTCTTTCTGTCTCTCCCTTCCATTCCCATTTCTCTCTGTCTCCAACCAATAAATAAAATATTTTAAATGTAAATTGCACAGCTGTATCCAAAAATAGCCATGGGTTTAGGAATAAACACTGATTCAGACAGTAGGCACTGGAGCAACCCCAGATAGCACCACGCACTCATAGAGGCCCAGTTTATATACCCAGTGATCCTATCCAATCACATTCCCTTCCTGGGGCGCATGTCTTGGGTACCCTCACAGGCTTCCTTAATTCAGTTATTCTCTCCATGCCAACCTACTTACCAATCTCTACACTGTCAAAGTCAAGTCTCAAGTCTGAATACCCTCCAAGGCTTCCCATTCTGAAGAACCATTATGGTTTCTCCTTCCAACCAAAGCATAAACATTCTCCTCCCCCACATGCCTTCTGCTGTCAGCTTAATGGGCTTCTGTAGTTCCTTCAAAGAAACCTGTTCTCCAACTCCAAGTATTTGGCTTGCTTCTGTTTCATTACTGCCCAGTGTTTAGTTTCCGTCAATGCCACCTCCTCCTAGAAGTATTCCTGGGTTCTATGCTTTTACTACCTATTATTTGGCATTATGTACTCCCTAAAAAATTAGGGTCAAGTTCATGTTTGTAAAGCTCAGCAAGCTTTTTGGTGCCTAACACAATATCTGGTCTAGAGAGAAAGCAATGAAATGACAGAAGGGGGTGGGCAGTGGTACACCTGGTAGGCCACACATGTTACCATGTATAAGGACACTGGTTCAGGTGTCCTTTCCCACACGCAGCATTAGTTGTATTCATTAGCGGTGGAACAGTGCTGCAGGTTGCTCCTTCTCTCCTTCTCTATCTCTGCCTCTTATTTCTATCAAAGTAAAGGGAGAAAAATGGCCACAAAGAGCTGTGGAATGTTGTATATGCACTAAGTCCCAGTGGGAACTCTGGTGGGGAAAAAAATAGAAGAAATAACCCAGGAAAGGATATATGTGAAGGGGATATAAATTCAGATCGAGTTTGAAATATACAGATAGTCATAATTAGAAAACAGGAATCTAAAAGTCCAAATGCTCTGGTGGGTGTGGTTTAGAACGATAGTCTGATCTACTCTTGTAAAGCACAAGTAACCAGAACTTTAAAAATTAGCTTGTGTGATAAATATGAATAGATATGGACCCTTGGTCAGATAGATGGGTTTAACAGTTAGTGGTATTGATATAATTTCCTCATATTTGGGAGCTACTCTCTGCCCTGATCCAACTCGCTAGTCCTATCCTCAACTCTGACACCATCTTCCCAGACAATACTTTCAGCCCACCTGCATGTTAGCTGTCATGCCCAGGCAAAAAAAAAAAAAAAAAAGAGTAAAGGCATGGACCCCTTGTAATATATATAAAATAGACTTCCTAGCTCCTTCCAACATGAAGTCTCCAAATTTCGCCTGCTATTCTCTTACTTTTAGGTTCCTCATTATTCAACAATTTGTTTTGCTTTATATATTTTTATTTATTTATTTTAAAAAAGGAGACATTAACAAAACCATAAGATAGGAGGGGTACAATTCCACACAGCCACAAATATCAGATCTCTGATCTCCATATCCCATCCCCTCCCCTGATAGCTTTCCCATTTATTATCCCTCTGGGAGTATGGACCCAAGGTCATTGTGGGTTACAGAAGGTGGAAGGTTTGACTTCTGTAATTGCTTCCCTGCTGAACATGGACATTGACTGGTTGATCCATACTCCCAGTCTGCCTCTCTCTTTCCCTAGTAGGGTGGATCTCTGGGGAAGCAGAGCTCCAGGACACGTTGGTGAGGTCATCTGTCCAGGGAAGTCTAGTCAGTATCATGCTGGCATCTGAAACCTGGTGGCTGAAAAGAGAGTTAACATACAAAGCCAAAAAAATTGTTGAACAATTATGGACCTAAAGGCTGGAATAGTGCGGATGAAGTGTTGGGAGGTACTCACTGCTGACTATTGTATACTTTTGCTTTCAGGTATATATTTTACCCTAGTTTATGGATACATGTAAACATATGCTCTATCTCAGGGGACCTGGTCTATATCTAGTTTATGGGACTTTGTTAGGAAGTGAACCACCTGGAATGGAATTAGAGAATCCTATGAAAGGAATGGTCTCACCCGAGTAATGAAGCTGAAGGGTTGTCTTTCCACACCTGAAGTCTCTGGACACAGTCTGAATTGAAGCATGCTGAGGTGGCACTCCTTGTGTTGATTAGGTTGGGATTGGTGGATGCATTATTATTTGGTATGAATTGAGAGAAGCATGCAGGAAAGTGTGCCCCACCCTAAGGTTCCAAGACTGGGAGAAATATAGGCTCTATAGTAGAAATATGAGGTTCCTGGTGTAAGGTTCCAGGACTGGGGGAAATATAGGCTCTATAGTAGAAATGTGAGCTTCCTGGTGTCTTAGGGTTCAAGAAGACAGTATATAGTTGGGTATTATACAGCAAATCCTAACAAAGGATCTTTTCAAAGTTAACCCAATTACCAAATAATGTGATTATAACAATAAGTATCCACTGTCTTCTTACTTTATATCTGAATGCTTTTCAGTCACCAAATTGCAGATGCTACCATGACGCCAACCTGACTTCCCTGGGCAGATGACCTCACCAATGTTTCCTGGGACCCCCATCTCCCCACTAGGGAAAGATAGAAACAGGCTGGGAGTATGAATTGACCTTGTCCAGTAGAGAAACAAATACAAAAACTAGACCTCAAATTAAGCTATAGTGGTAGTATAGTCAAAACAGTCCTTGAAGATAATAAAAATAATAAGATAATAAAAATAACCTGAAGATAACTGATAATAACCTGAAGATAATAAAAATAACCTGCCCTTCATGTCATTGCCACAGAAGGTGAAGTATTTGGAATGTTTTCTTAATTGGGAAGCCTTGCATGTTAGCCCCACTTATGATACTTATTGTCATTCCACAGTGCATTTCTTATCCTCTGATAAGCATAAAAAATGAACTACTGAACTACCATAATAAAATGCTGGGGAGATTTAACAAGCAGAACTCTGAGGTTACTGTTCTGGGAGGGTCTCTATTTAGGGTAAATTACCTTCTGTCTATTCACTGTACATTGATCATCATGGGGACTGAAAGGACAGGGGAGACTAGCTGAAAAGCAATTTGCGGATCAATAAACACTTAAGACCTACTGAAAAAGATAGTGAAACCTACGGCTGCATGAAATTGGAATAGTTAAATCCCAAGTTGTTGGTGAAAAAAGAATTTTAAGAGGTACATTTTGGTGGGTTTGTACTCCATTGGGTTCATAAAGAAAACAGGGTGCTTGAGACATGCCACTTGCTTCTCCTACCATCCCAACAGAAGGCAGGGAGGTGCCCCAGTTGCATATCTTCAGAGTGTTGCAAAGACCCTGATTAAGACACAAGCCTTCAAGTCTTCCCCAAAGAAAGGCTCCAAGGAGGCCTTATCCTACTGACCTCTCTCACCAGTAAGGGATTGCTTCCAGACTGGCCAGATGTAGCCCCTCCTTTCTTCGGCTGAAAATCCACAGCAGGCCTTGCCCCTCCTCCAAGGAAATGGTAAGTCAAATCTTGACCAGGTCTTGCTGAAATTTCAAATGGTTGCAACCTAAAGACTAGGTAGTGCCTTTCTACAGAGACTTGTAATGTGGCCACCAGCCTATCTAGCAGGTAGAAAAGAATACAACAAAACATAATGGCCTTCTAAACATAATGGGAGAAGATAAGGATTAGAGCAAACTATTACAGCCAGACAAGGTCACCTTCCTTCAGGTAGATGACCCCGTTAGTGTAGAGTAGGAGCTTCTAGTTGTGTCCTCCAGATCGCATTTGACTGAGAGATTGAAAGTACAGTTGGGATAGAAATCAAGTCCATTCTTTCTTTCTTTCTTTCTTTCTTTCTTTCTTTCTTTCTTTCTTTCCTTTCCTTTCTTCTTTCCTTTCTTCTTTCTTTCATTTTTGCTTCTGGGGTATTTCTGGGGCTTCATCCCAGCACTTTGAATCCACTGCTCCTGGAAGCCATTTTTTTTCCATTTTATTGGATAGGACAGAGAGAATTGAAAGAGCAGGGGGAAATAAAGAGGGAGAGAGAAAAATGGGGGGGCAAGATGGTAGCACTATGGGTTAAGATCTCATAGTGCAAAGCTCAAGGATCTGAGCAAGGATACTGGTTTGAGCCCTTGGCTCTCCACCTGCAAGGAGTTCACTTCACAAACAGTGAAACAGGTCTGTAGGTGTCTCTCTGTCTCTCTACCTCTCTATCTCCCCCTTCTCTCTATCCTAGCCAATTAAAAAAAAGGAAATAATAGACGCCTGGAGCAGTGGATTTGTAGTGCAGGCACTGAGTCCCAGCAATAACCACAGAGGCAAAAAGAGAGAGAGAGAGAGAATGATAGACACCTGCAGACTTACTTCACTGTTTGTGAAACGGACCCCTGCAGGTGGGAAGCCTGGAATCAAACCCCAATTCTTGTCAGGGTCCTTGTGCTTCATACTGTGAAGGGACTTTGTTAGGAAGTGAACCTCCTGGAATGAAATTAGATAATACTATGAAAGGAAAGGTCTCACCAGAGTAATGAGGGTGAAGGGTTGACATTCCATGCCTGACGTCTCTACCACCAGTGTCCCCAGTCCCTCCACTGGAAACTGCAGTAGTTCTCCCATGGCCACAGATATGAACTGACTGTTTTTATTTTTTATAACTATATTTATATATTTTTGCCCATTTTTTTCTATAGTCCTGCCTTCTCTTCCTTTGTCAGTCATGCTTGCAGCTAGTACTACTTCCAAGTGACTTTCCTTTTTCCTCTCTCCTCTCACCTGGTCCCTATAGAATTGGAGTTCAGTGCCCTCTGGTCATCTCCCCCTATCATTTCTTCCCTTCTGGGAGTATGGACCAAAACTCTTTATGGGGTGCAGAAGGTGGGAGTTCTGGCTTCTGTAATTGCTACTCCATTGGACATGGGTGTTAGCAGGTTGATCCGTACCCCCAGCCTGTTTCTATCTTTCCCTAATTTACTCCTAGGCTCTGGAGAAGTGAGCTTCCAGGATACATTGGTGAGGTCTTCTGCCTACTCTGACACCATGCCCCCAGACAGTATTCTTAGTCCACTTCCATGTTTAACTATCAAGTTCCACCAAAACTTACTAAGGGAAAACACTAAGCAGAACTTGTGCTGGAGCTGGTGTGTTGCACTAACATGAAAGACTGGGGTGTGAGGAGGGTTCAAGTCCTGGAACAGTATGGCAGAGGAGGACCTCATTGGGGTTGTATTGTTATGTAAAAAACTGGGAAATGTTATGCAGGTGCAAACTATTGTATTTCACTGTCAACTGTAAACAATTAATCTCACAATAAAGAAGTAAAAAATTCAAAAAGGTAAAAATAAATAAATAAATTAGTACAGTCACGGGCCCCTATGAACATACTCAAAAGACTTCTTAGCTTCTCTCCACACTAAGATCCCTGATTCTCATCTGCTCTATTCCTACTTTTTGGTTCCTGTTTATTAAATATTTTGTCCTGCTTTATATCTTACTGCCTTTCAGTCACCAGATTCCAGATTTTCAATATAGGCTTATCACTATGGTCACTATCCTGTATATATACCACCAGTGTCCATTCATCATTTTTAATTTTTTAATTATCTTTATTTATTTATTAGTTAGAGACAGGCAGAAATCGAGAGAGTAAGGGGTGATAGAGAGGGAGAGAGACAGAGAGACCTGCAGCTCTGCTTTACCACTCGCAAAGCTTTTCCCCTGCAGGAGGGTACCTGGGGCTTGAACCTGTGTCCTTGTTCATTGTAACATGTGCGCTGAACCAGGTACACCACCACCTGGCCCTAGAATTTTTTTTTAATGCAGTGCTGGGAAACGAAGTCAGCAAGATCCAAAAGCCTTTACCACAGAGTCCCAGTATTCAGTGCTAAGGAAGTAGAATGAGTCTTGCCTGCTACTCTGAGAAATTTGTTATCATATTTATTTATTTACTATTAATATTTGCCACTAAGGTTATCGGTGGGCCTTGGTGCTTGCATAGCAAACCCAATCTTCTTGGTGGACATTTTTTTCTTTTTCTTTTTTTTCTGATAGAGATAGAGAGAAATTGAGAGGGAGGGGAACAGGGATAGATGGGGGGGAAGGAGGCAGAGAGACTTGAAACACTACTCCACCTCTCATGAAGTTTCTCCCCACAGGTGGGAACTGGGGGCTTGTACCAAGCTCCTTACACATGGCAATGAGTGTGCTTTACTTTAATGATGGCCGTTTTGTTCACTACCAGGTCACTCCATCATCTGGGGCTCTAGTTGGGGAATCCTTGGATTACCACATAGATATGATGGACCTAGACCTCTAACAGATCCCTCCTTCCATCCACACTGGTCACTTCCATCAGGAGCATCATCGTAAGCCCTCTTGTAGGCCTCTCCAAAACCTGGCCCTCAGTGCAGAACAGCAGTGGTAGGGACTGCCCCACTCTCAGCAGGGAGTATGGGTTAGCCTATGCTACCACTCAGGGAAGACTGGTCCTGAAATGAGTGCACCTCAAAATGTTCCCAGCTGTGACCATGGACTGTGAGCTCAAACCTATAGGGATTCAGAGGTTACATGGGCTCCTGTGATAAATATGAGTATATATATAGGATATAGGTCAGATCTATGTGATTACATTTCAATGATATTTATAGACTTTCCTCATGATTGGGGGATACTCTCTGTCCTAATCCAGCTTTTTAGGCCTATTCTCAACTCTGACACCATCTTCCCAGAAAATACTTTTAGTATACCTGCATGCTAGCTGTTGGGCTCAGTCAAAAATTGGTAAAGGGGGAGAGGGTGGGCATTAGTGCACCAGGTTAAGTGCATGCGGCACACATGGCACATATGGCACAAAGTACAAGGACCACAAGGACCAGCAGAAGGATCCCAGTTTGAGCCCCTGGCTCCCCACCTACAGGGGGTTCGCTTCACAAACAGTAAAACACATCTGCAGCCGTCTATCTTTCTCTCCACCTCTCTGTGTACCCTTCTACTCTTAATTTCTCTCTGTCCTATCCAACAATGATGGCAGCAACAACAATGGAAAAAATGTCCACCAGGAGCAGTGGATTCATAGTGCAGACCCTGAGTCCCAGCGATAACCCTGGAGGCAAAAATAAAAATAAAAATTAATAAAGTCATGAGCCTGGAACATACCTCAAATAGACTTCCTAGCTTCTTCCCTTTGGGTTCTTGTTTGTTTGTTTGTTTGTTTATTACCAGAGCACTCCTTAGCTCTGCCTTATGATGGTACAAGGAATTGAACCTGAGGATTTGGAAGGGTTCCTGTTCACTAAACAGTTTGTCCTGCTTTATATCTTACTGCCTTTCAGCGATCAAGTTGCAGATGCTACTATCAAACCATCCTGATTTCCCTGGGCAGAAGACCTTACCAATGAGTCCGGAAGTCTCCTCTCGCCAGAACCCACTTTCCCAGTGAGGGAAAGATAGAAACAGGCTGGGGATATAGATGGGCCTGCCAATGCCCATGTCTAGTGGTAAAGAAATTATAGAAGCCAGACCTTCCTTCTTCTGTACCCCATAAAGAATTTTAGTCCATATTCCCAGAAGGATAAATAACAGGGAAGCTTCCAATGGAGGGGGTGGGACATGGAACTTTGGTGATGAGAATTGTATGGAATTGTACCCATGTTATCTTACAGTCTTATTAATCACAAATAAAATAAATCAATGTGTGTGCTCTACTGTATAAGCCATTGTCTGGTCCTTGTTTTGTTTGTTTGTTTGTTTTAAACCATAGCACTGCTCAGCTCTGGCTTATAGTGGTACTGGGGATTGAACCTAGGACCTTAGAGCCTAAGGTATGAAGTTTTTTTTTTTTTTTTTTTGCAGAACCACTATGCTTTCTCCCCACCCAGTATTATTGTACTCTTGGAAGATTCTAGATTTTACTTCCTTTCCCTGTACCGAATGGACATTTGGACACACCATACTGGATGAAATCCATTAGCTTTGTACAGTTTTTATAAGACTGAGGCTAAGTACAAGAGACAAATCTCAAACAAGTTATCTCCCCCCCAAAGGCTATTTTTAGATTGTGTTTAATGAAATAAATTGGGATCAGAGAGTTGATGTTGTACATTGTCTGGAAAGTCTACTTCCCAGAACTGGAGAGGTAGAAACAGCATTACTCTTATATTCCAGTGGAAGACTTGACCTGGTGCTATTATTAGATGATGTCCAGTACTCACAGTTTAGTCAACACTTATTACTGGTTTCAGTTTCACAAGAATCCGGCAGGGACAAAATGTAGTCATAATTGTAATAGATGAATTAAGCTGGCTTACCTCAATCTGCAGAGTGTCTCCAACCCAAAGATAGAGAAGCACAGCTTTTGAAAGCAAATGTGCACATATATTTGGTGATTCTATGAGCTCACAAAGCTATGAAATTGTGACTGTTCTTGTTCCGTGAATCTACTTACTAGCTGAGAGTTCCGCCAAGTGCCAGTGTAATTTCCGTTGCTTTTCCGTTCAAGTTGCCATTTCTAACCAGGCCAATTTTAACTTTACTATAATCAAGATTCTATTCTCTCCCCCTCTTCCTTTGAAGAGTGCCTGCCTGGTTCACTATGCTTGCTGAGATAAAGATGTAGGACTCCAGTCTTCTTTTTGAGATCTAATTCTAAATGCTCTCTCTGACTTGCAAAAATTGCTTTGGAACCTCTTTTCCACAATTAGGGAATCTTTTCTTGGGCTCATTTTTTCAAATGTTCTTTTCTTATCATTCCACACTTCTCATATATATTGGGGTGGGGTGGTATTTGGCTTCAATCTGTTCATTAAAATAGTTTGCTTCACATAAGTCAGCAAGAGGACTAAAATTGTACCCTCCGACACATACAGCCAGTTAAGCCAATATTAGCACAATAAACTTTAACAACACAATTAAACAAAAGCAAAAACAGTTGACTTTACATTTATCACCAAATCCAGGAATGTGAGTTTGGTATGCAGTATTGTGTTATCTACCTCATGGGACACTTGAGGTTATTTTAGTGCTAGGGCAGCTAGGAAAAGTATTTAGTACATTTATGGAAAAGTAAAAATCCTATCACCAGAAGAGAGTGGAAGTAAGATTCTTTTTAAAGAAATTTCTTTATTTATTTGGGTAGAGACAGAGAGAAATAGAGAGGGGAGTGGGCAGATAGAAAGGGAGGGAGACACCTGCAGCCCTGCTTCACCACTTGTGAAGCTTTCCCCCTGTAGGTTGGGGGTTGGGAACTTGAACCCGAGTCCTTGTGTACTGTAGCATTTGCACTCAACCAGGTGAACCACTACCTAGAACTCAGGTAAGATTTTTCTAACCCTTTCCCTAACCACAGCATTGAATGGGTCCTGTTCAAGAATTCTACTAACAGAAAAATCAGGGCTCCCTTACTACTCATTGCATCAATGGGTCAAATGGCTCCTGATGGAATTTGTAAGACATGGCATTTCAGAGCATCACATGAGAAGTAATTTTACACGGTTGACTCACTAAATGGTCTACTTTAAATATTTGAAATTCTTCATTTTCAGTCAAGTAGTCTTGTGTCTTTTCAGGATGTTGAATAGTTTTTTGCTAAACTGAATCTGGGGTCCCACGAGGGGAAATGTACTGTAGAAGTCATGTAGCCCCCACACACACACACACACACATGTTCCTTCCTTCGCAGGTGAGGTAATTTGCCAGTGTCCCTCTCCCCAGATGTATTATGGAAAAGTAGACACAACTTACTATGTGGAAAAAGCAAGTTGCCAAATGGTATAGGTCCCCATTTTTAGCCCCAAGTCAATTTTGCTTGAATTCCATTGGGAACATCCCAGAAGGCTGTGCAGCAGCAGAGCACTGGACTTGCAAGCAGGGAGTCCCGAGTTTGCTCCTCAAGATCACACATGTCATGGGATGCTCTAATTCATTCTCTCTTCTCTCTCTTTCTCACTCTCTCTCTCTCTCTCTCTCTCTCTCTCTCTCTCATATTTGTTTTTATTATCTTTATTTATTGGATAGAGACAGCCAGAAATCTAGATTAAAGGAGGAGATAGGGTGAGAGACAGAGAGACACCTGCAGCCCTGCTTCACCACTTTTGAAGCTTTCCTCCTGCAGGTGGGGACTGGGTGCTTGAACCTGGGTCCTTGCACACTGTAACATGTGTGGTAAACCAGATATGCCACCACCCTGCCTCTCTCTCTGAAAAAAGTCAGCTTAGAGCAGTGAAGCCATGATAACACCACCACCAATCCTTTAAAAATGAATTCCAATGTGAGTGCTAGCAGCTCCGTCATTCATGCAGCCCAAGTGCAAATGAAAAGGGAGAGACCCTTGTTGAAAACTCACTAAGAGGGGCCTAGTGGTGGCACACCTAGTTGAGCACACATGTTACAGTGTGCAAGGACCTGGGATGAAGCCCCATCAGTCCCTACCTGCAATGGGGAAACTTCACAAGCAATTAATCAGGGCTGCAGGTGTCTCTCTATCTCTCCTTCCCTCTTAATTGGTCTCTATCCAAAGTAAATAATTAAAAGAAAGAAAGGAAGCGAAAACTCATTAAGACTGTCAAGCAAGACAATAGCAAAATATAAAACCAATCCCAGGACGTATCTAAAAGTAAAGTCCTTAGGCAGTCACACCACTCACACACCCAGGAGCCCAGCTCATGTAGCTATTCCTTCACCTTTGACTAGAATGCTGTATACCTAGGAACCACGTGAAAATGGCTCTCTGGAAAGATCATGGGCAACTCCATTTTCTGTTTGGTTGTCTGAGTTTGCACACATCTTCAACAATGAGGCTATATAAGTACTTAATAGAAGATTCCAGTAAATATTATCACTAAAAGATGATACTGCTGGATCAGAGTAGTATTCACCAAGTAGGGAATAAAGCCTTGCCCTGTGTGTAGTCCAAGTTTGAACCCCTGCACCACATGAGTAGTGCTATAGCACCAGGGAAAGCTCTGGTGGTGTGGTATCTTTCTGGCCTTTTCTTTTCCTTTCTCCCTCGCTGAAATGAAAACAAGCCCAGAACATTGAAATTACTCATGTGTGAGCTCCCTGCACAAAAGATAAGAAAAAGGAAAGGAAAATATGGTTCTTTTAGTTAAAGGTAGATCAATAATCCAGAAATAAAAATAGCCCTTATTTTTTCCTGCCTGAACGGTGTTCAACAGGGAATGAGCCATTTCGCAGATGTCACCCCATTTCTTTCCAGCTACCCTGCAAGTTACAGTCTCTCCTCTGTGACAGAGTGTTAAGAGTTGGAATAATTCGTTTAGTCACAAATGGAGGATTCAATCTTAAAACTAGAAGCTTTCACAGAGCTTTATGAAGCAGAAGTCAGAAAGCCAGGCTAAGACTTAAATGAATAATGGTGTCATTAGACCTGATTTGAATCTATAAAGTAGGTAAGAATGGATAAAGATACTTGTCCTGTGTTGCCATGAGGATTCAAAAATAGTAAGTAAGAGGTGAGACTGCGAGGAGAAGGCCCGGTGTACCTGTGTGGGGGAAGCCATTTAGGCCCATGACTATCTTTGTTTAACAGAAACTGAAGCACATTTGCAATGGGCCAGCCTGTGGTCTACAAGTGGAAGCTCAAGGAAATATTGCATATTGATTCTGAGTAGCATGTGCAGAAATGTAAAGTTCCAGGGGCCGGTCGGTAGTGCAGCGGGTTATGCGCACATAGTAAAAAGCACAAAGGCCCACACAAGGATCCAAGCTCTAGCCCCAGCTTCTCACCTGCAGGGGGGGGGGTCGCTTCACAAGTGATGAAGCAGGTCTGCAGGTGTCTATCTTTCTCTCCCCCTCTCTGTCTTCCCCTCCTCTCTCCATTTCTCTCTGTCCTATGCCCCCCCACAAAAAATGGCTGCATGAATAGTGGATTTGTAGTGCAGGCATGGAAGCACAGAGCCCCAGTGATAACCCTGGAGGCAAATAATAATACAAGGAAAGAAATGTAATGTTCTTCTCCTGCCCTCCTTGTGATGTTCTTGTCATCTGATAAAACAGTACTTGAGGATGCCATGGTTCCAAGTCAGGCAGTATGGCTCAGGTCAAAGTATACCATCCATCATGTTGACTTCCATGCCACAGGACAGGCCTGTCTGATGTGGCCCTGGGCAGGTGGGAGTGAGGTGGCCTCAGTTGATGATAACTCTGGTCACAAATAGCTACCCTGCTGAAAGCCAATTCGAAAGAAAAAGGACAGGTCTGGGAGATTCAAACACCTCACCCAGTTCCTGCTGGCCTTACTTTTCAAAATAATAAAGAATTGTCAGGGACCAGCTGGTGGCATACTTGGTTGAGCATACACACACACACACACACACACACACACACACAACCATGATAAGGATTAGGGTTCAAGCCCCTGGTCCTCACCTGCAGGGGGGTTGAACTTCATGAGTGGTGAAGCAGTGCTGCAGGTCACTTTCTCTCTCTCTCTCTCTCTCTCTCTCTCTCTCTCTCTCTTTACCTCTCTACCTTCCCCTTCTCTCTTAATTTGTGTCTCTATCCAAAATAAATAAATTAAATATTTTTATTAAAAAATAAAGAATAATTAAGTCCAATTCTAGACTTTGTTCTAGGAGGAAGTTTGAAGTGGCATGTTCCTGAAAACATGGAGGACATGGAGACTTTGAAACCCTCCCTGCTGGTCTTTTCAGAGAGAAAGGAGGCTGACTGGAGTTCATAATTCCTTTTTCTATTACAAATTTGATGGTTTTTTTTTTTTTTTTTTTTTTTTTTTAGCACCAGAGCACTGCTCAGCTCTGGCTTATGGTGGTGTAGGGGATTGAACCTGGGACTTCGGAGCCTCAGGCATGACAGTCTCTTTGCATAACCATTATGCTATCTACCCCCACCCCAGATTTGATGTTTTGATCACTAATTGTTCTTTTGTAAATGAGTTCCTGGAAACAGAGCACCCGAAGTTGTTTTTACCAAAGCTTTATGAGTAGCTAGAAGGTCAAACATGAATTCAAAGTCTTTGTATACAATGCCCTGATTAAGTATGTCATGCCCCCTTTGGGATTTCAGATTCCATTGGACTATAACAAACTGCATTTTCCCTTACAAGTGATGGCTACTAACTCCCCCTCACAAATGCAGTGCCCTCAAATAGATGTGGGGTATTATAAGATAAGGCTTTCCAAATAGCAGGTGCAAAACACTCCCTGATTGAAACATTAGTCAACTTCCAACTCTGCTAATTAAACACTAATGAGGAGCTTGTTCAACTGAACTTGAAACATGTGTCCCTGACCTACATTGGCTGGCTAGTTACAATACAGCTGAGGGAGTGCAGCCACAACCTGATTGGACCACAAGTAGGTTTCCAAAAACCCTCCCTTTCTTTACCTTGTTAAAAGTTGAGATCTGTGACACCATTTTTAAAATGGAGCCAGGGAATCCTGACATAGAAATGATTGCATTAGAGGTCTCCTCTGAATTGGGTTGACACCGTCAGACTGCCCCAAGCAATAGTCCTATGACAACTACAAACACTTGAGAATCAACTCTTAAGGGCTGTTAGCCTGCATATAGAACAAGTTCCCTCTCTTCCTAACTGGAGAATCAATAAAAAAAAGTTACATATGGCTAAGAATACTTTATGCTTGGGAGTCGGGCTGTAGCGCAGCGGGTTAAGTGCTGGTGGCGCAAAGCACAAGGACCGGCATAGGGATCCCAGTTCGAACCCCGGCTCCCCACCTGCAGGGGCGTCGCTTCACAAGCGGTGAAGCAAGTCTGCAGGTGTCTATCTTTCTCTCCTCCTCTCTGTTTTCCCCCCCTCTCTCCATTTCTCTCTGTCCTATCCAACAACAACAACAACAATAATAACTACAACAATAAAACAACAAGGGCAACAAAAGGGAATAAATAAATAAAATTAAATTTAAAAAAAAGAATACTTTATGCTTATTAACACAATTCAAGTCTTTTCTTTAACAATTTCCTCTTTTCCTTTACCACTGACCAAATCTTCTGCTTCTATCACTCTCTCCCTTAGGGCATATTTGAGGCTTTCTAACTAAATATGTCAAATTCTTTGCTTCCAAAAATGGTGTACCTCATCTTGTAATGGCGCCCTGAAGCTTTAGGTGAACTACCACTTTCTCTCTTCCTCTTCTTTTACCCTCCCTTTTCCTACTCCTCCTCACTTTAAACCCCTCTTCCACCTTCCCTCTCTTCTTTTTTTCCACCCCTTTTTCCCTCCTTCTCTCTCTTCCCCATCTCCCTTGCTCCTCTCTCCCTCTGTCAGACCTCCACTCCAGCTTTTTGGTTAGCAGCCTTAGATTCATCTCCAGGTGAGCCTGATGTCACAGAAAGAGAGCAGAGCAGGTCACCCACTCCATAATAGCCCTTTTAACATGAGGATTGCCTGTAGCTGATTGGTTTCTGGAACCAAAGGAAAAGCTCTGAAAACAAAGAAGTATCTCCATTTGTAAGGGATGTTTATCTGTTAAACTGGACTCTTCATTTGAAAGAGTGCCTCACTTACTTTAGCAGGAAAAGAAGCGTCAGATTTCTAGAAACTTACCAGTGGGGAAGACTTTGATGTGAATTTGTAGAAGAGCCATTCATATCCTTTGATTTTCCTGGTCACCTGTAGTAATGTCCCTCCATGCGATCCTTAGCTGGAGATAGCATTTCAGGTGTTGGCTTGGGCCATTTTGGTGAGCTAATCAGTTTTCCTGGGTCTCTCCCTGATAGAAGAAATATTCAAGCTATTAAACTTCTCTCCAGTTAATCTAATTATAGGCAAGTGTAGGGCAAGACTCTAGAAAGGTATAGGGAGAGTTCATTCTTTTTCCCTTACAAGTCTTTCAACTCCTGAAAACCCTTTCCTCTACTTTCATGATCTGATTTCTTTTCATGGCTCCATTAAATTGTGTGCTACGTGTTTTTCTCTTCTCTTCTCTCTCTCAGCAGAAATCTACCCACCTGTGTTTGGCTCTTTGATTCTGAACTGCTCTCTCTCTCTCTCTCTCAACTCTCTCTGTTCCTTCCCATTTTCTGTTATCAAAGCAAATTTGCCATCATAGAAGCTCTTGGAAACAAAGCTAAGGTGGAAAATACTTTCCTAATTTTTTTTTCTTACTTGCCTAAGAAGGCTTGATGGTCAGGCATAGTCAAGATAAAGTTATCAGAACTGAAAATAAAACTCGGCAACTTCAATAGTCAGGAAATGCTGAATGGGTGCTCCGTGGACCTGTTCCAAGACTGCTAGGCAGCTTAAGAGAAATCCCTAAAAAACAAAATTTTAGAAGTTTGAAATTCTCAAAGAGGGACTGTGTAGGGGTAAGGGAGAAATCATTTTGTGACCCTTCTGTTATTAGTTGAGTCACTCCCTGTAATAAAAGGCAGACTAGCGGATGAAAAAAACAAAAATTTAACAACATGAATACCTGCTATTTTCATGAAGAGGCTCAGTTGGGGCCAGGGGAATGCTTACCAAATCAGTTGTTGGGGAATGAGACTGAGATGACTTCATTTGTACTAGTTCACCACAGTGTGTTCACAAAGAATTGGGGAGATTGTGGTCAGGCATTACAGACTTCATTTAGGAAAATGAAAACATGAGTACAGACACACACTGGTCATTTGGACAAAATGGCACATGATGGTTCAAACTTGACTCTTTTATACCAGCCTATCTGGAAGGAACTTTTCATTGGTCTATTTAAAATATTTGACTCTTGAGGGTGCTGTGGTTTGACTCTTCTGTTGGTTCTCTCATACAGGTGAAACTTTCTAAGGCCTCACCTTCTTTTTTTAAGCCACACCCACATTTATTACTACTTTCTCACAGGGCCTTTTCCCTTCCCTCTTAATGATGGAGTGAAAAACAAAGGGTCCTGGTCAAAAAAAGTTCTGGGTCTCAGGTAGTTCCAGTGGAACTGGGGTTCAGGGCACCCTTACCTTAATTTTCCTCTAACAAAAATTGTGATGAAAGTCACCTCCTTAAGTATAGTTAAATTTAAGCAGAAGATATTGGGGATGGGACAAGGGCATAAGACTTGCAGGTATGAGATTTAATTCCCAGTACCTCACATGTCAGAGCTGAGCAGTGGTCTTGTCTCTTTCATAGAAATAGATATATATTGGGAGTCTAGCGTTAGCACAGCGGGTTATGCTCAAGTGGCGCAAAACACAAGGGTCTGCATAAGGATCCCGGTCAGAGACCAGGCTCCCCACCTGCAGGGGAGTCACTTCACAAGCAGTGAAGCAGGTTTATCAGTGTCATTCTCTCCCCCTTTCTGTCTTCTCCTCCTCTCACCACTTCCCTCTCTGTCCTATCCAACAATGATGATATTAATAACAACTACAATAATAACTACAATAATAATTTTTAAAATGAAATATATATATATATATTTAAGTGAAGTTGGGTGGAAGTCTATTAATGCGAGATTACCAGGAGATATAGGACAAAGATATGATTGCTATGGAAATTTAATTTCCAGGACAAGATGGTGGTGCATCTGGTTAAGTGCACACATTACAGTATACAAGGATCAAGGTTCAAGCACCTGGTCCCCATCTGCAGATGGAAAACCTTCAAAAGTGATAAAGCAGGGATGCAGGTGTCTCTCTGTCTCTATCCTTCTCTATCTCCCCTCCCCTCTCAATGTCTCTGTCTCTATCAATAATACATAAATAAAATTAAAAATAAATTTAATTTCCTGCCTTATCTACTGACGAGAGTATGCAGAAGTCATTGGTAAAAACACAATGATCTCAGCTAACCTTAAATAAAATATTAAAAAAAAAACTTGAGAGCTGAGGCCCTAGTCGGGGAGTCCTAAGATTCCCAAACAGACATGATGGGCCTAGACCTCAAATAAATCCCTCTCTCTATTGTTGCCAGTAATCTCTCTCAGGAACAATAAAATAGACCCCTTTGTGGGCCCCCAATAGGACCTTGTCCTCAACTTGAATCAACAATGGCAGAGAATGTTCCATCCTCCAAAGGGAGGATGGACAACATACTCTATGCTACACCTGAGGATGATGGGTCGATATTGGGGCAGCTTGGAATGTTCCTACTCATGACCACAGAATGTGAGATCAGATCTACAGGGATGCAGAGGTCACACAGGCTCCTAAGCTGAATATGGGCCCCAGATCACATCAAATTGATGGGGTATACAGTCAACAATATTTATGCCCCTTTCCCATATTAGGGAGCTACTCTCTTCCCTGATCCAGCTTTCTGGTCCTTTTCCAGCCATGACATCACCTCCCCAGGCAATAACTGGGATCCACATGCATATCAGATTTCAGGCTTAGGGAAAAAAAATATATATATATGTATATATATGAAAACTAGTATAACCACAGGCCCTTTGGAATATAACTAAAATATGCCTACTAACTTTCTATAAAATGGAGGATCCCCCCAACTCTTCATCTGCACTATTCCAGCCTTTAGTTCATAATTGTTCAACAATTTGTTTGGATTTGTATGGTAACTCTTTTTTCAGCCACTAGGCTCCATATGCTAGCATGATGGTGACCAGACATCCCTGGACAGACAGCCCCACCAATGTGTCCTGGAGCTCTGCTTCCCAGAGGCCCACCCTACTAGGGAAAGAGAGAGACAGGCTGGGAGTATGGATCAACCTGTCAATGCCCATATTCAGTGAGGAAGCAATTACAGAAGCCAGACCTTCCACCTTCTGCATCCCAGAATGACTTTGGGTCCATACTCCCAGAAATTAAAGAATAGGAAAGCTATCAAGGGAGGGGATGTGATACGGAGTTCTGGTGGTGGGAATTATGTGGAGTTGTACCTCTCTTATCCTATGGTTTTGTCAGTGTTTCCTTTTTATAAATAAAATATAAAAATAAAAATAAATTTAAAAATCTTGAGAAACTACTTTTGTTACTTTCTTGATTAAAGTCTAGTGAAACATTAGGTAAGGATTTACTGTAAATTGAATTTCCAAAATTTATAAGATTTACATACATCTTCTGTATCTTAAATATAACCAGCTCAAAATAATTCTTAGAACATATATGATTTGGAGGTGGTAAAGTGTGTTCCCCTACGCATGGCTGCCCTAGTGGGTGAGAAGAAATAACAATGTTTGTATTTTATGGATAAGGTTCTGGGGGGAAATTGACAGTTGTTTATGTCCTAGTAAGAGTAGAAGAAAATAAAGTCATTGGAGCATAGTGTTTTCACTGGAGGCAAATAAAATATCAGAAGAATGGGGGGAAGGTAAAAGAAACGTTTGTTATGAACTTAGAAGAAATGAAACTCTACAAAAGAGAACACCCACAGCAACAACTAAATGCAACTGTGCCAAGCAGGGCTTATGAACCCTAAACCTGAACTGCAACTTGAACCTCCAAAACAACACCCCCAAAATGCAATGAAACAAAATTGATTTTCAGAGTGTAACTGTGAAAACATTTTCCCCATGCCTTTTTGAAGGGTTAATGGTCTACAGTCCAATTGTTGACACATTAAGTACAACTTCTCATCTCCCTATAGTAAGTGTCTGGAAGACACTCTCTTCCACAACCTAAGTCCTTTTCCCTCTATTATACACCAAGACCCTAGAGACCCTCCTCTATCCCATAGAGCCCTTTGCTGTGGTACAATACATCACATCCAGTTCCAACTCCACTTTATGTTTTCCCTTACTATGCTTGGTTAAGTTCTACCCATGAGTGAGATCACTCAGCATTTGTCCTCCTCTTTCTGCCTTATCTCTCTCAACATGATATCTTCAAGTTCTGTTCAGAGTATTTTCTGCATTGTAGTCCTTCTTGTCTTAAAAGTTACAGAGATGGGGGCCAAGTGGTGGTGCACCCCAGTAAAGCACATGTAGTATGAAAGGCCAGGACCCAAACAAGGAACTGGGTTCAAGCCCTTGGCTCTCCACTTGCTCAGGAGATGCATTAAAATTGATGAAGCAGGTCTGCAGATGCACATCTTTCTCTCCCTTTCTATCTCCCCCTGCTCTCTCAACTTCTCTCAGTCCTACCCAATAAAATGGGGGGAAATGATTGCTAGGAGCAATTGATTTGTAGTGACAACATTGAGCCCCAGAAATAACCCTGGAGGCAAAAGGAATAAAAAAATAAAGTAACCCCACCCTATGGACATCTAATTTTTATAAGGGGGCCCAAACAATTGCATGGAGAGAGTTTCTTCAATGAATGGTGTAGGGAAAGTGTGTTGAAACTTGTAGAAGAATTAAACTGAACCTCTATATCTCACCAGACACAAAAGTAAACTCTAAATGGATCAAGGACCTGGATATTAGACAAGAAGCTGTCAAATACCTAGAGGAAAATATTGGTGGAACTTTTGCTCATCTAAATTTCATGGGTATCTTTGATGATACAGACCCAATTGTAAGGAAGACTAAAACAAAGATAAACCAATGGGACTACATCAAATTGAAAAGCTTCTGCACAGCACAAGAAAACACCACCCAAAGAAACTCCTCACAGAATGGGAGAAGATCTTTAAATGCTAAACATCAGACAAGAGGCTAATAACCAAAATATATAAATAGGTCACCAAACTTAGAAACAAAAAAGCAAATGACCCAATTCAAACGTGGGAAGAGGATGTGACAAAATGTTCACTAAAGAGGAGATCTAAAATGCCAACAGACACATGAAAAAATGTCCCAAGTCATTGATTGCCAGAGAAATGTTAATAAAGACACCTGAGATATTACCTAACACCTGTGAGAATGTCATACATCAGAAAGGATAGCAATAACAAATGCTGGAGAGGTTGTGGGAACAAAGGGACCCTCCTGCACTCCTGGTGGAAATGTAAATTGTACCAACACCTGTGGAGAGCAGTCTGGAGAACTCTCAGAAGGCTAGACATGGACCCACCCTATGACCCTACAATTCCTCTCCTGAGAATATATCCTAAGGAACCAAACACATCCATCCAAAAAGATCTGTGTATACCTAAGTTCATAACAGCACCATTCATAATAGCCAAAATCTGGAAGCAACCCAGGTGTCCAACAGCAGATGAGTGGCTGAGCAGGTTGTAGTATATATACAAAAATGGAATACTACTCAGCCATTAAGAATAATGAATTATCCACCTTCTCTGACCCATCTTGGACATAACTTGAAAGAATTATGTTAAATGGGATAAGCCAGAAAGCGAATGAGGAATATGGGATGGTCACACTCATAAAGAGAAGTTAAGAAAGAAGAACAGAAAAGAAAATACAAAGCAGAATTCAACTGGGCTTGGGGTATTGCACCAAAGTAAAAAAATATGGGAGGGGACAGCAGATTTTCAGATCTACTGTTGGGGGTTGGGGGTAGGAACACCAACCTTTGATGGTGGGAATGGTCTTAATAAATACTCCTAGTAACTTATAGTCTTATAAATCACCATACAATATGAGGGGAAAATTAATTGAATGTCTCCAGATCTTTAAATGCATAGACTTCAGTTGTAAGTCTAAGCACTTAATTTTTCAACATTGTAAACTGAATTCTGACACTGGGCTTAAATTGTTAATACAGTTCTAATAATCATTTTTTAAAATATTAACTCACCTATAATCTTAGACCAGGGAGACAGGAAGCAACTTGTTCTGTCAGTACCTAAGACATAGTTATTTGTAAATAGCATTAAATGACATAAATCATGGTGAGGTCTTTTACGGCACAGTAAATCCTCACCATGGAATTTTCAAAGTAAACCAAGTTCCCACATACTTTGGTTATAGTCATAATTATTTATTGCCTTCTTAAACTCTAAGATAGCAGGAACCTTCCTCATTCTCTATAGAACCCATTTTTCTCCCAGTCCTTGAAGATTGCTACACTTATTGAATCACTGAAAACTATTGAGCAGTCTTATGTTACGGTATATATTTTCCCCTAATTTATGGATCCATGTATGCATGTGCCCTATCCCATGGGCCTTGGTCTTTATCTAGTTTCTGTAACTTTGTTAGGAAGTGTGCCACCCAAAATGGAACTAGGGACACAAATATTTGGTGGTGGGAACGATGAGAGGGGAAAATAGGTTGAATGTGTCCAGCTTTTTAATGCACAGACTTCAGTTCTGAGTACATATTCCTTTAATCTAAGTATGTAACGTTTCAAATCAGCGTACTGAGTTTTAACGCTGGGCTTAAATTGTTAGTGCATTTCTAATAATAACTTTTTAAAAATATTAAATCACCTATAATCTTAGATCAGGGAGACCAGAAGCAACCGGTCTTGTCAGTATATAAAATACAGCTATTTGTAAATAGAATTAAATGACATAGATCATTATAAGGTCTTGTATGGTACAGTAAATCCTAACCATAGGATTTTCAAAGTAAATCAAGTTCCTAAATACCTTGCTTATAATAAAAACTATCTATTGCCTTCTTAAACTCTGAGACAGCAGGAACCTTCCTCATTCTCTATAAAACCCATTTTTTTCCCAGTCCTGGAACCTCTGAGGCTTTACTCTTTTTCCTTCCTGCTTCTCTTGATCACTACTATTTGATACAGCATCTGCTGAGCTCAACCAAATCACTGCAACCAGTACCACCTCGACATGTTTCACTTAGGACTGTGTGCAGAGACACCAGGCCTGGGATGTCAACCCCCCAGCTCCAATACTCTCGTGAGACCTTTCCTAGCTCATAGGACTTCTTAGTTCCAATTCAGGTGGTGTACTCTCTAACAAAGTTACAGAATCTAGATATATATTCCAGGGCCCAAGGGTCAGGGTATATGTGTACAGGAATCCGTAAGTTAGGAGAAAATATATACCTTAAAGTGAAAGTGTGCGCTTGCCTGCAGTGAGTAGACGTAGACTTAGTAAGTGCAGCAAGCAAGTAGAAAGACCTAAAGAAGACATGAAGTACTTAATCAAATAGTTTCCACCTAGGCCTAGATACCCTCCCCCGCCTACACCCTACTTCACTTCCCTCAGTCACTTTAAGTCTAACCAAATCAGATAAAGTAAGGACTACAAAAACTCGAGAAGGGCAAGAGACTGGTACACTTTCACATTGGCCCTTTTGGTCTTTACCCCATCATCTGGGGCTCTAGTCAGGGAATCCTTGGATTCTCACATAAATATAATGGGCCTAGACCTCTGACAGATCCCTTGCTCCACCACCACTGCCCATTTCCATCAGAAACACAATCATAAGCCCTCTCGTGGGCCTCTCCAGAAACATAGGAGCTGAAATGAAAGCAGTCTAAAGTGTTCCCAGCTGTGACTATGAATTGCGAGCTCATACTGACAGGGATTACATAGGCTCCATTGATAAATATGAACACATATGGGCCCTAGGTTAGATCTATGGGGTTAAATTTTAATGGTATTTATGTACTTTCCTCATGTTTGGGAGTTACTCTCTGTCCTAATCCAGCTTTCTAGGCCTATTCTCAACTCTGACACCATCTTCCCAGAAAATACTTTTAGCCCACCTGCATGTTAGCTACCTGGCTCAGGTAAAAAATACTAAAGTCATGGGCTCCTTGAAACATACCTAAGAGAGGCTTTCTAGCTTCTTCCCACTCTGAGATCTTTAGTTTCATCTGCTCTATTCTTACTTTTAGGTTCCTGATTATTAAACAATATGTTCTGCTTTATAACTTAGCACTTTCCAGCCACCAAATTGCAGATGCTACCATGATGCCAGCCTGACTTCCCTGGGCAGAGGATCTCAATAATGTGTCCTGGAACCTCACTGCTCCAGAGCCCTATCCTGCCAGGGAAAGACAGAAACAGGCTGGGAGTATGGATCGACCTGTCAATACCCATGTCCAGTGGAGAAGCAATTACAGAAGCCAGACCTTCCACCTTCTGCTCCCCATATAGAATTTTAGTCCATACTCCCAGAGGAATAAAGAATAAGAAAGCTTCCAATGGAGGGGGATGGAACAAGGAGCTCTGGTGGTGGGAATCGTGCAGATTGTTCCCCTCTTAACTTATGAACTTGTTAGTCATTATTAAATCACTAATAAAAATAAGATATAAAAAAAGTAACAGAAATAGAATCCCTGGTTCTAGAAGACTGCAAACTGGCTTGAGGTTTATAGTCTGGAATGTGTGAGAACCCCTTCCTGGCAGTAGCCATACTGTCACATTCTTTGGTTTGTGATTAAGCCAACACAGAGTCTCTCTCACTGAGGAGCCCATTCTGGGCTGGGCAGAATATGGCCCAGATGGTAGCTGTTTCTGCACATGTGCTGTGTGACCATTGATTCTCTACTGAGCATGCCCACCTTTCTCCTCATAAATCTATCTGGCTTTTCCTGGAAGCTCTTAAATATGTACAGACTGTCACATCACCCTAGCTGTACTCAGTCTACTACTAGACCCTCACTTCTTCTTCTTCTTGGAAGCTTGCTCTGCCCCTTATGGTGTCTTAGTACATCTTTCTCTTTTGTAAAATTAAATTGTATTTATTTATGATTGGTTAGAGACAGAGAAATTAAGAAGGGAGGAGGAGATTGAAAGAGACAGAGACACCTGCATCTCTACTTCATCACTTATACACCTTTCCTCATGCACGAAGGACCAGGTTCAACCAGGTGCACTATTCCCTGACCTCCTTAGTACATGTTTATTTCAAGCCAAAAACCATTTCCCCAATCTTCTTCCTTTATTTTTTCCCTTCCTTCCTTCCTTCCTTCCTCCTCCTTTTCTTATCTTTTCAATTCTTACTGCAATTATATTTCTACTTTTTTAATTTCTGTATCGGGGAATTAATGTTTTACATTCAACAGTAAATACAATAGTCTGTACATGCATAACATTTCCCAGTTTTCCATATAACAAAACAACCCCCACTAGGTCCTCTATCATCCTTTTTGGACCTGTGTTCTCCCCCACTCCCCACCCCGGAGTGTTTTCTCCAGTTCAGGTTCTACAGTTCAGTTTCTGAACTCCAGTTCATGTTCTATTTGTGTTTTCTCTTCTGATCTTGCTTTTCAACTTCTGCCTGAGAGTGAGAACATCCCATATTCATCCTTCTGTCTCTGACTTGTTTCACTTAACATGATTTCTTCAAGCTCCATCCAAGATGGGCTGAAAATGGTGACATCACCATTTTTAATAGCTGAGTAGTATTCCACTGTGTATATAGACCACAACTTGCTCAGCCACTTATCTGTTGTTGAACACCTGAGTTGTGTACAGGTTTTGGCTATTAGATATTGTGCTGCTAAGAACATATATGTACACAGATCTTTTTCGATGGGTCTTTTTCTACTTTTTCTGGAATTAAGATCTCATAAACTTGGAAAGAACCTAACCCCCCAAATCACCTATCAGTGGGAAAATACTAAGTTTCAGATTTCTTTATTTTTTATATTTATTTATTTACATTGGATAGAGATAGAAAGGAACAGAGATGGAAAGGGAGGATGGGGCAGAGAGAGAAACACCTTTAGTCCTGCTTCACCACTTGTGAAGCTTCCCACCTGCATATGGTGGAAGGCGTCTTTTATCATCATCATCATCATCATCATCATCATCATCATCATCATTATTGAAGGGGTTGATGTTTTACCATAATAGTCACTGGATAGGGAGTCAGCGGTAGCATAACAGGTTAAGCGCAGGTGGTACAAAGTGCAAGAACCGGCAGAAGAATCCCGGTTTGAGCCCCCAGCTCCCCACCTGCAGGAGGGTCGCTTTGCAGGTGGTGAAGCAGGTCTCCCTCTCATTCTTCCCCTCCTCTCTCCATTTCTCTCTGTCCTATGCAACAGCGATGACATCAATAACAACAACAATAATAACTACAACAACAATAAAAAACAACAAGGGCAAAAAATGGAAAATAAATAAAATTTTTAATATTTATTTTATTTATTTATTCCCTTTTGCTGCCCTTGTTGTTTTGATTGTTGTAGTTATTATTGTTGTTGTCGTCATTGTTGGATAGGACAGAGAGAAATGGAGAGAGGAGGGGAAGACAGAGAGTAGGAGAGAAAGATAGACACCTGCAGACCGGCTTCACCGCCTGTGAAGCGACTCCCCTGCAGGTGGGGAGCCGGGGTTTGAACCGGGATCCTTATGCCGGTCCTTGTGCTTTGCGCCACCTGCGCTTAACCCGCTGCACTACAGCCCGACTCCCAGTATTTTTTAAAAAATTTTAAAAATAGTCACTGGATACAATTTCATTATGCCCCAGGACCTCAGAGTTCTCTTCTAACCTTCCCCCACAGTCCCCTGCTTTGATGCTATATTCCATATGCCCAGTCTACATTTCGTTTTGTGTTCTCCTTCCCTGTTCCTATTTGTTAAATCCTGCTTGTCAGTGAGGTCATTTGGTATCTGTCCTTCTCTTCTGGGCGTGCATCACTTAACATGATGTCTATGAGAATGTCATACATTAGGAAGGAACGCAACAGGGGTTGGGCTGTAGCGCAGCAGGTTAAGTGTTCATGGCAGGAAACTCAAGGGCCAGTTTGAATCCCCAGCTTCACCCCCCTTAGGAGGGTCGCTTCACAAGCGGTGAAGCAGGTCTGAAGATTTCTATCTTTCTCTCCCCCTCTCTGTCTTCCCCTCCTCTTTCCATTTGTCTCTGTCCGATCCAACAACAACAGCAATGACAACAATAATAATAACCACAATGATTAAAAATAAGGACAATAAAAAGGAAAATAAATTAAAGTCTTAAAAAAAGAAAGGAGCGTAACAAGAAAGGTTGAGAGGATGTGGTGGAAAAGGAACACAAACACGTCTGCACTGCTGAGGGGGTGGGGCAGTGTAAGTTGGTCTAACCCTTGTGGAAAACAGTCTGAAGATTCCTCTGAAGAGTAGAAATGCATCTACTCTATAACCCAATAATCTGTTCTGGGGATTTACCCAAAGGAAACAAACAAACATATACACAAAAAACCCTGTCAGAATAGATCTGTGTACACCTATGTTCATAGCAGCACAATTTGTAATAGTTCAGACCTGGGAGCAACCCAGATGCCCAGTGATGGATGAGTGGCTAAAAAAAAAAAACCAACAACATATTCATTGTATATATACAATGAAGTACTATTCAGCTGCTAAAAATAATGAATGTGTCTCCTTTGCATCATCTTGGATGGAAGCTGAAGTTTCAGACTTCTACAAAAACTAATACTTATCATCACCTCACCACTTACTTGATCAAGGAGAAGACTGCAAGAAGGCAGATGTTAAATACCAGGATGTCAGTCAAGGTCAGGCCACATGTGCAAAGCCCCAATGGACAACTGACAGCACCATTTAGGGCTGTGTTAGCACACCAGTCTTAGCACAGTGATGATGTCACTAGAAGTACTTTCATCAAATTTTCTATTCCTCATAAGATATTCCCATCATTAAGTGATATTTGTCTGTGATGAAGGACAGATTAATAAATTGGAACACAGAATTCTTGGCCAAGATTAATGATGTTTGAGAATGAAGAAGGGAAAGAAAGAAACTGAACTACGTTTTTTGTTTGTTTGGTTGGTTGGTTTGGTTGTTTGTTTTGTTTGTTTTTGTAATCAAGACTTGACATCTACATGATTCTATCACTTGCAGAGAAAGAGAGAGGAAGAGGGAGAAGGAGAAGAAGGAGAGATAACATAACAATATTCCACCACTTGTGAAGCTTCCCCTTTGCATGGTGTTCTCTGTGCAGGGCTCAAGTCCAAGTCCTCACACTACCAAGTGAGCTACCTCTTGGCTCCTTTTTCTTTTCTTTTCTTTACTTTTCTTTTCTTTTCTTTTCTTTTTTCTTTTCTCTTCTCTTCTCTCCTCTCCTCTCCTTTTCCTTTCCTTTCCTTTCCTTTCTTTTCTTTTCTTTTCTTTGTTGTTGTCAACTTGGCTTCACTACTCTGGAATGCATTTTTCAGATAAAGAGACAGGAGTAAGGGCAAGGTCCTAAGTACGGTGGAGACTGGGATGGAACCTGAGTCTCACACACAGCAAAGCTAGAATGTTATCCAGGAAAGCTATCTTGCTGGCCCTCCTTGTTTTCTATTTAACGCTGTGGGACAAACCAAGGGCCTCATCCAAGGACAATACTGTTGAGGAGGCCTCTTGACCTAATAGGTACAATCTATAACAAACTATAATCTTTGAAAGTATAGTCTCCTAATTGCTATATTCTGTATCTTTAGAGGAATGAGGGAAGAAAAGAAGCAACAGGAGAGAGGCACAAAGCCCCACTCCATCATCCATGGTGGTGCCAGAGATGGTGGCACCAGAGTCAGACCCAGCGGCTCCTAACATGTGGAAAAGCTCACATTCTACACTCCAAGACCTCTCCTGATTCCTTTTCCTTTCTAGTTCCCAAATCTCCTCACTTATCCTCACCATGGGAGCAGCCTCTTCCTTCCTTCCTTTCTTTCTTTCTTTCCTTTTTCCTTCTTTCTTGACTTTTATGAACAATTTTAGCTGGAAAACAGTGTGAACATGAAACCATAAACAAGGCAGATGCCCTGTGGCAGTCACATGCCCGTGCACGGAGGTGACCCAGTGCTGGCTCATTCCGAGGAGAGAACTCCAGAGCTCTCTGTGTGTGACATCCATTTCCTGGGTGAGAAGGGCTGTGGTTTTTACAGAAAGACAATACTCTTCCTACTCATGGCTGGTCACACTGCAGGGACATCTCTCGGAATTTGAAGGCAAGAATTAAGTGGGGGACTATTTTAGAAGTATGCACATAATAGTTATTAACCTTGTAAATGCAGAGGGAGTTAACTTCGAATCTGGTCACTCACCCATACAGCTCTGTTACCACTGCAGGTGTTTGACTCAAGAGGTGATACAAACATGTTATAGATTTGGGACATTTCCATAGGCTATTCTGGGACTGAAATTCTACAGCCCCCTGTTTTTCTGTTGTCAGGTGGAAAACTCAGTGCCTCTCCAAGTCACTCAGTTGCTCGGGCTGCTGAAGGTAGATTTGATGAGAAGGACACTTGGTGGGTTCAATGTGAGACCCAGCAAATGGATACTGGAGAGTGAGCACTATACCGAGAGGGGTTAGGTGAAAACAGTTGGTAATTGGGAGCGTCATCTGGAAGCAAAGGCAATCGACATGTAGAGTCCTATGTAAGTTCTAGTGCAGGACACAAGTAGATCATGGAGGATGGGTACCTGCCGGAAGAGTTGAGGGTGATTGGAAAGGAAAAGGATGTTATACACAGCCTAATTAACTCGATGCATCCTTAATTAGGTTAAGGCAGTAGTCTATGGCCTTAAAGGTCCAAATGCATGCTTCCACTAGTGTCTCCTCTGAGAAAGAGATGGAGGCTTCATTATCTATATAATATTGTGAGGAATAAAAGTCTCGCCCAGAATCAGGGGTGTGTGTGACAGGCAGGATATTAAATAGTTTACTATTGCTCTGTACAACAGATCCTCTCAGACAGAAACAGGTCTTCAAACCACTTCTCACTCACAAAGGCTTCTTTTATTAATTCATGTATTATCGAAGCCAGTCTCAGATTTAAATTCATTTTCGAAGTTTATAAATAGTACAATTTTGAGTCTAAACTGACAGCCTCCTGTCACTTCTGTGAGTTCCTGCAGAAAAGAGGTTTTGTATGAATTCCCGCAAGTGCCCAGACAGCTTCTTTCAGTGCAGTGGGGATGGGGCTCGAACCTAGGTCACTCAGGAGGCAAAGCAGTACAGGATCCAGTTGAGCTATCTCCCTGGCTCATTGATAAGCAGTTTGTTTTGTTTGTTTTCTTAAATTTTTAAAATTTACTTATTTATTTTCCCTTTAGTTGCCCTTGTTCTTTTTCATTGTTGTTGTAGTTATTATTGTTGTTGTTACTGATGTTGTCGTTGTTGTTGGATAGGACAGAGAGAAATGGAGAGAGGAGGGGAAGACAGAGAGGAGGAGAGAAAGAGAAACACCTGCAGACCTGCTACACTGCTTGTGAAGAGACACCCCTGCAGGTGGGGAGCCAAGGGCTCGAACCAGGATCCTTTGGCTGGTCCTTGCACTTTGCACCACATGCGCTTAACCCGCTGAACTACCACCAGGCTCCCTGGTGAGCAGTTTTAAATGTTTATTTGTTCATTTAAGGAGACAGAATGGAGATAGGGACAGAGGGAGGGGGAAGCGAGAGTCCAGAGTGCACTCTGTATTTGTAGTGCTGGGGAAGGAACTTGGGGCCTCCTGCCTGGAAGTCCAAAGTCTTCTAGCTATATGACCTCCTGGGCTTCATAACTAGCAACTGGAAATCCACCATCATAAATAAATAAATAAATAAATAGTAAAACTGGAACTCCAAGTCTGATATAGAATGCTGCAACTGTCCATGATTTTCCTAAATGTATTTATTTATTTATTTATCATTGGATAGGGATAGAGAGAAATTGAGAGGTGGGGGGATGATAGGGAGAGAGACAGAGAGAACACACACACGCAGCCCTGCTTCCCCACTAGTCAAGCTTTTCCCCCCTGCAGATGGGGATCAGGGGTATGAACCTGAGTCCTTGTGCACTATATTGTGAGCGCTTAACCAGGTGCACCACCGCCTGGCCCCTTAAATGTATTTTTAAACCAAGCTTGCAATTTGTTTTCTTCCATTCTGAAATCTGACTCTGTGTGTTTTGCATTTCCAAAGCAGATTCTTGATTTCCACCAAACAGTAACATAAAGTATGAAGGGGGGAGAGATGCTATAAAATTCTCTGGTTCCCATGCCCAAAGATGCCAGAAAAAATGACCCACTCTTGGGGACAATCATCTGGCAAAAAATTCACTCTGCTTATCACTACAGAGATCCTCTCATCTTCCTAGTCCAAGTATGGAATGTACTGTGTGTCAGGAAGTCCCTCTTTTCTTTCTTTTAAATAATTCTTTTGTATTATTTAGTTATTTGTTTGTTTTAGAGAAAGACAGAGAGAGAGAGAACAGTACTAGGCCTTACTTCAATGCAGTGGGGGCCGGGCTTGTAGCTGGGTCACAGACATAGCAAAGCAACACACTATCCAAGTGAGCTACTTCACCTATCCCCAAGCCCCAAGTTCCTCTTATCCTATAGAGAGTGCAGGGCTTCAGATACGGGAAGATATACAAATGAAAAACTACCCCCTCTCCCCAATATCTTTCATAAACTTCATCTCGAGGTTGGAACAGAATGCAACCTTCCCCCAGCAGATGTTTGGGTATTCACTGGAATGGTTCATTTTGTTTGTCCACCTTAGCCACAACTGTGCCTCTGAGTTGAATTGGATCAGTGACCCCCTAACAGTTCAGTACCCACAGTGAGAATTCACACACAAGAGCTTTACCAGACAGTCACATCAGTTGTGACTGGCAGGACCTGGGTTCTCATCTGGGTTCTTAACAGACAAACTGAGTGACACTGGTCCAGTGACATCCCTCTCCACCCTCACTCCCTCCCGGGCCCACCAGTGATCATTATAATCATCCTTACATTACAGCTGTCAGTAGGATTAAATTAGAGAGTACTTGGGAAAAGTGTCCTCTAAGCTAAACGGCATGGGTAAACACTAGTGCCATAATTACAGGTTATCCAAATAGTGTGATGTTAGAGCTGACATTCTCCTTATTCCTAGTGGCTAAAGTAGCAGTGACCATGGTCACTGTTTCACCTGAAAGGAAGGAAGCCTTCAAGAAAAAGAAATTTCAGTCCTGCCATGGTACAGATATCTGTCCCTCAGACATTTTGAGAACATCAGAAAAGATCTGTCTCCACCCCCCACCACCCCTCACCCCCACCCCCACATATACACGAATACCACCACCGGCTATCTTGCTTGTCTTCCGTTTTTTACTGCTTTTCACTATTTCAAGAAATATACAACCATATAATCAGTAGAGTGGCAGCAAATTGGAACCACTCTGCTACAGCTGGGGTTTCATTCCCTCCCTTCCCCTCCCCTCACCCCAGCCAGAAGCCCGGCAAGGTCATTCTGGTTCTTTCTTCGCCTGGAAAGGAGACTCAACTCAAGGCTGACTTTGCAGTGACCAGAGTAATGGTTTCATGTCGCCACCAGTTATATTCACTACAGTTTCCAATGGAGGGAATAGGGATACAGAACTCTGGTGGTGGGAATGGTGTAGAATTGGTGCCACTATTATCTTGTAAATTTGTAAATCAATATTAAGTCATTAATAAAATAACTAAAAAAAACAGTTCACAATTAGGTGTCAGGCTTGGCCTATTTGGGGTGGCCTAATGGGTGAGAAACAGCAACAGAAACACCCCCCCTTGGTAAGAAGACTCATAAACTGTAGTCTCCACTCAAGTCAGGAAGGCCTGATGTTCTCTGAGGGAATTTCAGTGCAGATGCCCATTCTGAGATCATTTCCACTGTGATGCCCACTGAAGCCTCTGGCATGGTGGGAAAGAAGCAGAAAGAGTGAGGCACAGAGAAGCAGTGTGGTCGCCCCTCCAGAGCTGTGCCAGGGATGCAAGCTGCGTGACCTGGGACTCTGAGCCACTTGCTAACTATTTGTTGTCTGGTGAGTGCCTGCACACAAGACCAGAAATTGATGTCCCTGTGAATAATGCAGGAAGAAAAAAGGTGAGGGCTGCCCAGCGCTTTCAAAGACATGTGTCAATATAAACATGGACGGGAAGCAAAGGACACACTGATCACTGAGACCCGGTACAGGATGGCTTGCTCGTGCTATTTAGGAATGATTGAGTGACAGGTGGGTAGTGGGGGTGGGGGGCTGGGGAGACTGAATGCTTACAGGAGAGGTACTCCACGCTAAGCTTTATCTGTTTATTTTCGTTTCTTTTGCATCCTAGGAGACTCAAGCCGCCAAAGGAGGTTTTAGGAGATGACTTAAGATAGCACTCCTTTAAATAAATAAATATAAAATAATTTAAAATAGGGAGTCAGGCATCTGCAGTGGGTTAAGTGCAGATGGCACCAAGCACAAGGACCGGCTTAAGGATCTTGGTTCGAGCCCCCGATGAAGCAGGTCTGCAGGTGTCTTTCTCTCACCCTCTCTGTCTTCCCCTCCTCTCTCCATTTCTCTCTGTCCTAACAATGACTACATCAATAACAACAACAATAATAACTACAACATCAATAAAAATAACAAGGGCAACAAAAGCGAAAGTAAATAAATATAAAAAATTAAGATAGCACTCCCCCCTGCTCTGCTCCCTTTCAAGACTGGGGGGTATGACACACACCCTGAGAATGGGGGTGGGGGGAGGATAGAGTTAAAAGACAGGTGGAGGGATGGCCTTGAGTGGTGGTGAGGACCCAGGTTAGGCCCCTAGTCCCCACCTGTAGGGGGATAGCAGTGGAGTAGTAAAGGAAGTCTCTCTCTCTCTCTCTCTCTCTCTCTCTCACACACACACACACACACACACACACACACACACACACACACATCTATCTATCTGTCAGAAGAAGAAGGAGAAGATGATAATGATGAAGAGAAAAAGGAGGAGGAGAAGAAGGAGGAGAGGAGCCGCCACTGGGAATAGTGAAGCCATTGTGCTGGCACTGAGCCTCAGTAATAACTTTGGTAGCAAAAACAAATAGTAATACTAATTTTTAAAAAGATATTTGGAAGCAAGAAAGAACTGGCTAATTCAGGACCGACATATGGTTGACTGGTCCTCCCAGCCACCATCTGCTGAGGTGCAATAAGAGGTGAGAGGAGAAAATAAGAAGACTTTTTTTTTTCACCTTACAAACAGTGGTTGATCCAATGTTGAGTGTCAGAGAAGCCTGAAGAATTAGTGGGTCTGATGGGATGTCCCATTTCAGAATACACAAAGGAAACTAAATATGGAACCAGAACCAAGAGACACTTAAGAGATGGTCTAGATGGGAGAAAATTATGCAGGATCGGCAATTTACCAGTGAGAACTATTATCTTATATATCTTTATTATTATTTTTTTCTTCTTTCTTTTTTTATATTTTTAAGTTACAGAATTAAATGTCTACTGGGGTTTGAATCCATGCCATTTCCACCACTAGAGTTCTGAATCTTCACTCTCCCCACTGTAATCCATCACAGTCTAAGATAAATATTAGCAAGAGCTAGTATTTGTGCTTAGGGCTATAGTCTAGGCAGTTGGAAAACTTGAGATATTAAATCTATGGAAAGTTCTGTATACATCTATTAGGTCCATTTCATTTATAGTTTCATTTAAGTTCGCTATTTCTCTATTGATTTTTTTGTCCAGATGTTCTGAGTGGTGTGTTGCTATTAGTATCTCCCTTGAATTCAGTAAGTGTTCTTTTTATATATTTATATATATATTATATATATTTATATATTTTTTATATATGTTGGGGGCATATATATTAATGATAATTATATATTCTTATTGGATTGAACCTTTAACCATTATGTAATGTCCTTCTCTATCTTTGATTTCTTTCTTTTCTTGAATGTCTATTTTATCAGAGAATAAGATAGCTGTCCCTGCCCTTTTTGTGAGTTATTAGCTTGGAACATCTTGCTCCAACCTCTTATATTCAGTTTCCATTTGTCTTTTCTTTGGATTTGTGGTTCCTGAAGACATACAATAGATGGATCCTGTTCTTTAATCATTTAGCTACTCTGAATCTTTTGACAGGTGAATTTAGGCCATTCACATTTAAGGTGACTATTGTTATATGTGGTTTACTTATGTCCATTCTAATTTTTGTTTTAAGTTTATTTTAAATTGTTGAGTCTTTGCCCATTTGTTTCTATCTAACCTATTGTGTGGATGAGTTTCTATAGTGAATTTCTCAGTAATTTTTCTTGTGTTCTCTGCAAATCTCTGTTCCCTATGTTGTTTTGTGGTTACCCTGTGTGTAATAACCAGCATTGTGTATCTAGAAAAGTCTTTTTTAAGTTGATCTTGATTAACAAACATTTGATAAGGCTTCTTTGTCTTTTAATTCCCTCCCCTATTTGCTTGTTCTTCTTTCCTATTTTATTGTGTTTCTGTTTCTAGTCTACTTCTGTTCACCTCGCTGAGGATGTGTGTTCCTTTGTTTCTTCCTTTCCTGTAAGATTCCATTCAGTATTTCTTGTAAGGTGAGGTTGACTGTGGCAAATTCCTTTAGTTTTTGAGTATTTAGGAATACCTTTATTTGTCCCTCATACTTGAAGGATAATTTTGCAGGATATAAAATTCCTGTGACTAATGTCTCAATTAGTGTTTGGATTTTGTTCTCATTCTCATATGCTTGTACCTTTGGGGGGGGACTTTTAGCTAGGCTTTTGTCCTGGTCCATTTCTCCAATGTTTCTTCTTGGTTTAACCATTGTATATAGTGTATTATGAGGTTTGTCTCTCTGTACATGTGAATTTACTAATCACTCTTGCCTGGATTAACCTGTTTCGATGTAAAGTACTTAAAGAATTCACAGTTGTGGCAATTAACAGTTGTTTCAATGTTATCTCAATCTCTGAGTTGAAGCACAATGGCTTTTAAAACCTCTTTTGTTCTTTTTCTTCTCTGTTGGCTATGGTAGTCTGAGAGCTTTTTGCCTTTAAGTAGGTTTTTTTGTTAACTTAATCACTTACTCCAAGAGATAAAGAAGGGTGGGGGAGAGATAGCACAGTAGTTATACAAAGAGACTCCCATACCCCAAGGATCCAGAGCCTCAGGCTCAATTCAGCTTCTCTGCTGAATACTCCGGGCAGCCCTACTCGGTCTTGTGAGTTTCTAAACAAGTACCTTTTATAGTATGTGGATTCTGAGGTAATTATTCACCATGTTTTCATCAGGAGAACAATGTGGAAAGGCTCCCACTATGCAGCCCCATCTCTAGACCACTGGGGTTTAGTTCTTCTCCTGAGTTTCCCAGTCAGTTCTCTGGCCCCTAATATCAGCACAGTGCCTGTTGCACCCACCTCTGAAGGGCAGTAGCAATGAAGACTCACAGTTGCATTTGGTGAGTCTTAGGGGAGTCTTCTCCTCCCTTCAGCAGTCTTTTTGTCGGTAAAACAGACGACTGGAGCTGGCTCCTCAACTGGCAAACTGCCAGACTGTTACCAGCTGCTCGAGAATAGATAAGGGCTTTTAGCCCCAGGAATCTCTTCTTAGGCTCTTCTCTGTCCACAAGTCACATGTGTTTGCACTCACTGGTAACTTGGTGGGTTCACAAAGTAGTCCTAGTCTCATCTTGTTAAGGTCTTAGGTGATCTTCTCTGATATTTCTAGTTGACCAGGGAGAGGAGAGAAACGCAGCTGCTGCTATTTTGTAGCCCTGCCTCCAGAAGTCTCACTCATGCGAATTATTTTAATCAGAGTGGAAGTGAGCAATCCAGATAGAGCATTATAATTCATTTGTACCTAGGGCACATACAAGGTTTACTTATTTTATTTTATTTACCTATTTTTGACACTGGGATAATAGCTGGGGTATTGTGTCTATGCAACTCTAATCTTCCTACCAGCCATTTTTCTATCTTTTTTCAATAGAGGCTGAGAGACAGAAATAGGGAGAGAGAGGCAAAGAGAGGAGAGGAGGAGAGACAGTGACCTACTCCATGGAGAGGACTGCTCCATGGCTCCTGGAGCTTCTCCCCTGTAGGTGTTGTTATATACTGGCCTGGGGCTCAAACCCCTGCTCTCACACAAAGATGAACCTCCTGTAGGTCCCCTCCACAGAGCTTTTATAAAGATCAACTTTCTGAGAGTCAGGAAGTAGTGCAGCGGGTTGAGCTCAGGTGGCACAAAGCACAAGGACTGGCATAAGGATCCCTGTTCAAGCTCCCAGCTCCCCACCTGCAGGGGAGTCACTTCACAGGTGGTGAAGCAGGTCTTCAGGTGTCTATCTTTCTCTCCCCCTCTGTCTTCCCCTCTTCTCTCCATTTCTCTCTGTCCTATCCAACAACATCAATAACAACAATAAAACAACCAGGGCAACAAAAGGGAATAAATAAATGTTTTTTTAAAAAAGATCAACGTTCTCACCATCACTGAATGTTTCATCTAGAGTTTCCACCAAACACAAATTAATTATTGTACTGTAAAATCTATATCTATATATCTATATCTATATCTGTATCTATATGAGGCCAGCTGGTGGCACACCTGGTTGAGCACACGTTACAGTGCACAAGGACTCAGGTTTGAGCCTCCAGTCCCCACCTGCAAGGGGAGTGCTTTGCAAGTGGTGAAACAGTGTTACAGGTGTCTCTCTGTCTCTTCCTCTCTATCACCCCCTTCCCTCTTGATTTCTGGCTGTCTCTATCCAGTAAATAAAATAAAAGCTAATAAAAATTTTCTTGAAAAAATATTTATGATTTGGGGGATAGAAATTATTGGTAATAGTGCCAGGTGGTGGTGGACCTGGTAGAGTGTACATGTTACAGTATGCAGTGCCCTAGGTTCAAGCTCCCAGTCCCCACCTGTATGGGAAAAGCTTCTGAGCATTGAATCAGTGCTGCATGTGTCTGTCTTTCTCTCTACTGCTCTAATGCCCCTTTCTCTCTCAGTTTCTCTGTCTCTATTCAGCTGATAAATAGATAAATAAAACATTTTTTAAACAAAATGACTGGGAGGTAGTGTACCTAGTTGAGCACACACGATACTCAGGTTCAAGCACCTGGTTCCCACATGCAAAATGGAAACTTTGGGAATGTTGCAGTATTGCAGGCCTCTCTCTCTCTCTCTTTCTCTCTCTCCCCATCTCCATCTCCCCCTCCTGTCTCAATTTCTGTATTATCACATAAATATTTATAAAAAAGAGAAGAAAAGGAAAGGAAAGGAAAGGAAAGGAAAGGAAAGGAAAGGAAAGGAAAGGAAAGGAAAGGAAAGGAAAGGAAAGGAAAGGAAAGGAAAGAAAGGAAAAGGTGGGTGAGGCTGTACTGAACATAAGAAAGTTCAGGATAGGGAGGAGGGTAGATAGCATAATAGTTATGCAAAGATACTCTCCTACCTGAAGCTCCAAAGTCCCAAGGTTCAATCCCCTGTACCACCATAAACCAGAGCTGAGCAGTGCTCTGGTTAAAAATAAATAAATAATAAAATTAAATTAAATAAATAAAAGTTCAGGATAATGAAGACAGAAGGCACTCAAGAACCCAGGGCTTCCTCTTGGATCTGCTAAGGCATATCATTCCATCTTACAAATGAATATTAACTCTATTTTCAAAATCTTGGAAGACTGAGGTTGAAGCACTGATGGAAGTGTAAATCTGTAGTCCTCAAAGCTATATGGCGTTGAAGATCAATGTCACCGTACAAGAGAGAGAGAAAGAGAGCAAGAGGGAGGAAGAGAGAGAGGGAGAGAAGAGAGACCCTAAGGAACCAAGAGGGTAAGTAACTACTGAGATCCATGGAGCTAATTAGTAGCTGAACTGAAAACCGACATCAGGCTCTGCCCACAAAGCCTGTCCGCTAAGTTACTGGAAAGTGCTTCTGCCACTACTGTCCAGTGCAATGCAATGTGATGGGCTCCTGGGAATATAATCCATCTTCTCTTGGCCATTTGGAGAACAAGCCGACAACTTCTCCAGTTCCTTAAGTTTCCTCTTAGTCTCCAGTCACTAATTTCCTGTAGATTACAACACAACCCAACAGAAGCTTAAATAAAGGGGGTGGGTGGTGGTACCACCTAGTTGAACACACATGTGATCCTTCACAAAAACCTGGGTTCAAGCCCTTGCAGGGGGCAAGCTTCATGAGTGGTGAAGCAGGGTTGCAGGTATCTCTCTGTCTCTCTCCCTCTCCCTATCTCCCCATTTCCTTGCATTTTAGTCTCTATCCAATAAAATAAGTCCACTTTAAAAAAGAATGTAGTTTAAAAAGAAGGAGGAGGAGCCTGAGTGAACAGTAGGAGGAATGGGAGGCCAAGCAGTTGTGCACCTGATTAAGCATACACATTACAGTGTGCAAGGAACCGGGTTCCAGTCCATGGGTTCAAGACCTTTCCAGTTTCAGGAATGATGAAGCAGGACTGCAGATATCTCTCTGTCTCTCCTCTCTATATCTGCCTCCACTCTCAATATCTCTCTATCTATCCAATAATAAGGAAAGAAAGGAAGGAAATACAGAAGGAAGGAAGGAAGGAAGGAAGGAAGGAAGGAAGGAAGGAAGGAAGGAAGGAATATTTAAAAAAGAGGGAGGAATGGCAGTGAGTTGGACACCCACCCCCAGAGACACCTAGTAACTGGACCCTTCACTATGCAATAAATACTAGATCTGTATTATCAGTAGTTCTCTGCAAAAACGGTATCATCTGTTTTCCATCTACACCATGGCTCGGCCACGCATGAGCTTAATGTGCAGCTTGACGATACGAGAATCCGGCATAAAGACCAGCCAGTCTATCTTGGTGTTACTCTCGATCGCACTCTGTCATTTCACGAACATCTCATAAAAACTGCAGCAAAGGTGGGCGCGAGGAATAACATCATTGCAAGACGGGCCAGCTCTTCATGGGGCGCGAGCACTTCCACACTACGATCATCATCTCTGGTATTATGCTATTCCACTGCAGAATACTGTGCCCCAGTATGGTTCCGTAGCCCCCATGTCCACTTGGTCGATTCCAAATTATATTCCTCCATGAGGATAATTTCTGGAACCATCCGTTCCACCCCGGTTCCATGGCTGCCAGTTCTTAGCAACATCGCCCCGCCAGATATTCGTCGGGATGCGGCATCATCTAAGTTCATTTCGCACGTCTACGCTCGACCGGACCTGCCAATATACGTGGATATCTTCGCCTACCCTGTCCAACGCTTGACGTCTCGTCATCCAATCTGGTCCCCTACGCCTACACTTAACTTCTCTGTTCCAGTCTCTTGGAAACAGAGTTGGCAGTCAGCTGAGGTAAAGAACAAACACCTCATCACAGACCCCTGCAAGCGTCAACCTGGCTTTGACCTAGCACGTTATGATTGGGCCCTCCTCAATCACTATCGAACAGGCCATGGCCGGTGCGCCGCTATGTTCCATCGCTGGAGAGCCAGAGACGACCCGAACTGCCCCTGCGGCTACAGACAGACTATGACCCACATAGTCAATGACTGCCACCTCTCCAGATTCAAAGGAGGTCTTAAAACTTTACATCAGGCTCAGTTTACGCTGTTGACTGGCTACGGAAGAAGGGCAAACACTAGAAAAAGAAGTAGTTCTCTAGACAAGTCTTTTCGGCTGCTGACCCCAATTCCAAAGTAGATGTGTGTGTGTGTGTGTGTTGATGTCATACACACCAGAAGGCAATTCTCAAGACACCAGGGAAGTGTTCAAAATTCCACCTCCAGCCACCAGGTTCCAGATGCTAACATAATGCCGACCAGACTTCCCTGGGCAGAGGACCCCACCAATATGTCCGGGAGCCCCACTTCCCCAGAGCTCTGTCCCACTAAGGAAAGAGAGAGACAGGTAGGGAGTATGGATTGACCTGTCAATACCCATGTTCAGCAGGGAAGCAATTACAGAAGCCAAACCTCCCACCTTATGCACTCCATAATGACCTAAGTCCATACTCCCAGAGCGTTAAAAAAATAGGAACACTATCAGGGGAGGGGATGGGATATGGTGTTCTGGTGGTGGGAATTGAGTGCAATTGCACCCCTCTTATCCTATGGTCTTGTCAGCGTGTCCACTTTATAAATAAAAATAAAAACTCCACCTCAATTCTGACACCAACCCCATTTCTGATACCATTGGCAAGCCTAGGGTGGTACCTGTGCTTCTTGCTACCTAATACAGACTGGAGGATCCAAATACCCACCCCCTTTTGCTTCACAGGCCAATTAGCAATGCAGGTTGTACCATCATTCTGACCCACCAACTGTGCAAACCCAGAGTACATGCCAGAGAGGCTCACTCAAACCAGAGAAACATTTCACCTGGGAAGGGAGGCAGCTCTGGAACTTCCTGATGTGACAGGCATTGGTGGGCAACCCGGAGGTCAGACCTTCCATAGACTCCACTCTCCCAGCAACCCCTGTGCTTACCAAGCCCAGAAAGCTTTCTTAACAGTTTTAGAGAGGCTTCACAACAGCAGTATGAGTGATCCTTGATTGGTTTGCCCTACAATCCCTCTTCCCTCCTTGGAGTTCCAGGGTGAGACTAAGAGTCCCAACACCTCTCACTCTCTCTTCCTCCAGACATCCAATCCCCATCACAGATGTTGTCCAAAGGCTCATCTCATCAACACAGAAAGAAACTTAAGAAATACCCAGGGATTAATCAGGGAATGCATAGATGTCCACATAGATTTGATGGACCTAGACCTCTAGTAGACCACTCTTTCCACCATCAGTGGTCACTTCCATCAGGAATGTCATCATAACCCCTCTTGTGGGATCACCAGGACCTTTCCCTCATTAAAAGTATCAATAGTAAGGACTGCCCCACAATCCAAAGGAAGGTTGGGTCATCCTGCTCTTGCCATCAAGGAAGACTGGTCCTAAAATGAGTGTACCTAGAATGTTCCCAGCTGTGACTATGGACTGCAGCTCAGACTGAGACTGACAGGGAGTCAGAGGTTACACAGGTTCCTGTGCTAAATATAACTAGACATGGACCCTGGGTCAGGTTGATGGGGTAAACAGTTAATTTTATTTATAGACTTTCTTCAGTTTGGGGAGCTACTCTCAGTGCTACCAACTTCCTAGCCCTATTCTTAACTCATACAAACTCTTCTCAGACAGTCATTTTAGCCTACTTCCATATTAGCTATCAAACTCAAGCAAAAACTAAAGTCATGGGTCCTTAAGAAAGACTTCCTAGATAATTAAGAAAGACTTCCTAGATAATTCTCACTCAAAGATCCCTATCCTCATTTACTTTATTCTTACATTTTGATTCCTGTCTATTAATCATTTTGTCTTGCCTTTTTTTTAGTCTTTTTTATTTATTCTCTTTTGTTGCCCTTGTTTTATTGTTGTAGTTACTATTGTTGTTGTTATTGTCGCCATTGTTGGATAGCACAGAGAGAAATGGAGAGAGGAGGGGAAGACAGAGATGGGGAGAGAAAGACAGACACCTGAAGACTTGCTTCACCACCTGTGAAGCAACTCCTCCGCAGGTGGGGAGCCCAGGGCTCGAACTGGGATCCTTACCCCAGTCCTTGTCCTTTGCACCACATGGGCTTAATCCAATGCACTACCACCTGATTCCTTGTCTTGCTTTTTATCTTACCCCCTTTCAGCCACCAAGTTGCAAATGATTCCACCCTGGCTTTCCTGGGCAGACAACGCGAGCAACATGTTCTGTAACCCCACCTTTTCAGAGCCCTGCCCAATTTTGGAAACATAGAAACAAACTGGGGGTATGGATCCACGTACCAACATCCATGTCAGGCAGAAAAGCAATTAGAGCAGCCATAACTCCCACCTTATGCACCCCATAAAGAATCTTGGTCCATACTCCCAGAGGGGGAGAAATGTTACGGAACTATAACCAGAGGGCTCCAAAGTCCAATTCCATCAAGACCTGGAGAGAAAAAAAAGGAAAAAAGGGCATTTGAAAGTAGCAATAGATGAAAGTGTGACTTAGAAAGGAAAGGAAGGCAGAACCACGGGAAATTATGGGGCAAATATATATAAAAGAGAGAGAGAGAGAGAGATAAAAATAGTAGTCAACTCATACCTGTGACCTGGAGACAACTACTGCAGTTTACAATGAATGAAATAGGGACACAGAACTCTGGTGGTGGGAATGGTATGGAATTATACCCCTGTTACTTCATAACTTCATAATTCAGTATTAAGTCGCTAATAATTAAAAGAGAGAGAGAGAGAGAGAAAGAAAGGAATACCCAGAAATTTAGGAGCTCTGTGCCAGAAAATAGGGCAATGTGAAATCTGAGTGTGTAAACATTTGTTAGTAATCCCAGCATCATGCATCTAGCCTCTGCACAGAGTGAGTCTTGCTCTGTGGCCTTTTCAGGGGAAAGTCTAGCTGCCTAGCAATAGATCTCATCTTGGCTGAATTTTCTGGACAATCTTTCAAGCATCATGCTGTAGAGACTCACACTATAGACTAAGATTGACATTGCTAGGCACTGGAACTAGACACGAGTTGTTCTGTTTGGGTTTTCAGTTCCCAGATGATGTTAATGCAAAAACATGTGAGCAAGAGTTGCTGGGATAACTTCTGCCTTTGCTTGACTTCCTTTTGTATTAGAGTGAATTTGGGCTGAGTTTGTTCCCCACAGGCTTCAAGGTCCGTCACACATAAGTTCAACAAAGAATTGAAGAGGAAGCATGGTTTTCAGGAATTTTAAACTTTATTTATGAAAATTGAGAACATCCATATATTGCAGTACACATGGGCCAAGAGAAAGAGCCTTAGAGCCCTGGCTCACATTATGGCAGACCCACCTAGTCAGAGAGTGAAAGCAAGCCATGCCTCTAAGTCTGGCTTATAAACATCCCAGACCTGCCTTCATCTCCTTTCTAAGCCACACCCACACTTGTTACCACTCCCATTACCTGTACAGCAATTTCCTTCCCCTAAGCATACATGTGTACCTGGGGAACACATCTTCTGGTATGGAGCAACCTGTGTCCCCCCAGGTACTTCCCATAATTCCTGACTACAACACCTTGACTGCTGACTGCAGAAATCTGGGTCATGACCCCAGGTCACTACACTTGGCAACTTTGGCCAACCTCAGCAAAGAAGAGTTGAAATTTTATTTGCCCTAGAAGAGAGTGAAACAAATAAATACAATATTTGACTCCGAAGCATTAAATATTGCTACAGAGTTTCATGAAAGAACCTTGAGAAGCTCTGAAATTACCAACTATAAAATTAAACTCCTCAATCCTCAGAGAAAATGGGACCTCAGTACTTAAGTCCCGCGAGCTGGTCCATAATGACTGTTATTAGTTTCATCTTTATACCACAACATATTTCATTTGCACTAGTTATTGGGCCTGGGCAAATCATTCTGTCTCTGTGGCTCTTTTTAACTCCACGTGCTATTTATTTTATAGTCATCATCTGTGATCCAGCCCTGGAAGGTGGTACTTACGGAAACATGATAAGCATGTTCACCATCTCTGAGCCTGGTGACTGATTTTTTTTTCCAGAGAATGACCTTTTCTAGACTTAAAATGCCTTTTAAACTGCTCTCAAGCCATACTGGCTTTGTTGCAAAAAGGATATGAAAGCCTGCCTCACCCCCACTGAAAACACACCTCACATCCATCAAACATTCTTCTCTGGATGTCATGGTGAATCAGTCATTCCAGAATCTCTCTGTGAAAATCTCACCTACTTTGAACAGCTTTGTCTAAAGCCCAGAATGTCCTTCAGTGCAGCAAACTTCTGGCAGCTCTTCAGATCTTGTGTGGTTCACACCGCCTTTCTGAGTCTCCACTCTATGCAATAGAGCTGGTGGGGCCTACTTGGCATGGTTGTTGTGTGATGAAAGGGCAGTTATCAAATGCACAATGAAATCAGACTAAGCTGGCAGTCATGAAGACTGTTTGAGTTATTAACCAGCTCATCTATTTGCATAGTCAGTCCACATTTATTTAGCACATTCTGTGTACTAAGAAAACAGTCAGCAGCCCAAGAAATAGCTCACATGGTGGCTGAGTAAGTTGTGGCATACATATACAATGGAATATTACTCAGCTGTTAAAAATGATTATTTCACTTTCTTCACCTCATCTTCGATAGAGCTTGAAGAAATAATACTAAGTGAGATGAGATAAGACATAAAGAGAAAGGTGAATATGGGATGATCCTACCCATTAGACATAAATTGAAAAATAAGTCCCACCTGCAGGGGAGTCACTTCACAGGCAGTAAAGCAGGTCTGCAGGTGCCTGTCTTTCTCTCCCCCTCTCTGTCTTCCCCTCCTCTCTCCATTTCTCTCTGTTCTATCCAACAACAGAGACACCAATAAGAACAACAATAATTATGACAACAATGGAACAACAAGGGCAACAAAAGGGAATAAATAAATAAATATTAAAAAAAGATTAAGAACAAAGGGGAAAACACAAAGCAGAACATGGAGTTTGGTGTATTGCACCAAAGTAAAGGATTCTAGGGTGGGAGGGGTAAGGTTTAGGTCCTGGAACATGATGGCAGAGGAGGGCCTAGTGTCAGGCTAGCATTGCAGGAGGGACAGATAACCCAGGAACCAAGTTTGTGGTGGTAGCAATACAAATCTTTATTCATGTAAGCTCCCCAGAGTCGGGAGTGCAGGCACCTGGTTAAAACCACGTGGAGCCAAAAACCACAATGGCCTGTGTCTGCCTCCCCCTGCATGTCTGCCCTTCTCCTGGTCAGGACACGTAAGAGAGAAGATAGAAACAGAAGTGGCTTTACAATCCCATACGAATTTAGGAGAGGGGTGGAAAAAAATGTGAGGGGCTGGAAAGGTAGAACCTCCCTAGCAACTGTTGCTAAGGTTTTAACCAGTGGGATTAATGTACCCTGCAGGCAGGGCGGGTCTCAAGGTAGAAAGAAGATAGATCAATGGGATGGGTGGGGATCTTTCAGGCAAAACAATGACTATGTAAATAGGCCATAGTATCAGCAGTGTAGGGTGGAGCAGGGGAGCTGGCTTAATGCCCAACATCTCTTCCTTTCTTTTTATCTAAAGACCATAATATCAGGAATGCGGGGAGGTTTGTGAGGCAGGGAGACTGATAGGAGGAGTTACACCTTTGGGATTACTACTGTACCTCCTTGCTTAACCTCTCGGTAGAGAGAGAGACTAACAGGATAGACGCACCCCTCAGGTTCAAGCCCTGCCAAGCTCAACCACATCCTCACAATTTCCTGACAGCCTAGGTGGTGTATTAGATTGTCTTGTGGAAAACTGACAAATGTTACACATGTAGAAGTTTATTTCTATATGACACTATGATGGTGACTGGTGTTAGGGGAGAGATTTCATTAGATAATAGTCTGCTAGGTTGATAGTGAAGTCAAATATGACCTTGTTGCCCAGTACCACAGAAAACCAGGCACTGTCACGCTGGCTTTTGCCAGAAGGGAAAGGTCCTTTGCAGTCCAGAGTGCAAGGAAAGCAGGAGCATTGTTCAGAGTTGCCTTCCTGTTCCCTTATCGCAAGCGATGTTTATACAGGTAGAGGTAAGACAGAAAAAGTACAGTGAGAAGGAACCAGACTGAAGTTCAAAAACTCTTTGGTTCCCATGCCATCAAAAGACACCAGGCTCCTGATGTTCCACTGAGCCGGACAGCACTCATGAACCTGCAGAAGCTGCCACACACCCAGTTGTGCAGAGGGACCTTATCAAGAGCTGACTAAGTGAATATTGGCACAACCTGTGAAGCCACTAGCTGGACCAAAGAGGTAATGGAACTCTTTATAAGGACGCCAGTCCTTGCCCAGTGCAATGCAGGCAGCTCACTCATGGATCGCCTCCTGTTTCCCAGAAGGGCCACTCTGCTCCTAATAAACTTGCCCCATAAAACTTCAATGCAGACTTCTCTCTCTCTCTTTCCCTTAGTCAAATTTGGTGACCACTGCCACCCATACTTGTGTGCAGGCATCACAAGAACTAGAGAAATCACAACAGAAGGAAGGAAAACTAGGAAGTGAAACAAGCAAACAGAATGGGACTAGAAGTCATAATATTGAAGCAGATAAGACAGGCCAAGAGGGAAGGCCCAACTTCACTGCCACATCTATGTACAATCACATGAACTTGTCAAACACAAGACTGTCCACTTCCTTAGGATCAAAGTGTTAAACAGGAACTGGGTGAAACCCATTAGAACCAAAATGGCATAGGAAAATGTCTGTCACACTACCCCGGGCTTCTTTGTACCATCATTTTAATATAATACAAGTGGTGGTAGGGGGTGTTCCAGACACCATGATGTTTCCAAAATGGAGAAAATAGTGCCTGAAAAGAGGAGAACTCAGGGGCCAGGTAGTGACACACCTGGTGGAGTTCATACATTACCATGCACAAGGACCAGGATTCAAGCCCCCAGGACCCACCTGCAGGGGGGAAGCTTCACATGTGGTGAAATAGTACTGCTGGAATCTCTCTGTGTGTCTCTCTCTCCCCCTCTCTCTTTCCCTCCTCTAACCCTCCCTCTCTGCCCCCCCTTCTCTGTAACTGAGCAGGGGAGGGGGGAACTATTAGCATCTAAATTCTTAAGATAAAGCCCTCAGTATTCTAATTCTCTATGGGTGTTCGCTGCAGTTTTATTATAGGGGAATAGAGGGGACAGGAAGGCAGACACTTGCTTTCCCCATTCCCAAAGTTCACCACACATTTTTCAACAATGAATTGATGGAAGATCATGATTATCCAGGTAAATTAAACTTTTATTTAAAAAACAAAGCATGAGAGAAAGAGAGAGAGAGAGAAAAGAAAAATCACGAGTTTGATTGATTTATATGGTTATTACAGGCCAGGCCAAAAATAGAGCCAGGATGCTCAGGTTCTGGGCTTTAAACTCAAAACCACACCTACGCTTTCTAAACCACACTTGGGAGCACTTGCCTCCTCCCCTAGCAGGTCAGCCTCACCTGTAACCACATCCACTTCTAGGTGCTGCCCTTTCTCCCCCAATGGTTAGAGTGTCTGCTGGAGAACACCTATATTCACCTATGTGCTTACCTGTGCTGCAGTTTGAAAGTCTGAAAAAAACACCAAACTTAGAGGAGCAAAAATATATCATTGAGAGAATAAAGAAGAGATTTGGGATCTTGCCTCCTTTTCCTCCAGTGGCCAATCATTTTCTCTTTTTTTTTCTTTTAATAAAATTTCATTTTGGGGGGCGGAGCCAAGATGGCAACTTGGAAGTAGCTGCTGGTGTGAGCTCTAACAACTACTGCTGGAAATGGTAGGATACCTGCCCCTCAGCAGGACGGTGAAAAAGGGGTCCTAGGTGTGATACCAAGGAGGTGACTATAGCTCAATTTGGGTTAGAAAACAGAGAAAAAGAAAGGAATTTTTTTTATTATTTATGAAGCACACCCCCATAACCAGACCCCTGGGGCTGGAGAGCTGCTACTAGCAGGCTCCCCACTGAGCTTCTTTCTTTACCAAGATTCCTGGCTCACCAGGGGTGTCATTCCAACCCTTTTCTTTTCTGATTCCCTTTGCTCTTCTTTTTTTTCCTTCTAAGTGGCTCAAGCCCAGTAGGAGTGACAAATATCTGTGCAATCAGAGCCTCACCCCACCTGGGAAAGACTACCTGTTTTTATTTTAACAATTGGTTGTCCTTGCTCAGGATGCCCAAGCAAATTGGGAGCCGTCCAAGCTGCAGACTGACTGTTAGGAGTTTTTTACTCTGTTATATTTTATTATTACTACTATATATACATGTGTCCCTCCCCCCCTTCAGGTTGACTAAAATTAACTCTTAATGTATTTTCCATTGCTATGTAACTGGGTGTCCTATGCATTGTAAGAGAAACTTGTTTCACCCTACCTATCTCTTCAATCCACTCTCCCCCTTCTCCCTCCTCCTAGCTAATTAAATTTTTAAAAAAACTTTCCTTTCACTGCTCTTTTTTTCTTCTCTTTTTTCTTTTTTTCTTGTCTTCCTTTCCTCCATTCTCCTTCTTCTGCTTTCTGAATTCACTGATACTTGTTTGTGAATTATTTTAAGGAAGAAATCTGACTCAGAGTGGACTCTCTTTGTGTGTGTCTGTTCTCTACTTCCCTTTCTCCTCTTGCTACCCCTAGAATTTACTGTGGACAGTAGATTGGCATAATTTTCTATTCTTGTTATCATTTTTTTTCCTTTCTCTTTCTTTTTAATTTGGATTTGGTGGCTATTTTTTCACGGACTGGAGGCATTGTTTGGCTAACTGGTATATGTTAAACTGCTTCAATCCTTGCTTGAGTTACTATTGTAATTTCCGGGGTTGATGATTGCATTTATCATAAAAGTATTTAGTATAGCATGGCTTTTACTAAAAACACAACAACTGAGGAACAACACAACATAAAAGTAAAACACAAATCAATAAAAAATGGTTAAATCAAAACAAATAAAACTGCTACTACAATGAATGAAGACAAGAGTCCAGAAGAAACTACAAATCAGTCAGAAGTAACCATAGATAAGAAAAGTATGTAAGCAATATTAAACTTAAAAATCACAGAAATGAAGACAACTATGGAGGAAAGGGCTAAAAGAATTAGGGAAACAACAGATGAGACCCTCAAGGAAAATACTAGCTACCTTGAGGTAATTAGAGAACTGAAAGCTGAAATAGCTGTGAGGGAAGGTAAAGCAGACTAACAGAAGCAGAAAACAGAATTAGCTAGACAGAAGATGAGCTATAGAAAACTAAGAAAGTGGTAAAAGAGCTCATAAAGAGATTGAGAAACATTGAAAACAACAACAGAGACATATGGGATGATCTCAAAAGGAGTATCATTGATATAATTGGCCTGCCAGAGGAAGAAAGAGAGGAATGGGAAGTAAACATTCTAGAGGAAATTATAGAAGAAAACTTCTCAGACCTGAACAACAGAAAGGACATTAAGATTCAAGATGCCCAGAGAGTCCCAAACAGAATCAACTCAGACCAAGGCACATCATAGCTACAATGAAAAGAAGTAAGGATAAAGAAAGGATCCTAAAGGCTGCAAGAGAAAAAAAAAGTCATATACAGGGGAATACCCATAACACTGTCAGTAGACTTCTCCACTCAAACTCTAAAAGCCAGAAGAGAATGGCAAGATATCTATCAAGCCCTGAATGAAAAAGGATTTCAACCAAGGATAACATATCCTGCTAGATTCTCATTCAAACTATATGGAGGGATCAAAACCTTCTCAGACAGACAATAGTTAAAGGAGGCAACTGTCACCAAGCCTGCCCTGAAAGAGGTTCTAAAAGACCTTTTCTAAACAAGAACATCACTATAATACTTGCAATATGTCAGAGAAAATAAAAAATTGTTGAATAATGGCACTATAATACATTAAATCCATAATATCAATAAATGACAATGGCTTAAACTCACCCATCAAAAGGTACAGAGTGGGAAGATGGATCAGAAAACATAACCCAACCATATGCTGCTTGCAAGAATCCCATCTGACACAACAAGTTAAACACAGACTTAAAGTGAAAGGATAGAAAAATATCATACAGGCTAACGGACCACAAAAAAGCAGGAACAGCCATTCTCATTTCTGACACAATAGATTTTAAATTAAATAAAGTAATAACAGATAGGCAAGGCCATTACATTATGAGTAGAGGATCAGTCAACCATGAAGACTAAATAATTATTAACATATATGCAGCCAATGAGGGACCATCTAAATACATCAAGCACCTACTGAAAGAACTTCAAAAATATATCAATAGTAATACAATAATAGTGGGAGACTTTAACACCCCCACTCTCACACTTAAATCAACAACGCACAGAATAAACTAAGAAACAAGAGAATTAAATGAATGGATGAACAGACTAGACCACCTGGACATTTTCAGGGTCCTTCACCCCCCCAACAAACTGGAATACACATTCTTTTCAAATCCACACAACACATACTCAAGAATAGACCACATATTAGGCCATAAAGACAGCATCAACAAATTCAAGAGCATTGAAAACATCCCAAGTATCCTCTCAGACCACAGTGGAGTAAAGCTAACATTTAACAACAAACAGAAAATTATTAGAGGACACAGAATTTGGAAACTAAACAACATACTGCTTAAGAACCACTGGATCAGAGAGACACTCAAGCAAGAAGTTCAAATGTTCCTGGAAACAAATGAAAATGAAGACACAAGCTATCAAAATATTTGGGACACAGCTAAAGCAGTATTGAGAGGAAAACTCATAGCCATACAATCACATATTAAACAACAAGAAAAAGCTCAAATGAACAACCTTACTGCACACATTAAGGACTTAGAGGAAGAGGAACAAAGGATCCCTAAAGCAACCAGAAGGACAGAAATAACTAAAATTAGAGCAGAAATAAACAACTTTGAAAATAAGAGAACCATACAAAAGTTCAATGAAGCCAAATGTTGGTTCTTTGAAAAATTAAACAAGATTGAAAAAGCCCTAGCCAGACTCACTAAAAAAAGGAGAAGTATCAAATTAGTAGAATTGTAAATGATAGAGGAGATATCACAACTAACACCACAGAAATGAAGAAAAGCATTTGAAACTTCTGTGAAGAACTGTATGCCACCAAGATAGAAAATCTGGAAGAAATGGAAGATTTCCTAGAAACATATGCCCTTCTAAAACTGAACCAAGAAAAACCACAAAACCTAAATACACCAATCACAGACAAAGAAATCAAAACAGTTATTAAGAATCTCCCCAACAACAAAAGTCCTGGACCAGATGGCTTCAAAAATGAATTCTACAAAACGTTCAGGAAATGGTTAATACCCATATTTCTAATGCTTTTCCATAAGATCAAAGAAACAGGGACACTCCCTTCCACCTTCTATGAAACCAACATCACTCTGATACCAAAAGCAGATAGGGACACAGCAAAAAAGGAAAACTACATACCAATATCTCTGATGAATATAGATGCCAAAATATTAAACAAGGTCTTGACCAACCAGATACAGCAGCATATCAGAAAGATTGTTCATCAGGACCAAGTGGGATTTATCCCAGGAATGCAAGGCTGTTTCAACATCTGTAAGTCAATCAGTGTCATTCACCTATCAATAAAAGCAAAGCCAAAAACCGCATGATTATCTCAATAGATGCAGAGAAAGCCTTTGACAAAATCCAACACCCATGCATGCTCAAAACTCTACAAAAAATGGAATAGACAGGAAATTCCTCAAGAAAATGGAATCCATATATAGCAAACCTACAGCCAACATCATACTCAGTGAACAGAAGCTGAAAGCATTACCCCTCAGATCAGGGACTAGACAGAGCTGTCTACTATCACCATTACTCGAAGTTCTTGCCATAGCAATCAAGCAAGAGAAAGAAATCAAAGGAATACATATTGGAAGGGAAGAAGTCAAGCTCTCACTATTTGCAGATGATATGAAAGTATACATAGAAAAACAAATAATACAGCAGAAAACTACTGGAATTTATTAGGCAATACACCAAGGTGTCAGGCTACAAAATCAATGTACAAAAATCAGTGGCATTTCTTTATGCAAACACTAAATCTGAAGAAGAATACATCCAGAAATCACTCCCATTCACTGTTTCAGCAAAATCAATAAAATACCTAGGAATATAATTGAGCAAAGAAGAAAGCTATTGGGGAGGGGATGGGATATAGAGATCTGGTGGTGGGAACTGTGTGGAGTTGTATCCCTCCTATCCTAAGGTTTTGTTAATGTCTCCTTTTTTAAATAAATAAATAAATAAATAAATAAAATTTCATTTTTTTCTTTTAATAATGATTTTTCTTTTGGTTTTCCTTGCTAACAACTATGTCTTATTCATTTTAGGAATATATCATTTTCAAATTCTGTTTCATCTTCTCTCTCCCTCATCTCTCTCTCTCTATGAAAGAACAATAAAAATATGGGGGAGTTGGGTGGTAGTGCAGCGGTTAAGTGTAGGTGGCAAAAAACACAAGGACTGGCATAAGGACCCCAGTTCAAGACCCCGGCTCCCCACCTGCAGGGGTGTCAGAAGCGGTGAAGCAGGTCTGCAGGTGTATATCTTTCTCTCCCTCTCTCTGTCTTCCCCTCCTCTCTAGATTTCTCATTGTCCTATCCAATAACAACAATAATAACTACAACAATAAAACAAAGGCAAAAAAGGGAAAATGAATAAATAAATATTAAATAAAATATGGATACCTGATTGGCACAGTTGTGCAGGCACTGAGCTCCAGCGATAACCCAGGAGGAAAAAAAAAAAAAAAGAAAAGACAGAAAGGTGTTTTGTTTTGTTTTGTTTTCCTTTACTTTGCTTTGCTTTGCTTTGCTTTGCTTTGCTTTGCTTTGCTTTGCTTTGCTCTGCTCTGCTATGCTTTGTTTTGCTTAAATAAGAGGATCCTGGATTCTGGGAAAACTCCATCTTTTATAAGATGTTCCCAACATCTCAGTTGCCTAATGTGTAACCATTAGCCTACCTTTTCTGAAAATGCCTTGTCTATCTCAGACAGACATTAGCTGAACCCCAGAAACAGGCAGTGTGAATCTTCCCCCACTCCCCTAAGTTTATACTTTTCTCTCCACCTTCTGTAAATTTAAACTGTGAAGGTTAAAAAATGGGTACAGATATAATCAAAGGAAAAATGAGTACAGGTAGAATAAAGAAATTGCTAGTATAGTTCAGAGATAAACCCAGGTGGTATTCAGGCACCAGAACAATAGAATGGTTAAAAACTTATCAGACGTAGAGTAGGAATAATGCTAACTTTGCTCTTCTGTAAACCCCACTGCTTTCAGTAAGGTAGGACATTTGTTTCTGGGCAAACAAGATGAGTGGGATTTACAGTTAGTGGTATTTATATACTTTCCTCATATTCGAAGCTACTCTGCCCTAATCTAGTTTTCTAGTCCTAGTCTCAACTCAGACACCATTTCCCTGATAATCCTTTAATCCCACCTGCATGTTGGCTATCAGGCTCAGGCAAAAATTACTAAAGTCATGGGCCCCTTAGAACATACCTAATAGACACTTCCCAGCTTCTTCCCACACGAAGACCCCTGGTTTCATTTGCTCTATTTCTACCTATGGGTTCCTGTTTATTGAACAATTTGTCCTGCTCTATATCTTAATGCCTTTCAGCCAAGTTCCAGATGTTACTGTGACTCCATCCTGACTTCCCTGAGCAGACAACCACACCAATGTGTCCTGAAACCTCACCTCTCCAGAGCCCTACCCCACTAAGGAAAGATAGAAACACGCTGGGGGTATGGATCCACCTGCCAACGTCCATGTCCAATGGTGAAGCAATTACAGAAGCCAGACCTTCCAAATTCTGCACCCCCCAAAAATGTTTTGATCCATACTCCCAGAGGGGAAAGAATAGGGAAGCTTCCAATAGAGGGGATGGGACAAGGAACTATGGTGGTGGGAACTGTGTGGAATTGTACCAATCTTATCCTACAATCTTGTTAATCATTATTAAATTACTAATAAAAAATTAAATTAAAAAAAGAGTAAAAGAGGCACCTTAGCTCCCAGGCTGTAGGAAAAGAAGCAGCAGGCTGGAAAAGGCCCAGAGGACAAAGTTTAGTAACTTTCATCTTAGGATCTTTAAGACTCAGGTGAGGCATCCACTGACTGAGAAGAATCCTGAGCTGCTGCTGTCCAAGTCCTGCTTTGACTTTAAAAGAAGCCTTCTGGCAGGTTTGTTGGTATGCTTCTAATTCTGCTTTAGAAGCATACCAAACCCCTTCTGTTTCATTTGGTTTAATCACCCCTGCTTAACAATTTATTCTATTTACATAACCACTGTTAACTAAGCACAGGCATGCCTGCATGGCATTGGTTTGATCCCACTTAAAGCTGTGGTCTATTTACATAAACCACTGTTAACTAAGCACGACCCTCCCTCCAGGGCATTGGTGGTTCAGTGGTAGAATTCTCGCCTGCTCTGCCCTCTCTCCTTGTCACACCCTGATTTTCACCAATCTCTTTTTGCTCCACCCTCTCTACATCACATCCTGTTATACCCTACTTGGAAAGTATATTAGTTTAGTTTAGTTTTAGATGGCTTAGATTGTGCTGTGTTCCGCATGAATAAAGAGATACTGCGTACAGCTCAGCCATGAGTCTCTGGTCGTCTGTCTCCCGTCAGTGAAGCTCAGCCCGACACAGGTTGATCCGATACCCTCAGCCTGTTTCTATCTCTCCTTAGTGGGAGAGGGGAGGCTCTAGAGAGGGGAGGTCCCAGGACACACAGTCCTCTGCCCAGAGAAATCAGGATGGAGTTGTGGTAGAGTCTCCAATTTGCTGTCTGGAAGGTGGCAGGACACAAAGTGAGACAAAATGGTTAATGGACAGGAACCAAAAAGTAGGAATAGAGCAGATGAGATTAGGGCTCTAAGGGTAGAAGAAAGCTAGGGAATCCATTTTAGGTGTGTTCCTGGGAGTGTACAACTATGGTTGTACACTTTGATTCAGTTTGATAGTTAGATTGAAGTTGGGTAAAATGTTATCTGGGAAAATGGTGTCAGAGTAGAGAAAGGGCTAGAAAGTTGGATTAGAGCAGACAGTAGCTCATGTTCTTGAAAAAAATTCTGTGGACAAAATTAACTATTTACCTCCATCCACCTGATCCAGGGCCCATATGTAGCACCATACCCTGAATAACCTCTGAGTCCCTATTGGTCTGAGCTCACAGCTTATGGTCACAGCTGCGAACAGCAGAGAAGCAATTACAGAAGTCAGAACTCCTAACTTCTGCACCACAAAAACAACCCTGATCCATACTCCCATTGGGGGAGAAGTGACAGGAGGAAGGAAGTAAGAAGGCTCTGAATTCCAGTTCTATCAGCACCCAGAGAGAGAAGGAAAAGGAGAGGAACATATGGAGGTAGTAATGACATCATGAGTTTTCAGGGTGTCTCTCTCCTTCTCCAGCGGGTTGGTCTCCAGGGGAAAGGTAACGGGCTGGTTCTTTCTCGCTCACGACAGGGGTGACACGAAGTAAAAGACACCAGGGGACTCTTAGTGTGTCTAGAATCTGAGTGCTAGAATCTCAGAATCCTAGAGTCCATTTATTAGCAAAGTGGACATGAGTTAAATAGAAAAGCAATGAAGTTAATTATTGTTGAAATATGACAGAAATTACTGGTTTCTTAACAGTCAGCATGCACCTAAGGTAACACCATAAGCCAGAGCTGAGCAGTGCTCTGGTATAATTAATTAATTAATTAAAGAAAAAAATAAAATAAAGAAAAGGAGGAAGAGGATGAGAAGATGCCCTCCTGAAGATATGGAGTGGGGGGCTAGTCAATAGCATCCAGGATGTTATTACCACACTACTTTAGACACTAGGTAGTGGAGGTTTAACTCTGTATGGAGTAGTAGAAGGCAGAAGTAACTTGTTAGTGGATATATTTCAAGATCTGCCTTCATGTTAACAGTTTTTGTATCTATGTTCATGAGTTATACATAGTCATTTTTCAGACTGCATTTGATTTGCTTTCTTCTAATGGCTCTGCCAGGCTAATGCAAATAACTGTGGGTTGTCATCACTGCATTCACAGAAAACATGTGCAAATATTAGCTTCACTTCACATGGGGGAGACAGCATAATGGCTATACAGAAGATTTTCATGCTTAAGGCTCTGAAGTCCGAGGTTCAGTCTCCTGCACCATCATATACCAGAGCTGAGTAGTGCTCTAGTTAAAATAAAATAAAATAAAATAAAATCTACTAAAGATATATCTGTTCTAGTAAGACAATTTAGCTCTTCCTTATAGGACTGGCAAAAAAAAATAAATAACATCATCTGACCCAGTGTCCTACAACATCAATATTTTACGACACAGCAGGTCATAGAATAACTTCAGTTGTTTACAACACTGATTAAATAAATAAATAACCAAGGGGATAGTGAGTGAACAGCTTCCCTGAGACCTGTTTTTATTAAACAGGATTTCTCTTAAAGTCCCAGTTTCCAAGACACTATCATTAAGTAAGGAATTACTAGCCCCCAGAGGATAACTTTCAGCATGTAAATAGGATATAAGAGTTTTTATTTAGGTCAGAAAGATAGCCCACCTGGATAATACAACCCAGGTTTCACACCAGGTCTCACTGAATTGGAGAAAGCGAATGTGTGCTCTCTCTCTCTCTCTCTCTCTCTCTTTCTCCCTATCTATGTATCTATCATCTGAAAAAATGCCCAAGAGCAATAAAGCCACAGAGAAGACAAAACTAAATTCAACAGGCTTGTATCTTATAGGTTTGATCACTGGCACCACTGCTTTATGTCAGAGCTGAGCAGTAATCTGGTTCTCTCTGTCACTCTGTCTCATAAAGTAAATATATCTAAATAGAAAGCTTGTTGGAGGCATGTAGTGGCACACATTACAGTGAGCAAGGACCAAGGTTCAAGCCCCTGATCCAAGCTTTGTTAGTGGTGAAGCAGGGCTGAAGGTGTCTCTCTCTTTCCCTCTCTATCTTCCCCTCCCATCTAAATTTCTCTCTGTCTCTATTCGTTAATAAATAAACAAATATATTTTTAAGCACAAAGTACAAGGGCCGGCTGAAGGATCCCGGTTCCCCACCTGCAGGGAGGTCGCCTCACAAGCAGTGACCCAGGTCTCCAGGTGTCTCTCTTTCTCTCTCCCTCTCTGTCTTCCCCTTCTCCCTCCAGTTCTCTCTGTCCTATACAACAATGACAGCAATAACAACAACAGTAATAACAACAGTGATACACAACAAGGGTAACAAAAGAGAATAAATGGCCTCCAGGAGAAGTGGGTTCATAGTGCAGGCACCGAGCCCCAGCAATAACCCAGGAGGCAAACATATATATATATACTTTTTTCTTTAAAAAGTTTGTTTGAGGGAGTCGGGCTGTAGCGCAGCGGGTTAAGCGCAGGTGGCGCAAAGCACAAGGACCGGCATAAGGATCCCGGTTCGAACCCCGGCTCCCCACCTGCAGGGGAGTCACTTCACAAGCGGTGAAGCAGGTCTGCAGGTGTCTATCTTTCTCTCCTCCTCTCTGTCTTCCCCTCCTCTCTCCATTTCTCTCTGTCCTATCCAACAACAACAATAATAACTACAACAATAAAACAACAAGGGCAACAAAAGGGAATAAATATAAAAATAAATAAATAAATAAAAATAAAATTAATTAAAAAAAATTTTTTTAAGTTTGTTTGTTTGCCACCATGGTTACTGATGACCATTTATTCTCCTTTTTTTCCTGTTTTTATTTGACAGGAGAGAGAGAGAAAAACTTTCTATTTATATATATTTACTTTATGGTGGGGCAGGAGATAGACAGGAAGAGAGACCACTGCAGACTTCCTTCACTGCTCATGAAGCATCTCCCCTGCAAATGGGGAGCAGAATTGAACCCAGGTTCTTACTCTGGGTGTTATGTGCACTCAACCAGGTGCACCACTGCCTGACACCCTAAAAAGAAGGTTTTCATCGTTAAAAAAAGCAAGGCTTCTCTTGCCTCTATATTTTTTCAGCTACTGTCCCATTTCTTTTCTTCTTTTTTAAAATAAGAGCCTTTACAAATTATTGTCAATTTTCACTAACTTTTATGGCTCTACTTCTCATCCTTTCCCAATTGATCCTCCTTCAATGAATCAATCTATGCCAATCATCATCATCTAATAAAATCTCTCCCCTGAGATCATTCATATAAAAAATAGACTGGGGGGGGGGGTCGGGCAGTGCCACAACAACAAGGGCAACAAAATGGGGACAAAGGCCTCCAGGATCAGTGGATTCACAGTTCAGGCACCCAGCCCCAGCGATAACCCTGGAGGCAAAAAAATAAATAAATAAAAATAAAAATAAAAGGAAAAAGAAAGATAGAAAGAAAGGAAGAAAGAAAAACAGACTGTTAATTGACAAAGAAGGTATAGAAAATCCTTTGACATCTTCATCCTAAAACCTGCCTTTTTGGTACAGAACACACTATTTCACCGACTTTCATGCATTTAAATAAGCATTGATTGGAGGAATGAAAAATAAGAATACACAGTACTGAGGACTAAGTAAACTCCAATCTAAGTGCACTGCTCCAGATATATACATCATGACAAACATCGTCAGTCTTTAAAATAAATAAAATAAAATAAACAAAATGATGTGGTTTGGGTGTGGTCACCAGAAATGTTGAAGGGGAGGGAGCAACTAGCTGAGGTTATTCCCCATTTCCCTCCAGTGGGTTTCTAGACTGTCTTCTATGGGCAAGAATCACAAAGGAGCCACAGGGGAAGGTGCTTTGGCCTTTGTCTCTAGGTACTTCCTGTTGCCTCCATCTGCATGCTATGGCCTTTGCAGTCTGCTGGGAGTAGGTGCTGGGACAGGATATGCAGACACACTGGGGGCCCTGGCTCTGGCCCCATCTCCAAGCTTCCTGCAGGGTGCAGGGGGAGGGATGCTGCTTTCCTTAAACTGCCCTCCAACAAGCCTAGTTAATGACATTGTAATGCAGGTTTGAAAGTTGTGACATGTTTGAAATTGCACAACTTTGTATGATGACAGAGAGCAGCTGGGTTTACTGTGGTGATTGCTACAGCCTTAAACTATAAATAAGGTTTTGCCAGGCTGGCAGAATAGAAACAATTCAGATTTAGGCCAGTGAACCCCACCTCCCACCCCCCAGGCTCAAAACATTGACAAGTGCAAAAACTAGCAGCCAAGGACCATTGTAAGGATCCCGGGTTCAAGTCCCCATCAGCAGGGGAGTCGCTTCACAGGCGATGAAGCAGGGTCTGCAGGTGTCTATCTCTCTCCCTCTCTGTCTTCTCCTCCTCTCTCCATTTCTCTCTGTCCTATCCAACAACGTCAACATCAATATCAACAACAATAATAACTACAACAATAAAACAACAAGGGCAACAAAAGGGAATAAGTAAATAAATATTTAAAAAAGAAAGAAAAAAATATTTATTAAAAAAAAACTAGCATCCAGCTTCTGGTCATTGAGAATATCAAAAGATAAGGTTTTCATACTTTGAAACTGAATAGGATAGAAATCTGCCCCTGAAGCCCCCTTGGCTAGGGACAGGACACACTCCTTCAATCAGCTTTCCCACAGAACCCAATTTCAACTGTAGGTACATAAACAGAATGCTCCTGCCTAACAGGGAGGCAGCTGGCTCTCTCCACTGACAGGCCTCCCTCTGGCTCACCTGTGAGGCAGGTTGATGGCTCCATTTCACTGTCCTCCCTACTCTGGCTGACTATCCCAATAAACTTCTGATAACCTTTACTTCATAAGCCTTATTCTCTGCTGGATCTCCTGTGCACTGCCGATCAGAAGAAGGTCCCAAAATGTCTTCAGTGATCATCTGCAGCCATATTATTAGGTCATATAATCAGAGATCACATTATGTCAATTATACTCAATCAAAATGACTACGGTTTATTGCTTGTCTTCACTAATGGCTATTGTACAGGGATTCTTCAATTCTGGAATCTGTATCAATATGGTATGCATGATGTTCACTTTTAAATCATTTCTACAGTCCTGACTAAGTATCTATTCAGGTTGGAAGCATACCAAAGGCTGAAACTTTACTAGAAAATATTGTAAAGCAGGCTCAGACTCAACACTACTGTTTCCAAAGTAGTCAGTAAAATCTGTAGAAATGTTCCATTCAAATAGAGCTACCTAAATAGAAAGAAGATTTACACTTCCAGCTCTCACAACTGACGAGTGCTAGTCATCAAAGGCCATGTGGGACTGAACTGACAATATGCACAGGTCAATAGAACAGATTTAAGCATCTAGAAAGAAACCCTACAGCTACAGCCAACTGATTTATTCCCCCCCACCACCACCCACTTTATTATGGGGTTGTAATGGAATAGAATTCTCCACACAGAAATCACAATACTCCCCACCAAGTCAGGGGGTTGACTATGAATTTTATTTAATCCTACTCAGCTGAGGATCCAGCCCATGGAAGACTCAGGAGGAGCTACCTGTTGTGAACACCTAAGCACAGTCACAAGCATCTTTTTATACTTTGGGCAGCATAAGCCAGCATTGGTTACATACAGTATTTTGCAGAGGTTCTGGGACTTGGCTTATTTACCTGAAATCTAATGACTGGGGGGCTTTTAGGCTTGCACCACATCTTGGTACAAAAACATCTTGTTTGCCCAGAAACAAACATCCTGCCTTACTGAAAACAGCAGGGTTTACAGAAGCAGAACATTAGCATTATTCCTACTCTAGGTCTGGTTATTTTTTAATCTTTCTGTTGTTCTGGTGCCTAACCACCATCCAGGTTGATCTCTGAACTGTGCTAGCAATCTCTTGATTCTACCTGTACCCATTTTTAACCCTCACAGGGTAAATGCTTTACTGTGCAGTTGTTGATATATGAGCACAGCTTCTTATCTCCCTAGGGTAGGTGTTTGCAGAACAGTCTCACCCTCAATTTCGGATCTGTTCTTTCTTTTCTTCTTTTTATTTGTTTGCTTATTTATTTATTTATTTTATTTATTTATTATTTTCCCTTTTGTTGCCCTTGTTTTTTTTACTGTTGTCATACTTATTATTGTTGTTGTTACTGATGTCATCGTTGTTGGATAGGACAGAGGGAGACTGAGAGAGGAGGGGAAGACAGAGATGGGGAGAGAAATACACCTGCAGACCTGCTTCATCACTTGTGAAACAACTCCCCTGCAGGTGGGGAACCGGGGGCTCGAACCGGGATCCTTACTCTTGTCCTTGGGCTTCGCGCCATGTGCAATTAACCAGCTGTGCTACCACCCGACTTCCTTCAGATCTTTTCTATCATCAGAGATTAAGATGTCAAGACCCTCTTCACGCTCTTCTTTCCCTCAGAATTTTGCTTTGGTGCAATACACCCCACTCAGTCCAAGTTTTCCCTTTCTGTCCCTGCTTGGTCTTTGTTGTTGTTTGTTTGTTTGTAAGTGCCACCTGTAATTGAGACCATTGGGTATTTGTTGCTTTAAAGTAAATGGGACTTTGGCACATAATGGACCTGGCTGTGGCACAGCTGGGAGCAGGTTTAAATAATCAAAGCTTTATTATGGTGGTACAAGAGTAAGGGGTAAGAGAAGGTACCACCCAGAAATAGGAGTGGTTACAGGTATGGCTTGGATGGTTTAGGCAGGGTTTTGGGTATAAAACCAAGAGTCTGAGGGGGCTAGCCCTCCTTCTGGGGACCATCAACATGTAAGTTTATTTACCCTTATTTCCTCTTTCTCTCCCTCCCCCCCAATATGTTTTGTTTTCAATAAAGTTTATCTTACCTGAGTAATCATAAATTTCCCTTCAATTCCTTGCTGAGAGAAAATGTCTGATGGACCCTTAGGATTGGGGGGGGACAGATACCCTCCCCCCTTATCCCTGTAACAAGTCGTAATTTATTAGGTACCACAAAATAATAAATTTTAGGCAAGGGTAAATAAGCCCGTCTTATAAGCCCATGAATTAGTTACCTAAAGTTCATCCCCGCCAGATAAACAGTTACCAGCACAAGTAGAGGTTGCTCATTAAGGCTACAGAGGAGTCTTAGAGTCTCCCGGCTGGTTGAGTCACATGTGCTCAGTTTCCAGAAGATCCCGGTTCGAACCCTGGCTCCCCACCTGCAGGGCGGTGAAGCAGGTCTGCAGGTGTCTATCTTTCTCTCCTCCTCTCTGTCTTCCCCTCCTCTCTCCATTTCTCTCTGTCCTATCCAACAACAACAACAACAATAATAACTACAACAATAAAACAACAAGGGCAACAAAAGGGAATAAATAAATAAAATAAATATTTAAAAAAGTCTGAATAGCAGGATCTTAATTAAACAATGCAGGAGCCAGTAAAGTGCTCTCACTATGGCAGGTCAAGCGTTAAAATTTTAAGAGGCTTGTAAAGAAATGAGAAAAATTTTAGGATATGAGTGACTTTAGAAGTCATCATACACCCATAAATAAAAAAAGAAAAATGCTTAGTTTTAAATATTACCATATGAGCAGTCAGTTCTTCATGTACCTATAATTATTTACTTAGGGAGAGAACTTGTACCAATTTAATTGATGATCTAATGGTTAGAATTGGCTTGAGTTCTTTCATATGATTTTAGAAGGCTCTTTATTAAAATATACCAATATGTTATAGAAAGTCAATACCTAATGTGTTGACATGATAAAATGTTTACTATTTTTAGCATTATTTTCACCTGATTAGACAGCTTAAGCACACTATTATAACTTAGTTTACTAATATCTTTACTCATCACAAAGCTATCATGAGTAAGCGTAGATATAAAACTCTTAATAGATTTTGCTCCTTAGAACTTTAATATGGCAATTTAAAAGGCTAAAATAAAACCTCATAGCTTAAATGTTCAAAATAATAATTTTGTTAAATCAGGATTTGCCAAAACAAATCAGGCCAGAAGCACCACGTATTACCTTAATTTATCAAGAATAAACCTCTGACAGTGTCTTAAAACAAACCAGATAATTTTTTACTCTCTAAAAGAACTAATTAAAATTTGACATGTAAAATCTGTACTCTCAAAAGCCAATTATTTGATAATAATTTTTGTAGTCTTTCTATATAGGGGAGTTATCTCAGTAACAACTTTATCAGAAGGAATCGCTGTAAAAGCAAAAGTAACTAGCTCATGAGTAAGATAAAAAAAAAATCTAACAAGTTTTAAAATAAAGGTTTTAACCAGAGCATTTTTGTCTATATCAGACATAAAACTCTCTTAACTTTTTACCTAGTCTCTCTTATGTTTTAAAATCTAAAGTTCTTTCTCAGGGAAACCAGGGGAATACTTCTTGAATAAAATGTAAAAAGGTTAGCTAAAACATCTATACAGCTCTACATTAAGCCGTCTCATATTTATTTGATAAGTTTTATTTGGAAATTTTTTATACCTATCACAGTCAAGATCTAGACACATCTTCAGTGTGTGATATCTAATTTTAAGAGGCTCTGTTTGAATTTTAAAGAGCATAAATTTAAAAGTTATCTTTTTAATCTCCTGTAGCAATTCCCATAACCAGGGCCTCTAAACCAAATTGTTTGACTAAATTTTTCTTTAAACTTTAAACAAACTCTAATTACTTAGAGAGTTAACACACATTAGTGATGCTTCTCAAAACAACTCTAGTGTCAGACAAATGCCAAATTTGCTGTGGACCAATATCCACAAAACAGTTCACAGGACATTTTGAGGGCCCTCCAGAATGTGCTGGAACTTTTTCAGTTAAATACATAGATAATTTACATATCAATTTGGAGAAGAAGAATTGTCACATTAAATACTTAAGACTTTTACTTTAAATCTTTAGCTGTCTTAGCAAATGAATTTTTACCTTTATGTTACCACATAAGAACTGTGTTGGAAACTTTTTTTTAAATCACTTAAACAATTTTAAGTAAAATGTTAATCTTTGTTTGTTAGAATCTTTGCTTATCACAAAGCTATCACACCCTTAGGGAAGCTATGAACAAGGGTGGGCACACAACTTAATTGATCTTTCACTTTGATTTGGATAGGTAACTTAAAAAGCTAAGATAAACCTTATAGCTGAAATGCTCAAAATAAATTTTTACTGTTAACATTTCTTTTAGATGACCATTTGGCACTAAATAATTTTGTTGAATCACATCTGCCAAATGAAAATTTTGTATCAGGCCAGGAATACCACATTTAACCCTTTTTTCCTGGCAAGGCCACTGCTCTACCCAGACTGGGTTATTAGAAAGCTAGTCCAAGCGTGGAATTTGTTACAAACAGTGGCAGTTGGTATTAGGGTGTTGGTAAGATTTAGAATTCTCACAAGAGTGAGAGAGACTGTAGAGGTATTTTAACCATGACTAGAGATCTCAGAAAATCTTTTAACTGATGAATTGATGCTGATATTAGCTATCAGAAGGACGAAACTGTCTTATATTTTAGTCCGGTAAAAGTGTGCCAACTCTATGAGTCGGGATCTTTAAAACCACATTTAGCTTAACGAAATCTTATTTAAAACTTAAAACAAACTTTAGTTACTTAGGGGTTAACACACATTAATGAAAACAAGGTTAGCACACAGACTTAAAACATACATTTTTGGTGAAAAGAATTATTTCCCTTTGAAAAACCACTCTGGTTTTTGGATTCCTAACTCACCGACTCTCCACCCCCCCCCCCCCAGGAGGGGCGCTTGTGGCTAGGGAATGATTGGCTGAAGTCTTTGGCAATCTGTGGAGCAGTAGCTCTGTGCCGTGATTGGCTGCACTGATGGAACAGGCGGGCTTAGTTTACCGCTGCACATGGAGAAAAATCTTTGAAATTCTTTTTCTGGGCTAAGGTACATTTCAGAGTTTTAAAGAAACAAATCATTAAATTTCTATCAAAAGTGTCTGCTGGTTCTCTGATAAATAGTTTTTAAATTAGAGAGAATGTCTTGTTTGATTGGTTTCATTCTTTCTTTAAAGAATAGCTTGCTAGCCAGATAAGATCTCACTCAGAACTGCTTTAACACTTTCTGAGAGTAGAGGAAAAAAGTGGGATCTTTTTGGCTGGCTAATTTTAAGATAATGCCTAATCAAGGGTCCACAGTTCTTTAACTAATTGTAAATGCTCTCATTTTTCTTCTATTAATTTTCTAAGGGAAGCTGTTTTTTGTGCTAGTTGAGTTTTAGCCGTGGTGGTATAGTCAGTAATATTGGCCAAGTCAAGGACCGGAGCACAAAACGGAGGGGCGGTGGTGTAGGGAGGTGGTCTGGACAAGGAAGAGCGTAGGGGTGGCCGGTCAGGATTATGATATTTGGCCATCTCTTCATCAAGGGATAAGGCCTCTTCAGGAGAAAGACTATCATCAGGCCCATCTTTGGCAGGGGGTCTTAAGGTTGTCAAAGAGGGGTAAATCTTTATAGGAGGGGACTTAGCAGGCGCCTCAGGGGCGGGGTCTCCTGAATCAGGCATGGGAATAGAGACAGACTCACAAACAGAAGGTTATCTCTTAAACAGTGTCCTACTCTGGCCCATCTTTTTTCATCAATAGTCCCTTCTAAGGGGAACCATGGACAAACAGCACACACAAAATAAAAAAAAAAAACTTGTTGAGATCCTTTTTTTTAACCCTTACTCCTCGTCTTGAGGGGCTTTTTGAGGCCCTTAAGCAACAAATCATGTTTACTCAATGCTTGTCCCATAATTACGTCGCTCTTTCTCACCTCAAAACGGATCAATCTCACAGATGGGCAAATCTGCGACGATCACCATGCAGATGTTCACTCACTCTGGGCTAGAGCAGCGATCCTATGCGAACCTTCACTCACTCCTTCTCTGAGGTGGCGGTCCTATGCTTCGTGGTCGACCACTGGGAAGCGACGTTCTCTCAGACCCCAGACCCAAAAAGGTCACATGTCGGGCGCCAGGTGCCCCAGCATGCGGGGTTATCTACGGAAACCTAGGGTAGGGGGTGAGAGAATGGAAAGGACAAGAGACACGAAAAACGAGAGCAAGACAGGAGGTCTGATCAAGCTTTGAAAATTTTATTTTGCAGCCACAATATAAGCACAAACAAGGAGGAAGTTCTGCTAAGGTAGTGGGGGAGGGAGGTGGGTGAGCAACTTTCCAAACAGCTAGATGGTAATCTCAGTTCCAATGGTCGGAATGTCCGCTCTACCTATAAATGTTGTTACCGGCTGCTTTCAGGATGTTTTGTAACTTTCTATATGAGAGACTTAGCTAAGACCTTGGCTCCCAGCAGAGGTGAAGAGGGAGTCCAGCAGTAGCATAGCGGGTTAAGCACACAAAGCGCAAGGGCCAGAGTAAGGATGCTGGTTCGAGCCCCAGGCTTCCCACCTGCAGGAGGTTGCTTCGCAAGCAGTGAAGCAGGTCTGAAGGTGTCTGTATTTCTCCCCTACTCTCTGTTTTCCCCTCATCTCTCCATTTCTCTCTGTCCTATCCAACAACAACGACATCAATAACAACTACAACAAGCACAACAACAAGGGCAACAAAATGGGAAAAATAGCCTCCAGGATCAGTGGATTCCTAGTGCAGGCACTGAGTCCAAGCAATAACTGTGGAGGCAAAAAAAATGAGGTGAAGAAGGTGACTCTGTTATTCTTAACTGCTGAATAGTATTCCTATGCCACAACTTCAATTGATTTTTAAACAGAGTGTCAAGGCCATGCCATGAGAAAAGAAGCCAGACCTTCCACCTTCTGCACCCCATGAGGACCCTGGGTCCATACTCCAAGAGGGATAAAGAATAGGAAAGCTATCAGGGGAGGGAATGGGATACAGAGTTCTGGCGGTGGGAATTGTGTAGACTTGTACCCCTCTTATCCTATGGTTTTTGTCAGTGATTCCTTTTTATAAATACAAATTAAAAAAATAAAATAAATATCTTGCCTCAACTTTGGAAAGGCAAGACCTAGAAAAAAAAAAGAAAAGAAAGAGAAGAAGAAAGAAAGAAAGAAACAATGTTTCATTGGAACATGAAATTTCTTATTGAAAAGAATTAAGCTAGACTTTTCTCACACCTTTTGCAAATAGTATTTCTAAGCCCATCAATGTGCAAAACAAAGAACTCCAGTACACTATTAGTGGGAATGTAAACTGGTTCGACCTCTACAGAAAACAGCATAGATCATTTCCATATTACTTAAAATAGAATGACTTATCTGACTCAACAATTTCCCTCTTAGATAATTATTCAAAGAACACAAATTCACTAAACTGAAAAGATATAGGCATACCTATGTTCATTGCAGGGCTATTCAATGGGCAGGAAGTGTCCAATGGCTGAGGATTGGACAAAGAAGTGCTATATCACACTATGTAATTCTACTCAGCTATAAAATTAAAAAAGATGAAATCTGTACCTCGGTGGTGGCGCACCTGGTTGAGTGCACATGTTACAATGCACAAGGATCCAGGTTCAAGATCCTGGTCAGTCCCCACCTGCAGGGGAAAGCTCTGCAAATGGTGAAGCAGTACTGTAGGTATCTCTCTGTCCCTCTCCTTCTCTATCACTCTTTCCCACTTGACAACTGAATAACTGAAATCTTTAAAATAAAATAAAAAGAAGTTATCTCGTCTTTTGCTACAACATAGAAGGAGCTAGAGGTGATGATGATAAGTAAATTTAGTCAGAAGGAAAAGACAGAACCCTGGATGATCCCACTCATTTCCAAGCAAGGCCATACCACCCTGAACATGCCCAATCTCATCTGATCTTGGAAGCTAAGCATGGTCGGACCTGGTTAGTACTTGGATGGGAGAAACCAAGCAAGGGAACAGATAAAAATCAAACAAAAACATACCCCTGAGGTTCTGATGCAGAGCTGAGGTCACCAAAATGGTGGGAGGAAGGAAGGGAAGCATGTCAAATGGGTGTTGGGAGAGGAAAGTTAGCCCCCTGGTGATGAGCATATGGGGTAGAAACACACAATCTGATGAGAAGTGACGTTGTTCAGTCTTGTAAACCAACTTTCCCTCAACACATACACATACACACAAAGAGAGACTCACACAAATATCAAAACCCTCACTTTAGGTGCTAACATTATAAAGCACTTTGCAGAAAATAGAGGAGAAAGACCTTAGGTTAGGCCAAGAGTTATCACATCTAACACCAAAAGCATAATCCTAAACTTTTTATGTGAGTAAATTGGAAATTTTTACTTTCAGAAAGTATTTTTAAGGAAAAAAAACACTTCATGAAAATGTAAAGCTTTGGACGTCAAATGTTGTCATTAAGAAAATGAAACAGCAAACCGCAGACCAGTAGAAAGCATTTGCAAATCATAGATCTTAGAAAAATGTGTATCTAGAGAATACAAAAAAAAAACCCTCTTCCAACTAATAATAAAAAGACAAATAACCTAATTAAGAACTAGGGCAAAGGATCTGAACAGAACTTCTTTCTTCTAACAAGATATACAAATGGCCAATAAGAACATGAAAAGATGCTAAGCACAACATAGTCACCTGGGAAATGCAAATCCAAACTATAATGAGATGCCACTTCACACAAACTAGAATGGTCTTGATAGGAAAATCAGAAAAAAAATCTTTTGTTTTATTGGTTTTTTTTCTCTTTTTCTCTTCTCTCCTGTCATCTCAGTAAAGATGTTGAAACATGGTAAGCTTCAAAGAAAACTGATGGGACTATAAAGTGGGAATATAGTTTATCATGCTTTTAATTGGGAGGTTAATGATTTATAGTACAGTTGTTGGCACACGGCTACAATTTCCCATCTCCCCATCATAGATGTCTGCAAAACACTCTTTCCACAAGCTTAAGTCTTTTTTCCAGTATCTCCTACACCCTAGCCCTCTCTGTCCTCCTTCCCCAAAGTCCTTTGCTTCGGTGCAATACACCAAATTGGTCTTAAGTTTTGTTTTGTGATTCCCCTTTCTGTCCATTTCTTAAGTTCTGCTCATAAGAGAGATCATCTCATGTTCATGTCATGCTTTTAAAGAAAGTCAAGCATAAATATCACACAGTAGGAGAATTCCATTCTTAAGAACCTGGCAAAGAAAAAAAAATGAAAGCTTATTGCCATACAAAACGTGTGTGTGTGTGTGTGTGTGTGTGTGTGTGTGTGTGTGTGTGTGTGTGTGTGTAAATATCTGGAGTAGGATTATTTAAAGTATCTCAGAAGTGGAAACTATCCATATGTCTGTCAACTAGAGCATCATTGTATTGCAACCTGTGATAAGTCCAGGGAGATAGTGCAGAAGTAGTGAATCAAGCCTTCATACATGAAGCTGTGGATGTCCAGGGTTCAATCCCCAGCATCACCGTATGCCAAAGTTGAGCAGTGCACTGTTGTTTCTCTCTCCTTAAAATAAAATCTCTGAAAACAAAAGGAAAAAAGGTCAATGAATATGTGATATATTTACAATAAAATGCTCTTTAAGAATTGAAAGGAACCATTGAAGGACTGATTCAGGTTACAAAATGAATAAACCTTGAAAACATTATGCTAAGTAAAAGAAGCCAAGCAGAAAAGGTCAATGTGATGTGATTCAGTTTTCATCTGTGAAACCCAGAATACGCAAATCTATAGAGACAGAAAGGAGATTAGCTTTTGTCAGGAGTGACTGCTAATGTGTGTGGGTTTCTTTCTGGGGCGATGAAAATGTGTGCTGTCTCCCTTATAACCAGTCACAAGTAAAAATCATATGTGTAATTTGCTCAATGACATCATTCCTTCTTATTTTCCCATCTCGGATATAAAACTCCAACAGGACCAAATATTTTCTCTGTGTGCCCTGTGTTATGCACAAGGATTGACATAGAGTGATTGATCCACACATCTGTGCTGAATAAATAAATGAGTATCTCATTCAGGGCCGAGCAGACAGTTGCACTCAGCAAACTCTTGCTGCATGAATTGAAGGAATATAGCTAACATAGTACTTGGCACATACTAAATATCTACTGAATGAATTAAAGATACATGTAATGTTTCACAAGCAGCTGATACTTCCTGGCAGACCAAAAGGCAAAGGAAAACCCTTGAATTTGAAATACCAGTCCTAGCTAGAGTGTGGCAACATGAACACTGCAAAGATGATTGTTGACAAATTTGCAGGCGAGATGTACTCTGGGTCTCACACCTAAGAGTTCTAATGCTTTTCTTATATACTCTCAGATCAATACATTTCAATTTATTTCTGACGTGTCCCATGGTTCTGGATAGCAGGTGTTAACACCAAATTCTTATTATTGTTTCTTTTTTAATTATTATTGGATAGAAACAGAGAGAATTTGAGAAGGGATGGGGAGATAGAGAGGGAGAGAGACACCTGAAGCTCTGCTTCACCACTCATGAAGCTTTCCTCCCACTAGTCTAAACCAGGAGCTTGCCCACTGTAATGTGTATGCTTAGCCAGGTGTGTCACTGCCTTGTCCCCACACCAAGTTTGAGACCAACCAGATGTTCAGTGAATGCCTGTTGAATAGATTAGCGGATACATGAGTAATATAAGGACTTCTTATTCTATGTAGTCTCGTCTCTGTAAATGTCATAAAAGCAAATTGATCTCTTCCATTTAAATAGTAGACTATCTGCTGAGTGACAGTGGAAATGTTAGAAAGGAGAGGGATCAAAAGCTCATATTCATACATTATAATCCTTTTTGTCCAGGGGACCCATAGAAGCCTAAATGCTGCCTGGTTTCAGTTCCATCTAACCATAAGTTAATTGAATTGATGCAGAAAGGAGATGCAGTAGGCAAAGGAGCACTTACTGACAAACAGCACTTTGACTCTTAAATTCCAAGGCATGCCATCTCATCTGTATCATTCAGCATGGCTATAGCTGTGATCAAATCCATGGGCTTTACAATCAACAATATTTATACACCTTTCCCAGGTTTGGGAGCTACTCTCTTCCCTGATCCAGCTTTCTAGCCCTTTATCCACCAATGACATCATCTCCCCAGACAATAACTTGGGTCCACCTGCATATCAGAGGTCAGGCTCAGGCACAAACTAGTATAGTCACGGGCCCTTTGGAATATAACTTAAATAGGCCTACTAGCTATTTACAAAATGGATAGCCCCCCCAACTCTTAATCTGAACTATTCCAGCCCTTAAGTTTATCATTTGTTTGGTTTCATATGTTAACTCTTCTTTCAGCCACCAGGTTTCATATGTTAACTATTCTTTTGGTCACCAGGTTCCAGATGCTAACATGATGCCAACTGGACTTCTTCCCTGGGCAGACGGCCCCACCAGTGTGTCCTGGAGCCCTGCTTCCCCAGATCTCTGCCCTACTAGGGAAAGAGAGAGACAGGCTAGGAGTATGGATCGACCTGTCAACCCTCATGTTCAGCGGGGAAGCAATTACAGAAGCCAGACCATTCACCTTCTGCACCCTATAATGACCTTGGGTCCATACCCCCAGAGGGTTAAAGAATAGGAAAGCTATCAGGGGAAGGGATAGGCTATGCAGTTCTGGTGGTGGGAATTGTGTGGAGTTGTGCCTCTCTTTTTAAAAAAATATTTATTTATTTATTTATCCCCTTTTGTTGCCCTTGTTTTTTTTATTGTTGTTGGAGTTATTGTTGTTGTTATTGATGTCATTGTTAGATATAACAGAGAGAAATGGAGAGAGGAGGGGAAGACAGAGAAGGGGAGAGAAAGACAGACACCTGCAGACCTGCTTCACCACTTGTGAAGCGACTCCCCTGCAGGTGGGGAGCTGGGAGGTTGAACTGGGATTATTTTTTTTATTTATTTAAGAAAGGATTAATTAACAAAACCCTCGGGTAGGAGGGGTACAACTCCACACAATTCCCACCACCCAATCTCCATATCCCACCCCCTCCCCTGATAGCTCTCCCATTCTCTATCCCTCTGGGAGCATGGACCCAGGGTCATTGTGGGTTGCAGAAGGTAGAAGGTCTGGCTTCTGTAATTGCTTCCCCGCTGAACATGGGCATTGACTGGTCGGTCCATACTCCCAGTCTGCCTCTCTCTTTCCCTAGTAGGGTGGGTCTCTGGGGAAGCGGAGCTCCAGGACACATTGGTGGGGTCTTCAATCCAGGGAAGCCTGGCCAGCATCCTGATGGCATCTGGAACCTGGTGACTGAAAAGAGAGTTAACATACGAAGTCAAACAAATTGTTGAGCAATCATGGAACCAAAGCTTGGAATAGTGGAGAGGAAGTGTTAGGGAGGTACTCACTGCAAACACTAGTATACTTCTGCTTTCAGGTATATATTTTGCAGTAGTTTGTGGATACGTGTGAACATAAGCTCTCTCTCTCATAGAAACTGGTGTATATATAGGTTTTGGGACTTTGTTATAAAATGAGCCACCTGAGATGAAATTAGAGTATACTATGAAAGGAAAGGTCTCACCCGAGTAATGAAGCTGAAGGGTTGTCATTCCACACGTGAAGTCTCTGGACACAGTCTGAGGTGAAGCATGTTGAGGTGGCAATCGTTGCGTTGGTTAGGTTGTGGTCAACAGATGCAATATTATTTGATATGGATTGGGAGAGGCATACGGGAAAGTGGGCCCTATCCAAGGGTTCCAGGACTGGGGGAAGTAGGGGCTCTATAGTGGAGATGTGAGGTTCCTGCTGTCTTAGGGTTCAAAAAGACAATGGATAGTTAATGTTATCATCACATTATTTGGCAATTGGGTTAACTTTGAAAAGTCCTTTTGTTATGGTTTGCTGTAGAGTACCCAGTATCTTGTATATAGCTGTGCTATTGGATGCTTCTGATCTACTTGGTCTAGGCTTTTGAGAGAGGCCGCATATCAAATACAGAGCCTATATATTAAAAAGATTCAGTTTGTGTCTTGAAAAACTTTGAGACATATAATTGATTTTCTCCCTCTCATATTAATTAACTAGTGATTGATATGTCTACATTTTGCTAGGAGTGTACATAAACACCATTCCTACCACCAAAAGACTGTGACCCATCCCTCCTACCCACTCCCTCCCCCCACTGACCCAGGAAGCTGCATGTCTACCCCTCACCACAGGGTTTTTACTTTGGTGCCCTACTTACAATTTGGTCAGGTCCTGCTTTTAGTTTCCCTTCCAGGTCTTCTCAGTCAACTTCTGTTGATGAGTGGGATCATCTCATACTCATCTTTATCTTTCTGACTTAGCTCACTTAACATAATTCCTTCTAGCTCTGTCCAAGATGGGTCAGAGAAGGTGGGTTCATTGTTCTTGATAGCTGCATATTATTCCATTGTGTATGTATACCACAACTTTCTCAGCCACTCATCTGTTGTTGGGCACCTGGGTTGCTTCCAGGTTTTAGCTATTATGAATTGTGAAGCTATGAACATAGGAGTACACACCTCTTTTTGGTTGGGTGTTATGGAGTCCTTGGGGTATAACCCCAGGAGAGGAATTACTGGATCATATGGAAGGTCCATGTCTAGCCTTCTGAGAGTTTTCCAGACTGCTCTCCACAGAGGCTGTACCAATTTACATTCCCACCAGCAATGTAAAAGGGTTCCTCTGTCCCCACATCCTCTCCAGCACTTGTTGCTGCTGTCCTTTTTGATGTATGCCATTCTTACAGGAGTGAGGTGGTATCTTAGTGTTGTCTTAATTTGCATTTCTCTGACAATCAGTGACCTAGAGCAGTTTTTCATATGTTTGTTAGACTTTTGGATCTCCTCTGTAGTGAATGTTTTGTTCATATCCTCTGCCCATTTTTGGATGGGGTCATTTGCTTTTTTGGTGCTAAATTTGCTGAGCTCTTTATATATTTTGGTGATTAGTCTCTCGTCTGATGTCTGGCATGTGAAGATCTTCTCCCATTCTGTGAGGGGTCTCTTTGTTTAATAGTTTCTTTGGATGTGCAGAAACTTTTCAATTTGATGTAGTCCCATTGGTTTGTTTCTGCTTTAGTCTTCCTTGCAATTGGGTTGGATTCATCAAAGATGTCCTTGAGGTGTAGGTGGGAAACTGTTTTACCAATGTTTTCCTCTAGGTATTTGATTGTTTCTGGTCTGACATCTAGGTCTTTGATCTATTTGGAGTTGATTTTTGTTTCTGGTGAGATAAAGTGGTTCAATTTCATTCTTCTGCATGTTACAACCCAGTTTTCCCAGCACCATTTATTGAAGAGAGCCTCCTTTTTCCATTTAATCCTTTGGGCCCCCTTGTCAAAGATTAGATGTCCATAGGTGTGGGGTGAACTGGGATTCTTATGCCGGTCCTTGTGCTTTGTGCCACGTGGACTTAATCCGCGGCACTACCGCCCGACTCCCTAGTTGTACCCTTCTTATCCTACAGTTTTTGCCAGTGTTTCCTTTTTATAAATAAAAATAAAATAAAATAAAAAACCTATGTTCAAACTCTCTTTTGTGAAATGTGAGTCAGCCATAGATACATGTGCTTATTTCTAGTCTCTATGCTCTATTCCATTGGTCTGTCTTTGTGCCAGTATCATACACTTTAACTCTTTCTGAATTTTTTTGTTTATTCCCTTTTGTTGCCATTGTTTGTTTTTTTATTGTTTTAGTTATTATGGATGTCATTGTTGGATAGGACAGAGAGAAATGGAGAGAGGTGGGGAAGACAGAGAGGGGGAGAGAAAGATAGACACCTGTAGACCTGCTTCACTGCCTGTGAAGCGACTCGTTTGCAGGTGGGGAGCCAGGGGCTCGAACCGGTTTCCTTACACCGGTCCTTGAGCTTTGTGCCATATGCGTTTAACCTGCTGTGCTACCGCCCGACTCTCAGCACTTTAGCTCTCATAGCTCTGAAGTATGTTTTGAAACCAGAGTGTTGAATGCTTCCAGCTTTGTTCTTCTTTTCTATAATTGCTGTAGCTATTTAGGGTTTTCTATAGTTTTAGTTTTTTTTCTCTCTCTCTTTTAAAAATATTTTTATTTATTTATCATTAGAGACAGAAATAAATCGAGAGTGAAGAGGGACAGAGACAAAGAGACACCTACAGCTCTGTTCACCAGTAATGAAGCTTTCCCCCTGCAGGTGGGGACCAGGGGCTTCAACCTGGGTCCCTGTGCACTGTAATGTGAGCACTTAGCCAGGTGCGCCACCACTTGGCCCTGACTTGTTTTTTCTATCTCTGATCACAAGGTATTGTCCATATGTTCTTTAATGTCACTCATCAATATTTCATAGTTTTTAAAGTGTTTACATTGCTTTCAACCCTTGGTTATGTTTAACCCTTAAGTATTGTATTCTTTTAAATTCTAATGTAAAATAATTGCTTCCTTGATTTCCTTCTTTTTAAATAGTCCATTATTATTGTTTAGAAACAAAACTGACTTTTTTTGTATCCTACAACAACACTGAATTTGTTTTTTGGTTTTGACACTTTCTCAGAGGAGTTTTTCAGGTTTTCAGTCTATAATATTGTGTCATCAGCAGAGTCAATTTTTCTTCTTTTTTGATTTGGCTGTCTTTTTCTTGTCTAAACTCTGGCAAGAACTTCCAGCCCTGTGCTGAATAGAAGCAGCAACTGTGGACATTCTTTCTTTATTCAGTGTAATCTTATTTAACCTTTAACAATAAAGAAATCTTGAACCACAAAGGTAGTTAAGAAGTAGAGCACACAGGGGAAAAAAAACTAGTACAGTCACGGGCCCTTTGGAATAAAACTACAAGCTATCTACAAAACGGAGACCCCACAAATCTTCATCTCAACTATTCCAGCCCTTAGGTTCATGATTAGTCAACAATTTGTTTGGTTTCATATGTTAACTCCTCTTTTGGTGACCAGGTTGCAGAGGCTACCATGATGCCAACCGTACTTCCCTGGGCAGATGACCCCATCAATGTGTCCTGTATCACCACTTCCCCAGAGCCACACCCCACTAGGGAAAGAGAAAGACAGGATGGGATTATGGATCAACCTGTCAAGCCCATGTTCAGTGGGGAAGCAATTACAGAAGCCAGACCTTCCGCCTTCTACATCCCACAATGCCCTTGGTTCCATACTCTCAGAGGGATAAAGAATAGGAAAAGCTATTAGAGGAGGAGTGGGGTATGGAGTTCTGGTGACGGAAATTGAGTGGAGTTGTACCCCTCTTATCCTATGGATTTTTGTGAGTGTTTCCTTTTCATAAATTTTACAAAAAAGTAATAAATAAAAACACAACAATGAATGAAAAAAAAAGAAAGAAAGAAAAAAGAAGTAGAGCACAGAAGCTCCCTGCATGAGGTTTCAGGCCCAATAATCCTTGGAAATACAAATGACAGAGATGAGCAGAATTTGAGATGTCATATAAATAAATGCTTCAATAAATAAAGAGATCTTTCATTTTACGATAGCATGGACAAACACTGAGAGAGAAATTAAGAGGGAAAATGTGAGACAGGGAGGAAAAGAGATACTTGTAGCACTGCTTCACTCATGAAGTACCCCCCTACAGGTGCGTGCTGGAGGCTTAAACCCAGGTCCTTGTGCATGGTTATGTGTGTGGGCAACACAATGTAAGCAGTATGCCTACAGAAGACAAGATTCTCTTCTATACTTAAAACTCCATTAAATGGGCTGATTTTGTATGGGTAGCCTTACAATAATCAAAAGAAATATGAAACCACATGGTGCGAAGCACAAGGACTAGTGTAAGGATCCCGGTTTGAGCCCCCAGTTCCTCACCTGCAGAGGGGTTGCTCCACAAGCAATGAAGCAGGTTTTCAGGTGTCTATCCTTCTCCCCCCCTCTCTCCCTCCCCTCATCCCTCAATTTCTCTCTGTCCTATCAAACAACAACAACGACATCAATGGCAACAATAACAACAACAACAAGGGCAAAAAAATGGCCTCCAGGAGCAGTGGATTCACGGTGCATGCACTGAGCCCCAGCAATAACCCTGGAGGCAAAAAAGAAAGTGATAGGGAGTCCGGCAGTAGTGCAGTGGGTTAAGCGCACTGGGTTAAGCGCACGTGGAGCAAAGTGCAAGGACCTGGCGTAAGGATCCCTGTTCGAGCCCCTGGCTCCCCACCTGCAGGGGAGTTGCTTCACAGGCAGCGAAGCAGGTCTGCAGGTGTCTCTCTCTCTCTCTTCCCCTCTCTGTCTTCTCCTCCTTTCTCCATTTCTCTCTGTCCTATGCAAAAATGACGACATCATTAACAAGTACAACAATAAACAACTAGAGCAACAAAAGGGAATAAATTTAAAAGAAAAAGAAATAAGAAACTAAATCCATATGGTGTCATTAGACTTTTTACCCTCAGCCCACACCTGAAACTCAGGTCTTGTCTAAGTAAGACTCATCTAAGAAACATCTAAGAGGATCAACCAACAATATGTCCAAAGAGAAGAAAACAATTGGTTCTTTTTCTCCACACTCTAGGTACCTACTGCACTCCCCAGGACCCACCATGCTGCTTCTCACATGAGAGACTAAACACATGTAGCCGAGTTCGATAAACTTAGCTTAAAAAACTCTCTTCTACAGCCATAAAGATTAACCTATATCTTTTCCCCATTGCCTATCTTGCTGTATCTAAATAAAAACATTGACCTGCGATGCCCAGAACAAAGCCCACCACATCTCCATCCATGGGAGAATTGAAACAGAAGTTAGAGAAAAAACGGAGTGGAGCCAGAGCCCCTAGAATGATGTGAAGGGTGCTGATCCCCTCATGAACAGAAGAGGAAGAAGACCAAGAATGATTATCTCACCCCCCCATTATCAAACCAAATGAAAAGAGGTCAAGAGGCCATGCTATAGCTTCTCCAGTAGAGTACATGCCTCATGCTATGTGTGAGGCTCTGGGTTCCAGCCCTGGCATCATGTGGCAGATCCTTGGGAGGCACATGGGGGAAGTGCCTCTAAGGGTTTGAAGCAGTGCTGTGCTATCTCTCCTTTGGTTGGTCTCCCTTCTCTTTCTTGAAGAATGAAAGATTAGGCCGGGGACAGTGCTCAGCAGCTTGGGTTCACTCCCAGAAACCTCATTAAAATTTAGTATGGAGACGTCAACTCCAAGTCTACCAAGCGTTTGAACAAGGTATTTTTTCTCCCATCTACTTTGGTTTTTAAATTACTTAAGAGTGACATGTCTACTCCTGTGGGTACAAGTAGAGGGTTTCTTTCTTTTTTTCTCCCTGTTTGTCTTTTAAAGATATTTATTAATAACTGTGTATGTGTGGGGGGGTTAATGGTTTACAGTGAATACAGTTGCTAATACACATGTAAAATTTCTGTTTTCTGCAAAAATTCTTTTTTTAATTTTTAATTTTTTATATTTATTTATTCCCTTTTGTTGCCCTGGTTGTTTTATTGTTGCTATTAATGTCTTTGTTGGATAGGACAAAGAGGTATGGAGAGAGGAGAGGAAGACAGAGAGAGGGAGAGAAAGATAGACACCTACAGACCCGCTTCACTGCCTGTGAAGCAACTCCCTTGCAGGTGAAGAGCCAGGGGCTCAAACCAGAATCCTTCTGCTGGTCCTTGAGCTTTGCGCCACGTGCACTTAACCCTCTGCGCTACCGCCCGACTCCATTCTGCAAAAATTCTAACCACCCTCAGTCCTCTGCCTCGGTCCTCCTCCACCGTCATGCATTAGGGCCTGAAACCCTGCTCCTCAGAGTCCTTTGCTTTGGTTCAATACACAAAGCCCAGTCCAAGTTCTACTTTATGTTTCCCCTTTCTGTTCTTATTTCTCAGCTTCTGTCCATGAGTGAGATCATCCATAGATGATTTCTTTTTTTCTTTTATTTTTGTTAAACACACCATTCCCACCACCCAAGGTGTGTCTCCCTACCCTAACCCCCTATTGTAGAGCTGAAAAATCTGTACCTCTCCACTCCATCCTGAGTGTTTTTACTTTAGTGCAATACTCCAAACTCAAATTCTGTTTGTAGTTTCCCTTTCTGTTCTTCTTTCTTAACTTCTATTTATGAATGGGGTCATCCCATAGTTATCTTTCTTTTTCTAGCTTATCTCATTTAACATAATTCCTTCTAGCTCCATTCAAGATGGGTTGAAGAAGGTGGAGAACAATTTTTTTTCTTAATTTTTCAAAAATATTTATTTATTTTCCCTTTTGTTGCCCTTGTTGTTTTATAGTTGTAGTTATTATTATCGTTATTGATGTCGTTGTAGTTGGATAGGACAGAGAGAAATGGAGAGAGGAGGGGAAGACAGATGGGGGAGAGAAAGATAGACACCTGCAGCCCTGCTTCACCGCTTGTGAAGCAACTTCCCTGCAGGTGGGGAGCCAGGGGCTTGAACCAGGACCCTTAGCCAATCCTTGGGCTTTGTGCCACGTGCACTTAACTTGCTGCGCTATCGCCCAACTCCCTAATAGAAGATTTCTATAGCCCTAGAGCAATGTTCCTCAAATGGGAACTCTTAGCAGCTCCACAGATCCTGAGTAATCAGGGCTGGTGGGGTCCATGTACATACATCTTTAACACATACACCAGTGATTCTGACACAAACAGTTGGGGTCCAGGAAAGCCCAAAGTGAAGACAAATTAGGCAGTATCATGAGATGGGGGCAAAATCCTGTTTGAGACTGAGTAGAATCATTGCAAAATTATACCAGTGAGGGCTTGTTAACTGTGTAGGAAATGTTTTCTTTTCAAAGAGAGGTACTTAAAATGTCTGTTGGGACGCTCAGAGAGGTGAGGACACATCAGTTTCAAAAGCCACACAGGATCTAAACACATTTATTTCCTTTGCAAGCCAATCACTATAGCTTTGACCCTTTGAGCTTAAAACCTCTCAATTTAAAAGCTTAAAGCACTTGTCCTGTCATTTGTCATAACTCACTGTGGAGGTTCTTAGATGAATCAACTTCTGCTCCCTCAGGAAGACACCAGGATGTCCTACCTCAGCTCTATTCAATGAGCCCTGCTCAAGGGAAGAGTACTTCTGAGAAGTTCAGTTTGTTTGCTTGCTTGCTTGCTTGCTTTGCTTTTTTTTCTCCCTGGTGGAGTCAGGGCTGTCTCTCAGGTCCCCAACCAGCTGTTCTTGCTACTTCTTTCCCTCTGCAGTTTCCTTTATTGAATCACAACTACATTCCTTCTTCATTCTCACATCATAGTTACTATTGGTGTCTGGTGATGTTCGCTAATACCTGCAGACCTTATTATCCCCCCAGTCTGGGGACTACTCCTGCTTCCATTGGTTGGTCTTTAGTTTTTGTTCTTAGTGTATTTATATTTTCGCATTCATTTAGCTTTGCTCCCACTTTGGAAATGTTCTACTTTAATTTGTACCATTTTTATATTCAAATTATTAAATGATTTCATAACAAAGAGACCAGAGCTTCACTCCATCACATGGGGTGCTGAGGCTCAAGCCTGGGGTCTTACATAGGCAACTACTGCACTCTACACACGGAGACATTTTTTCAGTCATAGAAGCCGGGCAGTGACACACCTGGTTAGGTGCACATAGTACTATGCCCAAGGACCCAGTCACTAGCTTGTACTCTTTCTAAAAAGCACCATGATAGTCTTCATCCATAATAAGAATCTAGGGGGCTAGACAGTGGTGCATCTGGTTAAGTGCACATAGTACTAAGCACAGAGATCCAGATTTGAGCCCCCAGTTCTCTACCTGCAGAGGAAATGCTTCACAAGTAGTGAAGCAAGTCTACAGGTGTCTCTCTTTCTCCCTCTCTGTGTCCCCTCCTCTCTCAATTTCTCTCTGTCCTATCCAATATAATGAAAACAATTGCCTTCAGGAGCTGTGGTGCCAGGTACCAAGCCCCATCAACAACCCTGGAGGCAAAAAAGAAAGAAATAAAGAAAGAAAGAAAGAAAGAAAGAAAGAAAGAAAGAAAGAAAGAAAGAAAGAAAGAAAGAAGGAAAGAAGGAAAGAAAGAAAGGAAGGAAGGAAGGAAGGAAAAAGAGAAGAAAACCATGTCTGTGAGAAATTCAACAAGGTTTTAAGATACAAGGTCAACAGAAAAAAACAAATTACAAATATGTTCATAAAAGATGGAGCCTGGGGGCAGTAGTGCAGTAGGCAGTAGCACAGCGGGTTAAGCGCAGGTGGTGCAAAGCGCAAGGACCAGTGTAAGGATCCCAGTTCGAGCCCCCAGGCTCCCCACCTGTAGGGGAGTCATTTCACAGGCGGTGAAGCAGGTCTGCAGGTGTCTATCTTTCTTTCCCCCTTTGTCTTCCCCTCCTCTCTCCATTTCTCTCTATTCTATCCAACAATGATGACACCAATAACTACAACAATAAAAAAAACAAGGGCAACAAAAGAAAATAAATAAATAAATATTTTTTTAAAAATTTAAAAAGATGAAACCTGAAAATGAAATGTATGAAGTAATGTTTGTAATGACAGTAGAAAGAAGGAATATTAATCAAATCTATGTAACAGCAACACTCTGAGAATGACAACCCAGCTTCGATCCTGGCCTCCAAGATACTGACAAAAGCTTCAGTGCTGTGGTCTCTTTCACTTTCTCTGCATTCTCTGTCCACCTTTTAAAAATACATAAATGGGGGGGCAGTAGGGCACCAGGTTAAGCATACATCGTGCAAAGCACAAGGACTGGCATAAGGATCCTGGTTCAAGCCCCCAGCTCCCCACCTACAGGGGAGTTGCTTCAAAGGCAGTGAAGCAGGTGTACATTTTTCTCTCCCCCTTTCTGTCTTCCCCTCCTCTCTCAATTTCTTCCTGTCTTATTCAATAACAATAACAGCAACAGCAACAAAAAGGTAGCCACCAGAAGCAGTGGATTGGTGGTACAGGTACCAAGCCCCAGCAATAACCTTGTAGACAAAAAATAAAATAAAATAAATAGTAAAATAAAATAAAATGACAAAAATGGTATATAAATATACGTTGAGGTAGGACAAGCTACAAATGCCTGTTTGTTCAACATTTTTTCCTGTTAAATGGTTTAAGATTCCCAAGTAAACTTTAGTGAAAACATAAACTTTGATGGTTGAGGCAGTAGTTTAATGGTTATGCAAAAAGAGTTTCATGCCTGACATTTTAGGGTCTTAATTTCAATGCCCAGCACCATCATCAGCCAAAGGTAATCAGTGCTATGTTTACACAGTGATAAGTAATACATTATAGATGTACGTATTGAATGGAGAGACTGAAGGAGTTCCTACCCAAAACTAGAAAACACACAAGACTATATATTTTTCCTGAGACAGAAACAACTTTGGTTATTTAAATAATAAACTCAGAGGATCAGGTGGTGACACACCTGGTTCAGTGTACACATCACCATGCACAGGGACCAGATTTCAAGGCCCTAGCCCTTGTCTGTAGGGGTAAAACATGACAGGTGGTGAAGTAATGCTGCAGGTATCTCTCTGTTTCTGTCCTTCTCTATCTCCCCTTTCCCTCTCAATTTTCCTGTCTCTAACCAATAAAATAAAAATAAATTGGTCATTAATGGGCTTTAATGCAATTCATATCTAGGCTAACTTTACAAATGTCATTTCATGGAATCTGTAGTTAAAAATACATCTCTGGTCTATCTCACACCTATGAGAATGGTTTACATCAACAAATCAAGAAAGGACAGTTGTTGGAGAGTTGTGGAGAAAAGGAACTCTGCTTCACTGCTGGTGGAAATGCAAACAGGTATAGTACCTTTAGAAGACTATATGGAAAGTCCTTAAACAAATAAAAAATAGAAGTATCTTATGATCTAGCAATGCTACACTTAGACATTTATTAAAAGGACATGCATATACCTAAAATAGACCTACTAGCTATTTCCAAAGCAGAAACTCCAAATCTTCATTTGCAATATTCCAGCCTTTAGGTTCATAATTAATCAACAATTTGTATGGCTTTATATGTTAACTCTTTTTCAGCCACCAGGTTCCAGATGCTAACATGATGCCAAACAGACTTCCCTGGGCAGAAGACCCCCCCAATATGGAGCCCTGCTTCCCCAGATCCCTGCCCCACTGGGGAAGGAGAGAGATAGGCTGGGAACATGAATCGACCTGTCAGTGCCCATGTTCAGCGGAGAAGCAATTACAGACCTTCCACCTTCTGCACCCCATAATGACCCTGGGTCCATTCTCCCAGAGGGATAAAGAATAGGAAAGCTATCAGGGGAAGGGATGGGATACGGAGTTATGGTGGTGGGAATTGTAGGCCTCTTATCCTATGGTCTTGCGTTTCCATTTTATAAATAAATTTTTTAAATAATTAAAAAAGGACATGCAAACACTAAGTCAGAGAGACATATGCACCCTATGTTTATAGCTGCATTATTCACAATAACCAAACAGTGGAAACAGCCTAATTGGCCATTAACAGATGCCTGGCTAAAGAAGTTGTGTGATATGTACTCCCTGGAATACTGTTCTGCAGTCGAAAAGATGATATTGTGTCCTTTAAGACAAAATGGATGGGCTAGAGCTGATTATGCTTAGTGAAATAAGTAAAGAGATGAACTATTGGATGTTTTTACTCATATGTGGAATCCAAAGAACTGATAGACATGAATTCAGGGGAAAAAAGAAAGAAAGAAAGAAAGAAAGAAAGAAAGAAAGAAAGAAAGAAAGAAAGAAAGAAAGAAAGAAAGAAAGAAAGGAAGGAAGGAAGAGTAAAGAAAAGACAAAGAGAAGAAAACAAACTTTCTAAGACTTTGTAAGAGGTATGGTGGTTATGTTTGGGAGGCTGAGGTCACAGACCTTTGGTGGTGGACGCAATGTGGAAATATACCCTGAACTCTTACAATCTTGTAACCCACTACTAATCACAAAGAAAAAATGGCATGAAAATAAGGGAATATATCTTTGTACTTCGGTATCATTTTTCTTTATTTTGCTTGACTGTCACTTCCCAATCTCTGCCAACCCAATAGTTTTCTCAAAGCCTATATATCCAGTGACAGATTTATATTTGCAAAGTCAATTAGAGAAGTAGTTTTTAATCACTATTCTATGAAATTCATTGTATACACGATATCATTTTTTTTTGGTCTCAGTTAAAACATCATGGAATCTCTCCAATTTACCACTAAGTATAGCGCTAACTCATTCTTTTTGATGGTTTCATTACAATCCACAGTGTGACAAGGAAGTAGCTCACAACTTCCTTTTTTCTTCTTCTTTTAATTTTTATTCAAAGGACAGAAAGTTATTGAGAGAAGGGACAGGGAGACAGGGAGGGAGAAAAATATAGACACCTGCAAACCTACTTCACCACTCATAAAGCATCCCTGCTGCTGGTGGGGAGAAAGGACTCGAACCTAGGTCCTTGCACATAACAATATGTGCACTTCACCAGAGTGCTAACACCCGGTCCCCTTCACTACTTCCTTTCTACTGGCGTTTCTTTGTTTTCTAACGGGATACATACGCACACCCTTATAAACTGGAGCTTTTGTGCATGTGGGGCAGAATCACTAAGACTGGAATTGAATAAGTGGGTACACAATTTACATATTTAAGCAGTCAGTATGAGGACTGGCAAAATATCTCACCCGATATTGCATCTATTTTGCTATGTGCATGACCGAGGCTTGAGCCTGGTCCCCACTGCATTAGAAGAAGATGTGCTACTTTGTTGATGACTTCCCCTCTCTGTGTGTGACACTCTGTAACCTCTTTGTATCTGAAAAAGTCAGGTATATATGGAATACTACTGAGCTATTAAGAATGATGAAGTTCACATATAGGTGAAAATCAGTAGACAGAGTCAGAAAGGGAGATAAACAGGGTGAAGTTTGGATTGGGTGTACTCTACTAAAGCAAGACACTCTGGGGAAGGAACAGAAAAAGAAAAGGAGGACTTGGAGGGGGACTTGGGGTCCTATGATGGTGGCAAGTATCTTTTTTTAAAACTTTATTTATTTATTGGATAGAAACATTAAGAAATCGAGAGGGAAGGGAGCGAGAGACAGAGAGACACCTACAGCCCAGCTTTACCACTCGCAAAGCTTTCCCCATGCAGTGGGGCCCAAACTCGGGTCCCTGTGCATTGCAATATGAGTGCTCAACTTGGGGTGCCACCACCTGGCCCCGAGGGGGTGAGAGTATCTTTTATTTTTATTGTTATTGTTATTTTTTGCCCCCAGGGTTATTGCCTGCACTATGATTCCACTGCTCCTGGAGGCAATTTTTTCCCCTTTGTAGCCCTTGTTGTTTATCTTTGTTGTAGTTATTATTATTGTTGTTATTGCTGCCATGGTTGGATAAGGACAGAGAGAAAAGGAGAGAGGAGAGGAAGACAGAGAAGGGGAGAGAAAGATAGACACCTGCAGACCTGCTTCACCGATTGTGAAGCGACCTCCCCAGCAGGTGGGGAGCCCTGGTCTCAAACAGGATTCCTTACACCATTCCTTGCGCTTCTCACCATTTACGCTTAACCACCCAGCCCCCATGGGTTAGAGTATCTTATAGGCACCCAGGATGTGGAGCTGGGAAATGGAGCCCAGTGTAAACAATTGTGCTGTAAACCATTAACCTCTACATAAAATGAGAAGAGAAAAAAAATGAAGTCACCATCTTCATTTCTTCTTGGATGGAGCTTGAAGGAATCATGTTATGTGAGATGAGTCTGAAAGAGACGGGTGGATATGGGATGATCTCACTTATGGACAGAAGTTGAGAAATAAGACCAGAAAGGGGGAACACACAGTAGAACTTGGACTGGATTTGGTTTATTGCACCAAAGTAAAGGACTCAGGGGATGGGGGTGGGGGAGGCTGTGAGTGTTTTGCAGAAAACTGAGACATTTTTCTAAAGTAACAACAACTGTACTGTCATCAACTGCAAACTATTAATCCCCCAGTAAAAAGTCACACTGGAGCAGTGACGCCCTAGGAATATCTCTCTGTCTGTCTCTCTCTGACACACACACAGACACACACACAAACACACACACACACACACACACACACACACACACACACACACACACACCATCCCAGGAGGTAGCAAAGGGGAAAAAGCATTGGCCTTGGAAACATGAGGTCACCAAGTTCAATCTGAGATGTGAGAGAATGATCCACTGGTCCTCTCTCTCTCTCTCTCTCTCTCTCTCTCTCTCTCTCTGCCTCCCTCCCTCCCTCCCTCCCATGTCAATCACTATAGTAAAAACTTTTTAAAAAGAAAATAAGTGTCTTTTCCACAAGACTAGATCTAGTTTTTTAAAAGATTTTTCTTAATATTTATTTATTTCCTTTGTTTCCCTTGTTTTGTTGTTGTAGTTACTACTGTTGTTGTTATCAATGTCATTGTTGTTGGATAGGACAGAGAGAAATGGAGAGAGGAGGGGAAGACAGGGCAGGGGAGAGGAAGAACAACACCTGCAGACCTGCTTCACCACTTATGAAACTACTCCCCTGCAGGTGGGGATCCTTACGCCAGTCCTTGCACTTTGCACCACCAGTGCTTAACCCACTGTACTACCACCCAACTCCCTGTATTTAGTTTTATAACAGTGTCTAACAGCATTCTTATCTCTGTAACACACAATCAGCAAAAGGTGGTGGTATTTCGAGGGTTTTTTTTTTTTTTTTTTTTTTTGGTCTGATGGAAGTGACTTATCACTGATATTTTATTTGTGCTTTTTTGGCTAGTGAACACTGTTGCGTCTATTTTCATCAGTTTGAATTTTCTCTTTTATACAGCACCTATTCATTTCTCTGCCCTCCCTTTTTTCCCTGCTGGACTCTGTTTTTTTTAATTGGTAAGAACTCTATTACTGTTATAACCTTTCTTCCTGAATAGTGTGTCAAAGCTTTATTTTGTAAGTCTATTATTGATTTATTCACACTAATTATAGCTCCTTGTAACATTTAATAACTTTACATGATAATTCCATTTTTTCTTTCTCAATTTCTGTGCTAGAATTTTATTGAAGATTTTCTTCAGGTTGGAGAGATTGCAGACTCTCATACCCAAGGCATCCGAGGTCCTAGATTCAAGTCCCGACACCATCCTGAGTCAGAGCTGAGCGGTGCTCTGTTTAATAATATTCAGAAGGGGTCAGCAAGACAGCTGCTGCCTCTGGGATTGGAAGTTCTGGAGATCAGGGGAATAGGTGGCTTTGGGAAAGCTTCCAGGTTTTCCCTATATGCTGATATTTCCAAGAAGGAAAAGGTTCCACATTCATCCTTCCACCCCACTTAATACCCCAACAGCACCATTTGACCTTGGAGTCAATACTAACTTAGGTGTGGCAAATACAGTCACGGTGTCAATTTCTTCTATGGCCTTTTCTGGGTTTTCTTTCCACATGGATGGGTAAGGTTTGTGTGATATCAACCAATAGGATGTCTCTGTGCTCCCATTCCTGTGTGGATCCCACCAATGTAAACTACTAGATCATTGCATTATCCCTCAGAAAAGAGGCATACAGAAGAAACTCGAAGAAGCATCTGCCTAGTTTTTGAACTCAACATATATATTAATTCCCCAAGAAAAACATTCGCATTCCCTAGGCTGTAAGAGAATTCGGAAGGCTGGCGGAGAGAGAGTCAGAAGGGAGGCAGACAAAGGGAGTTGGGTCCAGAGTGTCTGGGTTCTATGGGGCCTTAGCGAAAGCCAAATGACAGGAGTGGCCCAGTTTGATGGGAGGCTTCCACCCTGTGACTAGTGAATAATCAGGACCGGAGCAAGTTGCAAGGGAGAGCTGGCTATGAGGGTCATGCAGGAAACTTGAGTTTCATGGCTTTTTCCTTCTGTCAAAAATAATGCTTTCTCTAAGTGTTCCCACGATGAAGAGTATGGAAGAACAAAGGGGGCCAAAGCAACCAAACTGCTGGCTAAGATCCCATGGGGAGCACATTGGCAACCCCATATGCCCATTTTCCTGTGGACAGTAAGAAATGACGAACATCTTAGATTGAAGACATGAAATAGAAGATAACAGACATATGTAACTTCCTTCTCAATATTGGTGCAAAAACAAGAAGGGGCCGGCCGGGCAGTGGCACATCCAGTTAAGTGCACATAGTACAAAGCTCAAGGAGCTGTGCAAGGACCCGGGTTTAAGCCCCTCACTGCCCACTTGTAGGGAGAATGCTTCACCAGAGATGAAGCAGGTCTGCATGTGTCTATCTTTCTCTCTTCCTATCTCCCCTTCCCCTCTCAATGTCTCTCTGTCCTAGCCAATAAAATGGAAAAAATGGCTACCAAGAGCAGTGGATTCATAGTGCCGGCATTGAGCCCCAGTGATAACCTTGAAGGCAAAAAAAAAAAAAAAGGAAGGAATAAAGAAACAGAGAGAGAGAGAGAGAAGGACACTCTATTGACTCAGAGGAAATGCTGCTACCCCAGAGATGAAAATATTAAAATAATAAAAATTTATGAAATACTACTCAGCTATTAAAAATGGTGAATTCACCTTTTTCACCTCATCTTGAATGGAGCTTGAAGGAATCATGTTAAGTGAGATCAGCCAGAAAGAGAAGGATAAAGATGGGATGATATGGGGGAGTCGGGCAGTAACACAGCAGGTTAAGCGCACGTGGCGCAAAGCGCAAGGAGGAAAGACCAGTGTAAAGATCCTGGTTCCAGCCCCTGTCTCCCCACCTGCAGGGAAGTGGCTTCACAGGCAGTGAAGCAGGTCTACAGGTGTCTATCTTTCTCTCCTCCTCTTTATCTTCCCCTCCTCTCTCCATTTCTCTCTGTCCTATCCAACAACAGCATCAACAACAATAATAACTAAAACAACAATAAAATCAACAAAGGCAACAAAAAGGAAATAAATAAATATTAAAAATTAAAAAAGATGGGATGATCTCACTCATGGACAGAATTTGAGAAATAAGAACAGAAGGGAAAACACTAAGCAGAACTTGGACTGGGTTTGGTGTATTGCACCAAAGTAAAGGATTTGGGCGTGGGGGTGGGGTTGGGGTTGGGGGTGGGTAGAGTTCTGGTTCTAGAACATGATGGCAGAGGAGGACCTAGGTGGGGAATTAGATTGTTATATGGAAAACTGAGAAACTTTAGACGTGTACAAACTACTGTATATTGTTGTTGACTGTAAACCATTAGTCTCCCTAATAAAGAAAAAATAATAATTAGAAAATAATAATAATTTGGTGGGGGCTAGGAGATAACTCACCTAGTAAAATACACAACATCTGCAGTAAAGCCCTAGTGGCAAAGAAATAATGAGTGAATGAATATTATCTTACTTTATAAAATGAATTTAGAGTTGTATGTCTTCCTCATGGAGTGCAATGAATTTCCATCTGGAATGTCACACTCAGACTTCCCGCCACTCTATCTGTACCCTGTAGGGTTTCAGTTGTTACTCAGATTTATCTTGCAACTGATTTATCTTTGGCTCCTCACTGTCCAAATCCTTCTCCATCCATGTGGCCATTTATCAGGGTACCGATACATTATTTTCAGCCTTTCTGCTCTTTTTTCCTTTCCAACGCATTCCTTCCAGGTTTCTGTTAAATTATTCAGGAAAATTCCCTCCAGGCTGCAAATCTTACCTGAATTCAATCAATTGTTCTAAGTATGGGTAACCTTGGGAGAGGTGATATAAAAATCATGAAAAAAGAATGCAAACCTAGGTTGAGAAAAGCTGATCATCAGTCTCGGGTCTGTTCAAAGGGCATTTGGAAAATCTGGTTGTGTATCACTAGTGGAATGGAAAAATCAGTGCAAAGGTAAAGGCAGCTTCTAAACACCACCTAATATTGCCTCTTGTCAAGGGCAAGGTTTAGGGAAACACGGTCATGTCTGTCAAGTCCATGGAAAGTCCCTTGCAAAGGTGGTGACTCTCCTCCCCAGATTCCCAATTTTTACCTGGAGAGCCTGCTGTGTGCTTTTACATACTCCTGCAACTCAGTCAATTGCTGAGTTCCTCATGTCAAGCCATACTTATTTCTAATGGGCACAGCTATTATAATATAGTATCAACTTTATCGGTGCAGTCTGAGAAACATCTCAATGCAGCATAAATTGCAACGACAACTCAAGTGTTCATTACAGATTTGTAAAATCTTGAGTGACACTGGAAATGATAGGGACAGATAAGAATCTATATCCAATGATGAAAAAAGGTACATAGAAGTAAGTACTATAAAAAATGGTGAATTCACCTTCTTCACCTCATATTGGATGGATCTTGAAGGAATCATGTTATGTGAGATCAGCCAGAAAGAGAAGGATGGGGGAGGGGGGGTTGGGCGATAGCGCAGTGGGTTAAGTGCACATGGCACAAAGCACAAAGACCAGCGGAAGGATCCCTGTCCGAGCCCCGGCTCCCCACCTGCAGGAGAGTCGCTTCACAGGGGGTAAAGTAGGTCTGCAGGTGTCTATCTTTCTCTCCCCCTCTGTGTCTTCCCCTCCTCTCTCCATTTCTCTCTGTCCAACAACGAAAGACACCAACAACAACAATAACCACAACAAGGCTACAACAACAAGGGCAACAAAAGGGGGGAAAAATGGCCTCCAGGAGCAGTGGATTCATGGTGCAGGCACTGAGCCCCAGAAATAACCCTGGAGGCAAAAAAAAAAAAAAGAAAATAGAAAGAAAGAAAGAAAGAAAGAAAGAAAGAAAGAAAGAAAGAAAGAAAGAAAGAAAGAGGGAGAGAGAAGGATGAATGTGGGATGATCTCACTCATGGACAAAAGCTAAAAAACAGGACCAGAAAGGGGAAACACAAAACAGAACTTGGACTGGAGTTGGTGTATTGCACCAAAGTAAAAGACTGCGGTGGGGGTGGGGGGGTTCAGGTCCTGGAACATGATGGCAGAGGGGGAACTAATGGGGGTTATTATGTGGAACACTGAGAAGTGTTATTCGTGTACGAACTACTGTATTCTGTATTATACTGTCGAATGTAATCCATTATTCCCCACAATAAAGCAAAATAGATAACTATATAAATAAAAAAATAATTGAAAAACAAGATCAGAAGGTTTCAAAAACACTAAGTAGAAGTTGGATTAGAGTTGGTGTCTTGCACCAAAGTAAGACTCTGGGGTGGAGAAGGGTTCAGGTCCTGGGGAGGACCTAGTGGGGGTTGTATTGTTATGTGGAAATGTTATGCATGTGCAGACTACTGCATTTTACTGTTGACTGTAAACAATTATTTTCCCAACAAAGAAATAAAAAATAAAAACAGAGAATTAAATAAATTTCATTTAATGAAATTCTTTCCTTTTTAATATCTTATTTCAATGAGAGAAACAGAGAAGCAGAGAAAAAGAAGAGCCCTGCTCAGCTCTGGCTGCTGGTGGTGCTAGAGACTGAACCTGGGACCTCAGAGCCTCAGGCAGGGAAGTCTTTCACAGAACCATTATGCTGTCTCCCTAGACATGGATGAGCCTTTTTTTTACAGTGTGGTACTAGGAAATGAGTCAGGGCCCCCCTGTATGTGTGACACCATCATGCAGCCTCCTCAGAACGTTTCCTTTTTTATAAGTCAGATAAGAAAGAGAGGGGAAGGAAAACAGAAGAGACAGACAGAGAGAAGAGAAGGAAAGTCACCCTGTGCAGCTTCACCAAACACAGTCCCCTTGGTGCAGTACATGGTGCTCTTATATGGTTCTAGCGGTCAAACCCAGAATCCCACACATATTCAAATAGACACTCTGCCCATAGCTGTTTTGAGGCCATTGATTTTTGTGGGGGGTTTTTAAATGTTTTTTCCCTCTTTCTTTTCTTTCTTTCTTTCTTTCTTTCTTTCTTTCTTTCTTTCTTTCTTTCTCTTTCTCTCTTTCTTTTTTGCCTCCAAGGCTATTGCTGGGGCTCAGTGCCTGCACTATGAATCCACTGGTCCTGGTAGCCATTTTTTTTTAAATGCAAGTGGGAGCCAGGTGCTTGAACCAGGATCCTTGAGTGGGTACTTGAGTTTGCACTGTGTATGCTTAATCCATTGAACCACGGCCCGGCCCCTTTTTTTAAGTTTATTATTTTTTTTAAATAGAGGCAGAGAGGCAGTGACACAAAGATAAATAGATAGATAGATGATAGATAGATAGATAGATAGATAGATGATAGATAGATAGATAGATAGATAGACTACAATACTGCAGCTTCCTTCAGTGCAGTGCAGAGCCAGACTTGAACCTGGATTGTGGTACACATGGTAACGCAGCACACTGTCCAGATGAGCAGTTTTTTTCCTGGCCTGATCCCTTTGTTTTTGAGGACAAAATACATGGATGTCTATGAAACTCAGTATTTTCAATATTCACTTCAGTGAAATGTGTTTGGGTCAAAGAAGGAAAGAAAACAGAAAAGACTGAGCTCATTCTCCCAACACTTTCAAGTCTCCTACAACCCCACTGAGGTCTGGCACTGACTTTCTTTTTCTGAATTCCACCATCCAAGAAGAACTCTGTGTTTTGGAAAGCAGCAGCAGTCACACATAAATCCTACTGTTCACTCCCAAAGGTCTCCTATTAAAACTATAATTAACAGATATTATGCATCTGGCATGTGTAACCTGCAGATGTTAATGCTTTCCGCTAATGATGTCAGCAATTTTCCTGTTAATTTGTATTTTACTACTGCAGTTAACTGACCTAAATCTCAGCACCACTCCCGCCCAAGTTCCAAGTTCCAGTCTGCATTTTACCACGGGACAGGTAGGAAGAAAAGGCTACCTGCTTACAATGAGCTTGGTAAACAACTACCCAAGTCGATGGCAGAGGAGCAGGGGGCCTGAAGCATTTTGTCACCCCGTGAGCACAACAACCTTCACCTGAGAATGGAGATGTTACTCAGAGCAAGGCCATCTCGAAGGGAATGAATATGACCGGCGACTAGCATCCCTCCCAAACATACCTATATTTCTTTTAAGAGTCAGAACATTAAAATTAAAATCACTTGGTATTCACGCACAGCCTCCCCATGAGCTCTGATTGTATTTTCTGAAGTCCATGGACAAGTGTTTTTGTTATGACACCTTTGCAAAGCTTCAATGAATGCCAGCATTTTAATAGGGAGGAAATGCTACATAGCATTAGAGCACAGAGACTCTAATACCCAAATACTTGCCATCTTGAGAATGAGCGATGCTTTGGCTGTGTGAATGCACATACAGAATCTCTCTTTCTCTTTCTCTCTCTCCCTTTCTCTCTCAATGAAAAAAAGGCTTTTTTAGTTGCTGAGACAACTGGTTCTTTTGAAAACAAGTGAGACTCAAGCAGATTCATTCTAACTACATTTTTTTCTCCCTCTCTTTTCACTCTCAATCTCTCTCTAGTTTATCAAATAAAATGGAAAGAAAAAAGTTTAAAAAAATGGCCATAGGGAGCAGTGGACTCATAGTGCAGGTACGAAGCCCCAGAGACAATCATGGTGGCAAAGAGAGAGAGAGAGAGAAAGACAAAGAAAGAAAGGCAGGCTTCCTGCCCCTGTTTCTTTTCTTTTTTGTTTTATTTATTTGTTATTGGATAGAGACAGAGAGAAATTGAGAGGGGAGGGGAGATAGAGAAGGAGAGAGACAGAGAGACACCTGCAGTCCTGCTTCACCACTTGTAAAGCTTCCTCCCTGTAGGTTCTAACTACATTTTGTGGCAGCATGAGACATTTGATAATTTCGTGTTGTGCTACTCGGCAGACCACAAACCAGAAGTCAACCATGCTCAAGTCCTTCCCAGGAATTAGGGTCCGATGCTGAAGCTCAGTGTTCATAATAATAAAGGACTGATCAGGAGCTAAAAGGCAGTGTCACTTCACCCCAAGCAGCCAAATGATGTGATGTTTGTAGATTCCAGGCATGTGCCTTTATTGTGCCAAAGTATTAGGACAAGTCGTGTCCCCAGCCAATCAACAGTCAGCCCATATCCCTGACACATAACAGAAATGTGTCCAGGAGAATTTAGAAAATGTCCCACTACACATTCAAGTTTGTGGATGATACGCTTCCCATGTTCACATTTTCCTCTTACTTTTTTTTATATAAAAATGGAAGTTTTGACAAGATCATAGGATAAGAGAGCTACAATTCCACAGAATTCTCACCACCAGAATACCATATCCCATCCCCTCCCTTGATAGCTTCCCTATTATTTATCCCTCTGGGAATATGGACCCAGCATCTTTATGGGGTGCAAAAGGTATGTCTGGCTTCTGTAATTGCTTCCCTCTTACTTTTTATATAAAATTGATTTATTCTGGGGGCCAGGTAGTGACACACCCGGTTAAGTGCACACAATACCATTTTCAAGGACCTGGGTTCAAGCCCCTGGTTCCACCTTCAGGGGAAAAGCTTCATGAGTGGTTAAATAGAACTGCTGGTATATCTCTGTCTCTCTGTCTCTCTTTCTCTCTATCTCCCCTCCCCCATTAATTTCTCTGTCGTTATCCAAATATAAAAATAAATAGTAACTTGCACTTCTTTTTTTATAGTTCTTTTTCTTCCTTTTTTTTCTCACTACTCCCATCACCAATGGTCTATGTCTCCATCTCTAACCCCATAGACAACCACCATAGTTGTCCCAGTCTTAAAAATAGACAGGTTTTTTTTCACATTCATATGTTCAACTATCTATATTCTGCATATGAGTGAAACCATTCTGTAGTTGTCCTTCCCCTCCTTACTTGCTCCACTAAGTACGGTCTTCTCCAATTACATCCACTTTATCCCAAAGGACATGGTATCATCCTTTTATTGTTGAGTAATATTCCATTAAGTTTATGTCCCATAACTTTTTTATCCATTCATCTGTTGAAGGGCATTTTGGTTGTGTCCAAGTGTATGCTATTGTGAACAAAGCTGCTATGAGCATGGGAGTGCAGATAACCCTTTGAATCAGTGCTATTATAACACACACACACACACACACACACACACACACACACACACGTCCACCTTACAGGATCTACATTCAATCCTGGAAGATCATGGCATTTAGCCTTGTTGTGTCTCCATGGAATTTGTTGAATTCTTGGTAGTTGAAATGAGTAGGTGGTGAGTAACAGAGAGAACCCACAAACCATGGGAAGCAGCCTAGTCCTCAAAAAGATGGAAGTAAGACAAAATGAAAGTCAATTACAGTGCCTGGCATAGAGTCAGCAATGAAGAAAGAATGATTTCCTAAAAAACAAAAGGAGAGAGAGCTAAAGAGATGAATGGCATTCCTTCCTCTCCATGAATAACCAAATTCATCTTTGGTGATGTAAAGGAGGAAATACTGAAAAACTCAGCCACAAATATTGCACATAATGTGACACGATATGGCCTGGAACATTCAGACTTGGATCAGTGTCTTCATTTGCAAAAAGGAATGAAGGTCACCATGTGGTGCTGGTGCTTACGTGGGTGGCCTTGTAACTGAGGTAGCCGCTGGCTTCCCTGTTGCCGATTCAAGGGATGGACGCAAAACAGAAGGGACAGCCAGGGGAAATTCAGGTATGAACATCCGATTTATTCAGAAAAAGACAAGAATTATATAGCAGAGTGGAACAAAGAACATTTTTCACATATGTCAGTAATTATAGGTTTCCAAAAGGTCAGTCCCCTTATGGTGGGGAGGCCTAAGGAATGACGAGAATTGATGAGATACCAAAAGGTCAGGATAATTAGTTATCATGAGGCAAGAAATGTTAATTAACCAAAGGTAGTAAGAAAAAACATGGTGGTTAAACCAGCAGAGTGAGATAAATCAGAGTAGAGTATTGATGTAAGGCATGATAATCAAAGAATGGGGAAATGATGTGTGGGGGTCTCATTGTTAAGTTACTGGCAAGGCAGGGTGATGGAGTGTAGTTTTGTATGTGATCAAAGATGGTGAACTCATAGTGAACTTCCAAGCAGGCAACCATTTGGTTTGTAGCAGGGGAATGAGATAAGTGTTAAAGGGTACATGCCTCTGTGAAGCCTAGGAGACTGACAAGGGGCAACTAAGTCACGAAATCTTTTCCCTCCAAGCTCTATCCCTGAAAGGGAGAGGCTGACAGGTGGGGTGCCTTTTCAGACCTCCATCTCAAGGATGGGGGAGTTCCCCTATGCTCTACCATGCTTTCACATCATCCCACAATGTGGGCATTGTCAGGCTCCCTTGTGGGAAAGGGCCCACTGTCTGGGAAGTCCAAGCCATTATTTCCATGAGAGTCTGAGCGGGTTGACCTTGCGCCCTTTCCATCTCAGAAAGAGCGGTAGGCTATATAGATAGTTGAACATATGAATGTGAAAAAAAACCTGTCTATCTATTTTTAAGACTGGGACAACTATGGTGGTTGTCTATGGAGTTAGAGATGGAGACATAGACCATTGGTGATGGGAATAGTGAGAAAAAAAAGGAAGAAAAAGAACTATAAAAAAAGAGCGGTAGGCTGGTCTTCCTGACCTGGTGAACTTGTAATGGATGGGTTTTTCCGGATGGGGTACCTTCCTGTACATGCCCCCCATTCCCTTTGAACAAGAGCCATGAATTACTGTGTATGGTTAACCTGAAACCCACCACAAATATCCTAGCTTTGTTCTACTGCCCCCTCCCCCAACCCCCCACCCTGCCCAGAGGTGCTTGTAATTTACCCTTAGAGAAAAAAATGTTTACCTATGCATTGTGAGATCATGAGCAGATCCTATATGGTAACTTCCCAGCTAAGATCAGACACCTGACAGGTCAAGATTTAACTCTGCATTGTGTGTATGGCTTAATGATTATCTTAACCTCTCTCAAACCTTTTGGGTATATCTATCTGCTTGTACCCCCAATAAACAAGTTGTCTATGAGGCTTCTCCTGGAGCTGGTCGTGTGTTTCCTTCCTCTCCATATACTTCACCCTCGTCACCAGGGGTCCCCTAGGACTCTCAGGGTCTGCCCTGGTCTCCAACACCATTGACCAGGGAGACGGAGAGCCCAGGACAACCCAAACTCCCTAAGTTTGAGTGTGTGCACATGGTGTGTGTGACTATATGCAGGTATCATATTTGCACTTGCCTTGTCAACTGTGTGATAGATAGAAAGACACAATCTTTCTTTCTCCCTTTTTGACATCTATTTCTTTCCAGGTTGATTTAGATCAACTCTAACTCAAGTCAGTTCTTTCTAGTCCATATATTTTACAGCAACACCAAGTGCTAAGAAATTCTGCCTTTTTATATCAAGAGGTTAGGTTGAGTAAGAAATATGTCAAACTGAAATACTTTGCCACAATCACAATGAGACGATGAGGTTAAAAATATAATTCATGGGGGTCGGGTAGTAGCACAGCGGGTTAAGCGTACATGGTGCCAAGCACAAGGACCAGCAGAAGGTTCCCGGTCAGAGCCCCCAGCTCCCTACCTGCAGGGGAGTCACTTCACAAGTGGTGAAGCAAGTCTGCAGGTGTCTGTCTTTCTCTCCCCTCTCTGTCTTTCCCTCCTCTCTCCATTTCTCTCTCTGCCCTATCCAATAACAAACGACATCAACAACAACAATAACCACCACAACAAGGCTACAACAACAAGGGCAACAAAAAGGGGGGGGGAACGGCCTCCAGGAGCAGTGGATTCATGGTGCAGGCACTGAGCCCCAGCAATATCCCTGGAGGCTATATACATTAATTAATATTTAATTAATAGATTAATTATATCATATGGGTAAACTAAAAGATTCTTGCCAGGCTGGGCTAGCTTCGCGGGTGATAGAGAGATGACCATGGACTCATGGCTGAGCTGAGAATGCAGGTCAATCTTTATTGATGAGCGGGGATGCAGTTCAATAATCTAATCTCTTCTAAACTCTCTTCATTAGAAAGCCCTGTCTTTTATATCTCCTGAAGCAGAAGTGTCAGGAACAGGAAGTACGTATGATAGGGGGTGGGGAGAAGGAAAATAGTGTGCGAACCAGTGGGGATTAAACCAATGAAAACAATGATTATGAAAATAGACTACAACGTCAAGCAATGCAACAGAAGGGGACTTAGAAGCAAAATTTGAAGCATACCAACAGATTCTTGCATGATACAGTAAGTTATAGCAAGACAAAGGAAAAGTCTAAATATATTCCAGCCACAGATATTATCAGGTTCGTTAGGATCATGCCCTAATAAATCAGTCATTTTCTAACAGCGTTGAAACACAGGTCTTTGTTTGTTTGTTTGTTTTGCCATCTTATTTATTTATTTATTTATATTTAACACAGACAGAGATAGAGAGGGAGAGAACCACCTGCAGCACTTTTCCCATTTGTGAATCTTCTCTGGCAAGCAGGTGGGGGCTGGGAGGCATAAATCCAGGTCCCATGGTCCCCTGTGCTTTTTTTTTTTCATTATGGCACTAACTACTATTAATTAACCCTTTGTTAATGGCTTGGTCTGCCCTTAGCAGCATAATAGCCTTCTTAGGAGGTCAGATAATACTTCCATCCTATTAGCACCTGTATTGACCTATATAAATACATGTTAAATGACTGAATAGATGAATGCAATCAAGTGTTTTTCCTCACCTTTTGAAAAGTTGAATTTTTGTACTTTATGAAGTCATCTTCTCATGCTATTCTTTCACCTTTTCCCTTATTCTTGTTTTATTCTTATATCTGTAATTAAACATGTTAAATACAGCCACCCATCCTTTCACCAAAATTTTTACATTATATCTTTGATAAAAGTCACCTCCTAGTATTTTATTATAGAAAGGCCCATGAAGAGGTCTTGAGTTCATTCATGTGCAAGCTCATCACCTTTGACCTTGATAGTTGATCAGCATATTTGCCTATAATATACCTGGACTGTCTTTTCTGTACTTGAGTTTCTCAAAAACACTGTTTCACTATTGCCTTGCTTTATATCTTGATTTTAAAAAGCCTGCTCTCAATATTATTATTAGTAGTAGTAGTAGTTTAATTTTGGCCTTCTAATGTCTAATTCCTGAGACTTTTTTAACTGCAATAGTTTGACTGACATGCATAATGGAGTTCAGAATTTCAGAATTAAATATTGCAGGAACCCTGTATAGCTGTAAGTCTCCTGTATAGCTATAAGTCTGTTTTTTAAGCTTTTGTTAAGGGAAGGGTGCTGGTAACTATTGGGAAGAATAAAATTCTTAGCTCTGGTGCAAAAATAAAACTACTAAGCAATATCTGCAAACTCAGAGCATGTGCTTAGAATTTCTTCAGATGGATTTTAATATTTAATTTGAAGAAAGGAAATTTAAATACAGTCTGTTTTCTATGAAATGGTATGATAACTTCCTAAAAATGGAATAATATTAAACCATCCCAATTGGGAAAGTTGTCAATTTTTAGACACCACTTGAGAAAGAAAAAACACTGCACTGTGCATACTTTTGTAAATTGAGGTAATGGTGGTTTATAAGACCATAAATGTTTTAGAGGTACAATTTCAACTCTCTTCAAATGATGGGTTGTCAGAATCCAACCAACACCAAAGTGCCAGTTGATTCTCTTCCACAGCCCATTGATCTCCTTGGATTAATTTTGTGTACCCACCCACCATCACCATTCCATTTAGTGATGTCATTTCTGCAGTTAGAGTTTCTAGTTCATTGATTTGACTTCTTCCCTTGCTTTCCCTCTTGAGTATCACCTATGACTGAGAACCCTGTATTTGTTCTTTTCTTTTTGGCATATTTTACATAGCGCAGCCTCCTCCTATCCTATGCATGTTGTAACAAAAGACAAGGTCTCCGTTATCTGTATTTATTTATTTTTACAGTTAAGTAGCATTCAACTTTCTTTGGATTTTGCTTATTTGCTGATCTTATCAGAAAAAAAAATTATCTTGTACCATTTCCTTCCTTTTGTTTCCTTTGGTATTGCCTTGTCCTTTTATATCTGTAAAGTGGCTAAGGCACATTAATTCTCAGCAATTTTAAAAGTTATTTTATTTTATTTTTAAAATATTGTATTTATTTACTTATTTATTTGTTATTGGATAGAGACAGAAAGAAACTCAGAGGGGGTCGAGATGGAGGGAAAGAGACAGAGAGTTACCTGCAACCCTGCTTCAGCACTTATGAAGACTTCCCCCCACAGGTGGGGACTGGGGGCTTGAACCTGTGTACTTGTACACTATAATGTATTTTTATTAGAGGGAAATCGAGTTACAACACCTTTACTGATTCATGTGTATAGTTTCTCACCTCTGCTATGTACTCTTGACCCTTCCCCTTCAAGGATTCCACACCCCGTTTCCTTCTACCAGAGCCCTGCTCAGCTCTGCCTTATGGTGGTGCTAGGGATTGAACTTGAAAGCTCAGAGAGTCAAGCTTCAAAGTTGTTTGCATGTGGGCTGCTTGTACAAAACTCCACTGCCTCCTCAGTGTCTGGAGGCAAGGGTGGGGCGGACCTCCTGAGGTCCAGGGACATACCTGAGGGATGGAGTTGGGCACATGGAGGAAGACAGGGACCCCCAGGAGTGCTTCAGAAACACAACTCAATTTTATTGGGGTGAAGACAGATTTATATATGGTTTTAGAAAAGGAAGAAAAGGGGCAAAGAAAAAAGGGAGAGGACCAATAGGAGAAGATCAGTCCAAATAAGGAATATTGGGGAGAGGTCCATTGCTGGTATGTGGAACAAGGTGGCTAGTAAAGGAATTTATGGCCAGGCCAGGAATTAATGGTCCTCGTGAATAGGGCTAATCTTATCTCTGGCCGCAGGGGGCCTCTTATATTGCTGGGCAGTGATCCCTTAGGCTACCCATAAGCCGAGGGGGGGAAGCACCTGCTGACCTCTTTGCAGAGAGAATCCGGGGTTCAACCCCCTCAAGACCTAGGGTCGCCTAGAAACCACTCCCCACATTCGCATAATCATTATGCTGTCTTCCCAGCACCCACCCACCCCGCCATTCAATTTTTTATATGACATTGGTTTAAATATTATCACAGCATTCTTTCATAGATTATATTTTATGGCTAACATGTCTTTCGTATCAATTTAGCTGCATCATTCATTTTGAAATGATGTGCTTTTCTTGTCATTTAATCATTTTCAATCATAATTTACATTAGGCTTTTTCATTGAGTATGTGAGTTACAGGAAAGCATGATTTTCATGATAAAAGATACATGATACAATGGTGATATTGGCTTCATACTGATGTTTATTTTCATCTATTTAATTTTGTAATTTAATTACAGAATGTGATCTGCAAGCTATATGTCCTTTAAAAAGTGGTTAAACTACTTTCCAGCCTAGTCCAAGGCCAGCTTGTGGTAAATGTTTCTTGTGTACTTAATGATCACATTTTTCTCAATTTGTTGAATGAAATGCTTGATGTCTATTCATTAATCGGGTTTGATTATTGAATTGATCAAATTAACTGTTTTTGTATTAAAATTTATGTTTTATGTACTAAAGTTTTATGTGTTTTTTGTTGTTATTTGTTTGTTTCTGTTTCAAATAATGACTCGTCTGTTCATTATGATTTGAGGATCTTATTTGATTTTGTTTTCACAAATTAAAGCAGCTGTATTTTCTGTTTCCAGGTTCTTATTGTCTGAGTGTCTTGGCTTGCTAGCTCAAGTTTGCTACATCAGCTTACTTGAAATCACAATACCTATTCTCCTTGAGTGCTTTGCATTTCATTTTTATGTCACTAATTCCCAATCCATTGTTACTTTATTTTTGTTTTTCTCCTAGAGTCTTCTGTCTTGAGATACAAAAATGACCTTACAGAGTGGTTTTGTGTTGCCTTGTAGGTGATTCCCTTACAGATTCTCATGGTCCTTGTTCCATTTTCAGTTTATTTTGAGACCTTGTAAGATTTGACTTGCAAACATAGTATAAGATCAGAACTCATGCCTATATGTGACATACATCTTGGATTTGTCTTGGGTGGCTTTTCTATGTTTTTTTACATACTTTTTGAGCAAACAGAACTTCAGTTTCTTTGACACTTTCAAAGCCAATCAGTGACATTTTTTCCAATTTCCTTTTTAAAACTTTTGACTAAAGTATAATATAATATGGAAAAGAATTCATGAGCATACAGCTTGAAGAATTTTACAATTTTAACCTTATGTATCCAACACTCAAATAACAGTGATAATGACAGTGTAGAATATTACACAGTCTAGCAAGTTTAATTACTCCCCTGAATTCTAACAGTGTAGATTGATTGGGTTTGCTTTTGGAGCACAGCACATGCATTTCCTTTTCACTCTCTGTAACTTAGTTTATAGTCAGTGCCCTCTCCTCCATTCTCATTTTCTGTCTCTGTCTCTGTATCTCTCTCTCTGTCTCTCTATCTCTCTCTCTCTCCCCCCTATGCATGGAAGAAAGTCATTCTGCCTGTCTGGCATCCAAACATGAGGTGGAAAGAGAAAAAATAAAGAGTATTAAAGGGGGGTTAGGTGCTGAGATATTGTACAGATATGGTTGAACATTGGCAGGGCCCACAAACCACTATATTTCCATGCAAATATTATTTACATATCTCCCACCACATTATCCCCTCAGGGTATTGCTAATTGCCACCAGCTAAAACTACAGCAACTGCAACTAAGGAAGTTCCCAGAATGTCTTTTTCTTTTCACCAGCCTCTTCTCTAGCCAATTCCATCCCGACTTGCCACTTCGGTTTTTACCCTATAAAACCCACTGCTGTTCCTGGTTTTGCCCCTCTTTTTCTCTTCCACATCCTGACTTGGGAGAAGACCTGGAGAAGGGCTGGTGTGCATAGTGGGAGGTGTCCATTTTGCTAGCTCCACGTGGCCTAAAACCGCTGTGCTCACACCCGACTCTGGGACATCAGCATCAATAAAGAATTGTATTACCACGCCACCACAAGTTCTAGTCTCTCTCTCGGGTGAAGCTAGCCCGGCAGCTGGGCATTTGTGCACCAGTTAATATTACAATGAAAGGACCTGGGTTCAATCCTCCACTCCCCACTAGCAGGGAGGAAACTTCACAGCGGTGCAGTGGGTCTCCCTTTTTCCCTTTCTATCTCCCCCTTCCATCTCAATTGCTCTGTCCTAACCAGTTAAACAAAAATAGAAAAGAAAAAAAAGGAGTAAAGGAAAGATGGCTGCCAGAAGCAGTGGATTCCTGTTGCCAGCACTGAGTCCCACTGAGGGCAGGAAAAAAGTGTAATAATAGCATGGCTACCTCCTCCTAAATACATGTACATATGGGAGATATTCAGAAATGCTGAGTAACTCATGTGGTCCTAGACACCATTTTCAAACAGTTCAGTCAATACTGAACACTTGGGAAGAATGAAAGTAGGATTAGTTAGTAGGGTTACAAAAAAGAGAGCGAAGGAATACAGACCCAAGTTCCTATTTCTCCACTGATCCAATACTTTCTAAGAGGATGCCCTTAGCACAAAGGTATCTTCATTCTCCCTTCAGGAACTGTCCTATGAAATTAACATTTTGCCAAAGACAAACTTGGGGTGACAGCTTTTTGTTCTGTCACATTGTCTCTCTGTGGATGGACAATAGACAAATCATTTAATAGTGATTTAATATTGATTTATATAATTTATGTGGGGGGTATAATTCCACACTGTTCCCACCACCAGAGTTCTGTGTCTTCATCTCCCTCCACTGGAAACTGCAGTCATTCTCCCGTGGTCAGAAATATAGGTTGATTCTATAATACAGAGATATAAATTTTTTCAGTGTTCCTGTCTTCATTTCCTTTCTAAGTCATACCTACAGCTATTATTACTTCCTAGTTAGACAGATAATTCTGAATTATACTTTATCCAAACTACATTTGTCAAACTACTTTTGTCAAAGAATGTAGTTTTCTCTATAGCTCTATTACCACCCCCCCCCCCCGCCCCATTTACTTTTAGGGCACCATGCTGCCTGTAACTCTCCAAGACTCCTTACCCTGATCAGTTAGACAAATTTTATTTTGTCCCTAAGATTTCCACAGCAGCACAAAATGTCTACTCTAGACAAAATTCCACCCCCAAAATCATTTCCCTGGGTGTTGTTTTCTTACTGGACTGTGTATCCCTGAAAGACACAAGATGTTAATTCCTGTCCCCAGCACTTGGCAATTCCTGGGTCTGAAAATTAGAGACTGAATGACTCTCATACAGGAAAGACAGATAGCTCCTGTACACCCCCTTCCCCAATTCTGCACTAATTATACTCTCTTCCCAATGGTTAAGGGGAAAATCTTGAAGCATAGGCTAAGTAACCAAATAACAGAAAATCAGCCCATCCTGGGTCTGCAACTCAATACTCCTGTGACAGCTGTGCAGACAGACATGCCTGCCCTTAGTGGACCGCAAAAGAGGAAGTGGGTTGATTTGCATGAGGAATCATATCACTATGCTGTTGTGGAGCCTGAATACCGCCCTGCTGAGAGCCAGGCAGTGAAGTAAAAGCTCCCGCAATTAATTGTGCATTTGATAAATAAGTTCAGCCAAGTGGCTAATTTATGTCAACATTTCTACATGTGCTTTGAAAGCTGTGGTCACTGCAATTCTCTCCTTGTGTAGACAAGCCTTAGAAGAACAACAATGATTCCTGTTGGCATAACAGGAAGGGTATTTATCTAAATGAAACGCTTTCTGTAGCAGCATACTTTTTTAGCCCTCGCAATAAAATCTTGGGGGCCAGCGAGCAACACGGTTACTTAGCAACTACTAGCTTGATTCTCAGAAACCAGGTATTATGTAAAATCAAATAAATAAAATCAGGGGATCTGTGGCTAGCAGGATGAATCAAGCCTTAAGATTTCACCAGATTAGGGCAAACCAACAGCACCTCCTCTCAGAAGCACAACCCTTCCCCCAACCCAAGTCTCTGTACCTGAAGCTGCAACACCTGTTAGCCCCAGAAGGACTTGATGCATGTTGGTTGACAGAGATGGTACTTCAGATGCTAGCAATAATGATAATGAACTTGGCACAGTGACAGAAGAAAAGGAAAGTGAGTGTGGACCTGGTAAGAGCAGTCCATGGGTATCAGATCTATTAGAGGTCAGGCCAGTGGAAGAGGAAATAGAAAATTCTCAAAGGTTCCTCCATATAAATCTGGGAAGAGAAGTGCCATGTGACCTGAATATATGCTCTTTGAGGGCAGGAACCTTGAATGCAATTGTCACTACTGCATTCCCAACACCAGTACATAGCAGGCACTGAGGGAGTGATGAATGAATTTGAGAGGAAATAGTCTCCAAATTAATCAAGGACAAAGGAAAAACTGAATCCAATGTATAGCTGCCCTCAGAGCCACAGGCATAGAATAAGAAAAATATTCAGCTTGTTAAGCACACGTTCCTACTCACTTTCTTCTTTTTCTTTTCTTTAATTTGTTTTTATTTTTATTAATAGATTGTAAAATTATAAAGGATAGTTCTATACATCAGTCACCACTAAAATTCTATGTCCCCACACTCCCATCTGCCAAAGATAAGCACCTTAGTTCTTACAAAGTCTTAAAAACTGTTTGCTTCTGTTCCTTCTCCTCCTTTGCCTTCTCCTTCCCTTCTCTTTCCCTTCTCCTTCCCTTCTCCTTCCCTTCCCCTTCTCCTTCCCCTTCCTCATCTCCTTTTTTTTTGGAAGTTCAAGTGTATCAGTTCTCTAGACTCCACATATGAGTGATACCACCCTGTAGTTGTCTTATATCTCCTTACTTATTTTCATCAAGCACAATCACCTCCAGTTCCATCCATTTTTATCTCAAGGGACACAAATCATTTTTTTAAATCTCAGAGTAGTATTCCAAATGAGTATATATCTCATAGCATCTTTACCCAGTCATCAGTCCATGGGCATATAGGTTGCTTCTACCCTTGGGCTATAGCAAATAATGTAGCTATAAATATAGGGGGTGCATGTCCCTTTGAATGAGTGTTCAGAGTATCCTTTGGATAAATGACTAAGAATGGTGTTGCTGAATCATAAGGTAATTCATTTTTATTTCTTTAAGGACTCTTTGTGCAGTCTCCCAAAGGTGCTACACCTGTTTACAATCCCACCAGTAGTGTGCCAGAGTTCCCTTTTTCTCCACAACCTCTCCAACACCTGGCATTTCCTGTTTTGGTAATGTAGGTAATTTTCACAAGTGTGAGATGGAATTTCAGTGTCGTTTTAGTTTGCATTCTTTTAAAAATTTGTTTATAGTTATTTATTTTCCCTTTTGCTACCCTTGTTTTTCATTATTGTTGTAGTTATTATTGTTGTTGTTATTGATGTCATCAGTGTTAAGACAGAGAGAAATGGAAAGAGAAAGAGAAGACAGAGGGGGGAGAGAAAGATAGACACCTCAGACCTCCTTCACCACCTGTGAAGCAACTCTCCTGCAGGTGGGCAGCCAGAGGCTGAACCGGGATCCTTACACCAGTCCTTGTGCTTTGTGCCACCTGCCCTTAACCCACTGCGCTACTGCCTGACTCCCCCTTAATTTTCATTCTTTAATGATAAGTGAAGTGGAACATTTCTTCATGTGTCTGTGGCCCATATGTATCTCTTCTTTAGAAAACTGTCTGTTTAGTTCTTTGGCCCACTTTTTTTTTCTTTTGTAGATCTTTACCAATTCTTTATATATGTTTCTCACCAGTTGCTTATGAGATATGTAATGTACATATACCTTCTTTCATTTACTGGGTTACCTGGTTATGCTTGTGTAGTGAAGAAGCTTTTTAGTTTCATGTGGTCCTATTTATTTACTCTTGTTTTCATTTACCATACCCAGGAGGTTGAGTCTCCAAATACAGGACTCTGTTGAATAATAGTGGTGATAACAGCCATCCTTGTCTGGTTCCCAGCTTTAGGTGGAAATATTTCAGCTTTTACCCACTAAGAATGATGTTAGCTGTGGATTTGTTATAAATACTCTCTATTATGTTGAGGAATTGTACTTCTACTCCCAGTTTCTGAAAGGTCTTTGTTATAATGGATATTTGATACTTCCAAATGCCTTTTCAGTATCAGTTGATATGACTAAATGATTTTTTATCTTCCTTTTTGTTGATATGGTGGATTACATTAATTGATTTGTAAATGTTAAACCATCCCTGTTTTCTAGGGATAAGTTCAACTTGGTCTTGATGCATTATTCTCTTGATATGTTGCTGGATTTGATTAACTAAGATGTTGTTGAGGAACTCTGCACCAATGTTCATCAGGGAAACAGAGAGAAAAGCAAAGACCATAGCCGTGAAGCTTCCCTCAGTGCAACTGGGTACTGGGTGCTTGAACTGGGTTTATAAGCAACCACCTTTCCTGGTGAGCTATTTCTCCTGCCCAAATTATTTTATTTGCTACCAGGGTTTTTTGTTTGTTTTTTATATTTACTAACAGAGAGAGGGAGAGAGAGAAAGAGAGGAGACACCACAGAGCACCACTCTGTCACTTGTGAAGCTTCTCATGTGCATGGTTACCATGTGGCCTCTGGGTCTCCAAGGCAGGCCCTTGCACATGATAAAGTATTTGCTCTACTCTACTGGGTGAGCTGTATTCCAACCCCTTACTAGCATCATTCATGGCTTTGAGGCCAGGAGGCAGTTCACCATCATTCCCAATTAACAGACATGACAGCAACTGCAGTATCATGGATATTTTATCAGGAATACTTAAAACAAAAGACCCTTTTTAAGTAGTAAATAGAACCTCATGTATCACATATGTGCTTCTATGAGCATAAGCCCTTTTTTTCTTAATGCGACACCAAGGAATGAACCCAGGGCCTCATGCATTTATCATACCACTAAGTCATTTCCCTGTCCCATATTTCTGCTTTTCAAATTTTCAAAAGAAAGAACATCAGGGAGAAACAGAAAGAGAAGAGAGAGCAAATATCTCTGCATCATCCATAGTGCTCCCAGGTGGTGTTAGGACTCCAACCCTGGGTCTTATGCACAACAGGGCATGTGCTGTCCTATTTGTGCTACCTCCTGGCCAAAGAACATATATCCTCTATACCAGGCTGCTTCTCTATGCTTGTCCTATCATGTCCTAAGACCTATGACCCAGGAAGTAAATCTTACAGAGACGTAGCCTACCATTGGCCTTTGTTTATGGATGTCCCTTCCTTGTACAGGATTCAGGCATATCCACGAAAAGAATTTTGAATACGTATTTGAATCTTGGCTGCTCTCCAAGAGCGATGCTGGGGACAGTCCCTCCTGGATGCCAGGGGGAGCCAGCTAGGGAAGCCCTGCAACACAGAGGAGGCAGAAGGTCCACCAGCTGCCATGCTGGAAGCCACCTTCCCCTCATTTTTAGCCTCTTCTGATTAAAAAGCTCAACTCTTTTGCCTCCACAACATATTTCTGCTTCTTCAGATTTGCCGAGACAGTTCCCTGCCCTCCAGCAAATTCACACTGCCAAAATGTCCAGGTATAGTCGCTTGCTGGCTCCAGGCTCTGTTTCAGGAGGGGAGGTGAGTTGCTGCTTCCACCTCTGTGGTTGTATCTGCCGGAGCCACAACCTCAATCCTAGGGCATTTTGGAGGCCACTACAGCAGCATTTATTATCCTGACCCCCCCCACCACACACACACACACACACACACACACACACACACACACATCTGAGAGTCTCAGTGGCCTTACAGAAGTGAACAGTTGCTAGAGTCAACATGTGTTAAGCCCAAGCTTGGGCCAGGACTGCAAAGTGTTTGTTGGAATCACTTCCAACACAATAGCACAGACAGAAATACAGGTCCCTTCCTCATAAGCTCATAGCCAGCCAGGCAAATGGAACCGCCACTCTCAACCTACACTGTCACTGTCCACACACACAGGGTTAGCATGGCCTATCACCATCCTATTCCTCTCTCTCCCTTTCATGCACGGTGCTCTTACCTGCTCCTTTGTGGGACAATGTGCCGGGATAGCCTGAGGGTACTTCTTCCCGAGCTAGTGCTCTCTGGCTTGGTGAGAACTCAACTGGAGCCGATCTAGGCTGCTGCGTGGGAGAGGGATCAGGAAATCGTGCCGCACTAACTTCCGCAGGAGATACACTCTGGAACTCTCGGAGCCGGAAAGCAATTTCCAAGTGTCTTTAATCAGAAGAGCAGCTGTTTTTATACTCTCCAAGTAGGGTGGAAACAGGATGTGATATAGAGAGGGTGGAGAGAAAAGTGACTGGTGAAAATCAGAGTGTGACAAGGAGGGGGCGGAACAGGCGAGAATCCTATCACTGAACCACCAATGCCCTGGAGGGAGTGCTTTATGTAAATGTAAAAGTGATTTATGTAAATAGACCAAAGCTTTGAATGGGATCAGTAAATCCCTGTATAGGCATATGGTTAAGCAGAAGTCAGGGGGAGGTGGCATACTACCCAACAACAATGTAAGTCACCAGATAGGAAAGCTTGTATCTCCTACTAAGTACATTTAAAAATATATATTTTATTTATCGATTGAATGACACAGAGAAATTGAAAGACTAGAAGGACATATGGAGAGAGAACAAGAGACACCTTCAGACCTGCTTCACTGCCATTGAAGCTTCCTCTCCCCTGCAAGTGGGGACCAAGGGCTTGAACCTGGGTCATTGCACATGGTAATGTGGGTCATAGCCTAGCCTCTCAAGCACATATTCATGCCTGTCCCATGCTTTGCTGTGACTACCTGGAACATCAGACAATCAGTCTCCTGCCCATGCCAGTTTCCCCAGCTGTGTCAGCATCCTGTCTCTTTTCACCATCATACACAATGAACCCGTCTCTTGAGATTAACCACACTCAAGCTTCCCCCATGAAAAACGTGACTGGAAAGTGCCCCGGCACCTCTACAGTCCTTCCAGCTTTCTGATCACTGTCCTGTCTCTCCTTTCACACCCAAATCACTCAAAAGAATCCTCTCAGCCCAGCAGCTCCTCCCCTCCAGTTCATTCCATACTCTCTCCCTCTCTCCTTCCTTCCCTCCCTCCCTCAAGTTTTCTACAGCATTCTAACTAACATTGAAGTATGCCAGCTTCAGTTTCTTCACTTCTTGGTCTTTCCTTCTGTCCCCTCCATCTCTGTTGAAGGTGTGTATACCTCTAACTGTCATTCAGAATACATCTGGACTGGGTTTTCAATAAGCATGTCCTTATTACAAAGGTATTTTTTTTTAATAAATACAGAGACAAACTAGGAGAGAAGGAACAGACAGAGCTGGGGAGAGACACCTACAGGCCTGCTTCACTGCTTGTGAGACTTTACCCCTGCAGGTGGTGATGGAGGCCTTGAACCAGGAGTCCTTGCTGACTGTAGTGTGTGCACTCACCCCAGTGCTCCACTGTTACACCCCTACAAAGCGTTTCCTTATCCCCAAGCAAGTCATCCACAACCCTAGCTAAAATGCCCACTTAAGTGGATGCCTCCCACCTTCCCATCTCCAAAACAGACCTCTTTTCTGTGTGTCCTCAACTCTCTAAGTCAGCTCTAAACTGATACGTCAATTTCTGGCTGCCACTATCTACTAAACAAATGAAGATAATTTAATTTTTTTCTTATTATCTTTATTTATTTATTGGATAGAGACTTCCAGAAACAGAGAGGGAAGGGAGAGATAAAGAAGGAGAGAGACAGAGAGACAACTGCAGCCCTGCTTCACCACTCATTCCCTGTAGGTGAGGACCGGAAACTTGAACCCGGTCCTTGTTGCATTGTAACATGTGTGCTCAACCAGGTGTGCCACCAAATAAGGATACTTTTAAAAAGTAAAAAAAAAAAAGCTGTTTTATTCAAACCTTGGTACAAAATATAGGAATAAATATGTTCTTGACTGACAAATGACAAAATTGGGGCCTGGTGATGGTGCATCTGCTGCTTAAGTGCACAATTACCATGCACAAGGACCCAGGTTTGAGGCCCCTGCTCCCCACCTGCAGGAGGAACACTTCACAAGTTACGAAGGAAGTTCGTAGGTGTCTCTCTTTCTCTTTCCCTATCTCCCCCTCTTCTCTCAATTTCTCTTTGACCTATCCAATTTAGAAATAATAATAATAATATGAAAAGAAAAAAGGGGAAAATGGTCTCTAAGAGTGGTGGATTTGTAGTGCTGGCACCAAGCCCCACTGAGAACTCTGGTGGCAGAATGAAAGAAAAATAAAATAAAATAAAAATAACAAAGATAATTCCAGATGTCTACCCTTCACTTGGGAAGTACAGCTCTCTCCAGTCTTATCTAAATGTTTTCTTCTTCTTCTAGCATTTGCCCTTCCGTAGCCAGGTTGAGCAGCGTCAGGTTGAGCCTGATGTAAAGTTTCGAGACCTCCTTTGAATCTGGAGAGGTGGCAGTCATTGACTATGTGGGTCATAGTCTGTCTGTAGCCACAGGGGCAGTTCGGGTTGTCTCTGGCTCCCCAGCGATGGAACATAGCGGCGCACCAGCCATGGCCTGTTCGATAGAACTGAGGAGGGCCCAATCATAACGTGCTAGGTCAAAGCCGGCTTGACGCTTGCAGGGGTCTGTGATGAGGTGTTTGTTCTTTACATCAGCTGACTGCCAACTCTGTTTCCAAGAGTCTGGAACAGAGAAGTTCAGTGTAGGCGTAGGGGACCAGATTGGGTGACGAGACGTCAAGCGTTGGACAGGGTGGACGAAGATATCCGCGTATATTGGCAGGTCCGGTCGAGCGTAGAGGCAAATAACATCACCAATTGACCAATAAGAATGCATTTGGCAAAGGACAGCCCCTCAACATTAAGTTGGAGGACTCAAAGAGCAGGACCAATAGCTTGAAAGCTGTCAGGAGCTGCTTGTTGCTGGCTTTGAAAGTGACTGGGATCCATGTGGATTCAGTCGGCTAGGGAGGATCGTCAGTTTCCCCAATGAATGGGTATTCACGGGATGCACCACAGGAAGGTCAATCCAATGCATCCCATCTAAATGTTTGATGAGCTGCAATTCAATGGAGACATTATTTTTTGCCATGATTTGACGCAAAACTCACCAAATAGTTTATCTTGCATTTGAGACTATCTCAGATGGTGTTTCTTGATTGCAAATTCTAAGAAATACTTATAGGCATTTTCACATTTCTATTTCATAAAAATAAAAAATTACATAAAAGAAAAAGTAATCAATAGATAAAATATTTAGTGGTAAAACTATGAACTTTATGTCCTATATTCCAAGAATAATATTCATCATCTTACTAATTGTAGTGAACCGTAGCCATAGCACAACCTCTGCATAAATACGCAGGCCTGGTTTTAGTGTCAAGGCCAACTGTAGATGCCAGGGCGCTAACCATCACTCTATCAAATGAGGCACAATGATCCAAGGAAAAACAGTAGATACTATTAGAATATAATTAAACTGCTAGATGTCTTTGGTCTTACAGCTTAAATAAACATCAAACATCAATTTATAGACTTTGGATATATTTTTTTTAACCTCGAGATTTTTGAAGGTGGCCACTCTTCGAGATTGGAGTGTCAGAAGGACTCAAAAAATTCAATACAAAATATTATTAGAGTTTATCTGTGTTTCCGTCTCAAAATACAGTTCAGGTTAATAGCCTGGAATCCCAAACGGTTATCGTTATTATTTTTTTTCATATCTTTGCACGGGTGGTGTACCTGTACACAGGTTAGAATGCACAAGGGCCCAGGTTCAAGCCCTTAGTCCCCACTTGCAGGGGGAAGCTTCATGAGTGGTAAAAAGGTGCTGCAGGTATCTATCTATCTATCTATCTTCCCCTTTGCTCTCAATTTCTCTCTGTTCAATGGAAAATAAATAAATACAATTAAAAGTAATTTTTAAACGTAATACTGTATTTTTAGAAACAGTTTTACATGGAAGCAATTTGATTCAGATTTTAATGAAATGAATTCCCTTAAACATCAGCAACAATCCCACTGCCAACAAGTACATATGCATTCTGACAAAGTTCTGAAATCAGTAAACAGGAAAACGTCTGCAAAAGAGAGCTAAGTCCATCTGTCAGATGTAATCTGTGATGATGCCATTCCTGTGTCATCCCCTATAGAGGAGATAGAAAAGGTTTTCTTTCTAACCACCACACACTAATGGTAGCTGCAAACCTAATCTTTCAGACACACAGAAAAGACTAGTAAGTGCCCTTCATGATCCTGTCATATAGCTTTTGACATGCCCTGTCAAAATAAATGAGTTTCCAGATGAAATACTAGAGAGTCAATTAAGTAATCAAAAATATATAAATAACTAGTGTGTGTGTGTGTGTGTGTGTGTGTGTGTGTGTGTGTATGTGAGAGAGAGAGAGACATGCATGCCTGCTATACATAGACAATTTCCCCATTCTCAGGCCACTTTTTCATTTAGATAAAGAGACAGATAGAAAGAGAGACACCACGACACAAGAGCTTCCCCCAGTGCTGTGAAACCCCAATGAGATGCAAAGGCTTGAACTCAAGTCCCTATGCATGACAAGAGCTCTACCTTTTGAGTTGTCTCTAAGTCCAAGTAATAAACAGTTTCTCCGATAAACATGTTCTACGCAATATTGGAGAGTTACGAAAAGCTAACCACCCAGGTGGCGCAAAATGCAAGGACAGGCATAAGAATCCGGGTTCGAGCCCCTAGCTCCCCACTAGCAGGGGAGTCGCTTCACAAGCGGTGAAGCAGGTCTGCAGATGTCCATCCCCACCCCCGTCTTCCCCTCTTCATTTCTCTCTGCCCTATCCAACAACAATGACATCAATAATAACTACAACAATAAGACAACAAGGGCAACAAAAGGGAATAAATATAATAAAAGACTTTTAAAAAGCTATCCACCAAAAGTTTTCTTTTTTAATTTATTATTATTATTATTATTATTTCCTCCAGGGTTATTGCTGGTGCTCAGTGCCTACAACACGAATCCACTGCTCCTAGAGGCTATTTTTTCCCTTTTGTTGCCCTTGTTGTTGTTTTTATCCTTGTTGTGGTTATTATCATTCTCCTTGTTATTGATGTCATTGTTGTTGGATAGGACAGAAATGGAGAGAGGAGAAGACAGAGTGGGAAAGACACCTGCAGACCTGCTTCACTGCTTGTGAAGCAACCCCCTGCAGGTGGGGAGCTGGGGGCTCGAACTGGGATCCTTATGCTGGTCCTTGCACTTCATGCCATGTGCGCTTAACACCACCAGAACCCCTCCACCAAAAGTTTTCTAAGGCTAAATTGTAATGAGGCATCCAGTAGCCAGTTCAGACTGGAACCTTACCTTCTGGCCATGTCTACACTGAGTACTCCTTTACCAGATCTTTCACTGTTGTCTTCTTTCCCTCTGTGGGCATGAGGACCAAGCCTTCAGTTCTTCACCCCTCATCCCTGGCCCCTTCAACTCAAGTGTCAACAGCATCCTTGACACTTTACTCTGTCATCTCATGTCGGTAGTCCCCTTTCTTGAAGAGACATTATTTATTTATTGAATAGAAACAGCTAGAAATCGAAAAGGGGGTGATAGAGAGGGAGAGAGACAGAGAGATACCGGCAGCACTGCTTCACGACTCACAAAGCTTTCCCTTACAGGAGGGGGCAGGGGCTCGAACCCAGGACATTGCACATTGTAATGTGTGCTTAATGTGTGCGCCACCACTCATCCCTGAAGAGAAGTTCTGACCATGTACTCTAACTGTGTAACAGGAATTCCTCTGCTTGGGGATCTGGCCCACAAAGGTGAAACTTCTATGCTTATGTTCCAGCCCATCATTGCTCTTGCCTAAAGGGGCACCAACATACACCAGGTCCGCAAGGATCTGAACTGTACTCTTGGCTGAATGGCTCCTTTTCCTGAACCAACAGGAACTGAGAAACAATCTTTGAGGGGTCTGGTGGTAGCGCACCCTCTTATATGCACATAGTATAGAGCACAAGGAGACCCACAAGAACCAGAATTTCAGGCCCCACTCCCCACCTGCAGCTGGGACAGTGTGGAAGTGATAAAGCAGGTCTACGCAAGTCTCTCTTTCTCTCTTACTCTCTATATCTCTCCTCTCTCTCAAATTCTCTCTGTCCTATCAAAACAAAATGGAAAGAAAGGAAGTTGGGGAGGGAAGAAAGAAAGAGAGGGAGAGAGAGAGAGAGAGAAAGAAAGAAAGAAAGAAAGAAAGAAAGAAAGAAAGAAAGAAAGAAAGAGGAAGGAAGGAAGGAAGGCAGAAAGGAAGAAAAGAGAGGAGAAGGAATGGAAAAGAGAAGGAAAGGGAAGGGAAGGGAAGGGAAGGGAAGGGAAGGGAAGGGAAGGGAAGGGAAGGGAAGGAAAGGAAAGGAAAGGAAAGGAAAGGAAAGGAAAGGAAAGGAAAGGAAAGGAAAGGAAAGGAAAGGAAAGGAAAGGAAAGGAAAGGAAAGGATAGGGAGAGCTGCTCGGAGTGGTAGATTCGTAGTGCCAGCTCCAAGCACATGAGATAAACCTGAAGGCAAGAAAGAGAGAGAGGAAGAGAGAAGGGGGGAGAAAAGAAAAGAAAAGAAAAGAAAAGAAATACTTGATTTCAGGAGAATGTTTAAAAGAATCAAGCTGAGGACATGAGCCCTGGAGGGACTTGAACCTGAGAACAGAGCTCAGATGTCCCTGAAAGAGATGGTTCTAAGACTGAGTCTTGGTAGAGAACTTTTATACACTGTGTATATTGTGGAGGAGGTTACAGTAAGTATTTTGTTTTAGCAGTTGCATAATACAGTAACAGTGTGAGCTAACTCCATATTATCTCGGCACTGAGGCCACCAAAGAAAGTAATTTTATTTCTCTTTCTATTTTATTTGTTATCCCATTCTGGGAATAGCAGTTTGGACTCCTTAGACCAATTGTTCTTTGTATGACCTTGATGGCTGATGAAGGTCAGTCTCAAGTCTCTGTGACTCTTTGCCTTCAGAATCAGTGCGTGGTGTGGTACCTTCACAGAACCAGACTCTTGAGTTCTCACTTTTGGCTCACACACATATGTCCAAGAAAGATGGTGGCTTTCAGATGATAATAAGTTCATAATTGCTGCTAGGAATGCACATGGCCTTTCTCCTCTACTGATTCTTCTTGGAAAAATATCAAGCTGGTCTTCTTGGAAAACCTTAAGAGGAGGGTTCCCATTGTTACAAATGACATTCTTCTTTGTAGTATTTTGTCTCCCTAGTACAAGGGGCAGAGTGTACCAGGCTAGGGGCACCTTCGACTTCTTTTAGTCCTATTTAGTCCTTATCATGACAAAGCACAAATCACACATAGAATGCATAAACAAGTGAATTCATAGTGGTAATAGCATTGAATTTCGATTTGGTGGATCCGGAATAAAGTCTCAGTTTTACCTTTTATCAGCTTCTTTTTTTTTTTCTTTTTTTTAAATCACTATATTGGAGGGGAGGTTAATGATTTTCAAGTAAGTGGTTGACATGTGGGTATAACTTTTCACTTCCCTGTGACAGATGTCTGCAGGTAGTGTCTGCAAAACACTCTTGCACTCAACCTTCATCCTTCTCTACCATCATGCACTAGGACCCCTCAGAGCTCCCACACCCTCCTCCCCCTACTTCCCCAGAGTCCTTTCCTTTGGTGCAATATACAATACCCAGCCCAAGTTTTACTTTGTGTCTTCTGTTTTTGAGATAAGCCAAAAAAAGAGAAGAATGAATATGGGATGATCTCAGATTATCAATCTGCACAAGGGATCTTAGACAAATCTGCCTATTCCTTTATCTGTAAAGAGGAGAAAAGCCACCCATCAAAATTAGCTCACAGTATTTTTTTGTGTGTATATATATATATATATTTGCATGTATGCATAATTTATTTTAATTTGGTCTCATTAATTAAGCTATCACTAAATCAATCCAATCAAAGGAAGTCATTTTTGATAAGGGGGATCTGATACATTCTCAAGGATTTATTCCCACTTTATGGAGCTCTGTTTCTCATAGCTGATAGTATTGTTGGTTGATGTCAGGACAAAAATCAAGGAAATCTTCTTGAAAATTATCCCCCAGAACTTGAAGAAAATATGTGTCAGTGTCACTGTCTTTCTTTCACACGTACGTGTGCAAGGGCCAGCAGATGCAAGTGCAAGGCTAGTAAATCATCCTTCCAAGAACAGGGCAGGAAGGATTGCTCTAGCTTTTGTAGCTATCAGTCAGATCACTGAGGCCTATTTTCCCTTTTCTCATATTTCATTATGGTAATACAAAATCAATCAACCTACCCATGAATGTATTCAGGGATGATTTATATGTTGGCACTGTGCCTTTTACATAAATCCATATTTTTTCCTCTCCACAAAGGTCAAATGTACTACTGAACATCTGCTCTAAGAAAATGTTTATGGAGTCACTGGTGTTCTAGAATAAGGAGCCACTTAATGCTCCTAGGACATGTCTCTTATTGTCTGCCCTTTGTCAGATGCCTGTGCCTTATTGAACATGGGACTGCACCTGGCACAGAAAGCATGTTGAAAAATACAAAGCAACTTGAAAGAATTCGATCTGTAAGATACAATGGCCAACACATTGTCTAAAAATGCAATCCCAATATCTATTCTCATCTGACTAAGAAGACTCAATAGATAATGATGGGAAGCGTTTACACAGTGCTTCTATATGCCAGACAATGTCCTAAGTGCTTTACACAGTGAATTAGCCACTAGTATTATCTTATACAGAAGAGGAAATTGCAGCTTAGAGAGGTTAGGTGCCTCATCCAAGGTCAAGTTGTCAGTAGCTAGCTCACAAGAATACACAGTCAAGTAGTTGGATCCTAAAGTTTATAGTTTTAACTGCTATTCTATGGTCTGAAAGAATAATTAAATTATTTTAAAAAGATGACATAGTACTGTATTTTTATGAATGAGTCATAATTTATAACCACTTGTTAGTAAACATTTTGGTGAATTTTATTTTTTGTTTTGACTCTTAACTGCTATGTTGTTATGAACTTTTCTCTTTCCTTTCCTTTTCTTTTTTTTTTTTTAATTAGAAATAGGGGAGAAGAAAGGAGAGAACAAAATGTGCTTCCAGAAGCTTGGCTATAGAGTAGCAGCAGCTGAGTTTTGCTCTCCCCAATCAAGTAGGAATAGCAAAGAGGATCACCAGAGAACACAGAATTAGACTAGGATCATGTCAGGAACTCAACAAGCCACAGGTGAGTACAGATATGTGCAGCTCATGGACAAAAAGGGGCTTAAGGAGAGATTCCCAGGACTAAAAGTCTGTACTCAGGAGCAGCTAGTACCAGCCCATCAGTTTGCCAGTTAAAGACTGCTGTAGGGAAGAGAAAAATCACCTAAAACTTGCTGACTTACAGCTGTCAGTCTCCAGGATTTACTCAGAAACTCATAGGGCCAAAGAGTGCATCTCAGATCAGCTCTGACTGGTGGTGTGTTGGGGATTGGGCTCTGGATATTGGTCTCTTGGATGTGGGAGTCTCTTTGCATAACCATTGTGCTATCCATCCTCCACCCTGTTTTATCTCTTGGTCACTAGTGTGTGCTTAAGCTAAAAAATCTACTTAAAGTTAAAAAAACCCTCAGCCTCCATAGCCTTCAAGGAAGATTAATAACATAACAATGTAAGAAGGTCTAACAGCTACAGTGCTTTACCTCAGGGACTGAGATAACATTGAAACAACTATTAAGACTTGAAATTGTGAACTCTTAAGTACTTTAGTTAGACACATGTCAATCCAGGCAAGTGTGATCAGTGTATTGAAAATTAGTGAGGGAGGGACTTCATAACACACCAAATATAAAGGTTAACCCGAGAAGAAACACTGGAGACTGGAGAAATGAATCAGGACAAAAGCCAAGATTAAAAGTACTGAAAAGGTAGAAGCACATAAGAATGAGGTAGCGCAGTGAGTTAAGCACACATGGTGCGAAGCGCCAGGACAGGCAGAAGGATCCCGGTTCAAGCCCCCAGCTCCCCACCTGCAGGGGAGTCTGCAGTTGTCTATCTTTCTCTCCCCCCTCTGTTTTCCCCTCCTTTCTCCTTTTCTCTCTGTCCTATCCAACAACGATGACAACAACAGCAGCAATAATAACTACAACAATAAAAAAAAAACAAGGGCAACAAAAGGGGAAATAAATAAATAAATAAATATAGAAAAAAAATTTAAAAAGAATGAGGACAACATCCAAATACTAATCAATTCAACAATTACAGGAGTGAGAAAAACTTTTGAAAGTAATATCATCAGAAATGGGAAATAGAAATGAGACGCTGAAAGAAAACACTAATTATCTTGAGGTAATTAGAGAGCTGAAAGCTGAACTAGCTGATTTAAGAGCACAACTAGCTGATGAAGCTAATACAGTATCTGAACAGGGTAACAAAATAGTTAAGTTACAGAAAACATCACAGGGGAGAGAGAACAGAATAAGTGAGGCAGAAAACAGAATTAGCAAGATTGAAGATAAATTAGAGAAAACTAAGAAAGAAGTAAGAGAACTAAAAAAAGAGATTAAGAGAAACTGAAAATAACAGAGACATATGGGATGACTTCACAAAAAGTAATATATGCATCGTTGGCTTATCAGAGGAACAAAGAGAGGAAGGGGAAGAAAGCAATCTATAGGACATAATAGCTGAGAATTTCCCCACTCTAGACAACATAAAGTACATAAAGGTTGAGCAGTAGGTACTGGGTTAAGCACATATAGTGTGAAGCGCAAGGACCCATGCAAGGTTCAAGCCCCGGGATCCCCACCTGCGGTGGCGGGGGGGGAAGGTTGCTTTACAAGCAGTGAAGCAGGCCTGCAGGTGTCTATCTTTCTCCCCTCTATCCTCCCCTCCCACCTCAATTTCTCTCTGTCCTATGCAATAAAACAGAAAAAAAATGGCTACCAGGAGCAGTGGATTCATAGTGCAGGCACCAAGTCCCAGTGATAACCCTGGAGGCAAAAATGAAATGAAATGAAATGAAATAAAATGAAATATCTTAGCCCAGATGCAGAGAGAAAAGCAATGAGAAAAATGCATGATTATGTGTGGATGTGGTTATTTTTTATCTCTTTATATACAAGTTCCAAATCAGTGTTGTTGATTCAGGTAGATAGTTGAAGGAAGCACAGAGAGAAAGAGAGAGAGGGATGAAGAGGAAGAGAAAGATGAATTAAGCACACGTGGTTATTCCCACTCTTTCCAGAATCGTAAGTCAAATGACTAGAGCAGAAAAGACCCATATATATATATATATATATATATATATATATATAACAACAACAACAAAAAGAAGTTGACAATATGTAAGGAGAGGGCCCTGGAAGACTCTTCCTTCAGGAAGCTCTTTTATTTAGAGCTGTGTGTTACAGCAGAAGTCACCCAAGGACCATTGTGCTGTGGCTCACTTGGATCTACTTCCTTCTTCTGGCTTCTGGGGAGGGCCTGGGTTTTGCCTTCATCAGTGAAGGGTGAGCCAAGTAATGCTGTGACTGTTCTGAAGTTGAGTTTGCTTTTCCCTCGTGGATGTTTACAAATCTATGAATTTTCTAAGCAGGTGATTAGAAAATCCTCTCAGAAGAAAGAAGTCCACTGAGAGAAAAAAACTCAGAGGAAGCCACTTGAGAAGGGGGGAGGGGATTTCAGAGCCGGGGTATACAGAAAAGGTACAATTCCAGGTGTGCAGAACTCCAGAGGGTTCTGGAAGCAGCTGGGACAGATGATTCCAAAACAAAACAAACAAACAAATAAATAAATAAATAAATAAATAAATAAATAAATAAATATAAAAAGATAAGGCAAAAATTGATCAGCGGCAGGAGGGTCCAGGTTCAAACTCCCAGTTCCCCACTTACAGGGGAGTCACTTCACAGGCGAATCCCCCTTTGTCTTCCTCTCCATTTCTCTTTGTCCTATCTAACAACGATGTCATCAATAACAACAATAATAACCATAACAATAAAGAACAAGGGCAACAAAAAGGAAAAAATGTATGTATATATATATAATCAATAATAATAAAAATTATTATTATTAATGAGATTTTAACTGCTAGAATACTTTATGTGCTTGAAGTTTTAGAGTCACTTAGAGTTTGGAGCAGGGGCTTTTAATAACTTGATATTGAGCATTCAAGTGAAAAACTCTGGGCATACGTTTTTTGTTTTGTTTTATTTAATTCTAGGCAAAACACACACACACACACACACACTAACAGGTAAGAGATGTGTAGGGCTCTTGTGTAAACAATCTTTACAAAGACAAACAGATGCAAATGCCACCTATTTAGCTAGTCAAATGTTCTGATCACAGGCCACAGGGAGGAGAGGGGAGGCATGTGAGGGTTGAGCCTCTACTTTGAGTGGCCAGACATAAAAACCCAATGTTGCAAATTGAACAAAAAGATTAAGTGCTTGCTGTTTAAAATTGTCAAAGGAAGATCCAGAAAAGGCAGGCTAAAGGTTTTAGAAGAAGCTTTTCTGAGAGGAACAGGACTGGGAGCTATGAAAAGAGGGATGCTTGTTTGTCTTTACAAATCTAAATGGAAGTTGTAGAAACTCAGAACCAATATTGCTTTAATTTGGATACACACACACACACACACACACACACACACACACACACACACCAAATGGGAAAACAAAGGTGGAGGGAAAGGAGAGCTCTAAGGGTTAATTCCACTTACATGCAGCACTGAATGTCTTTTTTTTTTAAGTAAATTTTTTTAAATTAATTAATTTATTTATTCCTTTTGTTGTCCTTGTTGTTTTGTTGTTGTAGTTATTGATGTCATCGTTGTTGGATAGGACAGAGAGAAATGGAGAGAGGAGGGGAAGACAGATGGGGGAGAGAAAGACAGACACCTTCAGACCTGCTTCACCGCTTGTGAAGTGACTCCCCTGCAGGTGGGGAGCCGGGGGCTCGAACAGGGATCCTTCCGCTGGTCCTTGTGCTTAGCGCCACCTGCGCTTAACCCGCTGCGCTACCGCCTGACTCCCAGCACTGAATGTCTTGACTGGACATACCACTTCCACAAATCTCTACACACACACACATACACACACACACACACACACACACACACACACACACACACACACACACACACACACACACACACACACACCCCAAATGGGGAAACAAAAGTGGAGGGAAAGGAGAGCTCTCAGGGTGAATTCCACTTACCTGCAGCACTGAATGTTTTGACCAGACAGACCACTTCCACAAATCTCTTAGAAACACCATGCAACAAAACCAGGGAGATTTAGGGGCTGATTTGCTCCTACAGGGACAGCAGCTGTGTCGTGTCAATTTCTCAAGTCCAGAGGATGAGTGAAAACATGCTGCAGTGAAATTAATTGATATCTACAATCTGCTTTTCTTCTCCTTTGGATCCTTCCAGAAAGTGGGCAAAATGAAATATATATATCTGTAAAAATGGTGTGCATATTCTGTCCATGTCCTCCCCCCATTTTTGGATGGGGTTATTTGTTGTCTTTTTGTTGAGTTTGGCAAGCTCTTTATATATGTTGGTTATTAAACTCTTCTCTGATATATGGCATGTAAAGATCTTCTCCCATTCTGTGAGGGGTCTCTTGGTTTGGGTAGTGGTTTCTTTTGCTGTGCAGAAGCTTTTTAATTTGTAGTAGTCCCATAGGTTTATACTTGCCTTAGTCTTCTTTGTAATTGGATTCGTTTCATTGAAGATGTCTTTAAAATGTATGCGGAAAATAGTTCTGCCAATATTTTCTTCTAAGTATCTGATAAGTTTGTGGTCTAACATCCAAGTCCTTGATCCACTTGGAATTTACTTTTGTATTTGGTGAAATACAGTGGTTCAGTTTCATTCTTCTGAATGTTTCAACCCATTGTTTCCAACACCATTTGTTGAAGAGACTCTGCTTTTCCCATTTAATAGTCTGAGCCCCTTTGTCAAAGATTAGATGTCCATACGTGTGGGGACTCACTTCTGGGCTCTCAATTCTATTCCACTGGTCAGTTTGTCTATTCATGTTCCAGTACCAAGCAATTTTGATGACAGTGGCCCTATAATACATTTTGAGATCTGGGAGGGTGATGCCTCCAGTTATGTTCTTTTTTTCTCAAGATTGTTTTGGCAATTCTAGGTCTTTTCTGGTTCCAGATAAACATTTGTAGCATTTGTTCTATTCTCCTAAAAATGTGCTTGGGATCTTGATGGGGATAGCATTAAATATGGATCTGGGTAGTATATTCATTTTGATGATGTTAATTCTACCAACCCATGAACATGGAATATCTTTCCACTTCTTTGTGTCTTTTTCAATTTCTTTGAGTAGTGACTCATAATTTTCAGTATACAAGTCTTTCACTTCTTTGGTTAGGTTTACTCCTAGATATTTTATTATTTTAGTTGCTATAGTAAAAGGAATTGATTTCTGGATGTCAATATCTTCTAGCTTAGTGTTTCCATAGAGGAATGCCACTGACTTTTGAGTGTTAATTTTGTAGCCTGACACCTTACTGTATTTCCTGAAGATTTCCAAAAGCTTCTTGCTGGATTCCTTAGGTTTATCTGTGTATACTATCATGTCATCTGAAAATAGGGAGAGTTTGACTTCTTCTCTTCCAATCCGTATCCCTTTAATTCCTTGTTCCTGCCTGATTGAGATCCAAAAGGCCGAGAAACACATGAAAAAATGCTCCAAGTCTCTGATTGTCAGAGAAATGTAAATAAAGACAACAACGAGATACCACTTCACTCCTGTGAGAATGTCATACATCAGAAAAGGTAACACCAGCAAATGCTGGAGAGGGTGTGGAGTCAAAGGAACCCTCCTACACTGCTGGTGGGAATGTAAATTGGTCCAACCTCTGTGGAGAACAGTCTGGGGAACTCTCAGAGGGCTAGATATGGACCTACCCTATGACCCTGCAATTCCTCTCCTGGGGATATATCCTAAGAAACCCAACATATCCATCCAAAAAGATCTGTGTACACATATGTTCTTGGCAGCACAATTTGTAATAGCCAAAACCTGGAAGCAACCCAGGTGTCCAACAACAGGTGAGTGGCTGAGCAAGTTGTGGTATATATACACAATGGAATACTACTCAGCTATTAAAAATGGTGACTTCACCGTTTTCAGCCTATCTTGGATAGACCTTGAAAAAATCATGTTGAGTGAAATAAGTCAGAAACAGAAGGATGTATATGGGATGATCTCACTCTCAGGCAGAAGATGAAAAACAAGATCAGAAGGGAAAACAGAAGTAGAACTTGAAATGGAATTGGTGTATCGCACCAAAGTAAAGACTCTGGGGTGGATGGCTGGGGAGAATACAGGTCCAGGAAGGATTCAGAGGACCTAGTGGGGGTTGTATTGTTATATGGGAAACTGGGGAATGTTATTCATGTACAAACTATTGTACTTACTGTTTAATGTAAAACATTAAGTCCCCAATAAAAAAAAAAGTGGAAAAAAATGGTGTCCATAAAAAAAAAACTCCATAGGAGTTTTATGTAGTGTTTCCACTTTGCCATCTTGAAATCTTGACTATCTTGAGAAAAGATGCCCAGCTTTTGTCTCCAGGCAACTACACAAATGCAGCAAGTTGAGAAGCAAGTGAGACCAGGAAGTGACAAGATATGGGCATAGGCCTAGGGTGACATGGTGAAAAGTGACTACTTGAAAACACTTGCACAGTGGAGGGCGACACAACCAATGAGTGGAGACAACAAATAGTGGAAGAAGATGTGCTTAGACGACTAGGGAGTGTACAGTTTAACAATAGGCTGGAAGCTTAATGAGGAAAATGGCAGCCTTTCATTTTCTGGAAAAGTACAAAAATAACCATCTGAGTTGAGTGGAAGGAAGAGAAAGAAAAATAAGCTAAGTAAGGTAAAGAGATCAAAATACCCAGGCAAGACAAGGAGAGAAATAGGAAAAACAGAAGAAAAATAGCAAGAGGACAAAACCCACAAAGCAGAAATTTACTTTAGAGACTTATAAGGACTGCAGATAATCCATCACTGAACTTCTAGTCATCAGGGTTTATGAAGCAAACCCAGAAAATACCCCTTCTGGCTTCAAACATATAGAAAGACTGAATGAAATGCATTTCTCTTTAGAAAAACTGTACAACCAAGGCAAAAAAAAAAAAAAAGCAAAAAAGAGAACCTTTAATAACAAAAATCAAGCTATACCTCCAAGCCAGACAGAAGGTGTTATGAATAGGCAAACAGAAGGGAAATGAACTTGAGCAAAGCCTCAGGTCAGTGTTTGGCTAGGGAGCTGTAACTGAGCTCCCGGAATAGAGTCTATCAAATAAAGTCCATCAAAAATGGAACTAGAAAAATGTATCTCCAGAGGTTCAAGGACAAGGCAACGAGTCTTTCCTAGCTTGCTCTGCACAGTCCTTGTCTTCCCAATGCTCTGAGTGCAAAAACAAGTGTCCTTGATCCAATGAACTCAAAGATGTACCTATGATAAGAAATCTTGCCTAGTTCATGCAGAAGCCCATCAGAGCGTTGTCACATATCAAGGGCATGCACTAAGAGTCTATGCTAGTAGGAAAATGTTCTATGCTAACTAGGGACATAGGGTGTGGGTTGTCCCTGGCTTTCCGCCTCCCTGGCCAATGGCAGTGAAGACTGGGGCAACCCCTGAGAGTCTTAAGGGGGCCCTGGTGATGAGGGTGAAGTGCTCAGAGAGGAAGGAAACACATGACCAGCTCCAGGAGAAGCCTCATAGACAACTTGTTTATTGGGGGGTACAAGCAGATAGATATACCCAAAAGGTTTGAGAGAGGTTAAGATAATCATTTAGCCATACACACAATGCAGAGTTAAATATTGACCTGTCAGGTGTTTGATCTTAGCTGGGAAGTTACCATATAGGATCTGCTCATGAGCTCACAATGCTTAGGTAGGCCTTTTTTTTTTTCCTAAGGGTAGATTACAAGGACCCCTGGGAGGGGGGGAGGGGGGAGGGGTCAGTAGAATACAACCAGGATATTTGTGGTGGGTTTCAGGTTGGCCATACACAGTAATTCATGGCTCTTGTACAAAGGGAATGGGGGAGCATGTACAGGAAGGTACCCAGTCCGGAAAAGCCCATCCATTAAAAGTTCATGAGAGGGGGCTCAGGGTCAACCTGCTCAAACTCTCATGGAAATAATGGCTTGAATTTCCCAGACAGTGGGCCCTTTCCCCACAATAGGGCCTTATTTTCACAGAAGAAGGACCAGAAGGCAGAAGTAGTATCAGGAAGTACAACTGAGAAAACTTCATTCCTAAATCTAAGTGTGTATCCACACTATTATTTAATAACAACAGGAATAATAGTGAAAATAGCAGCACTGGCAAAATTGGAGGGGTTGAACACAAAGTAAAATATTAGACATACACTGTGAAACATGGAAGGGAAAGCTGGAACCCAATCTTTCTGAAGACTTAGGGTGGAAGCCAGGACGTGATGCACCCGGCTAAGTGCAAGGACCCATGCAAGGATCTGGATTTGAGCCACAAACCCTCCCCACCTACAGGAGGGATTATTTACATGCAGTGATACAGGTCTTCAGGTCTCTCTGTCTATCTATCTATCTATCTATCTATCTATCTATCAATTATCTATCTCCCCCCACCCCCTCTTTGTTTTTCTGTGTCTTATCCAATAACATGGGAAAAAATGGCCACTAGGAGCACTGAATTGGTAGTGCCGGCACGGAGCTCCATTGATAACCTTGAAGGCCAAAAAAAAAAAAAAAAAAAAAAAGATTTAAGGTGCAAAGCAAACACAATTTATTCTCTTTAGAGTTTATGTGTGTTAAAAGGGCTGAGGGTGTTCATGAAATGATGGGAAAGAGGAACCTATGGGAATTTTCCATTTACCCATTGAACTCCAATCTCCACCATTCCCTGCCCTGTTCTGTGCATGTGGAGCCTGTCCTTGAACCACGTCCTCAACCAAGTCATGCTCCCTGGTTCAATAGTCACTGTTCTCCTGACAGTCACAGTTCCTATGAATGACCTATAACTACTGTACTTAGTGATGAAGAGGTCTCCTCTCAGATAATGGCATGGGGTAAGTTTCTTTGCGTCTCTCAGAGCCCCTTGCAAGAGCATGGCTTTTTATTAATCCTACACATGGCCTTTGAAGTCATCTTGTTCAACTCTTACCATTACCCCTTCAAAGGGTGTGATTGTGTACATCCCTATAGATTGGACCTTTACTGCTTCAAATGTACAGCTTCCAAACCAATACAGAAAATGGAAAAATTTTAATGGAAAGTTAGAGAAATTAAGAACAATTCTGAATCCTAGGAAGTGTGAGAAAAAAGGAAATGGGTAAAATAAAAAAGAACATCCAATCATGTTAAATAGAAACACTACATAAATTACCCAAAGAGATTACTCACAGAATGTGAGATCTTTACATGCCATACATCAGGCAAGAGCCTAATAACCAAAATACATAAAGAGCTCACCAAACTTAGCAACAAGAAAGCAAATGACCCAATTCAAAAGTGGGGAGAGGATATGAACAGAATATTCATAGGGCCAGTTAGTGACACACCTGGTTGAGAGTTATGTCTACCCAGTAAATAAAGATAATAATAAAAAATTTAAGTTAAAAAAGTCAAAACAAATAGAATATTCACTACTGAAGAAATATAAAAGGCCAACAGGCATATGAAAAATTGCTCCAAGTCACTGATTGTCAGAGAAATGCAAATAAAGACAACAATGATATGCCACCTCACCCTTGTGAAAATGGGATACATCAAAAATGACAGCAGCAACAAATGCTAGAAACGCTGTGGGGACAAAAGATCCCTCCAGCACTGCTGGTGGGAATGTAAACTGGTCCAAGCCCTCTAGAGAGCAGTCTGGAGAACCTTTACAAGGTTAGAAATGCACTTTCCTTATGACCCAGTAATTGCTCTCCTAGAGATATATCCTAAGGACTCAATCACACCCATCCAAAAAGATCTGTGTACACCTAAAATAGACTTCCTAACTTTTTCCAAAATGGAGACCCCAAATCTCATTTACTCTATTTTTACCTTTAGGTTCCTGCTTATCTAACAATTTGTTCTGCTTTATATCTTAATGCTTTTCAGCCACCAATTTGCTGATGCTACTATGAAGCCAACTTGACTTCCCTGAGCAGATGACCCCAATGTGTCCTAGAACCCCTACCTCCCCAGAGCCCTGCCCCGCTAGGGAAAGATAGAAACTGGTTGGGGGTATAGATAGGCCTGCCCATGCCCATCTCAGTGGAGAAGCAATTACAGAAGCCAGACTTTTGCAACCCATAATGATCCTTCTGCACCCCATAATGATCCTATACTCCCAGAGGTATAAAGAATAGGAAAGCTTCCAATGGAGGAGATGGGATATGGAACTCTGCTGGTGGGAATTGTGTGGAATTGTACCCCTCTTATCAAATGAACTTGTCAATCATTATTAACTCAACAATAAAAAAAGAAACACTACATAAGAAGACAGAATTAAGTCAAGTTGATATAAGCAGAGAGATGCCATTAATGTACATTTGTGAATGAACAAAACAAAGTAGGATATAGATTATAGCTATTTCTCCACGCTGTAAAACAATTAAAGTACAGACTGAATTTATCTATGCCTGCTGCAGCCTAATTGCTGCCACTAGTATGTGCCAAAGACGGATTTAGAAGGAAGGACTGTAAATACATCTGAAATATTTTATTTCTTAAGAAAAGTAATTGAAGAAAATATGTACTAGATTCGCAGTGCTGATTATTTGGATGGGGGGGTGTATGTGGGTGCTTTAACACTTTATGCAGGATTCTAAGAGCCTAAACTATTGATATTTTATAACAAAACCATCTAGTGTTCCAAATTAAAGCTATTCAATTCTTCCTCAAATCTTGCTGCCTCTTAATTGTTCTCCCTTTAATATGACTGACATTGTTCTCTCAGAATGAAATAAGTCTTAAAGTGTCACAAGCAGGGGCAGGATGGTGGTGCACCTGGTTGAAAGTACATGTTACAGTGCTCAAGAACCTGGGTTCAAGTCCCCAGTGCCCACCTGCAGAGGGAAAGCTTCACGAGGTGTGAAGCAGATCTCTACCACCTTTCTCCCTCTCTATCCCCCATCCCTCTCAGTCTCTGGCTGTTTCTCTCCAATAAGTAAAGATAATAAAAGTAGCATAAATAATATGTCAAGAGTGTTGAAACCTAGATTCCTTTTTCCATGTGTGCTAATAAATGCCTTTGCTGAGACACTGTTGACATAGAAGAAGTCATTCTCAAGTGCCTATTAACATCCCAGGTACCATGGGATTTACAAACCATACCAAGGCACAATCTCAGTCCTCAAAAACCCAGTGATAGTGAAAACAAGCCTAGATGATAGGTAACTTAAGAATAACTACTTGCATTAGAGAAGCCTTGTGACCAGAGTGCATCCTGGGTCTCTAAAACCATCCAAGGACATGATAACACAAAGTCATACAATGATTTAGTACGTTGAAAAAATGAAAGCTGATGCCCACTGATAATGATATATCTTAATAAAAATAAGATGGATTTTAATGACCATCTTTTGGAGAACTAACTATATTATTTACATTTTTCATCTTGTCAGGTAACACTGCAGATATATGAAAATGTAATTTGAACTTCCTGAAATTTTCATCAGACTTCCTTCCCCAGTTATGCTATTCTGTTATGTTCTAAGAAACAGAATAAATGTAATGTAAATTGGTATCATGTTAACACTGAGACTAATCAACATTTTAAATTGAATGTTCTCATACTTTTCTACTCTCCTTATGCATTTTTATGATCATAAAAGATATATCTTTCTAGGGCTCATGTCTAGGAAGTCTATCTACAAACCTGCAGATGATATAATAATAGAGAATACTTTCAACTAGTGAAGGGCTGATTTTATCAAGTCCTGAATTTCACAAAAAAAAACATCTCTGAGTTTCTGCTTGCTCCTAAGGCCTCAATTTGGTGAAGTTTTCTCTTCATTTTTGAATATTTATTTATTTATTTATTCCCATTTGTTGTCCTTGTTGTTTAATTGTTGTAGTTATTCTTGTTGTCATCATTGTTGGATAGGACAGAGAGAAAGGGAGAGAAGAGGGGAAGACAGAGAGGGGGAGAGAAAGACAGACACCTGCAGACCTGCTTCACCGCTTGTGAACTGACTCCCCTGCAGGTGGGGAGTTGGGGGCTCGACCCGGATCTTTACACCGGTCTTTGCGCTTTGCACCATGTGTGCTTAACCGGCTGCACTACCACCCGGCTCCCTTTGGTGCAATTTTCTACTCATGCCAATACTTTTCCAGATCTGAGTAGAATGTGTGAAACAGAAGAGAAAACTTAACTCAGGTCTTTGTTAAATATGTCAGGGTAGACATAAGAAATGATAGCATCAACAAATGCTGGAGAGGTTGTGGGGACAAAGGAACCCTCCTGCACTGCTGGTGGGAATGTAAATTAGTCCAACCCCTGTGGAGAGAAGTCTAGAGAACCCTTACAAGTGTAGAAGTGGACCTTCCTTATGACCTAGTAATTCCTCTCCTAGGGATATATCTTAAGCAGTCATGCATATCCACCCAAAAAGATGTGTGTATACATATGTTCATAGCAGCACAATCTGTAATAGCCAAAACCTGGAAGCAACCCAGTTGCCCAACAACAGATGAGTGACTGTGAAAGCTGTGGTATATATACACAATGGAATACTACTCAGCTATTAAAAATGGTGAATTCACCTTCTTCACTTCATCTTGGATGGGGCTTGAAGGAATCATGTTACGTGAGATAAGTCAGAAAGAAAAGGATGAATCTGGAATGATCCCACTAATGGACAGAAGTTGAAAAATAAGGACAAAAGTGGAAACACAAAGCGGTATTTAGACTGGAGCTGGTGTACTGCACTAAAGTAAAGGACTCTGGGGTGGAGTTGAGGGGTTATACAGGTCCTGGAACATGATGGCAGAGGAGGACCTAGGCTTGGAGTTAGTGTTATGTGGAAAACTGAGGAATGTTGCACATGTACCAACAACTGTATTTTACTCTTAACTGTAATTAATCCCCCCAATAAAGGAAAAAACTAAGAAAGTATATCTTAGGTATCAATGAAAAATGTTGTGATCCAGGAGGTGGTGTAGTTGATAAAGCTGTGGTCTCTCAAGCATGAGGTCTCCAGTTCGATCCCCAGCAGCACATGTGCCAGAATCATGCCTGGTTCTTTCTCCTATCTTTCTCACAAATAAATAAACACAATATTTAAAAAAATGTGGTAGAATTTTGGATAGGTTTTCATACAGAAAAGAATATTAATAGAGATCAACATGGAGTCTGAAAACTACATACAAATTCATTTTGATGCTGTTGTCCTCATAATAATGGAGATGAGGTTGACTACAGAGTGCTTACTCAACTGTCACGTGAATGATGGAATGCACTCCCGTAAGAAGGAAGGGGGAAAGGAGTTGGGCTCATTTATCACCTGTCATGGATCAACATGCTGTGATTGCTACACTTTTTACTCTGATCAACATTTTTTGAGTAGTTTGAGACTAAAAGATATTCAGTAACCTGCCCATGGTCACACAGTAACTACACTGTGGATTCAAGATTCAAGTCAGCAACATAGAATCTAAGTCAAAACAGCAGCAGTAAGTGAAATTGACAATACAAGTTCTATTTATTTGTTTCTTCTTTCTTTTTTTCTTTATATATATTTTTTGTTAGATAGGACAGACAGAAATTAAGAGGGGAGAAGGTAGAGAGGGGAAGAAAGACACCTGCAGCACTGCTTCAACTCTCATGAAGCATCACCCCTTCAGGACCCATCAAACCTGGGTCCCTGTGCATGGTAATGTTTGTACAAAACTGAGTACACCACTACCTGGCCCTGGAAATATGGGGTTTAAAATATAATTTAAAAAATTCCATTATACTACTCTTTTTATAGATACCCTAAAAACTGGCAAAGATGTCAGGAGACACCCTGTTCAGATAAGTCCATGAAGTTAATGGAGAAAAATCTTATATCTTCTCTACCCCATAGAATAGACTGATCCATACACAAAATGAAATTATAACCCCATGAGTGGGCCTTTTTACAATTAGACCTTATATTACAATACAAAGTGATTTTCCTCCACTCAAAGTCTAGTGGGAAAGGGATTTTCATGGTCTGATGGTAACAGTAGCTGTTGACACTGTTCAGCTCTTAGTAATTTAGTCAACAGATCTATAGGCTTAAGATCAAGGGCAAGGTTGTGCATTATAATAACATGAACAAGGAAAGACTATCTTCGGCCTGGATAGGACCCAAGCAATCTAGTCTAGTATTCTCATTTTAAATTTACTTTTCTTTTGTGTTGCATAACATGTTCATTCTATTATGATCTTTAAAAAAAATCAGTGATATCGCGAGCTAGGTAGTAGCAGTGTGTTAAGTCCACATGGTACGAACTACAAGAACCAGGGTTTGAACCCCAGGCTACTCACCTGCGGAGGTGGGGGTCACTTCACGGGTGATGAAGGAGGTCTGCAGGTGTCTATCTTTGTCTCTCCTTCTCTATTTTCTCCTCCTCTCTCGATTTCTCTCTGTCCTATCCAACAACAGAAATGGCAACAATAACAATAACAACAACAACAAGAGCAACAAACTGGGAAAAATGGCCTCCAGGGGCAATGGATTTGTAGTGCAGGCACCAAGCCCCAGCAATAACCCTGGAGGAAAAAGAAAATAAAAAAGAAAGAAAGAAAGGAAGGAAGGAAGGAAGGAAGGAAGGAAGGAAGGAAGAAAGAAAGAAAGAAAGAAAGAAAGAAAGAAAGAAAGAAAGAAAGAAAGAAAGAAAGAAAGAAAGAAAGAAAGAGGGATTGGGGCAGTTGTGTAGCAGGTTAAGCGCAGGTGGTGCAAAGCGCAAGGACCAGCATAAGGTTCCTGGTTCAAGCCCCAGGCTCCCCACCTGCAGGGGAGTCGCTTCATGGGCGGTGAAGCGGGTCTGCAGGTGTCTGTCTTTCTCTCCCTCTCTGTCTTCACCTCCTCTTTCCATTTCTCTCTGTCCTGTCCAACAACAACAATATCAATCTTCTTCTTCTAGCGTTTGCCCTTCTTTTGTAGCCAGTCAACAGCGTCAGGTTGAAAGCTGTCAGGAGCTGCTTGTTGCTGGCTTTGAAAGTGACTGGGGGGGAGTCGGGCTGTAGCGCAGCGGGTTAAGCGCAGGTGGCGCAAAGCACAAGGACCGGCGTAAGGATCCCGGTTCGAACCCCGGCTCCCCACCTGCAGGGGAGTCGCTTCACAAGCGGTGAAGCAGGTCTGCAGGTGTCTGCCTTTCTCTCCCCCTCTCTGTCTTCCCCTCCTGTCTCCATTTCTCTCTGTCCTATCCAACAACAACAACAACAATAATAACTAGAACAATAAAAAACAACAAGGGCAACAAAAGGGAATAAATAAAATAAAAAAAAGATAATAAAAAAAATTAAAAAAAAAAAAAAAAAAAGAAAGTGACTGGGATCCATGTGGATTCAGTCGGCTAGGAAGGATCGTCAGTTTCCCCAATGAATGGGTACTCACGGGATGCACCACGAGAAGGTCGATCCAATGCATCCCAACAACATCAATAACAACAATAATAACTACAACAATGAAACAAGGGTAACAAAAGGGACTAAATAAATAAACATAAAAAAGAAAGAAAGAAAAAATTAGTAACAGCAATTCAGTTTGTCTAGAAATTCAGGCTTTTATTCTATAACGTTGATAGAAACTCCAAATGATCTTATTGGCCACATGCTCTTTTGAAGGAAGTAGCATTTCTGCTCATATTAACACTGATAGGGAATTTCCAGATGGTAGCCCCTGGATATACTTATTATATGTGCTTATAATTGGGTTGTAATGCATTTGTAAGTAGGCCTCAATACAGGATAGAAAGACTGAAAATATAACGAAGGGTTAAGAATGTGTAGAAAGTCTGAGAGAGTGCAGGTGGTTAGTGCAGGCCGGCCTTCACTGGGTGAGCAGGTAGAGATGTAGAGATGACTAAGGCCAGACTGAGCTTTCTTGAGTGGGCAATAGATACATAAAGATGAAAGCCCAAGAAATGTTTTATGGAATGTGCCTAAGTATTTCTATAGCTAATTGCCATATGTTACATTGTATTTTTTGTCTGCTTGATTACAATCACTGCCAGCTACATCAACTTCTGTAACCCTGGTTAGCTTCTGCACTCCTAAAAAGTACCCCCCCAGTGGTATATCTTATGCTGAGGCTAAACTTTCCCAGACACAGCTGTGCAGGAAAGATAACAGTAACCATGGCAACCAGAACCTGAGCATTGGGTCCAAGCCCCACCCCTTAACCTTGCAGCCTCTGCTTCTGTAATGACGCTTTTTACTCCCAAGCCTGCACCCCCTATATAAGTTTGTACTGTTTCTTTGTTCAGGGCCAGAGTTATCAGAATGATCTGAACTCCTGGACTGAGTGTAAATAAAAGGCTCCTTCCTTCCTCTTCCCACCCCAGCTTCAGTCATCTTGATTATTAATAGAGCCCCTTAACACCACTGACGCAGCCCAGGAAAGAGTGAAGGCAACAGCTTCCATTTCCTTGAACAGTAACTGGAATGTACCTCACACAAACCTATTCAGCTACACGTGGAAACTGAATTCTTGAAGGTATCACCAAGTTTGAGAATTATTGACAGCTTTCTCAAGGAAAAAAAATCTCCCTTTGGATTTGTTTTGAAATAGCTGTTTTCTGGACACCCAAGTCATATACACACACTCTCTCTGTTTGGCCTTGGCTACCACTTCCCACTTCTGATCCTCCAAGCAATATTTGATTAGACCTTAATTTGACTGTCTGTTTACCCTGATGAAAAACAAATGTTGTTCTTGTGAAGGCAATGTGTGAATTCTAGTTCTCTACTGAAACACAGTGGACTGTTATTATGACACTATAATTAGACTGGCAGCAATGGGACCCTCTGGAATATCACCAGCTCTGCCTTTTCACTGGCAACATTCCTACTTCTCACCACTTCTGCCCATCTCCACGGCTGAACCTTTCATTTTGCACCTTCCGTTTTAACCAATGCTGAAGTTCACAGGTGTAGAATTCACTGATTTCCCTCTGGAATTATCTTTTATTTTTATTGCCCTGTTTTGTATGTAGCCCTGGGGAAGTCAGCCCAAGCCTTGTCCAAGCACAATAGGGCAGTGGAGCAGCCTCTTAGGTCCTAATTTCTTCATTTTCTTTATAGTACAGTAAAGAGAAAGGGGGAAGAAAGGGGGGAGAAGGAAAGGAGAGGGAGAGGGGAGAGGCATTCTGACACTACTACACCATCCATAGAAGTCCCTTGGTACCATCTGTGGCACTCTCATGTGGTACAGGGGCTCAAACCCAAAAGCTGGTGTGTGGTATGGCATGTAATGTACCCTATTTCCCAGTCCTGTGGCATTTTATTTATATTATATTATATTATATTATATTTTATTTTATTTTATTTTATTTTATTTTACCAGGCCACTTCTCAGCTCTGCCTTAAGGTGGTATGAGGAATTGAACCTGGAACACCAGAGCCTCAGGCATCAGTCTATTTGCATTCTATCTACCCCCACTGCATCTGCATCTTATTTTTCAACAATCTCATCTAAAGATGTATTTCTCCCCCAAATAAGCACACTTCCCTATTTTTTAAAATTGTATCCCTTCTATTTGCATAAATGTCCCATAGTATAAGGAGCCCTTGAAAGACATGACATCCAATTAATTATTTTAAAAAATGAAAGGAAATGGCTTCACTAAGACATCAGGAGAACAAACTTCTTTTAGAGTGGCCAGGTGGTGCACCTGGCTGAGCGCACATGTTATAGTGCACAAGGACCCAGGTTCGAGCCCCGAGTCTTCACCTGCAGAAAAAAGTTTCTCGAGTGGTGAAGCAGGGCTGCAGGTATCTCTCTGTCTCTCTCCCTATCTCCCTCTTCCTCTCAGCTTCTGGCTATCTCTATCCAATAAATAAATAAAGATTATTAAAAAATTAAGAAAATAGAAAAGTACAAAATTCAAAATATATGTTTAAAAAAAAAACCAACAAACTTCATTTAGATCTCATCTTGTAGTGACCAAAGCAGCATTTTTGTTTGTTTTCGTTTGTTTTTCCCCTCCAGGGTTATCACTGGGGCTCCTTGGTGCCAGCACTACAAATTCACTGCTCTTGGCGGCAATTTTTTCCTTTTATTGGATAGGACAGAGACAACTTGAGAGGACAGGGAGAAATGGAGAGAAAGACACCTACAGACCTGCTTCACTGCTTGTGAAGAGTTCCCCCTGCAGGTGGGTAGCGGTGACTCGGCTTGAACCTGGATCCTTGTGGGGGTTCTACATGCCCTTATCCTGGTGCATTACCACTGACCCTACCCTTTTCTTTCTTTCTTTCTTTCTTTCTTTTGCCTCCAGGGTTACTGCTGGTGCTCAGTGTCTGCACCATGAATCCACTCCTCCTCGAGGCCATTTTTCCCTCTTTTGTTCCACTTGTTGTTGTAACCTTGTTGTGGTTATTATTGTTATTGTTGATGCCTTTCATTGTTGGCTAAGACAGAGAGAAATGGAGAGAGGAGGGGAAGACAGAGAGGGGGAGAGAAAGATAGACCTGCTTCACCGATTGTGAAGTGACTCCCCTGCTGGTGAGGAGCCGGGGGCTCGAACAGGGATCCTTCCGCTGGTCCTTGCACTTTGCGCCACCTGCGTTTAACCCGATGCACTACCACCAGACTCCCGCTCCCTTACTTTCTATACCAAAGATAACCAACCTTAAATAGTTAGTTTAGCAGAACACGCCCTTTAAATGCAAACAGGTAAAAAGCCTATGCTTCACTGCATTCTCTAGTATATTTTCAGAAGTTCTGCATACCCACAATGCAGAGAGAAGTCCCTCTTATTGTCATACAACACCATGCCATTATGGGGACACAAAACAGAGTGGCCATGACACATTCTGTTATATCAGCAGGTTTTGTAAAATAAGAACCACAAACTCATGGCCCTTCTGTTCTCGCATTCAATTATGAATGCACTGAAATAGCAGTTCCAATATTCTGGAGTTTCCCCTAAGGGCTACTTCAGCTATTATTTTTATGACTTATATAGCCTTAAAGAATTTCACAATACATATTCAAAAATAGAATCCCAAAAAGTGAACTCAGGAGAAATAATTCCACATGAAAATCTATTGGAAGGATAAGACAAAGCCTTCATAAGAAGTGCAAATTCATTCTCATTCATTGGCTCTCAAAAGACACACTGTCTTTGATGGTTTTATTCTGCATAAGCTATCACAGTAAGGCATCCAGAGAGGGTATTTAATTAATTTTGTTTACTATCCTTTTAGAGAAAATGGTGGATGAAGAGTAGTCAATGACATGTCCTCCTTTCCCTTTCACTGGAAAAGAGGCCCCATTCTTTTTTCCAGTCTGGGAATGCGATCCGAGATGTTGACAGAATGCACTTCTGACTATGCATTTTCCTCAAAGGCTTAAGAGGCCTGTTGTCCAAGCTTGGGGTGGGAAGCATATCTGCACCATATCATGGATATGTGGATGGTTTCTATAACTTGGTCAGTGTAGCTAATGCTGCATTGATCTCTTCAAGACCCTGATTTCAGAGCTGAAAGTGAACTCACCAGGTACAGCATTTGGGCATGTGTTTTGCAATGCACAGAACCTAGGTTTGAGCCCCAGTACTACATAGGTGTTGCTGAAATCCAGGTACTGTGACGTCTCTCTGTCTTTCTCTACATTTGTGAATGAAAAAGTCCTGAATGAGGTGAGTGTGCACATGCCCCAGCTCTCAAGTGCTCGTTATTTTCCTGCCTCGAGAGTACACAGGCAGGCACACACACACACACACACACACACACACACACACACACACACACACACGGGAGGGGGGGGCGCTGATTTCATTTCCTTCCTTCAGATAAATAGCCAGTGATGGAATTATTAAATCTGAAATGGAGCCATTTTAAACCTTTGAAGAATACTAATACTATTGTTCTATGATAGTAATGACATTTTTAAAATTTTATTTTATTAGTGATTTAGTATTGATTTACAAAATTATGAGATATAATTTTGAGGTATAATTCCACAGCCTTCCTGGCACCAGAGTTCTGTCCCCACATTCCGTCCATTTGAAAACAGCAGTAGTTCCCTCAAGGTCACAGATATAGGTTGAATATTATTTCTGTAACAATCTACCTATATTTATATATATTGGTCCATTTTTTTTCTATGGTCCTGCCTTCACGTCCTTTCTTTTTTTAAATATTTATTTATTTATTCCCTTTTGTTGCCCTTGCTAGTTTTTTAATCGTAGTTATTATTGTTGTTGTCGTTGTTGGATAGGACAGAGAGAAATGGAGAGA